>NC_056686.1:184035499-184637374 GCF_018350215.1 Panthera leo
CACTACTAAAAGCTTCAAATCAATATTCATCATGAAGTAATGAATGTATGAATATTTATTAGGCACCATTCTAAGTTTTTTATATGTATTAAATCACTTAATCCTACAACCTTATGAGGTAAGAACTATTATTATTCCCATTTTATAGGTAAGAAAACTGAGGCTCTGAGAAATTAAATAATTTGCCCAAAGTCACATATATAGTCAGTGATAGAGCCAAGATTTTAACTCAAGCGGTTTGTCTCCAGAATCAATCATCTTAATTACTGCATTAACCTATAACCTGTAATCTTAAACTCTGGAGGAAGCAAAGCAATAGAAAGACTGTAAACAAATTCTGCATTCAACAAGCAAGAAGAGAGTAAATCTTCTGTACAATGTCTAATGAGTCTAATTTTTACTAGATATTGATAAATTCCACAAAAGTACATGGGACATTAACATTCTGACTTAAGTCCATTTCATTTTGTATTCAAAACAACTGCATGCACTTTGATCTTCAAGTAAAAGCATTAGGAAAGACCATCCTGCTTTGCTGTTTATAAAGCTACTAGAGCACCAATCTCGAATTCCACCCTCAACCTCTAAGTACACATGCCTACATACATGTGAACACACATGCACACACACATTTTTGAGATGCAAGAGCTATCTAGGTAGTATGATGTTCCTGGAGAGAAAAGGCAGTTGACAGGAACAATATTCCTACTGTCTAACGTGCTGCCCATTTCTGCTGTTTTCCTCATAAAGATCATAAGCAAGAGATAAATCTTCAGCAACTAACTGATGTTGTGGTTTTTCAAGGCATGGGAAGCAAAAGACCTGGGTAGGAAACCAGTTCTTCCACTTAAGGGTTACCTCAAGCAATTTGTTTAATTCCCTGAGCTTTAGGTCCCTTGCATAAAAGAAGAGAATGATGGTATCTAGCTCATAAAGTTATTGTATGTAGGCCCGCCCGGGACAAGAATACAAATAGCCCCACATACCATATGTCTAAATATTTAAAAGTTCTAAATGAAGCCAACAAACTGTTAAATAAAATATGTTCTATCCTCCTACCTTGACAAAAATACCTTCATAATGACAAAAATCAAAAACAATATGATTTTTATGGGACCAAAAGTTGGCAAATACTAAAGACCAGGACTTCTGTTGATGAGCCAGCAGTTTTAGAATCAGAAATAAAAACTTATATAATGCAAATTAGAATCCATTTGTTTCATAACACTTATTGTTTTACCTTATTTTAGCAAAATGAGTATGTTGTTTAAAAAAAAAATCAAGATTTTTACATAATTTGCTTTTTGTAGACTGTAATGATCTGAAGACTCTTTACAATTACACATCATTAAATTCAAAATATGTACCAAATCTAAAAATATTTAATTAGACAGTATAATTTAAAATAAATATAAATGTCTAACTATTTTCATGTTTTCAAAAGTTATTTCCTTCTAATATTTGCTTATCAATTAAAATTAACAAGTATCAAATTTATTAATCAAAATTATTTAATATAGATGAACATTTGCTTGAAAATATAATGAAATCTTAAATATTTTCAATAAACTTATTTACAAATTCTAGCGTTCAGTTCATCTCATTGCTAACATTAAGAATATCATATTTAGGGGTGCCTGGGTGGCTCAGTTGGTTAAGCGTCCAACTTCAGCTCAGGTCATGATTTCACAGTTTGTGGGTTCGAGCCCCATGTCCAGCTCTGTGCTGACAGCTCAGAGCCTGGAGCCCTCTCTTTCTCTGCTTGTGCTCCCTCACTTGTGCTCTCTCTGTCTCTTAAAAATAAATTTAAAAACATTTTAGGGGCACCTGGGTGGTTCAGTTGGTTAAGTGCCAGACTTTAGCTCAGGTCATGATCTTACAGTCCGTGGGTTTGAGCCCCATGTCAGGCTCTGTGCTGACAGCCTGGAGCCTGCTTCAGATTCTGTGTCTCCCTCTCTCTCTGCCCCTTCTCAGCTCACACTCTGTCTCTCTCTCCCTCAAAAATAAATAAACGTTAAAAAAAGTTTTTTTAAAAATAAAAACATTTTAAAAAAACTAATACACAAAGAGTATCATATTTAGTATCATACATTACTAACCACACACACACTTAAAACTTCCATAGATTGTTGTATTATGAAATGTTTCACGTCCAAGTGCTACAGAATCTGTACTAATTGATGATTATTGCTGGAACCACTAATCAGAACACAAAAAGAGAGAGAAAATTAAGTTCAGTACTTCTGGAAAACAATGCTTGCTATTCAAGAATCTTTGTACTCATCCTATTAGAAGAATTTCACTAGTCAGTTGGTATTTTCTCTTACCTAAATCTTTGCATTGCTCCAATCCTCTCCATACTCCAAAGTGGTGTTCATCTCTGAGGTCAACAATAGCAAAGTCAACACATCTATATAGAATTTGTAGGCACCATCCTTCATTTCAGAGACGCAGAGTAAGAGATCTGAAACAGCATTGCTCTGAGATCATGAGAAAGATGCTTAGGGCTAAGGGCCATATTGTGTCCATGCTGAGTGCCTGTCCTTGAGGAGTTCAATGTCCAATCTAATGTTGAAGGTACCAACGAATCTAACAAATGTATGGTCTGTTTTGTTTTGGTTTTGTACTTGTAATATCAAGGTTCTCTAAAATACAGAACTCAATGACTGGGCCCCTCTTGCCAAGGTCTAAGGGACACCTCAGTCATATGGATTAAATATGCAGAATGTACAGCATACCAAGTATGTAGTAAGCGTTCATTAGGTGATAGTCATTGTGATGATGAGTTTTGCCAAATTTAAAATATTTACTTCAAAACCGTATATGTGCAATATTTTTCGGTGGGACTTAATCAGACTATATTTTAAACACCCATTGTAGAATCAAGAGAAGCTTCTAAAGAAACTGAACAGAAGTCCATGGGGGAAGGAAGGGGAAAAAATAGTTACAGAGAGGGAGGGAGGCAAACACAAGAGACTCTTAAATACAGAGAACAAACTGAGGGTAGATGGGGAGGAGGGGAGGAGAGGGGAAAATGGGTGATGGGCATTGAGGAAGGCACTTGTTGGAATGAGCACTGGGTGTTGTATGTAAGCCAATTTGACAATAAAGTATATTTAAAAAAAGAGAGAAAAACTTCTATCTCTGTAATGATTATGACTACTTTTGAGATTTCCATTCATTCATTCAACTAAAATTTACTAGGTACCTACTATATGCAAAGCCCTGTGCTAGAGAGTCAGGTAATACAAAGATGTGGTCCCTGATCTAAAAAGGTTCACAGTTTAGAGCCGTAGCTTTCAACCAGGGGACTTCCAGGGATACCAGGGGATATTTGGCAATGTCTACTGACATTTTTTGATTATTGCAATGGGGGGGGGGGGTGTTGAGGGATGCTACTGGATAGAGAGGCTGAAGATGCTGCTAAATACCCTAAAATATGTAGGGTAGCTCCCACAACAAAGAATTACCTGACCTAATATGTCAATAGTGCTAAAGATGAGAAACACTAGTCTTGTGAGAGAAATAAACTATGTAATAATACCTAATACATGTATATACAATGTGCAACTAAAACAAAGTAAAGGTAGTTCCAGGAATATCACTAGAAAGCTACTCAGTCTTTGGGTTATTGGGTCTTCTTGGCCTGTGTCTGAATCCTGAATGTGTTCAGAGTATCATTTGGTTCAATTAAATAATAGCATCAGTGGGTGTGTTAGGCAGAATGGTCTTCCAGAGATGTCCATGTCCTAAACGCCACAACCTGTGAATATATTATTTAACATGGCATAAGGGAACTAAGATTGCAGATGGAATTAAGGGTTGCCAATCAGCTGACCTTAAGATAAGATTATCCTGAATTATTCATGTGTCACAGGGGAATCATAATGGTCTTTAAATGTGGAGGGGGAAGAAAAGAGAGTCAGAGTAATGTTATGTAAGAAACAGTAGATAGCCATTGCTAGTTTTGAAGATGGAAGTGAACCACAAGCCAAGGAATCCAGGTGGCCTCTAGAAGACAGAAAAGAAAAAGAATTCTCCCTAATAGCCTCCAGAAAGAAACACATGCCCACCAACCCCTTGATTTTCACCTAGTGAGACTCATTTCATATTTCTGAACTTCAGAGTTGCAAGATAATAAATTTGCATTGTGTTAAGGCATTAAGTTTGTGGTAATTTTTAAAAGCCAAAGAAAAACAAAAAACAAAAAAAGAATATAGTAGGATATGTAAAACATCAATAGAATGTGAAAGGATGGAACACCAGTTAGCAATATTACCATGTAAGATGTTATTCACTCATTCATTCATTAAATTGGATTTTGCAACCCATCCTCCTGGTTTTTGCCAACGTGGATATTTTCAAAACTCTATTGACTGGTAATATGTGATAGCAGGATGGCTAACTGTATATTCCTAATTTATGTGAGTTCACAAAAAAGAGAATGAGCCCATGTGTTTCTTCCATCACCGCGAACTAAGGAGGCCTGTGCCTGTGTTAGGGTTCTCATCACACTCTTAATTGTATCACCTTGAACACGTCCCATCACTTGTCTGGTATTGGTTTTCTCAACTGTAAATTAGGAGACTGGACTGAACAGTGAGCTTCTCAAAGAGAAGATCCACATTCTGATCATCTCACTGTCAATCATAGTACCAGCAGAAATTATGTAATATCTGTTGAATCAATGAACCATCTCATGATTCCAAAATCATGTTATCTCTTTCCAACAATACCTCAGTAAATGATGGTATTTCTCAAAGAGAGCTAGTCTTAGAAATTTTAGCTTCCTTTGGGGCACCTGCGTGACTTAGTCAGTTAAGCATTGACTCCTGATTTTGGCTCAGGTCATGATCTCACAGTCATGAGATTCAACCTGCTTAAGATTCTCTGTCTCCCTCTCCCTCTGTCCCTCCCCAATCTCCTCCCTCTCTCTCTGTCCCTCTCTCCCTCTCCCTCTCTCTCTCTCTCTCTCTCTCTCTCGGAAAAAAGAAAACAAAAAGAAACTTTAATTCCATGCTCAGCCACCATTCACCCACAAATTCCTATTGCTTCCATACCCCTACTGGGAGATCAATAAAGTCACAAGGTTTTAGGCAGGGAAATGGAATTCTGCAACCCATTTCAATGACATAGGAAATTGTATAGTTTTGCCTACATGTGAAAGGTAAACCCTTTATGGGGTGGATCTAACCCCCATAAAGAAGAGAAATATCAATTAAGTCCCAGTTAAGAAAAATCAGTGGGAAAACAAAACAGAAATATTAAATTGTGAAAAGAATCCATTGCAAATATTAACTTCTTTTTTTTTTTTTTTTTACTTTAGAAAATGTGATGGAGCAAGACGGGCCCAGGAAGAAAGAGAGAGAATCTCAAGCAGTCTCCCACTCAGCATGGAGACTGATGCAGGGCTTGACCCTACAACCTTGGGATTATGACCTGAGCTGAAATCAAGAGTAGGAGGCCCAATCTACTGGGCCACCCAGGGGCCCTGACTCCTGTCTTTTTTTCTATCCTTTTTTTTCTTTCTTTTTTTTTTTTTTTTGTCTTTCTATTGAAGCCCTACTAATTTATAATGGTCCAATTAAAACCACCTCATGAAATTATTTTGCTATTGAAATTTCAATGGAGCTTCTCTTTGAATACTCTATGTTAGGATTCAAGTTTTGAGGACTAAACATTTTGGCCGTTAATTATATTCTGTTTGCAAAGTGCTCCAAACATCCTTAATAAAAAAATTTAAGTTGCTGATTCAGTTATCCTGTCTTACATTTTTCACAAAAAAACTTTTCATAGCCTTAGGTATGTGAAAAACTATCTTTTGGTTTAAAGTGAATATTAAACTAAGCACAGCGGCCTCTCAATATTTTTATCAAATAGGCTTGGAAATTCAATTCCAATTCAGGTGAAACAATAACAAATATTGATGATACAGAGAAAAATAAAGTGTCTCTAAATCCATTAGTCACATTAAAGCAACCAAAACAAGTATCAGTGCAAACAAGATGGAAAAGAAAGCAAGAAAGAAAGAAAGACAGTCAAATTTCTGGTCCATGAAAAGAGGAAAAGCCTGCTAAAAGGCATTCCCCCTGGGTGAATGTGTCAGATTTGGTGTCACTGTACAGGTCCCACTGCCCTTGGTCAACACAAATGTCACAGATACAGGAGGTGATGGCTAACCCTTTAAACAATATAGGAAGGTCATTCAGAAGCACATGCCTTATGTGGTAGGCATCGTACAATTGAAAGCTGTTCTTAAGAGATCCCTGAAATGTGAATATAAACATAACCTAGCATGCACACTAAAATAGATTTGTTTTTACAACCTATGTGTACCATCTCCAATGGCCTTTTCTCCATTAACATATGCCCAGATGAGCATGGTATTACTCTTAGGAATTTCAACTTGAATCCAGCATGAATGGTAACTCTTTATATTGTTAATCCAAATAGCATCTGACTGCAGACTCATTAGCACTTCTGTTCTCTGGGACATGCTAATTTAGTTTCTGAAAAATAAAGGAAGATGATCTCAATTGATTTCATCTCATCTTGGGGTAGTAAGTAGGAAAACACATATGTCAAATTTTCTAACAATTTTTATTTCTTCAAGAGATGACACTTAAACTTTGAGGAATTTTTGAAGCCAATAAACATATTTTAATCACAGTTTCCAAACATTGCCCTAACTCTTTAATTCCTATCTAATGCAAGAAAGTAAGCATAATGTTAAATTATGCTTATTAATTTAAGAAATTAAGCATAATGTTGCAATGCAACCAAGCTCCATAAAAATAAGTGAGCTTTTAAGTATCTGGTATTCACTTAGTAATGCTTGAGAGTGTTTGGAAATATTATTATCACACTTAAATTCTTACCTGCTTTTAACACTGTTAGTATACTTGCAACGGACTGTCATCTAAATATATTATAGAAGAATCTGCTGAAATATTACTTGCTATATTTGTCTCTTTACTGTAAGTAACTTGGGACAATTTTCCCCTTGCCCTCCATCCTAGAAGGTTTCATTTCCTATATTCTTAAGTTTTCCTGGTCCCAAGGGAACTGGTTTCACAAAGCTCACAGACCAGAGATCCAAAGTTTCTGAGAGTGAGAGATCCAAGATTTTGAGGGAGGAGGCAGTTACCCAAATATAGGGAGTAGGAATGTTTGTTTGTTTGTTTGTTTGTTTTAATTTCAAGGGTCATAGAGCAAATTCACACCTACTATAATAAGATACTCATTTTCACATCAACTCGCATTTACAACCACCACTCTATTTCTGGGCAATAGTCTACTATTCTCTAAGATAGATAATTATGTGATTCTGGCTATACAAACCAAAATTCATTGTACTCAAGATTTCTCTGCTCTTAGCCCTGATAACAATTAATGGTTTATGGTACGCATTCTAAAATAAGTTTAATAACTTCAGCATTATTTTGCAATAGGAAATTATTTTTTATTATTAAATTATTATTGCACTGTCCTTTTTGTTAGTTAACTCTGAAATAGGGTATTCAAAGGTGGTATTCTCATGACTTCCATCCACAATATAAATACCCTGATTTTCTGCCTGGGAAGAATATTCAGAAACAAAGAACAGAAACAAAACACACTCAGGTTTTTAGAAATCTCTTACATGGGTAGGATTACCTATAAGAAGGACAGTTCTTCTGATAGGTATATCTCCTAGTTTAAGACATTTCACAAAGCAAAATGGTAAATGAGAGCCCATAGAAAAAATTGAAATATTTACTTGAAAAGCCACAAATTAGTATGAACTATATACCTTCTGGGTAAGGCATGTTATTCAGGAACAATTTAATGAGGACAAACCTAGGGTGCTGAGAAACGCCCTTATACAAGTACCTACAAAGCAAACACCTCATATGCCATCCTAATTTTTCCCTAACTTTTCCTTATTCCCAAAGAATGACCAATAATTGCTCTTGTTTGCCAGTGTTTAAATTGGATTGATTTAATAAGGCAGCCAACTGAATCAATTTTTACAAATAATTATATCTTTATTGTCTTATTTCAAGAGCTAACTGAAAACTTACTTTATGCCTTAATTATCTAAACTGCATTGGTAAGAGCTAGCCTGTGCTAAATGTAAATAGACCCAAATATACAGTTAAGGAATTCTGTTAAACAAAGGTCGTTTATTTTGTACATTTGAGGCCATGTCTAGTTAAAAGCTAAGGACCATATCAGCAAAACTAAAGTAATATGGCATTATTTCCTTCCCAAATGGATCTAATTTATAAATATACATGACTTTCTTTATAGTTCCCCAAATTTTTAGACAAAATCTATACCACAAATTCTCTCCAAAATAAAGGACAGCACATGATGATTTATTATACCTCCTCAGGCTACCATGTGTGTGTGTTACACGTTATATGATGTTCTTAGTTTGCGTAAAATATATAAGTTGATTGAGCACAGAATCTGAACGCCTCACATAACCTTATCAATTCCCCACAACTTATGTATTTTTAAACAGTGTCTTATTTCCTTAATGTAGGAATTTTAAAGTTAAAAATGCCAAGAGACAAAGTTAAGTATTCATTCAAACCATACTTTTTCCATGTTTCCACTCCACCCCAAATGGCATTCATGGAGAACCCATTTTGAGAATTGCACAGTGCTAAGTGCTCAGAGGTTTTTAATAATTCCAGGAAAACATGTCTCTAACCTCACTGGTATACAGTCTTAAATTGCCACCTTATGTATTAATTTAGTGTGTTAAATTTGCACAAGAGGGATGCATGATGTAAATATACAATTTAAAAGTTCCTCATTTACGTACATAAAATCATAAGCAATACTGAACAAAGGGGATTTAATTTCATGCATTTAATTTAAATTGATAGCCAAAAGCTTTACATATTATGAGGCTGTCATTATATCTTTTTTTTATTTTAAAAGATATTCTTCTGGCAATCAACTCCCATATTCTTTAACACTACTTCACCCTTTCCAATAGTGAAGGCTATAAAGAAACCTGAAGGATCTATTTGTTGATAAATATAACCCAGCGATACTCTGTTTCACAAAAAATCCAACATATTTATGCTGTGTTTCCAAGACTGCTTACTTGAATCTTCTCTGTATTGAGAAGCGAACAGCACATATTATCTCTTAGTGCATAGTAGACGTTTACACAGTAGTTCATCACTACCCAATCATGTTAGACTTTATCTACTTTCCTCTTTAGGTATAGCTGTCATCAACAGGAAGGGGAGGGTAGCAGGGAAAACGGGAATCAGATTTCCAATGACTTCTAGCCTCTGAAAAGAAAAATATTGATAAGTAAAACAGCCTTTGCCTAAAGTATATATGCAGGAAATTGTTTGATGTCTTTATTCTAAGCAGCTTTCTCCCTGCCTTCAGAAAAAGGATGAGGGACAAAAGTTTACTACACTATATGACATCACAAAGGAAAGAGAAGAGAAGAGAAGAGGAGAAGAGAGAGAGAGAGAGAGAGAGAAATAAAAATTTTGCATATTCATTCATTCCTAGAAATAATAATTTAGGATATATCCTAATTCAATAGCCACATCCTTCCAACACTAAAAAGTAAAAACAAAAAAAAAATTTAAAAAAAGACATACCATGTAATCAATTCAGTATTATGAAATACCAAAATTCCAAAAACCACTCATCTTTATTTATAAAACCTAAATAAACATGTGAAAACATATTATTTCCACCTTTTGCCTTTTAAATCATTTATTTCAAATAAAAGCATTTGGATTGACCTTTATTAAACAGTTTTAATAGAAAATAGATTCCGAGAACTCTCCTATAATCTGAGAAGTTTAAGATCCTAAATCACATTGATTATACTAAGAAGTGATAAAAAGGGAAAATATTTTTTCCAGAATGCATCCTGTAATACCATTATAACATTCATTTTTGTCATTTTAACTGATTACAAGATTCCCAGATTGGATTTCTAGTTATGATATTGGGAACTTGGGGAATAGAAAAGTAAAGGTTATGATTATATAGATGCCAGGATTTGAGGTTCCAAGAGATAGCTAAAAATCTACAGGTCAAAGAGGACAAACAGAAAAAAAAACAAGAGATTAGTAATTAAACATAGATTTAAAAAATAATTAGAATCTGTAAGGAACACAATCAAGAAGGATAATATCTGAAAAGAAGTTACTGAAAGTTATAGGCAGCATCAATAGAATAAATAAATAGAAGGCATTATGAGGCCTATGGAATTGAACTAAAATCAAAGGAAAGTTCTAGTCAGCCACAGGGTCATTTTCCATGCTTCCTCATTCCATACTGTGACTCAACCACTTTCAACACCTTAGACAGTGTCTCCATTCCTACCAGCCAGAAGGGGAAAAGAACCTAGAGGATTGTATAAAGTATGTTAAAATGGTACACATTATTTTCACCCACATTCCAATGGCTAGAACTTAGTCACAAGGTCACATGCAAGTGTAAGAGAACATAGGAAATGCTGTTCTAGTTCTATGTCCAAAAGGAAGAGAATATAGTTTTGGTAAATGCAGAACAGCTTCTTCCATAGGGCTATTTTAAAAAGCACTAAGCCAGTGCCACCTCTCCCCTATTCATTACCAAACAGTCTGAGTGTTTTTACTCTAAGACATGATTCAGTAAATACCCTCTAAATATAAAACCATTTGTCAGGCCCAAATGACATAAGAGCAGATGGGGGTAAATCCAGGAGGTATTAATGGGAAAAAACAAAGCAGAAAACTAGCTTTGCTCATAAGAGAAATATTCTCAATGGAGTAGAGCTCATCCTATGAACAGGCAAGAAGGGAGGACAATGCGTAGCTTAGTGCCTGCTTTTCCCTCCTAAATTTTAAACCTGCCTATTGACATATGCTTCTCATTTATATAACTTCAGAAAAACACTTATTGATTTTATTTATATACATAATAATAAATAACATAACACATACATATAAATGTAAGTAAGTATAGTTGATCCTTGAACAATCAGACGTTAGGGGCACCGACCGCTGTGCAGTCAAATATTTGTGTATAACTTTTGACTCCCCCAAAACTGAACTACTAATAGCCTGTTGATCGGAAACCTTACTGATAAATGGTCAATTCATAGATTTTGCATGTTACATGTATTATATACTGTATTATAATAAAATCAGCTAAAGAAATTTAAGAAAATCATAAGAAATATATTTATAGTACTGTACTGTAAAAAACCGTATGTAAGCGGACCCACATGGTTCAAACACGTGCTGTTCAAGGGTCAACTGTAGATATGACTTGGGGAGGATGCGCCATATCTGAATCCTCCAAATTCTCCGGATCTTTGGAGAGCTCCCTTCTTGTAAGTCTAGGTGGCAGTTGAAATTTGAAGACGAAAATGCCTAAAACTCTATTTTCTAAACGCTTTGTACGTATGAAGTAGTTGCAGCATGACCCAATTCCCAGGCACCAGGCCAATGGTGAAAATAGCAGTATCCAGCATGCCATGACAGAAGTGTTCTAAGTGGACAAGTTCTGCTGAGCGATCATGATCCTATGTTTGTCCTGAATATGATGTCTCTGATGCCAATTCTCCTGTCTTCCTAGTGTTTATATGAGCCATTTAGTACTTCTTTAATAAATTGCATTTTACATACATCAGCCAGAGTAAATTTCTGTCTTATATCTAACAACATTAATACAGAAACTGTTTACAGATGTAGTTGCAAATACAAACACTCCGATATTATCTGGGGTAGGAAGGACAATATGTGGTTGGTACATGGAAATCTAGGATGGTTATCTAGCCAAATTGGGATAGATGACAGTGAAAAATAGCTAGTATTAAGAGATGGGACCCTAAAATAGATGGCAAGAAATGGTAAAATATGTATTAAATTATTATCTGTGCAAATTTTGGGTAGGAACAAGGCCCACACCATATAATAGCATATATATAGCCTAAAGAATCCAATGACTGTAGAATAGGGTGGTTGCTAACAGTACTGGATAGCATAACGTATAAGGTGATAATCATGAAGCTTTAAATTATCAGCTTAAAACACAGACTAAAACTAGGGGCTGTGTGTTAAAAGAATCACTTACCTGTTGTAGCTGAAAGTTGAAATAGATGAAAATCAGACATAAAAATTTGGTCAAAGAGATTGCTGAATTAAAAGGTAATTTCAATACAAAATCTTAACCAATCTCTTATATGAAATTAAGGACGTCAATCAAGGAAAAATAGGAGATTAAAAATTTTAATGGGAATATATTGGAGAGTTCAGAAGAATGAGAGTAACTTTACATGCCCAATCTCACTATGCCTACTTTGCCAGATAAAGCAGCTCCTTGTCCCCTATCTATGAAGGTTCTTTCTGCCTTCTTGAAGACCCTATATTAAGTTTGGTCTGGGAGAGCTGTTTTGCAAGGGAATGCCATTTTTGTTCATTGCTAACTCCACTATTCCTAATGTCTCGAAATCTTTAACTAGAGTCAGGGCCAGTTATACCCATTGGCCAAATACTAAGTGAGACCTGGAAGAATAAAGGCTCACACAGCAAACTAATTTCAAGATTTTGCTAAATTATATCAATAATATAATGAATTTGGGGGTTATACTAAGGAGAAAATAATAATTTGAGACTCGGCTAAGGTTATCAATATATATTAAATATTAATATCAGGATGCCCGGGTGGCTCAGTTGGTTAAGCATCCTACTCTTGATTTTGGCTCAGATCATGACCTCACAGTTTGTGAGATCAAGCCCCACATCAGGATCTGCACTGTCAGCTTGGGATTCTCTCTTTCTCCCTCTCTTTCTGCCCCTCCCCCACATGCACACACACTCTCTCTCTCAAATTAAATAAAATATTAAGAAATAAATTTAAATATGAATATCAATGCATATTTATATCTATATAAATATACAGAGACAAATGTATAACTAAATTAAAAGATTCTGATTTCAGAGTGCTAGCTGAAGTAGCTGGGAGTGAATGCAATTGTTTGCTTGTTTGATTGACTGAAATTTGGACTCAGTGGTGGCCCACACTAAATGAAGTTGAAATGGCAGATATTTCTTTATACAATATAAAGAAAGCAATCTAAACATATAGAAAATAGAAATTTGGGAGTTTACTTATCACATGTTGTCCTCTTATGCATATCCCCTAACCAAGTTCCCCAAGGGCCCATTAAAGGTTTCAGAAAGCCATTAATTAAGGGAGTGCTGATATCTCTATAATGACTCTAATGACTTTAATGGATGTATTCTGGCTGCCAGGGAAAGAAGATGCAGTAGAAATGGGTTCCATGATTTGAGTGATATGCCAAACTCCCAGTTTGGCAAAGGTGAATTTAGTAGTACTTAATTGCCTAACACAAAATGGACATGATTGCTGTCTATCAGATAGCAGACGACAAGGACAGTGTGGTAACCAAAACAGTAAGAAACTCCAGGATCTGAACCAGTAGGTAACTGATTATGGAGTAACAAAGTCTAAAAGAAATGGGCAACCCGCTAATGACTTATTTGATGTGTACAACGAAATAAACTTTAGTTCTAGGGGATAGGTGACTTTGGCTACCATATACAAAGTCACACATAATCTCTATCCCAATTCCCATATTTGAGGGAGTTCGTAAGCCCAGAGACCCTTAAATAAAGAAGTAAATAACTCTTCAGGAAATATCTCCTTACTTTCTCCAAAAAGATCTGTAGGAGTTTACAAGGATAACTATACTTGTAAAAGGTAAATATCTAAATATTTGGGGATTATTAAGTACTAGCTATGAGCCAACAATAAATCTTGAGATTAAAAAATGCAAAACATCCATGGATCAGAGGAAAGCTCATGGGGTTAGTTGTAAAAAAGTCCCATTTCAAAATATGAACAGGCATGCTGGGATCCCAAACCCGTATTATGGTTATTTCACCTGATCCTAAGTTTCAAGTTGTAACGTAAGTCCTCAACAACTAGAAGAAATCCCCAAGTGGACCCATGTGATCCACTATGGTTCCATGGATCCATAAAGTAATCTGATCCATGATAGAAAGATATGACTTTAAGAATTTAGTAGAGGGGCGCCTGGGTGGCGCAGTCGGTTAAGCGTCCGACTTCAGCCAGGTCACGATCTCGCGGTCCGTGAGTTCGAGCCCCGCGTCAGGCTCTGGGCTGATGGCTCGGGGCCTGGAGCCTGTTTCCGATTCTGTGTCTCCCTCTCTCTCTGACCCTCCCCCGTTCATGCTCTGTCTCTCTCTGTCCCAAAAATAAATAAAAAACGTTGAAAAAAAAAAAGAATTTAGTAGAAATCCCTGGAACTTCTTTTGTCTACCAGAATGGTAAATCACACACACACATATACTGCATCCGTAGGAAATCACAAAGAAAAGTGCCATCATCAAAGACAAATGATATAAGGTAAGTTATTCTTATCACATACCCATTTAATTCTCCAGTTTGACAAGTGCAGAATAGAGACAGATTGGGGGAATACTGGCACATCATATAAAATATAATCAGATTAGTATTTCAATAAACTGGTCCAGGTATGGTTCCATCAATTATTCTAGATTTGACTCCTTTTGATATGGCAAGTGGCCTCCTTTCCTCATCAAATAAGCAGACAAAACCAAAGGCAATTTACTTTTTCTTGGTAAGATAGTAGTATACTTGCCTCAGAATTGCATCTACCCTCTCCCCTCCATCACAATTTAAGCTGTAGATACAACTTGTAGATATTCTCATGATCCTATCAGCAATCAGTTTCACTACATGAATGACATCATGCTATAGAACCTTAAGAATTCTGGGTAATACTTTCTTTAGTTGCCTTGGTAAGACCTATGAGAGTTAGAAGACAGTAGGTCATGTGGCCTTTGGATTCATGAGGCACTAACTTGGACCAGTCCACTGACAGAAAATCATTTGAGGGTGGTTTGATGTTTTTTCTGTCAAAAGCATACTGCTGGGGCATTAATCCCTATTTGGGCTGGCTCTTAAAGGAAAGTAGAGAAAGAAAAGTCTCAAAATGAACAGTATTTTAAACAACACATGTCCACTTTGCCTGCAGGGAAAATTTGTCTCTGGTTAGGATCTGCATCATCTCATTGGCAGTGGCTAATCACTGTCAAACGATTAGAGGCCTAAAATTAATAATATTGGAAGATTGATAAAAATGAGGATTGAGAAAGAAATATATGAACATTTTAGAACCAGCTCAAGTCATGAGATATTTTTATACCATGCAAATATTCACTAAAAGGCTCAGTCACTACTAAAGCAAGTTAGTTAATAATCACATGAAACAGATAACCTGCCAGTCAGCCTTCTTCCTTAGCTACTCTAGTCACTTTAGTCACTCTAGTCACTCAATGAGATTATAAATAAAGCAGCCATACTGAAAGTTTTGGAAGCTATGCATAGGCTCAACAACATGGATATCTTCTCCATACAACAGAAATAGCTAATCCCAAAAATCACAATATTTTCACAATAAATTTGCAATACTTAAATGTATTAGTTTCCTGTTGCTTCTATGATAAGTTAATATAAACTCTGTGTCTTAAAATGCAAATTTATTATTTTACTATTCTGAACATAAGAAGTCTAAATGGATTTTACATGGTTGAAGTCAAGAAATTAACAGAGCTGTGTTCCCTCTGGAGGCTCTAGTGGACAATCTGTTAGCTTTTCCAAGCCCCATTCCTTATCTTGTGGCTCCAAATCACGCCAATATCAGCTTCTATCTATACATCTCTATTTCTGACACACTCTCCTGACTCTGTTTCCTAAGGATCCTTGGAGGTACATTGGACCTATCTATCCTCACAACTCAGGATGATCTCCCCAACTCAAAACCCTTAATTTAGTCACATCTCCAAAGTCCTGTATGTCATGTAAATTAACATATTTGCAGTGTCCAAAAATTAGGATGTGGACATCTTTGGGAAGGGAGGACATTATTTAGCTTATCACAATAAACAATAAAAAAATAGCCTCACATGCAAAATATATAAAGAACCCCTACAAATGAATATGCCATATTTCTAGGCAACACAATCAATTAATTTTAAATTAATTTATAAGATCAATAAAGTCCCTGGCAAAAAAAAAAAATCAAAAACAATAACACCAAGAACAAAACAAAAAAAAACAGTCTGAATATAAATTATCTGCAAGAAAAATGGACAAGTGATTTTTGAAAAAGGACAATGTGTGATACTTGTCCTAATAATCATTAAAGCAGTGCAATACAGATCCCAAAATAGAGACAAAAATAAACAAAACCAAATGGAGTCCAGAAATAAACTCATGTTGACATGAGTACTAAATATGTGGTAGAGATGACACTTGAAATTATCAGAGTAACAAAAACCATATGATTATATATTTGACTAGTCTTTTCGAATAAAATAAAATAGACTCCTAGCTTATATGCAAAGGTAAATTCAGGATGATTTAAGGAGAAAATTATTTTTTGAACCAAAAAGTATTGAATTATAATAAAAATACCTATTATGGAGCACTAGGCAATGAGATAAGCACTTTGTTTAGAGAACGTTGACTAAGTCATATACAATCCTCTGAGAAAGATTATGATCTTCATTTTATGATGAGGACACTGACACATGTAGAGGTGTCTTGCTCAAGGTCACACAGCAAGAAAAAGATATAGCTAGGATTTGATCCCAGGCATCATGACACCAAATTCCAACCTCTCAACCACTACTCAGCTAATATTCAAGAGAAGAATGCATTCTTAAGGAATAAACAAATTCCAAAGCCATTACAAAAAATAATGCTAAATTTGATAAAATACCTGTTAATGCATTTTTACACTTCAAAAGACAATGTAAACAAAGTTAATAAAAAAAGCAACACAACAGTAAAAAGTGTTTGCTAACTGATAAAGGTTTAAAATACAAAATGTATATAAAGCTCCTTATAATCATTAAGAAAATAAAGAGAAAGAGGGGGGAAAGTAGTAAAGAATATGAACAGGCAATTTAGAAGGAAGAATCACAAATAACACATATGAGAAAATAGTACACCTCATTGGTGTAACATCAGATAATCAGAGAAATGCAAATTAAAACATTTTTTTTACCCCCATTGGGTTGGAAAAAGTTAAACGATGGTTAATACCCAGTGTCATGCAGGTATGGAGAAACACACACTTTGATGGGAATGTAATTTGGTACCAACCTTTACAGTGTAATTTGGAAATTTCTATCAGAATATACACAAAGAATATACATACATAGATTTAAGAGTGTACATATATACACCATTTGATTAAAAATTTCTGTTTAGTTATCCATTTTATAGAAATACTACTAAATTCACCAAGTATTCACAAGGATGTTCACTGAAAAATTACATTTAGAAATAACCTAGTATCAGAAAGAAAGAAATGGCCATGAAACACCAGTACTATGGAATCCTCTGCAAAAGTTTAAAATGAAACGGGACACCTGAGTGCTAACGTCAGACTTCGGCTCACAGTTCGTGGGCTGGAGCCCTGAGTAGGGCTCTGGTGCTGAGCCTGGAGCCTGCTTCAGATTCTGTGTCTCCCACTCTCTCTGCCCCTTCCCTGCTCGTGCTTTCTCTCTCTCAAAAATAAATAAAACGTTAAATTTTTTTTTAAGTTTAAAATGAGATAATCTGTAGGTAATAATATAAAAATATAACTAAGACACATATTGTTGTCATAAAGGAAGTTGCAGAATCATACATTATGAACCTATACAATACATTATGAGCCTCTTTAAAAAAATATATGATGTCCATGTAGTACACAGAACACACACATAAATGGTTTTAAAAAGGGTTAACAAGGATACACAGCAAAGTATTTAAAATGGTTATCTCCGGGAAAAGGGAGTTATATTGGAAAATATATGGTAACTGAAGGGGAACTCTTTACATCTTTTAATGTTAACAACAAGAACAAAAATGTATTCAGGTATTGTATGAGTATTTTAAAGAAAAAACTGGGGCGCCTGGGTGGCTCAGTCGGTTAAGCGTCTGACTTCAGCTCAGGTCACGATCTTGCGGTCCGCGAGTTTGAGCCCTGCGTCGGGCTCTGGGCTGATGGCTCAGAGCCTGGAGCCTGCTTCCGAGTCTGTGTCTCCCTCTCTCTCTGCCCCTCCCCTGTTCATGCTGTGTCTCTCTCTGTCTCAAAAATAAATAAATGTTAAAAAAAAAAAAGAAAAAATAACTAAATTTAAGTGAATCCTGTGATTGAGAGCTTTTGAGCAGTAGTACCAGTTGCTCAGGAAAACCCAGGTCACTGGATGTCTCTCATTTTTGTTGGTTTAATTTTTTTTAATGTGTATTTATTTTTGAGAGACAGAGAGAGAGAGAGCAAGTGAGGGAGGGGCAGAGACAGAGAGAGAGACACAGAATCCAAAGCAGGCTCCTGGCTCCAAGCAGTCAGCATAGAGCCTGACGCAGGGCTCGAACTCACGAACCGTGAGATCATGACCTGAGCCAAAGTCAGACGCCCAACTGACTGAGCCATGCAGGCACCCCTCTCATTTTTGCTGTTCTGATTTGTTTTCAGCTTTAATGAGATATAATTGACATACTGTACAAATTTAAAGGTGGATAACATATTGATTTGATACACTTCTATAATGCAAAATGATTACCACCATAACATTAGCTGACACCTGCATCACATCACATAATTACCATTTCTTTTTTTCTGTGGTGAGAATATTTAAAATCTACTCTTATCAATTTTCAAGCATGTAATACAGAAAACTATAATCAATATGCTGTACATTATATCCTTTGAGCCTATTCATGTTATGCCGATGCTCTTCAACCAACATTTCTCCTTTACCCCGACCCCTGGTAATGACCATTCTAGTCTGATTCTAGGAGTTTAACATTTTTAGTTTCCATGTATAAGTGCTATCACACAGTATTTATCTTCCTCTTTCTGACTGATTTCAATTGGTATAATACCTCCAAGCCCAACCATGTTGCCATGCTGTTGCAAACAATAGCCTCTTTCTCGGGACTGAAAAATATCATGATAAACATACACACACACACACACACACACACACACACACACACACAATACATATATATGGACATAAACCTTCCTTATCCATTCATCAACTGACATTTAGATTGTTTTCATATCTTAGCTATTATTATTAATGCTGCAATGAACATGGGAATGCAAAGTGCAGATATCACTTCAAGATCCAGTTTTTATTTCCTTTGGACATACCCAGAAACAAGATTGCTGGGTCATATGCTAGTTCTATTCTTTGTATTATTGTTACAAAGTATAGTTGACATATAACTTGTTTTATTTTTAACTTAAGGAAACTCCATACTGTCTTGCATAATATCTGCACCAATTTATATTCCCACCAACAGTTCTCTGCACATCCTCACCAACACTAGTTATTTCCTGTCTTTTTGATAAGATAGCAATATACTTAACCAATTTGCCTCAGAATTACATCTACCCTCTCCCCTCCATCACAATTTAAGCTGTAGATACAATTTATATTCTCATAATCCTATCAGCTATCAGTTTCACTACGTGAATAACATCCTGCTACTGAACGTTAAGAGTGCAGGGTAATACTTTCATTAGTTGCCTTGGGAAGACCTATAAGAGTTAGATGGTAGTAGACCATGTAGCCTGTGGATTCAACTTGGACCAGGCCACTGATAGAAAACCACGTGAGAGTGGTTCGATGGTTTCTCTGCCAAAAGCAAACTGCTGGAGTATTAATCCCTATTTGGGATAATAGCCATTCTAACAGGTATGAGATGATATCTCATTGTGGTTATAATTTGCATTTCCCTGAACATATCTTCTTTGGAAAAATGTCTATTTAGATCCTCTGCCCACTTATCAATTAGACTGTTCGGTTTTTTGCTCTTGAGTAGTGTGAGTTCTTCACATATTTTGGATATTAACTCTTTACCTGATATGTGACTTGCAAATGTTTTCTCCCATTCAAGGGGTTGCCTTTAAATTTTGTTATTTCCTCTACCTCACAGAAGCTTCTTAGTTTAATGCAGTCCCACTTTTTTTATTTCTTTTGGTGTTAGACCCAAAAGAAGATTTCCAAGACTTCTGTCATGGAGCTTACCCCCTACATTTTCTTCTGGGAGTTTTATGGTTCTAGGTCTTCTCGTCAAGTCTTTAAACCATGTTGAACTGATTTGTGTGTATGGTGTAAGACAGTGCAGGTTTCATCCTTTTGCAAGTGGCTGTCCAGTTTCCCTAACACCATTTACTGAACAGACTGCCTTTCCTTACTGCATATTGACTCCTTCTTTGTAAACTGACTGAACATAAATGTATGGGCTTATTTCTAGGCTCTCTATTCTGTTCCATTGGTTTACATTTGCATTAATGCCAATACCATACTGTGCTGTTGTGTTTACCACAGCTTTGTAGTATAGTTTTAAATCATAAAGTGCATTCCTCTAGATTTGTTCTTCTTTCTCAAGATTTATTTGGCTATGTGGATTCTTTCGTGGATCCGTGAAAATTTAGGGTTATTTTTTTTCTGTTTCTGTGAAAAATACCATTGGAATTTTGACAGAGATTGCATTGAACCTGTAGATTGCTTACATAGAATGGATATTTTAACTATTAATTATTGCAATTCCATTAGCATGAATATTTTTCATGTATTTGTATCTTCTTTCTTTCAACAGTGTTGAACAGTATTCAGTGTACGGATCTTTCTCCTCCTTGGCTAAATTTATCCCTAAGTATTTTTCTTAATACTACTTTAAATGAGATTAATTTCTTAATTTGTCTTTATGATAATTCACTGTTACATAGAGATGCAACTTTTTTGTGTGTTTTTTTTTTTTTTGCATTTTGATTTCTGCAACTTTACGGAGCTTATGATTTCTAAAGTTTTTTGGTGCAATCTAGGAGTTTTATAGGACATAACATCATGGCATTCATAAATGAAGACAATTTTCCTTCTTTACTTCTGATTTGGATATCTTTCTTTTTCTTACCTAATTGCTCAGGCTAGGATTTTCAGCACTCTCAAATAAAAGCAGCAAGAGTGAGCATCCTTATCCTGTCCTTGGTCTTACAGGGAAAGCTTTCAGCATTTCACCACTGATCATGTTATTAGCTGTGGACTTATCACAAACGGCTTTTATTATGTTGGGGTGTATTCCCTCTATACTCAGTTTATTAAGGATTTTTATCATGAAAGGATGCTGAATGTTGTCAAATGCTTTTTCTGCGTGTATTGAGATGGTCATATGATTTTCATCCTTCATTTATTAACATGGTGTGACACACTGATTGATTTGCAGATACTAAACCATTCTTGTATTCCTGGAATAAATCCCATACCTGATCATGGTATATGATGTTTTTTTTAATGTATGTCTGAAACTGATTTGCTGGTATTTTGTTGACAGTTTTAGCATCCATGTTCACTGGGGATATTAGCCTAATTTTCTTTTCTTATGATGTCCTTGTCTGCTTTTGGTATTAGGCTAATGCTAGCCTTGTAAAATGAATTTGGAATCATTCTCTTATCTATTCATTCATTCATTCATTCATTCATTCATTCATTTGGAAGAGTTTCAGAAGTATTGGTGTTAAATCTTTAAATGTTTGGTAGAATTCACCCATGAAGACAACTGTCTGGAACTTCTGTTGGGAGGTTCTTGATTACTGATTCAGTCTCCTTACTAAAAATCAGTCTGTTCAGATTTTCTATTTCTTCATGATTCAGTCTTGGTAGGTTTTATGTTTCAAGAAATTTATCCATTTTTTCCCCAGAATATCCAATTTGTTGATATATAATTGTCCATAGTAGTCTCTTAAGATCCTCTATATTTTTGTGGTAATCAGTTGTAATATCTCCTCTTTCATTTCTGATTTTGAGTCCTCTCCTTTTTCTTGGTGAGTCTAGTTAAAGATGTTTTGTTTCTTTCAAAAAAAAAATCAGCTTAGTTTCATTGTTATTTTCTCTTGTCTTTTAAGATTCTTTTTCCTTTTTTTTTTTTTTTTTTTGCTCTGATCTTTGTTACATCCTTCCTTATACTAACTTTGGGCTAAAATTTTATTCTTATTCTGGTTCCTTAACATATAAAATTAGGTTATTTGAAATTTTTCTTGCTCCTAGAGGTAAGCATTTATCACTATGAACTTCCCTCTTAGAATTGCTTTTGCTACATCACAAAAGCTTTGGTATGTTGTACTGCCATTTTCATTTGTCTCAAGGTATTTAATTTTCCTTTTAATTTCTACTTTGATGCACTGGTTGTTCATTAACATGACTTTTAATCTCCACATATTCATGAATTTTCCAGTTTTTTTTTTTCTTGTAATTGATTTCCATTTTCATACCATTGTGTTTGGAAAAGATGTTTGATATTATTTCAATCTTTTTAAATTTCTTAAGACTGATTTGTGTTCCAATATGATCTATCCTGGAGAATATTCCATGTGTGCTTGAGAAGAACGTGTATTCTGCTGCTGTGGGATAAAAAGTTCTATAAATGTCTGTTAAGTCAATCTGGTCTAACACATAATTTAAGTCCAATGTTTCCTTATTAATATTCTGCCTGGATGATCTATCCACTGTTGAAAGTAGGGTACTGAAGTCCCCTAATATTGGATTTCTGTCTATTTTTCCCTTGAGTTCTGTTAATTTTGGTTTATAGATTTAGGTGCTCTTATGCTGAATGCATTAATATTTACAAATGTTATATGCCCTTTACCCTTTTATTATTATATATTTACCTTCTTTGTCTCTTGTTACAATCTTTGCCTTAAAGTCTGTTTTGTCTGATGTAAATATAACTACCTCTGCTTTCTTTTGGCTTCCATTTGCATGGCAACTCCTTTTCCATCCCTTCACTTTCAGTCTCCATATGTCCTTAAAGCTAAAATGAATCTCATATAAGTAGCATATAATTGGGGCTTGATTTTTTTTTAATCTGTTTGGCCACTCTATGTCTTTTGGAGAATGGCCCATTTACATTTAAAGTAATTATTGATAGGTATGGACTTCTTGCCATTTTCTTAAATGTTTTCCAGTTGTTTTTAATTCTTGTGTTCCTTTCTTCCTCTCTTGTTCTCTTCCTTTGTGATTTCATGATATTCTGTAGTATGATTAGATTTCTCTTTATCTTTTGTGTATTTACTACAGGCTTTTGATTTGTGGTTACCGTGGGTCTTACATAAAGATATATTTTAAAAAATCTATTTTAAGCTGGTAACAACTTCCAACATACACAAAAGCTCTGAATTTATACACTATCCTCCTCTCCCATTTATGTGTTTGATGTCACAATTTACTTCTTTTTGCATTGTGTATACACTAACAAATTATTGTAGTTACTTTCACTATTTTTTGTCTCTTAAACTTTATACTTGAGTTGTAAATAATTTAGTATTTACCCTTATGTTTTATACTTTGATACATTTTCCTGTTATTAATATCTTATTGTTTTATCTTGAAGAATTCCTTTTAACATTTCTTGTAAAGTCAGTATACTGGTGATAAATCCTTCAGATTTTGCTTACCTGGAAAACTCTTTATCTCTCCTTCAATTCTGAAGGATAACTTTGCCAGGTAGAGTATTATTGGTTGGCAGGTTTTTTCCTGTCAGCATTTGAATATATCATGCCACTAACTTCTGACCTGCAAAGTTTCTGCTAAAAAATCTGCGTATTGTCTTATGTGGGTTGCCTTGTAAGAAACACCTTGTTTTTCTTGTTTCTTTTAAAGACTCTCTTCTTGTCTTTAATGTTTGACAGTTTAACTATAGTATGTCTCAGCATGAATCTCTTTGGATTCTTATTTGGCACTTTCTGGGCTTCTTGCATCTGGATGTCTGTTTCTTTACTCAGATTCAAGAAATTTTCAATCATTATTTAATTTTTTTTAACGTTTATTTAGTTTTGAGACAGAGAGAGACAGTGCATGAATGGGGGAGGGGCAGAGAGAGAGGGAGACACAGAATCTGAAACAGGCTCCAGGCTCTGAGCAGTCAGCACAGAGCCCGACGCGGGGCTCGAACCCACGGACCGCGAGATCGTGACCTGAGCCGAAGTCGGCCGCTTAACCGACTGAGCCACCCAGGCACCCCACAACCATTATTTTTTAAATAAGTTTTCTGTTCCTTTCTCTCACTCTCTCCTCCTAAGATGCCTATAATGTGTATATTAGTTGGCTTTCTGGTGTCCCATGAATCCCTTAAGTTATCTTTGCTCTTTTTTTTTTTTTTTTTTTTTTTGCTTCTCTGATTGAATTCCACTGCCCTGTCTTCAAGTTTCTTGATCCTTCCTTTTACTTCAGCTAGTCTACTGTTGAACCCTTATATTGAATTTTTCAGTTAGTGTGATTTATGTTTCTTCAGCTCTGTGATTTATGTTTGGTACTTTTATATATTTTCTATTGCTTTGTTGAAATCCTCACTCTGTTCATACATTGCTCTCCTGATCTTGGTGAGCACCTTTATGAGCATTATTTTCAACTTTCTATCAAATAAATCACCTAACTCCATTTCATTAAGATCTGCATGTTTTTTTTTTTTTTAATCATGTTCTTTTGTTTGGAATATATTCCTGTTTCTTCATTTTCTTGACTGTGTGGTTTTCCATGCATTGGATAAAACTGCCACCTCTCCAAAACTTGACAGAGAGGTCTTGTGTAGGAGACAAAATGTATTAATCAGCCTAGACCAAACTCCTAGTTGTCTCTCAAATTTCTGTAATTATCTAAGTGCCTTCTTTGTTCTTGGTGATACCCAGTAGTTGAGGGTATGCAAATACCCATCAGTATTCCATAATGGAAGATCAGAGTTGGTACCTAGATGCAAGTTAAATGGAAACTGGACATAGCAGCTGGAAAAGTATGTAGCTGGGCCACTTCCAGCAAGAAAATTGGGAGGTGGGCATTTTTGTCCGTTGGTCTGCACTTGGCCTAGGTTACAGTTGTGGGGGTTGGAGGTGGGGTACTTCTATGACCATTAAGATCTGCTTCTTTGTTTGCAGTCTTGTGGGATTCATGAATGCAAGCTCTGTCAGCTATCAGTGCCATGCAATCCAGGGGCCTGTCCCTTGATTAACAGCCACACAAGCTGGTGAATCAGGTATGTGTACAAACATCTTCCAGGTAGATACTAGTGACTTGGAGAAGGATAGAGGAAGGCAGGGAAGGTGTCCACAGGCTTCCCTGGTGTTTGGGGAGAATCTCAGTCAGCCTGTAGATACATGCTAAATTAAAAGCCTGACCCTGAGGCAACAACTTTTCAAGTATGCAAATAGACTCTTTTCAGTAGAAGACTGATAAGTGGGTGTTTTTTGTTTTTGTTTTTTGTTTTTTGCCAGGTCATTCTATGCTGAGCCCTGGGAGGATGGCTGGTTAAAAACTGTTTCTTTGTTGGCTACAGTCCTGTGGGACTTGTGAATGCAAGACCTATTGGACACCAGAGCCAGGTGATCTGGAGACCTCTCCCTTAGGCAGCAGCCACTAAAGCTTAGGTACAGATGTGTATAAGCTTTTAGCAGGTGATTTGGAGTAGATTAGAAGGAGAAGGCATTAGAGGCATCTGTCAGCTTCCCCAGCTTCCAGGGAGGATGGCAATCAGCTACTAGATCTATACTAAATTAGAATCCTGACCCTCAGGCAGCAGCTTTTAATGTAAATGGATCCTTTTCAGGGAAAGACTGGGAGGTGAGCATTTTTTGCCTGTTCTCCCCACACAGAGCCCTAGAGAGATAGCCATTGTGAGCTCTGTACAGCTCATTAAAAACTGTTTTATTGTTTGCTATAGTCTTGTGGCTCTCGTGGACACAAGCCCTGCTGACTTTCAGAGCTATGTGTTTGGGGAGTCCACCTTTCAAGTGGAAGTATTAAAAGTGGGGCACTAGATGAGGGTCCAAACCTTTCACTCCTCAGGAAGAAGCTGGAAGTTAGGAGTTCCCTCCTGACTGCATGGTGCTATGCTGTGGGTAGGGAGAGACAGAGTGTGTCTCAGACTTTCCAACCCATTCTGATGTGGGAACTCTCTTGTTTGACTAACATGTAGGAGTTGCTCAGCCAGTTTCTGGATTTCCTTCTGAGAGAACTGCTCTGGCTGTCTCTTATACTGGATTCCAGTTAATGAAAATAACAGGCCCAGGCCCTCTGAAAATAAAGCTTCTTCCATGTGCCCCAAACAATTCCCAGCTGAAAATTACGACACTGTGATTTAACATTCTCACTCACAACTCAAGTGATTCTTCTCTAAACTGACCTTGCAGACTTACAATAAAAGTGCAACAATATATTTTGGAGATAATTCTTTTAATTCAGTTTTCCCAAGAGCAGTACATTGACTTTAGCTTTCTCTTGCCCCCTCAGTAAAGCCTGCTCTTCAGAAAACTGAATTTCAACAGTTGCTTTCAATCTTAATCATTAATAACCACTAGAGTTATTTCTGGATTAAAGAATTCCAAATAACACCCAGAAAATGGGTCTATGGAACAAATGTATAAATTCTGCTTTAAATCTCTGCTATTGATTGTATTAGGAGAAGAGGAAAGGGATGAACTTCAAGTACATAATTGCCCTTTTAGACAATAAAGGGCTTTCCTGACATTAGTTCCATATGCTTCTTTTCTTCTTTCCTGTAACTAGAAATCAGTAGTTACACAAGCATTGGAATCTACATCTATTTCTAGAAACCACCTTTTCATGGCTATTTTTTAAACACAGAAATAAAAGTATGCAGCTTTCACAGTGTTAACCAGTGGGCTCCAGCCTCCACTATCTTCACTATATTCAGAAGTTCACTTTGCCCATTTAGAAAAATAATGCTTACTTTTTTCTGTTACAAAATGCATATCCCCATAGTATTAACCATACTCAACATTTTTCTGATTTAAAATAACTCTTCTACTTTAGATAAGCCTCATTAAGTCACACACTGATAACTCAGAATTTCCAGTAACTTAGGTATTTTATATACTCCTCTGTTAGTTACATTCAAATGGATTAAGAGCCAGTGAAAATAGGTAGAGAAAAGTAGCTAGCTTTATGTCTTAGAAACTCTTTTACCTTGAGCAAACCCCATTTCCTAGATTGTAAAGGGAAATATAAGGCTTCCATATCAACAATTAAAATGCTAAATAAATGTAACTCATGTTTCCTATTATGTACCAGCAGGGAAAGGGAAGTGGAAGGATGGGACACTCTGGAGAGTCCCATAGAATCAAGAAAAAATAATTATCTTTCCTCTGAGCCCATAAGTGAAAAATCTGTATCCCAGAAACCCCCAAATTTCTCCTTTTCTTATCTCTACAATTTCAGAGACAGTTAAGATCAGAGCCTGGAATGAGCTACAGTATTAGAGCACTCGCTTCTTTCTTGGGCAATTACTCAGAGTCTCGCTTCTTTCTTGGGCAATAACTCAGCCTCTTTAAGATTTAAGTAGGTTATCTGCCAAAAGGAAATAATAATAATTGCTTTCAGAATTAAAATGTACATGCACAGCACCCAGTATATACATTCTCGGAGTTTGTCTGCTCTGTTCTCCCACCCATCCTCAAGCTCTGCTCTCTGTTACACTGCTACCACTCTTCTCAGTTGCAGCTACTGCTCAAAAGGCTTCTTTGGGATCCACATAGCAGGAGAGTCTTAACTGCTGCTATTATTTTGCTACTAAGTAGATCTGGAATGTAAAGCCAATGCAAGAGGGTTTAGGCCCAGGAGGAAAGTCCAAATATAGGTTTCCTGGAAGTTGCAGAAACTTCTTGCATCTCATTGGTGCCAGTTTGGGTCAGTGCCTATATTTCTAATCAATTGCTGTGGCCAGGGGAAATTATTGATTGGCTTGGGTCCAAATCACACATTCTACGCGGAGAAATTGGAGATGCTCTACCAAACCATATGGACAAAATAAGGGAAGGAGTAGAACCCCAAATGACTGTTGCCAGAGGTAAGATGAATGGATGCAAAGAAAATATATCCTCTTTTATATCTCCCTATAGTCTCTTCTCTTTAGTGTCTATGTAATGCTTTTGCTTGAAGTCTTCCAAAAATTCTGTACTACAAGTATTTACATATATGATCCAAAGTGTCTATTGCCTGGATACTGTAGTCTTTTAGTCTTTGGGGAACTCACTGCTTTCATAATTAAATTAAAAGGATTAAGTCCTCATCCTAGGTCCTGGAGGAAGTCCAGAACTTTCCCAGAATACTTCACATATATCCATGGTTAGATAGAGTCTCCACATCACCTCCCACTTACCTTACCTTCTCATTTCCTGCAGCTGCTATCTCCTGTCTATACCACTTGGCCCCTCCTCTTTTACTCCTCAAAATAGGATATAAATGAGGATTATAAAATAGGATGTGTAAATATTATTAAAATTTTAGGTAAAATAGAAAAGGATCATGGAAAAGGTGGATCAGGGAATAATTTTAAACTGAATTTGATAACTACTGTTCTTAGAATTTCCTTAACCACATCCCAAAGTTTAATTTTAGTGACTACCTTTCTTTTCCCCTCAAACGCTGATCTTCTACCAGGCTGCTACCTCCTCTCTCTCTACTCCACACTTTAGCACTCACAAAATCCTACCTCCCCAACCCATCAGGGAAAAATTTAAATATTTTCTTCCATTCTATACAGAGCAATTTAGCTCCATATCCCCATTCAACAGAGTGTGTCTTTCATTAATTTGATGCTATAAATCTGTATAGAGTAATGGCAAAATTTTCAATATCTGATTTCCTTATGCTGAATTTACTTCTATAGGTTTAACATTGAAACAAAGGCTTGGGAAATGAAGATATACTAAAACACATTTTATTGTCTTTTTTGTTAACTTCAAATTTTTTTTTTCAACGTTTTTTATTTATTTTTGGGACAGAGAGAGACAGAGCATGAACGGGGGAGGGGCAGAGAGAGAGGGAGACACAGAATCGGAAACAGGCTCCAGGCTCAGCCCAGAGCCTGACGCAGGGCTCGAACTCACAGACCGCGAGATCGTGACCTGGCTGAAGTCGGATGCTTAACCAACTGCGCCACCCAGGCGCCCCAACTTCAAATTTTAAAATTAAAAGATTAATGCAAAATACCTGGTATGCAGTCCCATAATTCTGCAGCCTCAGTAGTTGTTAGTGGGTTTCTTCTATTGTTTTTATACATAAATTATGTTTGACAGTAAGGACTAATTCTCCATCTCAAAGCTTTCTCAACTTAACGTTTTAGTGTACATCCTCTAGCAATTCTGTCTCCATTAATTTCACAGCCATTGTTCCATTCCTGTTCTTCTGAGCCACCAAATGTTATCATCATGTCCATGAAAGTTAAAATATTCCCTAAAAGGACACCTAGTCCAGTGTCCTGCTTCCACACAGGAAAGCTGTTAAGTATAACACAGCATCACCATTTACATATACTGTAGCTAAGATTCAGATATACAAATGGCTTGTAGTAAGTTGCCAGAGAAAGAGAAGAACTTTATATCCTGATTCCTTACACCATGCTTTGACTTAGTCTCAGTAAATTCCAGCAAGCATACCAATGGGTGCAAGCTACGTCTTGATGTCACTGCCCCCCTTCTGGGTATTGGAATCCTTCATTATTTGTGGATGCTTTTCTACCTCGTATTTTCTCCTCCACTGTACTTTCTGAAAGTCACAGCCTCTTTTTCTTTTTTCTCTGCACCCTTAGGCTATGCTAAGACTGGCATCATGGGCTCTAAAATAAATTTCAAGCCACTTTCCAGATGTCTTTTTTAAAAGCTATAAGCCAGTAAGAAAAGATAGCCAATGCCTGGTCCAGAGTAAGCTTGACTGGCTATTTACCAAAAAGTCCATATGCTACTGATCGATATATTGCTTCATATTTAAGTTTTTTTTCAAGAGTCCAGCAAATGCATTTTTTTCGTTTTGGCTCTTTACACTGATATTGGGTTTGTGTGCATAGTTTCTGTGTAATGGTTCTTGTAGTTAACTAATTGTTATCCTTCTTATAGTTTTAATAAAGTAAAAAATAGAAATTAAATTAAATTAAATTAAATTAAATTAAATTAAATTAAACAAATAACAACACCTATAAAACCAGAGGTTCTGGGCTATACTAGGTGCTAAGCAACAGCTTACATAGTAAGAAAGCTGACTGCATGATTAAATGCCCTCCCTATGGAGACAGCACTGTGGCTAAGCCAACTGACTTGGTAATAAAACAAGTTCAAAGCTTAAATTCAAATACCAACTGTACTACCTACTAACTGCACTACCCAAAAAAACTCAATTATCTCATCTTTTAAATTTGGAATAATTGTACCTACCTCAAATGAGTGTTATAAGAATTAAATGAGTTCATATACCAGAAGGACTCAGGAAAGTGCCTTAGATACAGTAAGTCATTGCTAAATGCTTCCTTACCACCATTAATTCTTAAAGGGGCTGAAACAATCACATAGGTTCAGTACTATTTTTAAAAGTCTGCAAGTATTTACATTATAAAACACAAAACTCTGCCTATTTTCTAGAAAAAAATATATTTCTCCTCTACTTTTTTTCAACATTAATTCATTTATTTCACAGATCTATATTGAGCACCTAATTGCTCACACACTAGAAAATGTACCAGGATCTGGAGCTGAACAAGAGAAAAGCTCTTTCTGGAGAAAAAGAGATTATAAACACATTAAAAAAAAAAAAAAGTAAAGTAAACGATCCAGATAATATCAGAAGGTAATAGAGCTATTCAGAATATAAAATGAGGTGATTTGAAGGTGGGTGTAGGAACAAGGTCATGGTGGGGAAGTGATACTCTAGAAGTGATGTGAAAGCTAAGATGTGAATAAGAAATTTCTTCTGCAAAGACCAGGTTGAATATGTTCCAGCAAAGGGAAGAGCTGGTGTCAAGGAGCAGAAAGGCCAGTGTGTCTAGAGTGGGTCAAATTAAAGAACAGAAGATAACATCAGAGATAGAGTCAAGAGGGAGATTATATAGAGCCTTAGACACTGGTGGAGTTTAGATTTCATCCTAAATGAGAAGCCACTGGAAGGTTAGAGGAAGGATGTGATCGGATCTATAATTCTAAACAGTCACCCTGGCAGCCAGGCAGAGAATGGACCATAGAGGAGGAGGAGAAGGCAATGCTGCTAAGAGCTTACTGCAGTCAGAGGGGATGCTGGTGCTGGGGATGGGCAGATTCTGGATGGATTTTAGAAGTCATGCTGGCAGACTTGGAATGGACACAAGGGTGGGATGAGAGAGAGATGGGGATCAACAAGGACTCGGGTTTGGCTTGAGACACCATATTGGTGGTTTATTAAATTCAGAAAACTTAGGTATAAATTTGGAGGAGAAATTCAAGTGTTATTTTATGGTATTTTTATTTTGACCATATGCACTGAATAAGAGATACTTCTATTTTTCTAACTTGGAAATGCAGTTAAAAATTCATGTGTTAGTCTTCTGAAATTGTAGCATTGGTGAAGCTAATCCTAACTGACCAAAGAGACAAATTCACCTTCCCTTTATTATCTGAACTGTGTTTTCCATTTGCACATATATAACTAAAATTCAAAGAATGTCTACAATCTATCTTTCCCTATACTTTTCTGCTGAAAACTTTAGGAAGCATTAACTCAAGAGAAACTAAGAACCATACCTTCTTCACTTACATTATATCCAACCCACAGCACAACTTAAAGCAACATGGAATAAATGAATTTAATTGTGCTGATGATGGTAGCAGCCAAAAACATGTCAACTAACAAAGTCTAGAACAGCTTATATGTAATGTTTCATACCATGTCTTAAACATTAAAGAGCTCTCATTCCAAATGAGTCATTTTTCTTCTATCTCAGGTCTTCACAGAGAGTACAGTCAGTTCTATTGTTTGGAAAACGAGAAATTTGTTCTGATGCATTTGATACAGTAGGGACCATTTGAGGACAATGTGTGTTTAATGTTTGCTTATGCACCATTTCACGTGAGCACCACTAGATGAATGCAGTAAACTGTACCCAACTGGTCCAGTTGCACAGGGATACACAAAACTTGCACACTCCTCAAACATCTGTCAGCTACCTCAGTTCACCAGCCGGGGTTCTGAGCCACACCCATCCACATATGGTATTAGGATCTGCCATCTGATTTCAGATACCCTCTTTCCACCATTTCATAATAACTCACAAGCTGAAACCCTTCTAATACCCACAAAGCACACTTCAAGTTTGTTTCAAGGTAAAGTGCCATATTTATTGTAGTATTTACATATTTTTTAACCATTTAATGCGTGTAAAACAGCGCTGTCATTTTTATCAGGTTTCTTTTCTTTTTTTTATTTGTGTTACTTACAGAGTTTTTGAGTATTATGCCCCTTACTGTTTTGTTCCCTAAGCCCTGGATCACATTTAGCAGGATTGGGCTATATCTGAAATGTAAATTCAGTCCTTTGGGGTTACGTTTCTAAAACTAAACAAACCTCATCAAAGTGATGAGATAAATTTAATTATAGTTTCTCTGAATTACAAAATTGTGATTAAACACAATGCTTAGAATGAGAAGGATATTGCAAGCTTAAGAAAATCATATTCTGATTGGATATTAGGCATCAGGTACTATTTCATTCACAAGCATGGTCCTATCTTATTAGAGAGTTTAATTTTTCCACTTAAATTTTCACTTTCTAACAGCTCATAATTATAAAAAAAAGAAGTAACTAAAGATAAGTTCTTTTCAGTTTTAAAAGAAGTAGTCAATTTTGTGAAATGTGTATTATTTTGTGAATTATGGGGAGTGTGTGCACACACACGCATGTGTGCGTGTGCATGTGCGTGTGTGTGCGTGTGTGTGACTGTTGCGGATTAAGTTTTAAGTACAACCTAAATCCATCCTGAAAGAAAGTGTTAATGTTGCCTAAATGTTGAATACTTACATTGAGAGGAAAAGAAAAGAGAAAAGGAGAGTGGGGAATGGGGTAAGGAGAAATTTACTCTTTTCACTCTCTAAGAATCTAAGAAAATCACTGCTTGGGAAAAAAACAATGTAATAGTGGAGTAGAAAAGTCTGAGTATTCATTCAAACACAATAAAATTCTTAGAAGCCAGGCATATTGTGGCATATTTTATGTAAAAAGTGTAAAATAGAAGAAAATATTAATATCAAGAGTCTCGAACACGATTTCATTCTGAAACCCTTGAAATTTAGCAGGTATCCCTTCAAGCTGTACTAACTACTCAGTGTGTGGCTGTGTACCAGAGACTCCTGTCCACTAGGGGCTAGACTTTCACCAATAAACTGTTGTTAACTATAGCACTTAAATAAAGTCCTATTTAACAAGCATACAGATAAAAAGATTTTTTGTTAATCCTGAAATGTATTTCTGATCATGAGAGATTATTTTTAAACAAGTACCTTAGATCAGTTTATTAGTTCCAAACAAACTGACTCAAAGATGTATATTCTCAAATAAAATGTTACTTCAGGAAGTTTATACCGTGATAGGAGAAGTTTCATTATTGAAACATTCGCTGTTTTCTCTCTTTTTCACCTTCCAGCTTCATGAGGACTAAACACTTTATTATGCACTAATCGTGCTTAATTAACATCAAGCAATCAAGTCTTTCTGGTGTGTCACTGTTAAATAAATGTATTAGAAGCAGAACAAGATTATAGGGTTTTTAATTTTTTTTTTTTTTTTTGGAATTCCCTCATTTATCAAACATTTGTACAGTTATTTCTGGATAATGGGTTCTGGGAACTTATGTTTTTGTTTGCTTGTTTTCTTGTCCAGTCTTCTGTAACAAGAATGTAAACTTTTATAATCACAAAGAAAGTAATTTTTAAATTGAAGATTCCTTTATTGAATCACCACGGATCCCACTCTAGCCATTCATAGATGAGGAAGACAAGAACCCTATGTCACACTGGTCACACTCATTAGAGAGACTGATAAATAAACAGAGTCCTCCCAAAACAATGACCTCCCCTCTGTTATTAAAAAAAAAGTGTATAAAAGGTATCAGTACAGTATAATGCAAGGTATATAGCAGTTCAGATCACTGGATTTGGACTCAGAGGAAGCATGGTCTAAATATTAGTTTTGCTGTGTGATTCCCATTACATTTTTAGCCACCCTATTTCCCTACAGTGAATCAGGAATGATAATCCCTTCCTCACAGGATTAAGTGAAATAATGTAAATAATGCTTTACTAGTGCCTGGCACATACTAAGTGTTCAAAAAATATTATGTTTTCACAATAAAGCACTAGGAAAGCAGGGAGTAGGGCACTGAGAAGGAACACACCTTGTGATTAATGTATGACAAAAAGTAGCTCCTCAGTGCACCAAGAGTCATCTACTGTGCATGTTCACTGCACTAGAATTTTAGGGTTACGTGGAGAGAGGCAGATGATTAGACAGATAGACAGATCTGCAAGAACCATAACTCCTTAACAGCACAGAGTCTATTTTGAAGTTCTCAAACCAGTAAGATCACAGAACTCTCTCAGGAGGAATGAGTTGGCCAAGTTCTGCCCAAGGAAGTTCTCACAAGAGGGCATTATGAAATGTTCTATTCCTCAGAACTTAACTGTAAAATGTTCCCACTGGAGTCCAATGGGAGTTTTATGGGAGTAAAGGATAGAATTAGGTCTTGTATATTTTTAAAGGGTCATTCAAAAAGGCAAAGCCTAAATTTTTTACAGATGGCAAAGTAAGGACTGATGCAGTTGGCCAAATCTGACCTTTTATGTTTTCCAAAAGCAAATGTTTACTGAAAGAAGACTTTACTATACTACCAATGGAAAAAAAAAAAAAGTCCTGGATGCTTACATTGGACAACTCAGTACACATTCACTGCCAAATACATTTATAAAAATCAATAATAATATTTTCCATGGTACCTGTTTTCAACCCTCCCTCAAACTTTCGCCCTGTATTTGCTTTTTCTCAAACACAAATATGTTTCTGAGGAAAAACAACATTTCACATGAGAATAGGCTTGTGAAAGCACATGCATTTGAGGAACCTCACTGCTGGACCACAGCCCCTACTACAACAACGATGCACAGGCCAGGCTGAGGGGAGTTGATTTTGCCAGGTCTTCTAGATGATGAATTTAGAATGGATTTTAAGTTCTTCCAGAATGAAACTCCTTTTAAACTTCTTTTAAAACACATTCCCTTTCTCAAAGGGGGAAAGAGGTTTCAGAAATTTCTATGCTCTTTTGGATGTCAAACAACTTTTAAAAAACAAAATTGTTATGAGCTCAGTGGAAAAAATTAAAAATATTAAAATTCATCAAACATGGGTGGGAAAAATTAAAGTAAAGGTGATTTGTCACAATATATATCAGGTTTGATGCATTCAAAAAGTTTGGGGGTTAGGCGAGCTCCTTTCAGCATCCATACTAAAGCTGGACTGGTACTAAGAAGATTAGCATGGTCCTGGAACAAGAAAAGACATGAGAATTTGGAGCAGCATTCCTTCTTTAGAAGTTTTTAAAAACATATGTAATTTAAAAATGGATTTATAAATACCACTGGCATCCAGCTTGAGAAGTTTTGCTTTTTTTTTCCTAGAAATGATTGGAATATCCATTCTGTAATGCTTTATTTATTTATTTATTTATTTATTTATTTATTTATTTATTTATTTTGAGAGAGAGAGAGACAGAGCAAGCGAGTGAGCACATATGGAGAAGTGGCAGAGAGAGAAGGAGAGAGAGAGAATCCCAAGCAGGCTCTGCACTGTCAGCACAGAGCCCAACACGGGGCTCAAACCCATGAACTGTGAGATTATGACCTGAGCCAAAATCAACAGTCAGATGTTTAACCTACTGAGCCACCCAGGCACCCCCATTGTGTAATACATTTAGAGAAGTGTCTATAAACACACATAATAAAGATTGTTCTGTAGTGCTATGTGGAAAAAAAAAGTGAAGGGGATCATCTGAACTGTGAACTCAAATTATGAATAGGATTAATCATCCCCCAAATAGCCATAGTTTAGAACTTTCATATCCTCTTACTAAGTGGGTGTTAAGTACTCTTTAAAGATGTAGATTTTTTAAAGCATTTTGTTCCATATCTATTCCCCAGAAAATCAGAAACAACTCACTTTTCTTTCTCAGGATAAAATAAACACAGTTGATATTCAGACAACACTCAAAAATACGTTGTCTATACAGAGTGATTTTGGCATCTAATCTAAGTTCCCCAAATGGCCTTTCTGTTATGAATTAAAAAGGTCTACATCATTTTAAAAACAATAAAAATAAATGGATAGCTTGAAATATATAATAGTACCCCCACTTTTGAGAAAGGTTTGGCAGTTTCTTATAAAGTGAAATATACTTCTATTCTTTAACCTAGGATTTTTACTCCTAGATATTTACCAAAAAATTAAAAATAAAAACACAGGGAGCTTGCATGGCTGAGTCCGTTAAGCATCCAACTCTTGATTTCAGCTCAGGTCTTAATCTCACAGTTCATGGGATGGAGCCCCACCTGCTTGGGATTCTCTCTCCCTTTCTCTCTCCCTCTCTCTGCCCCTCCCCTGCTCACACACACATGCGCATGCTCTCTCTCTCTCTCTCAAAATAAAGTAAAATAAAATAAACACTAAGAAATAAAAAATAAAAACATACATCCACAAAAACATCTGCACAAGAATGTTCATAGAAGTTTCATTCATAAGCGGCAAAAAATTGAAAACTCAAATTCCATCGAGAGGAAAATGGACAAATTTTAGCACATTCATACAGCACAACGTTATGCACCAATTAAAAAAATATATATTGGTAGGCACAACAAGAGTAAGTCTAACAGACGAGCAAAAGAAGCTGAACACGAGAGTAAACAATTCATTTATATGAAAGTTAATATTAGGCAAACTAAATCAACAGTTGTAAAAATCAGATAAGTGGTTGCCTCTGAGAGAGAGAGAGAGAGGAGTAAGTAGAAAAAGGACCCAAGGGTAATTCCTGGAATGATGGCAACATAGGTTATATGGCTGGCTACATTCATTTGTCAAAAGTTACCAACTTGTACACTTAAAAAAAAGTGTACATTTCACTATACAGTGATTCTACCTCAAAAGAGAATATATATGTTTTTGAAGATCTTTTATGTATATCACATAAATAAATCAAAAGTATTATGGCTTCGTTTATGTGTCTCCCTATATTGCTGCTTATGAACTTAAGTGGTTCTAACAACTCAATGAACATATTTAAATCTGCAACTGTGCATCATTTTTCTAACTGGTCTATTTTCCAGAAGGCAAGAGCTTGTCTTTTTTTTTTTTATTTAAATTGTTTGTAATACAGCACATAAATTGCCATTAAACATGGCAATGCAATGAGAACCTCTAGAAGGAACAGGTGGGATCACTTCCCTTTTTTTTTCTTATGACTTTGAGAATAAATCTCCCCCAAATGACACCTTTCTCCTTCAAACACTTCAGTTGTATATTTTATAACTTTTACATATGTCATTTTTACATGACAGTCACAGCTCCCACCTGGAGTTTTGCAACACTGTCCGCATGTTACCTTTTTTTTTTTTAGAATATGCATGTTTTATTCTGAATAATTTTGCATAATAAAAATGAAAGTACAAAATAATTAACACAAAATATTTTAACAAGCTGAAATAAATCACGAAAGAAAAAAGCAGAAAAGTAATCCATGGAAGAGTCTCCAAAAGTCTTAACAGCTTCCAGTTTCACTAATGGGAAGACTTAAAGGTCAAAATCTAAGAGTCTAAATCAAGACTCTAAAATAACCTGCTATATGCTACCTAGGCAATTAATGCTGATGTTAAGAATAGCCAGATTCAACAAGTTAAAATATGTGTGTGTGTGTGTGTGTGTGTGTGTGTGTGTGTGTGTGTGTGTGTGTGTGAATGCAAATGGTTTAATAGTCAAGGGATTATAACTAACATGTTAAGAAAAGCTTTTCAAGAATCCTGAGATTCCTATTAGACATTTCAAAAAAGACTGAACTCTTTCACTGTCCTTCATATTTACTCATTCATTCATTCATTCACTCACTCACTCACTCATTTACTCAATTGTCCATTCTGTCAATAAGTATTTATCGGGCACCCATAATGTACTAGGGTGTTCTAAGAACTTGGAATATGTAGAAACAAATAGATAAAAATCTCAATTTTTCAATGAGATAGAATGTTTGATAGTGTAATAAGAAGGAAAATAAGGTAGGGAAAAGAGGTAAGAAATTAAGAGAAAGGGGTTGAAATTTTTAGTGAGGTAGCCAGGAAAAGCCTTACTAAATAGGTGGGTCTTCAGTAATGATGTAAAAGAAATGAGAGAGCTAGATATGCCAATATATAGGAAAGAGTGTCCTAGACAGCAGGAACAGCAATGCAAAGGCCCTGAAATAGGACAGCACCTGTCAAGTTTAAGAAGCTAAAAGGTAACCTTTAAGGCTGGAGCCAAAAGAACAACAGGAAAAGGGGAGAAAGTAAGATTAAAGTACGTTAGATCACACCTTTCAGGCTATTGTGAAGACTGGCTTTTATCATGTGTGATGGGGCCACTGCAGGTTGTAGGTAGAGGGGTGACCTGCTCTGACTTCCAATTTAAATAGATTGTTCTGGCTGATCTTTGGAGAAGAGAATGGGAGGGTCAAGGGTGTACACAGGAAAACCATTTAGGAAGATACTGAAACAACACAGATGAGAATAACAGTCAATAGTAACTTGAAACAGGGAGGAAGCAGTGCAGAGTAGACAGAAATGGTCAAGTTTTACACATACTTTAAAAAGTAGAGCCAGTAACATTTACGGGCAGATCAAATATGGGATGTGAAAAAAGGAGTCAAAGATGCCTGGAAGGTTTTTTTGGAGTAAACAACTGAAAAAACATTGATCTCCCAATTTGGGTAAAGTTCTTGTCATATTGATGGAATTATACCTACCTGCAAAGAGGGCAGTGCAGTAGGGAAAAACCTGCTGGTGAAAATAAACAAAACCCTATCCCTGTCTGGTAGGTAAACTATGAAATTCTTTCACAGAAGCAGTATTCCCCTAACTTCAGTCTTTGAATCTAACTGAATGAGAACTCCACATTTTCTTACTAAGCTTTGCTGGTAGAGGATTTTGATAGTAGAGGAGAATGATGTCACTATATATAGGAGGGTAAGTTATTAAAAAATGGTGTTTAATTGAGAAGTGAGGATTTTTAAAGGTCTATTTCAGAGCTAGGTCTAAGCATAGGTGATGATCTGAAACAAAATACAGTAATCTTCATACAATTAAATTTTGTCAAATACATATTTAATTTGTAGTGTTCATCATTCAATAAAGTTCATTTGAGGGTTGAGTGCAAGCTCTGAGTTGGACAAAACTAGGTTGAAATTCAAACTCCACTGTTTTATGTTAGAGGGACTGGACAAGTTATTTAACTTCTCTAAATCTTTTTCTTCACATCAAAACTAGATATGCAAATGTAGTACTCACTTAGATTGTTGTTTTAATAATTTAAATATCTGACATGTTTTAGGTACCTAATAATAGTAGGTGTGATTATTCACTGATCAAATTTTCTAATTTAATTTTGTAATATTTGAATTATTTAAATCTGAGACATAATTTTAAAAGGACAATAAATATTTATTGTTGGGAAAACGTTATTTTGATTATTTATTTACATCAGTGATATTTAGAAGATCTGAATTTAGTTTCAAGAACATTTTTTCCTTAGCACTTAACTTTCACTTCCTACTAGTGAAAATTAACCTGTGGCAGTGGGTTCACTAAATATCACCCCAGTCATCTGCTCTTTTGCCTTCTCTACCATAAAGACTTCTGTTGCAACTAAAAGTAAAATGTGACACAGTTCTAATCAATAAAATGTAGGGAAGACTCCTGGATGAGGTTTCCAGATGGTTTTTGTGTTCCTAGTAAAAAGAGAGTCTCAGTTGATACATTTCTCTCTCTTGCTCTCTCTCTCTCTCTCTCTCTCTCTGTCTCTTTTCCTTTACACCACTGTCTTTCCCCTTTATCCCTCCCTGAAATGTGGATACAATACTTTGAGGTCTAACAGCCATCTTGGTTTTATTAGGCAGTAACTATGAGAACAAAATGCAACACCTAAGCATGGCAGAACATAGAGATGATACAATGTATATTTCTGAAAAGATCATGGAGACACTCTACCAATTATGAACTATCAACCTCCAGACATCCCAGTATGGGATGACAATTGCAAAACAGAATAAGAGAGGAGATGAGAAATGACCTTAATTTGCCAACATCACACAAGGTTAGCAATCTATAATCCTATATGCATTAATTTTAAGATAAAGACTATTATTATTGTGATAATAGTTATGATGCAAGAGTAATATAGGCTAAGAGTCACTTTTCTGAAAAGAGAATACTTTGGGTAAAAATCTTTAGGTAGTAAATTATTTACGCACCCCTATTTTATAGATGGCCAACAATGGTTGAAATAGTTTATATGACAATGAAATTCTAGAAAAGAATATTTCTAACAGAAATATCCACAAGTAGCTATAATGATCATATTTATTTGTTCGTTTGATTTTCTATCAACCTCTCAGGACAAACATTCAACTGTCAACCATTAAACTTCATCATAAGAACTCAAAGGCATATCAACAAACACATGAGAAAATGTTCAACATCACTCATCTTCAGGGAAATACAAATCAAAACCACAATGAGATACCACCTCACACCTGTCAGAATGGCTAACATGAACAACTCAGGCAACAATAGATGTTGGTGAGGATGGGGAGAAAGAGGAACTCTTTTTGCATTGTTGGTGGGAAAGCAAGCTAGTGCAGCCACTCTGGAAAACAGTATGGAGGTTCCTCAAAAAATTAAAAATTGAACTACCTATGACCCAGCAATTGCACTACTAGGTATTTATCCAAGGGATACAGGTGTGCTGTTTCAAAAGGACACATGCACCCCAATGTTTACAGCAGCACTATCAACAATAGCCAAAGTATGGAAAGAGCCCAAATGTTCATCAATGGATGAATGGATTAAGAAGATGTGCTGTGTGTGTGTGCACAGCACAGATGTGCTGTGTGTATACACACACACACACACACACACATACACACACACACATATACATATATACATACATACATACACACAATGGAGTACTACTTGGCAATCAAAAAGAATGAAATCTTGCCATTTGCAACTACATGGATGGAACTAGAGGGTATTATGCTAAGTGAAATTAGTCAGAGAAAGACAAATATCATATGACTTCACTCATATAAGGACTTTAAGATACAGAACAGATGAACACAAGGGAAAGGAAGCAAAAATAATATAAAAACAGGGAGGGGGACAAAACATAAGAGACTCTTAAATATGGAGAACAAACAGAGGGTTACTGGAGGGGTTGTGGGGGGGGTGGGCTAAATGGGTAAGGGGCATTAAGGAATCTACCCTTGAAATCATTGTTGCACTATATGCTAACTAACTTGGATGTAAATTTTAAAAAAAGAAAAGAAAACTAAAAACAAATTAATTAATTATTTTTTAAAAGAACTCAAAAGGCATATGTCATGAACTGGGATAGGATTACATACCACAGCAAAATGCTGTTTTCTGACAGATAGTACTATTCAGAAGGTTTCTACATAGTTGAAATGAATGGGAATGTATGTGTGTATGTATGTTAAGAGAGAGAGATAAAAGAAAATCCTGATATAAATAAAATGCTTAAAAAACTCACCTAAAAAATTGAGGAAGAGGGACTCATTTTATGAGACTAGCATTACCTTGATACCAAAGCCAGACAAAGACACCATGAGAAAGAGAAAACTGCAGGCAAAAATCCGATAAGCATATCAAAAATCTACAACAAAATACTAGCACCAAATCTAAGTATATTACAAAAGGATCATACACCATGACTAAGTAAAATTCTTCCTAGAGATTCCAAGGATGGTTCAATGTACAAAAATCAATTAACATGATATAGCATATTAACAAAATAAAGGACAAATATCACATGATAATCACAATAAATTCAGAAAAAGCATTTGACAAAATTCAGCAACATTTCATGATAAAAACTCCCAACAAACTAGATATAGAAGGAATGTACCTCTACATAATACAGACCATTAGGACAAAACCATGGATAACATCAACCTCAATGGTGAAAAATTGGAAACTTTTCTCTGAGATCAGGAACAAGGAAAAGATACCCACTCTTACAACTTTTAACTTAGTACTGGATATCCAAGCCATTTAGTCAAAAATAAGAAATAGCAGACATCCTAATCATAAAGGGAAAAGTAAAATTTTCCCTCTTTTCAGATGACATGATCTTATATAGAGAAAACTCCAAAGGTTCCGTTAAAAAACTGTTAGAACTAATCAACAAATTCAGTAAAATTGTAGGATAAAAAAATCAGCACACAAAAATCAGTTGCATTTCTACACACCAAGGCAAACTTTTTGAAAAGAAAATTTGAAAAGTAATCCCATTTATAAGAGCACCAAATGGAAAAAAAAAAAAATACCTAGACATAAATTTAACCAAGTAGGTCAAAATCTATACACAAAAATTATAAAACACTGATGAAACATGGGGCACCTGGAAGGCTCAGTCGGTTAAGCAGCCAACTTTGGCTCAGGTCATGATCTCACTGACAGTGTAGAGCCTGCTTGGGATTTTCTCTCCTTCTCTCTCTGCTCCTCCCCTACTTGTGCTTTCTCTCTCAAAATAAATTTTTAAAAAAGTAAATAAATAAAAACGATTGATGAAACAAATTAAAGTAGAGACAGATACAGAAAGATACTTCATGTTCATGGATTGGACAACAGTATTGTTAAAATGTCCTTATACCCTAAGTAATATACAGATCCAATGCAATCCTTATCAAAATCCCAATGGCAAAAAAAAAAAAAAAAAAAAAAAATCCCAATGGCATTTTTTACAGAAATATAAAAAAATGGTAAAATTCATATGGAACCACAGAAGACCACAAATACTAAACCACTGTTCACAAGGAAGGATAAAGCTAGAAGCATCACATTTCCTGATTTCAAAATATATTACAAAACTAGAGTAACCAAGACAGTATGGTATTATTAAAGAAAGACATATAGACCAACAAAACACAATTGAGAAACCAGAAATAAATCCACACACATACGGTGGTCTAATCTTCTACAAGACTGCCAAATAACACAATGGGAAAGGATATCCTCTTCAACAAATGGTGGTGGGAAAACTGAATATCATATGCAAAATAATGAAACTGGACCCTAATCTCTTACACCATACACAAAAATAAACTCCAAATGTATTAAAGACTTCAGCATAAGACTTGCAACTATAAAATTCCTAAAAGAAAACATACAGGAACAGTTTCATGACATTGACCTTGGTAATGATTTCTTGGATGACACCAAAAGCACAGGCAACAAAACAAAAATAAACAAGTGTGACTACACTAAACTAAAAAGTTTCTGCATGGCGAACACAACAATCAACAGAGTGAAAAGACTACAGAATAGGAGAAAATATTTATAAATCATATATTTGATAAAGAGGTAGTCTCCAGAATATACAAGGAACTCATACAACTCAACAGCAAACAAACAAAAAACTAAAAGCTAAAACTAAAAATCTTATTTAAAATAGACTAAAAACTTGAACAGACATTTCCCCAAAGATGATGCACAAATGGTGTATGAAAAAATGTTTAGCATCACTAACTAACTATCAGGGAAATGCATATCCAAACCACAATAAGACATAACCTCATACCTGTCAGGATGGCTAGTCTCAAAAAAGCAAAAGACAGCAATTGTTGGGTAGGATGTGGAAAGACTGGAACCATTACAAACCGTTGGTGGAAATATAAAATGGTGCAGCCACTATGGAAAACAGTATGGAGTTTCCTCAAAAAATTAAAAATACAAATACTGTAAGATCCAGGATTCCCACTTCTAGCTATTTAGCCAAAAGGACTGCAGTCAGGATCTTGAAGAAATATTGGCAATCCCTTCTGTTCTTTGTAGCACTATTCACAAAAGCTGAGATGTTGAAACAACCTCAGTATTCACTGACAGATAAATAAACTGTACATACAATGAAATGCTATTCACCCTTTAAAAAAAGGAAATTCTGCAATATGCAATAACATGGATGAACTTTGAAGACATTATGCTAAGTGAAATAAGACAACTCAGAAAGACAAATACTGCATGATTCCACTTACATGAGGAAAAAGTCAAATTGGTCTAAAATAGTCAAATTCATAGAATCAGAGAATGAAATGGTGGTTGAGAGAATGAAACAGGGGCTAGGGAGAAGGAGAAATGGGTAGTTCTAATCAAGAAAGATAAAGTTTCGGTCAAGCAAGATGAGTAAGCTCTAGAAATCTGTTTACAACATGGTATCTAAACTCAGTAATAATATAGCATACACTTAACTGTTACAAGAGTCGATCTCCTTTTACATGTTCAGTCTATAATTTTTTTTTATGTTTATTTTATTTCTGAGGGAGGTAGAGACAGACAGAGCATGAGTGGGGGATGGGCAGAGACAGAGAGACACAGAATCTGAAGCAGGCTCCAGGTTCTGAGCTGTTAGTGCACAGCCTGATGTGGGGCTCAAACGCACAAACCATGAGATCATGACCTGAGCCGAAGTTGGACGCTTAACCAACTGAGCCACCCAGGTGCCCCCTACAACAAATTTTTTTCAAATGAGATACTCATTACTCTATCAAATTTTAAGATACATGGTGATACACAAATATTCATTGAAAATGTAGAATAGTCACTGAATTTTTATAAAATACTGTTAATTTAATACTTACAGACTGAGGTAAGAAATTTATCACCAACTGCTAAATAAGAGTATTTCTTCCCACTATGAATTTCTGTTAGAATTTGAGACAAAATGAACAGCACGCAATCCTAATAGATGAGTTTCAGAAAGCATAGGAAGGAAATCTATGGAGCCCTATTACATAATGCCATCTATTGTCAGACAGAAAGTAAAAAAAAAAAAAAAAAAAAGTCATGCAAAGTTTGTAAAACCTCATGCACTTTCAATTCAATACATCAATTAGAAAGTATATGCTGATGTTAGTAATAGAAATCCAAGATTATTTCTCTCCCAAATAAAAGAAGTCCACAGTTGACAGGCCAAAGCTGGCATGGTGGCTGTACATTCATCATGAATCCAGGATCCTTCAGTCTTTCTGCTCTACCATCTTGAAGATTGCTTCAGGATCCAAGAGGACGACTGGAGCTCTAGACATCACATCCACATTCCAGGAAACAGAAGAGAGGCAGATGGCCAGGGACAGAAGAGTTTTTCCAGATACCCAACCTAACAACCTCCACTAAAATTTTATTATTCATCCCTATCAACAAGGAAGGGGAGTGATATAGTTTTCAAACTTCCAAGATCAGTAAGAAGAAAGACATAATGGATATTGGACAGTTCTTTTTCTAAAACCAGTGTTGGAGGCAAAGGTTAACTATATCCTTTTGCTTAATGGACCATACAAGTATAACTGTATTTTTTTTTTGCTTTTACATGATAATAGCAAAACCAAACACGTTAGACAGTGTTCTAATTCCTTACTTGCATTAATTACTTCTATTAATGTAAGTCTCCTTATACCAAGCCTAAAAAATAGGATATTTTACCCCCATTTGCAATTGAGAAACTAAAGAACAGAGTTCACAAAACTTGCTCAAATTAATAGAGCTGGTATGTATCAGAGCCAGGATTTGAAATCAAGTGGTCTGCTTAATTGTACAAAACAAAAAGCTTTAAGAGAAATAGTATTTTTAAATAAAAAGGAAAAAAAATATTCAGGAAGGTAAAACTGTCCTGAAAATTACAGTATTTCATTAATGTTAGCCATATTTTTTCTAAATGGCAAGAATCTGTTATTTTCTTTTTTAAACTTTTCTAAAGCTCCAAAATCCCCATAATGAATATTGCTTTTGTAAGAAAAATATTTAATAAAATAACAATATCACAAGAACCAAAAGGAGAAAAGGTATTTAATTGCTAAGTTTGACAAGTACATAAAGCATGAGATTGAGGGGACGTAGCATTTTAATCTTCATATATGCCGACAACACCCAACCATTGATGCCTAGAGACCTATGTCAGTGAATACCCTTAAATGTAATTCTCTCCAAAGACAAAAACATTGTTGCTCAACAAGCTTTCTGTAAATATTCATCAACTTAAATGCTGGATATCTAAACAATGCACATTAAATTCACCTCAACCAGGCATACATTCTAATAACAATGTTTATTGGAAATACCACATTGTGGTTCAACAATCCTTGAAGGGTATTTCAATCAAACCAACAAAGAATGATTGAAAAAAAGCCAAAAGATGTATGGGGAGGAGGGGAGTCTTCTATGGTCAAAAAGACTGAATTTTGCTCAACTGGTAATTTTGTATCACTCTCAGTGTTACAATGTGATAAAGACAAATCTTTATGCTAATGGAAAGAAAAGAAAAAAGGTTCTGGTAACTACTAAAAGGGCAGCTGACTAAGCATTGTACATGAATACACTTCATTTTATAGGTCTTTTATGCAGAGCCCTTACAATATAATCTGTGACAATTGAACATTATTGAACCTAAATTTGGGGTTTAGGTCTTTTACACCAACAGCAAAACAAGAGCAATAAAACAAATCATAAAACCTTTCCAAGAATTGATTCTATTGCAAGACCTATTCAATTATAGGACTGAGAATGTTTTTAGAAAAAACAAACTCATCTACCTCACTCCTAAATTATAGGCCTTCTGAAAAGAGAATTGCCAACAACTTGGGAAATGAATAGAAAACATTTCAACACTGGTAGAGCATTCAAAACATGAGTTACACGGTTCTGTTAGGTCAGATAAATGAGATTAGAAGGAGAATAGGACCTGAATCAGAGGGTGGGAAGTCAACCAGGACAGGAAAAAGCTAATCTCTTCAAAAGACATGCACATAGTGAGGAGATACAAAAAGTTACAAATAGGTAAATCTCAGAAAGTTCAGAGTTCAGGCTCAGTATGTCTCAGAAATGAAGCAAAAGTTTAGGTGCTTCTCTGAATAGTCTATACAGCACTTAGGTTTGCAAAACTGAACATGAGCATCCGCCAAAAATACCAGCTTTCTTGAGACATGGCTGGTTCTTCCACCTCCCATCTAGGCAGGACTACCCAAATCTGAGCGTGTCTAATGGCTTCTGTGGGCTCCCCTCCTCATCAGAAACTCATCTCAGTATTTGTCAAATGTTGAAATACTTGCACAATACTTCATTTTCTTAAATTAGAAGGTTTTGAAGGGAACTCTTAATTTATTGTATTTCACCCATGCTTATGAAGAAAAAGGAAATAGTATTTCTCTTGTTATTTTTAATGAATGTCAAAGAACCATACTTTTTGGAAAAGCACTTAGTTGGTAGCTAAAATTAATTCCATAAAATATTCTAAATTAATTGTGATATGTGGCTTCTACACTCTTTCCATTTCATTTATTTAAAAGGAGATATACGGGGCGCCTGGGTGGCTCAGTCAGTTAAGCGTCCGATTTCGGCTCAGGTCATGATCTCACGGTCTGTGAGTTCGAGCCCCGCGTCAGGCTCTGTGCTGACAGCTCGAGCCTGGAGCCTGTTTCAGATTCTGTGTCTCCCTCTCTCTCTGCCCCTCCCCTGTTCATGCTCTGTCTCTCTCTGTCTCAAAAATAAATAAACGTTAAAAAAAAAAATTTAAAAAAAATAATAAAAATAAAAAATAAAAGGAGATATAATGTGGGGCACCTGTGTAGCTCAGTTGGTTGAGCATCCGACTTCGGCTTAGGTCATGATCCCGTGGTTGGTGAGTTCAAGCCCCACATTGGGCTCGTTGCTGTCAAAGCAGAGCTCACTTTGGATCTTCTGTCCCCCTCTCTCTGTGTCCCTCCTGAGCTCATACTTTCTCTCTCAAAACTAAAAATTTTTATAAAAAAATAAAAATAAAATAAAAAATAAAAGATACGATGGAAACAAAATTCTCTTCTTTTTGTTCTAAACAAATCCTTTATTGCCATATGTAACAAAGATTCACTTATCTGAGAGGCTTTTGTGGACTAATTTTTATATTTAAGTAGACTGGTAGGGAAATAAAATGTTTTGTAGGAGACACAAAGGAGGTACTCATCAGTGGCAGAAGAACTGAGATGAATCCATGAATTTAGGCATCATTTGTAAAATCATCCTGTTTTCTAAGTTTCATTGCAATGTTCCATTTTCCTCACTTTTTTGGAGGAAGTAATCTTATCTGTTATGTATCTATGCCATAAAAGCATCATGGGTACTTTCTGAAGTTCCTCATCTTGCCCCTTGTAGTGGGGATGTGCAGTGGCTGGCAGCAAAAGCTGAGAGTTGTCTTCCAAAATTATTTTCCCCTTATTCCACAATAATTGAAGTCTTGGGTATGCAAATGGCTTCCCAAAAGAAAAACTCTACTTTCAAGCTTCCTTTGTAGTAAAGTCAATCAGGTTAGTAAGTGTTGGCTAATGGCAGATAAGCAGACTTTTGCTTTGGCAGCCTGTGAACTCTCCATAAGGTACAGCTACTAAGCACACCTCCTTTTTTGCCTTTTTCCTCCAATTCTTCCACTCAGCCTGGACTCTAGAATGTAGATCTTGGAGTCTGAGAATAATGGTCATTGCCTAGGAATGAAGTGATGAATTGGAAGAAGGCTATATCCCTGAGGATTTGTGAAGTGTATCTATCTAGTAAAATTGCCCGACTTTCCAATGAATATCAAAACACCCTCCATGCCATTTCTTGAACTTGCTAAGCATTCTCTTGTCACAGAGCTACCATACCTGTCCTTCCCTATGGCTGTATCTCCTTCCGCCAATATATCCTAATGACTTACTCCTTTGTTCACATGTACTTACAAACATTTCTTCTCAGAGCAGTTCCCCAACCATTCCCATTTAAATCACAAACCTTTTTCTTCTCCTCCTTCCTTGTTTTATTTCTTTTTTAGAATTGACTAATACACCATACGTTTTCCTATTTATCTTGTGTACTGTCTGTCTCCTGTACTAAAATAGAGGACTCAGTGAAGACAAAAATTTTGTATCTGTTTTGTTTATTCATATCCCCAACACCTAAATCAGTGACTCACACATTCCATTAAGTGTTTGCTGAAATGAATGAAACCAGTCAGAAGTGCAGAGATGTTAAAATGAAAGAGTAATCATGATGTTATGAATCACATGAACTTTTCTGACTCATATTACTCTAATGCTTTTTGAACAGTTAATCTGTGCCAAGCATTTAACATGTTAGCTTCACATGTAAAATCTCATATAATCACAAGAGCCTGCTTTAGTAAATATTAGGATCCCATTCTTACAGATGAAGAACCTGAGATGTAAAAGAACATTCTGAGCAAGTTGCTAAGGCACATTAAGACAAACACTTTCAGGGAGGACAATGACCCGATTGGGTCCTCTCTGCTTCATGAAAAGGGATGAGGTAAGAAGAAGGGCATCTTCACCAGTGTCTAAATAAAAAAATAAAGAGTAAGACATAAGAAATAAAGCAATTGCCCTGGAAGGGGCCCTTCTTCCTTCTATACTCAAGCTAAATAGTTAACCTGACTGAAGAAAATTCCTACCAGCAAAATTTGCATGATGATCGTAAGAAAACAGCAGTCACTAATAAAATGCATTATATGTGTTTACAGGTACATGTGAGTAGACATAGCATATGAAAAGAATAAAACGCTTATGGCTCAAACCCTCTCCAAATAAATAATGCAGTATCTGAATACTCACTTTTTAAGTTACTTATTTATTTTGAGAGAAGCAGAGACAATGTGAGTGGGGGAGGGATGGGGGGAAGAGAGAGAGAGAGAGAGAGAGAGAGAGAGAGAGAGAGAGAGAGAGAGAGAGAGAGAAAATGAATATGAATCCCAAGCAGGCTCCACGCTGTCAGCACAGACTCACAAACTGTGAGATCATGACCTGAGAGGAAACCAAGAGCCAGATGCTTAAACGACTGAACCACCCAGACACCCAATACTCGTGTTATTATTAACACTATTTTATAACTCTTCCCCAGTTTATTTGGATAGGAGCAGAATGTATGAAAAGAGAACAGATATTTCAGTCAGACAGAAGTGGCCCTAATGTACAAGTGATCCATCATGGGTGAATTACTGAGTATCTCTAATTACTGGTCAGTGGTTTCCCTACCAGCAATATGAGAAAAAGAATATTTACCTTGCAAGAATTGCTACAAGGAATAGAAATAACATATGTAAAGTGTCTGCATGTGCCTGGTTCAGAGTGGGTGTTCAACAAATAGTAGTCATCATTATAATAATTAGAAAAAGTTAGCTCATGAAACTTATTGCTCCCCTTTCCTAGGTCTATTATACTTTTTTATTTCCTCTCTGGATCCTTAGGAAAATATAAAAATAACATCTATTAGATTCTCCTGATTCAGACAACAGTTCAGCTCTTAGAACTAATTCTTCATAATGTTTTTTTTTTTTTTTTGGTACAATAACCAAACCCAACCTCCAAAAATATTAGCCATTTTCCTTTTGATCAACGAATCTAACCAACAAATCCTGATTCTATCAAAAGTTCTATAGAAAACAAAGTTGATGGAAAGTATATGGAATTTGAAACCTTTGAAAGAACCTGATCACAGATGATGTGAATGCCTCTTCCATAAACATATTTATTCTCTTTCATACTGAATAATGTTCCAGATGTTTTTGGCGAACACTCCTCCAGTGCAGCTGGTGTCTACAGCGCGTACCTGGGACGTTCTGACACTTCAGTCATTCTAAGAGATGTGCTAAATAAAACTGCATGCAAGATGTTCATCTGGGCTATCAGCAGTCAGCTGATTGAAATGAAATGATTACTGGTGAAACTGAGAAATAGCCACTTGAATATGTGTTTGCGTTGTATAAAAGAATAGTACTAGATCTTAGTGAGAAACTTTCAAAGTTTCACTTCAAAAATGCCATTTGTTTTGGAAGTGCCACCATAGTGAATAAATAGACTCCAAGGAAGTTCATGAGATTGCATTTGCAATTGGGTCTTTTGATAATGTAATCATAATGGACTTTGCCCCAATTTTTCAGCTAATGAGTTTAAGGTCAAATGGCCTAAGATTTAGTTCCCAAGTATTAATAGTTGAATTCAAGATGAAAATATTTCATACAATCTAAATAGAAAAGCTGTAATAATGAACACTACAGTGTCTGTAAAATATTGACATGATACAGGCAGTTTCTAACTGCTCATTCCTCCATCTGTATACAAAGTTCTTTCCTTTCCTGTCTAAATACAATGATCCAGTCCATGCCCTATACATTGTCAACTTTATTATATCTACAGGGCATTCCTATCAGCATTCTGACTGGTTCAAGTCTCTACCAGCTTATTAAAAATAAAAACTTTCCTCAAGTTTGTGATCCCACACTCCCCTCCCCAGTCCTTCCCTCTAGTTCTCTTTTCCCATCTAAAACCAAGGTTTTCAAAAGAAAGGACTACACTCACTGTCTCCACTTCTTCAGAACTCTGCAGAAAATAATTTTGTAACCAAGGTCACCAGAAAACTTTTTGTTGTCACAAGCCAATGGACTCCTTCCACTTGACCTCTTATTTTACACTATTGTTTATTCACTCATACTTGGAAACTCACACTTCACTTGAGTTTCCATGACAACACGCCCTCTTGATTTCCATGCTACCTCCCTGGATCCTCCTTTTCAGTCTAATCTTCAAATTTTCCAACCTGTATCTGTTCCTCAGAGTTTGGTCCTCTCTCCTTTTCTCTATAGCCCTTCTTGACAAATCATCCATCATTCCCAAGGCAATAGTTATTAGTTCCCAGTTATCATTTAGCTACCACCCTACACCTTATGTTCTCCCTGTGTTTCTTAGCTTCATCATCCACTGAGTTGCTCAGGTTGGGAATATTCTTGCTTTGATTCCTTCCTCTCCCTTTTTCCCCCATATCCCAATGATGGCCAGATTCAGTTGTTCCTCTCCCAAATGCCTCTTAAAACCATGAACTTCTTTTTATCTCTTTGTCCAGCACACTACTCTCTCCTTCCTGAATAGTTGCAATAGACTAGTCTGTTTCTACTTTTGTTTCATCTCTATTCATTCTTCAGGCTGCCGTAAGAAAAATCTTCCTGCAACATACTCTCCTGTTTAAAATGTCTCAGTGGAGTTCTCTTGCCCTTCTAATAAATACCAAATTACTTAGCATGCTATGTTAGACCCTCAGTGAACTAACCCAGGTTTATCTGCCCAACCTCCCCTCCCTCTTTGACACCATAGTCCAGCCAGGCTGTGCTGAACAAGTTGCAATTTCTTCAATAGGACACAGTCTCCTTCACCTTCCAGTGTAACACATGCTAGTCCTTCTGTTGGAAAGTGCCGCCCTCCTACTTTCATCTCACCAGCACCTATTCTTTCCCTACTTAAGTGCTACTTGCACACTTCTCTGACCACCTTCTTCAATGACCCACATAAAGCCAGCATTGAGCTACCAGGAACAACACATCCTCCAGGGTCAAGTGCCAGCTTCAGGGCCACTAGTTCTGTTGATTCATATTTGTCTATAATTTCTGAACTCTAAGAATTTTTGTGCGCCAAGTTTGTTATTACTATAAAATACTGTCTTTTTTATTCATTTTAGCTTTTTACTTTTGTGATACCTGACAGGGTCTCTCTGAATATCTAACTCACAATAATTCAGAAATGAACATCTAAAACAGCAATTTTAATATGGGCATGAATTTCTGCTGATTCAGTGACACTTCCTATGTGTAACACCTTTGCGAGATGACTGACCAGATATTAAAAGGAAAATCTGTGACTCTGGAACAGAGCTGTTTCTTAAAAAGGAGTCAATTTACCCACACATTCTTAGGATGAAGCCTGATATATAATGAAGCCTGATAGAACTCTGAGCCTCTATAATGTTGTTTTACAATTCAATTCACTACTAAGTGCTTTAAATTACAAATCAAAAATATTTCACATCATAATAGATTAACTGTAGGACACATTATCAAGACCCTAAAACATGTCATTTATTTAGAATTTTAGCAATTAGAGAATTGCCAGAATGAGTACTAATTTTTTGTGGCGGATTAGAACTTCTCTCACAACCACAATGAAAGAAAAGGGAGAGTCTCTGCGTTGCTAGGGCAGGTGAAGCAGAACACAGAAGGTAAACATCTTGGGGACTATTTTCAGAAGGTGATACATTCTTGCAGTGACACCAAGACTGTGGTGGAGTTTACAACAACTGACTCCTTGGCACAACGTTTCACATTTTCAGTGCATTCTAATTTTTGCCGCAAGCATATTAAGAAGATATATGACAAATTTTTAATTGCAGGCTGAACTTTTCATGATGGCTCAGTTCAATAATTTTTCCTTCATTTTATTTTTGTTTTATTTAGTTTTACTTGAAATTCACTTCTCTGAAAATAAATTTGTTCTAGTGAAAGAACTTGAAGAGTAAAGACTGGGATCACATATGCTACATTCAAAGGGTAGTATTTTTTAACTGTTCTCCATACAAATTTTGTTCAGCATATGCATTCTTTGATCAAGCCAATGTTAAACTCAAGTCACCAAAGTTTTTATTATTCATAGTTTAATTCAAGTGGAATCCTTTTTAAAAATCTCTTTTAGAACCTACACTTTAATATTTGCATAAATTTTTCTTCTGCCTTTAGAAATATTGTTAGGAAAAAACATTTGAGCAATAACAATGCTATAGATCTAATATAAAAGACATACAAGAGAAGTGCAAAAACACAATAAAAATCATTCAGGTTTCTACCACCCAGAGGCAACATCTTTGACATTTGCTTCACTTTCACGTGTATCTCTGTTTCTATATTTTAGAGTTGTTTTACAAAATTGAGGTTATGCTATATATTGTTTTATGTGGAGTTATTTTAACATTAAATTAATTCTTAGTATTTTCTCATCACTACTTTTCCCCATGAAAATTCAATCTGACACAGATGTGTTTCATTTTTCATTTATTCTTTATTATTTAGGTTTTTCATTTCTTCGTATTATAAAATTATGCTATGATGAAATCCTTAAACTTAATTCTCTGTCCTCACTCATTGTTTCCTAAGGTAAATTCCTTGAAATTTAATAATTGGATCAAAAATACTATTTCCATTAAATGTTATTTAAATATTTTAATTTATATACATAAATGTGAATATAAATGCTAATACTGTGTGCAAGGATCATTTATTCCCTGATGCCTCATAATGTTAGAAGGAATCATGGTGAAAGACTTCTTCTTCTTGTTAAATATTAATAAGCTCCCTAAGACTTTTATCACCTTATTTTCCTTTTCTTTTTGTACATATAGTTCATACACAAATTAAAATACCAACAGAGATCTCCCTGTGGGGAAATTGAAATGGTATTTCTTTTATTCACTAGCCTCGAAACCAAAGCACTTTTCGTGATCACTTTTCATCATTTTATGGCAGGAGGTATGCAGTGTGGGCTATTACCCAATAGCCAGTCAATATTAATACACGAAAAGATTGGCTGGCCAGCTCAAACCCAACAATAATACTTGTATTACAAATAATGTATATATAAAATACAAACACAAAATATGAACACTGATGATAGTTTGGCCCAAAATAAATATATATGGCAGCCCTTTTTCCTTGAACTTCCCAAGTTAATTAGAAAACTTGTGATAATTTTCCTCATTACAAATTTCACAATGCCTTCATTTACAATACTATTGAAGCCTTTTTTATAGGGATTAGGGAGTGTGCACACTAACCCAGCAAATACACTGCAGGTGCAAATTATCAGTAAATTAGCATTTCTCAACTACAGAACTCATTTATCCAGTCTATAGCAGTGAACCAGAAAATAAGAAAAAACAAGTGATACAATCAAAATAGATTTCACCTAATCTCATCTAGTCAAATGCACAGATTTCATGCAGCGATCTCAGATCCTCATTCAGAGCATATTTACTATTTTTTTTTTTTTAGTTACAATTCTAACTAGGCTAGTAAACTTATTTTCTACTGAGTCATAGATTACATGGAGGCAAATTAGAAGGGCCAAGAGAGTATCAGGGCTTGCGTAGAGGTGACTGAGGTCATTCTGTGCATTTTGCATTGGAGTAAACAGCCTCCCCTGTAGACCTCAGCACAGACCCACTGATCCAGTACAACAGAGCTCATACACTGACTCAGAGTCATCGAGGAATGTTAAAATATACTCAGTATTCTTTGCTTTGAGACCCACAGAAATATGTAATCTGTTTCAAAAACAATTTAGTCAGAAATGTTTGAAATAATTTTAGGCATTTAAAGACTTGTATGGATTTTATTATTAACTCACACTGTGTATGTTTCAATTTCTGACCTATCATAATACCTATTTTTAAATCTTCAACAAAATCATAAATATTCATTAACACTAGAAATTCTGGCTAGCTACCTAGTCTTCATCTTAACTGCCTTTCATAGATCAAAGGTATTCGTAGTTAAAGTTATACAATCGAAAGTATCCAAATGATCTCAGGAGCTAACTCCACTCACCCAAACAGAATATAGGCCCAATTTTCCAATTCACAGGTATTTTCTTAGAGTAAGCTTACCAGATATACCAATTAACCTCATTCCATGGGTGAAGATATATATAATATTATTTACTATATATTTAATATATAATCAATAAATTTATCTAGGACTATGTAGTAATATTTTAGATTATTATTCTATGGAGAATAAATTATGAAATGTCAACTCAGTCTATAAACTGTTGTATATAGATGCTTAAGAATAATTTTTTTAATGAGTTGACATGAATTTTTTGACATAGACACTGAGCACAGTTGAAGATAAAGTCTTATTTTTACAACAATATGGCTTTTTTCTGAAGTTACTATAGTGACATGGTTATTAGAAATTTCTGCTACCAAATTTCACCTGGGCCCTTACTTCTTCTCAGCGAGTGTTTTATTCATTCCTTGTTGATTCTCCAGGTTGGACTCCTAAAAAAACACTTTGATTTTCCTCAGTCTCACAGAGCCTCCATCTTGCCTTCTTTCTTCCTCAACCTTCTAATTTACCTTCTGCCTTTTTTTAAAAAAAGACTATGTCCTGAGGCTTTCTGAGTTCCAACAGATTTAGCTAAGATACCTGATTTTGCCACTGAAATTCCCTCTGAAAACCCTATTCACTGTCAAATGTTATTCACAATGCTTTTAAAAAGCAAAACTAACCTGTTGTCAAATATAGAGGAAAAAATTATACGTTCATTAGTGAGACTGAACTGAAAAAAAAGAGAAAAACAGAATTCTTAGTTTTAACTCATCACCAAATTTTTAAATCCTCAATAAAATGATAAGTAATCATTAACATTCAGCAATTCTGGCTATAACCTAGTCTTCACCTTAACTGTCTTTCATGCTTCAAAGAGATTACTAGCTCTAATTAGGAACTAGGATCTCTATTACCACCACCACCCCCAAATTAGAAACGCAATGCTCCACTTCGTGGACACTGGCTTTCTAGGCAGTCAGGATCTTCTTGGACTAATTTCCACCACCTACCCCCTCATCACATTCATAAATTTGGTGCTCTTTTTCTGTAACTCTGCAATGACATATTACTCAGTAACCACCTCCTAGAATGAAGCACAATACACGGGATCCTTCCTGCATGATACGGTTGTTCACGTAATACATTTGAATCAGAGCAGAAATACAAGGGATGCTGAGAGAAGCCGGCTCTAAGGTAATAGTTTTTCATGTTCTCTGTCTGGTCCAAGATTCAGAAAACCCTACAGAGAAGAAGAAAATACTTGCCTCAGTCCAGTAGGTCACACTGCGTGAACGCCTGTTAGACACTGGGAACTGCAGCTGCAATCTTCCATTTCTCATTGCCAGCATTTTACAAAACTATGGCTTATTAAGTAATTCTACCTTTTTCTTTAGTCCCATGAGATCTGTTTTTAATCCATTCTGTCCTGTTAAAACAATATCCTCAAAAACTCAACAATGCCTTTCTAACAAACCCAAAGGCCTTTGTGCTTTGATCTTTATTCATCTTAACTTCTCAGCAACTTACCATTTTTGAAGATGCTTCCCTTGACATTTCTACCCTGAGTTTTGCTCTCTCTACACTGGCATTTTCTAAACTGTTCTCTTCAAGTCACCAGCCAAAAAAGATGAAATTCAGAAGAATATTTATGGGAAAATAATTTGTCAAAAATTGTTCCTTTGGAAGATTCATAATCCTTATTAGCTTCTGAAAGTTTCTATGAAATTTGACAGTAAAAGATACTTCCACACCTGTGGTAAATCCAAAGTTTGCAAACTTTGTGGACTACAGAACTCATTTCAATGTTTATCACACGTTAACACCTCTGGCGGCAGGCTGTATCTAACAACCAGTGACATCTCAAAATCACTGCTGGCTGGTAATAGTCACAGTATAGTAGGTAAGGATCATTTCTTCTGCATATACATACACAGTCATAGCTGTTCATGTTTTCATTATAGCGACTGAATGCTGTGTTTTGTTAGTCCTACACATGCCAATTTTAATTACCATTTAAAATGTCTTCAAAAATAATACACTCTAGTTCAGCATTGAAACAAAAAAAAGAATTTTTTAAGCAGAAAGACATGGAAATAGAGCAATGGGATATAAATTGATTTTGATGAAGCAAAGCACATATTTGCCACTAGAAATAACTGTGATTGTTTAGTTTTTTTATAGATCATCAACCAATTGGTTCATGGGACCATAGGAAGGAACTACACATATATGAGTTACGTTTTGTTACTGAAAAAGAGATAAATGCTGCTTGAGATACACCAAAGAATTTAGTGAAAAACTGCATAAATTGTTAAATATCTCAAAATAGATCAAAGAAATTTCAGAAAATGGGGGTCTGGTCTCACAGGACTATTGTTAGTGTTAGGGTATTGCATTAGAGTTTAACTGCCAACATTCTTCTTTCTCCTCGTTAGAGGCACATGAAGTAATGGCGCATCTTAATGATACCTTCAATTCTCTAGAACATGGTATAAACATGCCGTGAAACCAGTGTTCTTCACTGTGAAATGCTACTCTGACTTTCTTCATATTCCAGTCTATTGCCTAGTTATACCTTCCCACCACTTCCCTAAATATTTGCAGCCACTCCCCAGGCTGATGCAATTACTACTTTTATTTACTTTTCCCATAAACAAAATGACCAGATCCTACCTGCCTTTCCCAGTTGAGTGTATAGGGGTAACATCCTCATAGATATCCAAATGTAAGGTGTCATGATCATGGAGGTAAAAGGTACCAAAGGCAAACTCAATACCCTCAAAGATACCACCACAAATTTGTGGATAAGCCAGACCCTCTGCATGGGCTTCACATCCTCCTACAGAATAGGACACTACTTTCAGAGAAGAACACTGAAATTTCCACAGTGAATAAGCTTGCTCTTCCAGGATCAGAACTTTCTCTAATGGATCATGGGTTCTCAAGTGCTAAGATGTGTCTTCTGATGAGTGAAACAAAACCAATAATAAAAATGTAAATCTCCAGGTTTCAAAGAGAGCAGAGAGGTCTTTGTGAGTGACTGTGGTCAAACCCACTTCTCTTATCTGCCTCCATGAAATACCTTGATTCTGACCACCTGCCAGAATGTAACCAAAGGAAATAAAGGAAAAGAAATAATAATGACTAATTTTGTAGCAGGTTCCCATATATCTCAATTTACTTATATGGCATATACTACTTTGAGAGTTATTAACACTCATTTTACTGATGAAAAACATCTTCGAAAAATTTAAGTCATTTTTGAAGAAACACAGAGCTATAAAATCATTCAGTGAGCACTCTAAACTTGGTATTCTTGGGATAAATAATACATCTAATTTCCTTTATAGAAATCACTGCAGGGGGATATCCAATCTGTGCCTGAACACTTCCAGTGATAGAAAAAACTTTTCCCATGGAAGCTCAGTCCAACTTTTGACATGTCATAATTTACCTGGGAACTTGAATTTCAGGAGCCCTGGGAATTCAGTAAGCAAGGGAAGTGAGCAAAGGGAGAAAACCAAAGGAAATGTGGAAAAACTAACCCAACTATAATTACATCTCTAAGTTGATGGTCAGCTGTCCAACTTGCCACACTCAAAGGTGGGCATACTTTTCATGCTTTGGCCTCCCAGTGATATTCAAAAAAGCCTAATTGAGAGGGTGAGTGTCCAGAAGCTGAAATAAGGACAACAGGTTTTATCTGATATCCAGCAAGCCATCCTTATCGTGTTCAGGGCCTGATTCTACCATTAATAGGATAGAGATGCAAGGTTGCTCCTTCTGAAGATAATAGAGGGCCTGAAAGCAGAAAGAGGAAAGAGGTCGGGTATCAAGAACGTAGCCAAATGGATAGAGTTCAAGTAAGACAGTATGCATCAGTTACCCACGGCAGTAGATTAGGTTAAAAACAGGGTGTGAGCCAACTAACTCTGCAGGGATTGAAGGAAATTTGACCATGGAGGACACTATAGATTTAAGCTTGGGCCAGACCTGACCAACAGGTAAATCCAAGCCTCACCAGTTTAGGCCAGAACTACCTCAGAAACTGGGCCTCATGAACAGACTAGAACTGAGTCTACACAGAAATAGCATCACTAATGGCTCAGGAAGCAGGAAGTCTATGAATAAGACAGCTTTTTGGCTAGCATCCCAGAAGTCAGCACAAGATCTAACACCCAGTAGAGGCTCAACAAATATTTTTTGCATAACCAATGGATATTAAAGGTACAACTCATGTTCAGTTAAAGACATGTAGAAGAATGAAATACCACATGGCAATGAATATGAACAAACTACAGAACAACAAGGCTAAATCTCACTGACATAATGTTGAGCAAAAGAGCATCAGACAAATATTACATACTGCACAATTCCATTTATATGTAATTTAAGAAAAAGGCAGTGTTGAGACCCAGCAAAAAAAGAGAACTACAGGCCAATATCCCTGATGAATATGGATGCAAAAATTCTCAACACGATACTAGCAAATCAAATTCAACAGCATGTAAAAAGAATTATTCACCATGATCAAGTGGGATTCATTCCTGGGCTGCAGGGCTGGTTCAATATTCGCAAATCAATGTGATACATCACATTAATAAAAGAAAAGATAAGAACCATATGATCCTGTCAATCGATGCAGAAAAGGCCTTTGACAAAATTCAGCATCCTTTCTTAAAAAACCCTCGAGAAAGTCAGGATAGAAGGAACATACTTAAACATCATAAAAGCCATTTATGAAAAGCTCACAGCTAATATCATCCTCAATGGGGAAAAACTGAGAGGTTTCTCCCTGAGATCAGGAACATGACAGGGATGTCCACTCTCACCGATGCTGTTTAACATAGTGTTGGAAGTTCTAGCATCAGCAATCAGACAACAAAAGGAAATTAAAGGCATCAAAACTGGCAAAGATGAAGTTAAGCTTTTACTTTTTGCAGATGACATGATATTATACATGGAAAATCCAATAGACTCCACCAAAAGTCTGTGAGAACTGATACATGAATTCAGCAAAGTTGCAGGATACAAAATCAACGTACAGAAATCAGTTGCATTCTTATACACTAACAATGAAGCAACAGACAAATAAACTGATCCCATTCACAATTGCACCAAGAAGCATAAAATACCTAGGAATAAACCTAACCAAAGATGTAAAAGATCTGTATGCTGTAAACTATAGAAAGCTTATGAAGGAAATTGAAGAAGATATAAAGAAATGGAAAAACATTCCATGCTCATGGATTGGAAGAATAAATATTGTTAAAATGTCAATACTACCCAAAGCTATCTACACATTCAATGCAATCCCAATCAAAATTGAGCCAGCATTCTTCTCGAAGTTAGAACAAACAATCCTAAAATTTGTATGGAACCACAAAGACCCCCAAATAGCCAAATTAATACTGAAGAAGAAAACCAAAGCGGGAGGCATCACAATCCCAGACTTTAGCCTCTACTACAAAGCTGTAATCATCAAGACAGCATGGTATTGGCATAAAAACAGACACATAGACCAATGAAGTAGAATAGAGACTCCAGAATTGGACCCACAAAAGTATGGCCAACTAATCTTTGACAAAGCAGGAAAGAATATCCAATGGAAAAAAGACAGTCTCTAACAAATGGTGCTGGGAGAACCGGACAGAAACATGCAGAAGAATGAAACTAGACCACTTTCTTACACCATTCACAAAAATAAACTCAAAATGGATGAAGGATCTGAATGTGAGACAGGAAATCATCAAAACCCCAGAGGAGAAAGCAGGAAAAAACCTCTCTGACCTCAGCCACAGCAATTTCTTGTTTGACACATCTCCAATGGCAAGGGAATTAAAAGCAAAAATGAACTATTGGGACCTCATCAAGATAAAAAGCTTCTGCACTGCAAAGGAAACAATCAACAAAACTATAGGCAATGGATGGAACGGGAAAAGATATTTGCAAATGACATATCAGACAAACTGCTAGTATCCAAAATCTATACAATCTATACTCACCAAACTCGACACCCAAAAAACAAATAATCCAGTGAAGAATTGGGCAGAAGACATGAATAGACACTTTTCTAAAGAAGACATCCAGATGGCCAACAGACACATGAAAAGATGCTCAACGTCACTCCTCATCAGGGAAATACAAATCAAAACCACTCTGAGATACCACCTCACACCGGTCAGAGTGGCTAAAATGAACAACTCAGGAGACCATAGATTCTGGCAATGATGTGGAGAAACAAGAACCCCCTTGCACTGTTGGTGGGAATGCAAACTGGTGCAACGATTCTGGAAACCAGTGTGGAGGTTCCTCAAAAAATTAAAACTAGATCTACCCTATGACCCAGAAATAGCACTGCTAGGAATGTACCCAAGGTATAACAGGAGTGCTAATGCATAGGGGCACTTGTACCCCAATGTTTATAGCATCACTTTCAACAATAGCCAAATTATGGAAAAAGCCTAAATGTCCATCAACTGACAAATGGATAAAAAAGATGTGGTTTATATATACAATGGAATACTACTTGACAATGAGAAAGAATGAAATCTGGCCATTTGTAGCAACGTAGATGGAACTGGAGAGTGTTATGCTAAGTGAAATAAGTCAGGTAGAGAAAGACAGATGCCATATGTTTTCACTCATATGTGGATCCTGAGAAATTCAACAGAAGACCAGGGGGAAAGTTACAGAGAGGGAAGGAGGCAAACCATAAGAGACTCTTAAATACTGAGAACTGAGGGTTGATGGAGGGTGTGGGGGAGGGGAAAGTGGGTGATGGGCATTGAGAAGGGCACGTGTTGGGATGAGCACTAGGTGTTGTTTGGAAACCAATTTGACAATAAACTACATATTAAAAAAAAAAGGCAGTGTTAATCTATGATGACACAAGTCAGAATAGTGGCTACCATTGGGTAAGGGTATTGATTACAGAGGGACACAAGAGAATCGTCAGGAGTGTTGGAAATGTATGTCTGTATCTGGGTGGTGGTTTCACAGGTGCACAGATATGTAAGAATTATTTCTTGAATGTAACACTCTCTTGAAGTATACAATTAAGATTTGGGAGTTGTATCACAAGAAAAAAAAAAACACTTCTTTTAAGTACAGTTCATGTTATTTTGAAATTGTTCTTTACATTGAATACAATCTGCTTCTCAATAGTTTCTACCTATTATTCATAATTGCACCCATCAGGGCCCTAGAGAACAAACATATTCCTTTTAAGTACTTCATATATTCAAAATCCCCATCTATCTGTCCCCAAAGATGCTCCCCTCTGGGTTAATTACCCCAGTCCATCAACCAAGATATCAAGTCCCTGCCATGCATTTATTGCTCTTAATTGGAGAGAATCAAAAATACTTTTTGACAAAGAAATGATGTTCCAACCTCCTGAATAAAAACACCTACACATGCCTGCCATGCCTCTAGGGTGATCTATATGGAATATCAGAAGCTCCCAGAATATCCTAGCTCTCTCTCTTAGCCAATAAAGCAGCAATGTTCTAGCTCACAATGGCCATTCCAAGACATAGCTTTTAAAAACACAGCCTAACTGGGTGTTGTATGGAAACCAATTTGACAATAAATTTCATATATTAAAAAAAAAAATCACAGTCGCGAATTCAAAAGTCTGGACATTTGTGAAACAGGGTTCTAATTCCACTGTAATCACTTCTGTGACTTCAAATAAACCACTGAATTTTATTCTGAGCCTCAAAAAAATAAAAAAATAAAAATTAATAAATAAATAAATAAATAAATAAATAAATAAAAACACAGCCTAGGCCTGGGGAGGCAGTTCTTTCCCCATACAGGGATACAATTTTAAAAATGGTGTATCGTTTATATGCTACTGCATTTGTTATCTGAGAGTTGTGAAAAGAAATATGGATCTAAGAATCAAACGTAAGCAACTCATTTCTCAAACTCAACTATTCTACTTTACTAAAACTGTACAACAGCTCCATTAGTTATATAACTAGACTAGAAATAAAATTTCAGCACAGTGTTTTACTAGTGTTATAGACAGATAGCATAATCTTTTGTTGTAGGGAGTGGACTTGTGAACCAAAGAACAGCCTCTCTGGCCTCACCCCTCCCCCAGTCATGACAACCAAAAATATCTCCAGACATTGCCAAGTGTCCTACCACCCACGTTGAGAAACACCATTTCAGGTCATTCATAAAAATATTTAAATTTCATGATGTATATTTTCTATCAAGCTCACTTTAAAAAAATTTTTTTAACATTTATTTATAAGAGACAGAGGGAGACAGGGGGTGAGTGGGGGAGGCAAAGAGAGAAAGGAAGACACAGAATCCAAAGCAGGCTCCAGGCTCTGAGATGTCAGCACAGAGCCTGACATGGGGCTTGAACCCACAAACCGCAAGATCATGACCTGAGCTGAAGTCAGATGCTTAACCAACCAAGCCATCCAGGCACCCTTCTCCTAAGCTCACTCTTAAGAAGTATGGTATTTTGCTCACCACTCGTATAAATTGAGAATTTCCTAAATGATACTATTATTTTACCATCCCACATATAAAAGTAACAATGAATAGTTTTAATACATATTAGATGATCTCACTGCCCTCTTTTTGCTTGCTGAGATCCTATGATAGTAAAATAGAGAAGTGTGGCTTTAATTTCTATTAATCATGGGATTCTACCAGGCTCTTCTATCAATACTGACACCACCACTGTCTAAAATCCCAACCTTAGAAATGGTGCATCCACCCAAGCAGCTCACTCCAGATGCACCAAGGTAGGAGGGATGTGTAGATCCATCTGATCACCTCAGTGGAAACTGAAGCCATTCAGGGGATATCAGAGAAGGTGAAGGAGGAGATTGGAAGGACTGACTCAGGGAATGGAACGTGAAGACTGGCCAATTATCTTCCCCAAAAAAAACTGTTGTTCTATGGTCCTGCTACTTTTTGGCTTCTCTAGGGTTCTAGCTTACAAAGGACTCTGAACCAAACTTCCCACATTGCTAACGTGAAGAAGAGAATTCCATTTACTGAGCAACTTATTTGCAGAAGAACTCACAGAACGTAATTTGCCCCTGAATGAATGGGAAAACCTGGAAGGATGGTGCTCTTCTCCCCCCTTCACCGCAGTCATCAATCCCATTTGCAGGTTCTGTTGCTCAGAGAAACAACAGAACCTGCAAAGCAGTACCTGCAAAGTGTTTATCATGTAGAGTCTGACTTTGTGATCCTTTAGGGAAAACAAGGACTCTTCACACCTTTTAGCATCTGCACCACAGACAACAACATAACACTGTATGTTTTTGACATCATTTTCACAGAAAATGGGGCTCCAGAGTTTTACCTCAGCTAAATCATTAACATCTTGATAGAACTGGCTTCCAATTAAGATGAGGTACTTAGTACATGGTCACACTCAACGTTGGGAGAACAGAAGGAAGGGAAGTAAGTTCCATTTGCCTCCCTTCCCAACAAACTTTTCTTAACCTTAGTTTCCTATCTGTAAAAAGGGAATATTTGTACTTAAACTAAAAGGATTCAATCAAATCTCGCAGTAACTAATACATAGTAGAAATCCAATTAATTTTATTCCTTCTTCCCTCCCTTCTCTCCTTTTGCCCATGAGTTACCATGAGTTTTTATTTTGTTGGAGAGAATAACAGAAAGAGAAGAAATGGGGAGAAAATAAGAAAACAGAGAGAGAAGTAGAGAAACAGAAAGCAGACAACAGTGTTTACTGAGAAACAAAATAATTGATTCACTCTCTGGCAATTCAAACTTCTCTCTTCAAAAGGCAGTAACAAATAGTTAATGATGATACGGAAAATTTGAGGGCTTTTCCTTCTGTCCAAAAGTCATCTTGAGAATATTTTTAATATTGACAGGATTTATCAGAAGATGAACGTCTTACCTACTGCAGCTAAAAAATATGTCTCAAAAACTCAAAATTTCACAATCAATTCTTCCCATAGCCCCTTGTGATCATGGTATTCCAAAGACAGTGCAACCCAAATACTGGAACCAGAACTAAACAAAGCATGCCATTAACACCAGTCCAATGACAAGATTCCATACCCTCCTTACCATCTGCCAACGTCGTGCAGTTGTAGAATGGTGAACTTACGAAACATAAACTATAATAAACTCAGATAATATTAGGCATGACTCATTCACCAGAAGAAGCAGAATTCAGTCATTATTAATTAGAGTGCTTTTGATTATCAACTTATAATAGACGTTATCCAAAGGCTAATCTCATATATACAGTTGAAATATTAACCAAGAATGTTGATAACATAAAGGATTTACTCACTTGTAATCTTCACCAAGATTCCTTAGCTCATAAAGTTGGTAATATAAATTTATTTTCATGTTAATCTCTACAATTTTTTTTAATTTACCTAAATCCCTAAAAATATTGGCTCATATAACCTCAAAGACTAACATTTGCTTTCATTGTGAACTTTATCATTATTTTTCTTAAAAAGCTATTTTTGAATAGGTTTATTTTAAATAAAGACTTTTTTCAAGGACAACTTAATATATAGGCATTAAAATCACTTGAGTTGATATCTTTAATAAGCTATAACCAGATAATCAAGGTCTATAAAGGATTAATTTTTCTCTTACATTATCAAAGAGCAGCTGTAAAAGTACAAAATCCACTGTTAAACCTGTGTTTACAATTCTAATGGCAGATTTATAAAGTCATGTGTATAGCAACGGTTTTTCTATCATTTTTTTTCTTTTCTTTTGACAGAATTGAATACCCTCTTTCTTTTTTCAAGCTTAATGTTGAAGATTCCATGGTAACTGACTTTTTATTTGGTTTCCTTTCTTAGCCTTTGTTGTTCTTTTGCTATGCTTTTAGGATGGAAAAATATTTTATTTAAAAAACAAGGAAATCAATAATCTAACAATCTAGTCATCAGTGTATTTAGCAACTCCTTAGACTTTTCATTTTAAGAAAAAAAAGTTTTCTGAAAGTCTTGCGATAGGTCATAAAATTTAAAAGAATTAAAATTGTGCACTTGAGTGGCTCAGTCAGTTGAGCGTCTGACTTCGGCTCAGGTCACGATCTCATGGTTTGTGGGTTGGAGCCCCACGCCGGGCTCTGCGCTGACAGCTCAGAGCCTGGAGCCTGCTTCAGCTTCTGTGTCTCCCTCTCTCCCACAAAAATAAATAAATAAACATTTAAAAAAAGAAAAGAATTAAAAAGAGATTAAAAAGAGAGAGGAGGCACTAATCACCCATCTCAAACGAAATAAAGGCTATAACAGATCCTGCAGCCACTAAAAGACAGTAAGAGAACACTACAACTTACTCTCATAAATTGAACAGATTAGGAGAAATGGACAAATTCCTCAAAAACCACAAACTATCACAGCTCAGCCAAGATGAAATGAATAACGTGACTAGCTCCAATTATTAAATGAATTGACTTTGTAATTAAAAAGGTCACCTACACAAAAAGGTATCTTCAGGTCCAAATGGTTTCATTAGAGATTTTTACCACATAATCAAGAAGAATGAACACCAATTTTACTGTCTTTTTCAGAAGATTAGGAATAGGAAGAAATACCTCCTAATTCATTTTATGTGACCAGTATTACCTTGATACAAAAAACAGATGAAGACAATACCAGGAAAGAGAGAAAGAAAGAAAGAGAGAAAGAGAGAAAGAGAGAAAGAGAAAGAAAGAAAGAAAGAAAGAAAGAAAGAAAGAAAGAAAGAAAGACATAGAAAATGACAGAGCAATCTCTTATTAATTTATATGCTGAAATCTTCAACAAACTATTATTAAACCAAATCCAAGAATGTTTAAAAAAAATTATACACTATAACCAAGTGAGGTTTACACTAGTTATTAAAGTTCACATTTGGTTCAATATTTGAAAATCAATCAATAATACATTATACCAACAGAATAATGAAAAAAAAATCATATGATGAAATCAATTGATTCAGATAAAGCATTTGACAAATTTCAACACCCATTCATGATAAAAATAAAACTGTCAGTATCCTAGGACTAATGGAACATTCCTTGAACCTCACAAAAAAGCATTTGCAAGAAAACCTGTAGTTCACAGCATACTTCATGGTAAAAGAGTGAATCTTCTCCCTCTAACTCTGGGATCAAGAAAAGGATGTTCACACTCATCATTCTTATCCAAGAAAATATTGGAAGTTCTAACCATTGCAATAAAATTCCTGAAAAATAAATAAAATTTTTCTGTATGAAATGAAAAAAAAAAGAAATAAAGTGATCTACATTTGCAGATGCCATGATTGTCTACATAAAAATACCAAGCAATCTACAAAAAAAAAAAAAAAAAAAAAAAAAAAAAAAAACTCCTAGAATAACTGAGCTCAGAAAGGTCACAGAAACTAAAATAAAAAAACACAATACTATTTATAATTTCTCTGAAGAAAATTAAAACCATAGGTATAAATCTAACAAAACATGTATGTTTTTGTATTTAAGGGACACCTGGGTGGCTCAGTTGGTGAAACAGTGGACTCTCGATTTCCTCTCCGGTCATGATCTCATAGTGGTGAGATCGAGCCCTACATCAGGCTCCAAGCTGGGTGGGGGCCTACTTGAGATTCTCTCTCTCCCTCTCTCTTGATCCCTCCCCCACTCATGCTTGCATGCTTTCTCTCTCTCTCTCTCTCTCTCTGAAACTAAACAAACATTTTTTAAAAATGCATGCTTTTGCATTTCATCTGTATGATTAAATTATGAGATGCTAATGGAAGATATAAAAAACAGAAATATGTTCATTGAGGAGAAGACTTAACATAAAAAAATATTGATTTTCCCTAAATTTATCTGTAGGTTTAATGAAATTCCTATCGAAATCTTAGCAAGATTTTTATAAACACAGAAAATCTTATTCTAAAATATTTATGAAATTTAAAGGCCCCCAAACATTCAAAATAATTTTGAAAAGAATTAAGTGGGAGGAATTCTTCTTCCCAAGGTTAAGACATACTATCTAGCTATAGTGATCAAGACAAAGTGGTAATGGTGGAGTGATAAACACATAGATCAGTGGAACAGAATGGAAAACTCAGAAATGGATCCACATAAAAATGCCCAATTAGTTTTTAGCAAAGGCACAAATGCAAGACAATGAAGAATAATCTTTCCAATAATACAGCTGGAACAATTGAATATAACATAGGCAAAAATATGAATCTTAACCTGAACCTCACACCTTATAAAAAAAAACTAACTCAATATAAAACATAAAACCATAAACTATATTTTTAAAAAAGGAGAAAACACTCAGGACCTAGAACTAAGCAAAGAATTCTTCAACTTGACACTAAAGGCACAATCTGAAAAAGGAAACCTTGATGTATCAGACCTCGTCAAAATTAAAACCTTTTGCTCTGTGAAAGTCCCTGTTAAGAGGATGAAAAATAAATTATGGATGGGCAGAAAATATTTGTAAATCACATGTCCAGTAAAAAACTAGTATCTAGAATAAAGAACTCTTAAAATTCAACATTAAAAAATAAATGATCCAATTAGAAAGTAGATAAAAGACATTTTACCAAAGAGGCTATACAGATAGCAAGTAAGCATGCGAGAAGATGCTTGACATTATTAGTCATTAGGGAAATGCAAATTAAAACTGTGAGGCATCCAGTCAGTTAAGTGGGTTAAGCCTCAGTCAGTTAAGTGGGTTAAGCATCCGACTGGATTTTGGCTTGTCATGATCTCACAGTTTGTGACATGGAGCCCTACATTGGGCTCTGCACTGACAGCATGGAGCCTGCTTGGGATTCTGTGTCTCCCTCTCTCTCTGCCCCTCCCCGCTCTCACGTGCTCTCTCTCAAAATAACGAACTTTAAAATAAAGAGCTTTGAGGTATCACTTTATACCTATCAGAATGGATAAAGTAAAAAATTGTGAGGGGCACCTGGTTGGCTCAGGTGGTTAATCATCTGACTTTGGCTCAGGTCATGATCTCACATAGAGTTGGAGTGCTGACAGCTCAGAGCCTAGAGCCTGCTTTGGATTCTGTTCCACCCCTACCTGTGCTCTTTCTCTCTCAAAAATAAATAAATAAAACTTTAAAAAATGGAGATAAAAACATATACTGGCTAGTATGTAGAGAAACTAGATCACTCACACATTGCTGGTTGGGAATGTAAAATGAGATTTACTCTGAAAAACAGTTTTGTGGTTCCTTTTGAAATTAACAGTGGAATTTACTATACTACCCCATAGTTACACTCTTGGGCATATGACCAAGATAAATGAATACTTATTTTCATGTAGAAACACGTACATAAAATGTTCATGGCAGCTTTAATGATAATAGCTTAAAACTGGAAACTACCCAAATGTCCTTCAGTGGTGAATGGTTAAACTGTGGTATATCCTTACCATGATTAGCAATCAGCAATAAAAAAGAATGGAAAAATGCAACCATCTGTAGACATCTCGAAGAAATTATACAGAAGCCAGTGTTATAAAGACACATATTGCATGATTCTCTTATACATATAACCTTCATAAAGTAACACAAATGTGGACATGAAGAATACAGTAGTAGTTACTGTGGGTTAAAGAAAAGGGACAGGAGAAGGAGTGTAGCTATTAAAGGGTAGCATCAAAGAACCTTGCAGTGATGGTTAAGTATTGCAATTGTGGCTAGGCAAAGTACAGGTGATACAATTGCACAGAGCTATACACACATAGATACACACACACACACACACACACACACACACACAACCACTGCATGTATAACTAGCAAAATCTGAATAATCTCTGAATTATACCAATATTAATTTACTGGGTTTGTTACTGTACTACAGTTTTGTAAGATATTAACACTAGGGGAGCCTGGGTAAGCGGTGCACTGGATTTCCCTGTAAATTACAGCACATGCATGTGAACATATATTTATTTCAAAGTAAAAAGTTATTTAAAAGTTAGTAAATGAAACAAATCTCTTGGGTATAACATGCATGCAAAGTTAAGAAAAAAAAAGATGCATGCATGAGGGGCATCTGGGTGGCTCAGTCGGTTGAGCTCCAACTTTGGATCAGGTCATGATCTCAAGGTTCCTGAGTTCAAGTCCCACATCAGGCTTGCTGCTGTCAGCACAGAGCCCACTTCAGATCCTCTGCCCCCCTTTCTCTGCCCCTCCCCACTTAAACTGTCTCAAGAAATAAAATATTTTTTAAAAAGATGCATGCAAAGTCAAAGCCAAATATAGAACCTCTAGAATATTACTTAGAAAAGGATAAAATTTTTAAGGTTAGCTAGTATATCACTTTCTCATTAATAATGAAACAAATTGGATACATGCTTCCTTAGATCAACTCGTAAGTTTTGTCTTTAACCATTTCTTCCTTTAATATGTTGTAAATTGCTAAATGATCATTACAGTTGATTTGCCTATGTAATAAATGTCTTAATTTCTTCAGAGTATTCTATAATTTTGGCCATAGGAATATCTTAATTAAGATTAAGCTGTTTTAGGAAAATCATGAAGGCAAGTCATTTGGAGATATAAAAGATTCATACTTTCTTCCTTTTAAAAGCATTTTGGGGGGCACCTGGGTGGCTCAGTCGGTTGAGCGTCCGACTTCAGCTCCGGTCATGATCTCGCAGTTCGTGAGTTCGAGCTCCACATCGGGCTCTGTACTAACAGCTTGGAGCCTGGAGCCTGCTTCAGATTCTGTGTCTCCCTCTCTCTGACACTTCCCCACTCATGTTCTGTCTCTCTCTATCTCTCAAAAATGAATAAACCTTAAAAAAAAAATTTTTTTTAATAATAAAAGCATTTTTCTAGTGAATCCCATTGATAGTTTCAAAACAATTCACTTTGACATGATAAAAGATTATGTCTTTTTTTAAGTTTACTTTATTACTTTTTGAGAGAGAGAGAACATGAGCGAGGGAAGGGCGGGGCGGGGGGGGTGGGGAGGGAGAGAGACAAGCCCAAGCAGGCTCCTTACTGTCAGAACAGAGCCCAACGAGGGGCTCAAACCCATGAACCTTGAGATCATAACCTGAGCTGAAACCAAGAGTCAGACACTTAACCAATTGAGCCATGCAGGCACTCCAAAGATTATGTCTTTTCAACTTTAAAGAGTAATTTTTAAAGATTTGGCCATTTTTATTTGTATACCTTTTTCTTTAATGTTTTTATTTATTTTTGAGAGACAGTGTGTGAGCTGGGGAGGGACAGAGAGGGACAGAGGATCTGAAGCAGGCTCCAGGCTCTCAGCTATCACCACAGAGCCCAATGTGGGACTCAAACTCACAAACCATGAGATCATGACCCGAGCCAAAGTAGGACACTCAGTCAACTGAGCCACCCAGGAGCCCTTTTGGGTACACCTTGTCTTAAACCAAAAATACTTAACTTGAAAAAGAATTGCTTTTTGAAACTATATTCAGTATTCTTGAAAAATGACAAATATTTTAGGACATTAGCAAAGCGAAATTTTTGGATTGGAAGGTATACTTGTTTCCCATAACTGTTGTCATACATTACCACAAACTTGGTGGCTTAAAACAATGGAAATTTATTCTCTCACAGTTCTAGAGAACAGAAGCCCTAAATAGTATCACTGGACTGCAGTCAAGGTGTCAGAGGGTTGTTTCCTCTGTAGCTCTAAGGGAGAAGCCATCCCAGTTGAGGCTGCCAGTATCCCTTGACTTGTGTCACATCACTCTTATCTCCGCCTCCAGGACCACTATGCAGATGAAATCTCTTTGCTTCTCTCATATAAGGACACCTGGGAATGGATTTAGAACCCATGCAGATAATATAGAATAATCTCTCCATGTCAAAATCCTTAATTCAATCTGATATCCAAAGAATTTTTTCCTTATACAGTATTATTTATAGGTTCTAGGGATTAGGACCTGCTATCTTTGAGTGGCCATTATTCAGCATACTACAGGGAGTCAGTAAACATGGTTTTGGTTCAACTTCTGCTTAGTGTAAATATGTAATAAATAGCTAAATGCATTTGTATGTTGTTAGTTATGCATTTTAGAGTAATTTAGTAGACTTTTTCTTTTGTTTCCATCTTCATAGGTTCTTTTCAATTGTCAGACCCTTTAACAAAAAATATGGACATAACCAATGTTGTTTACAAATTAAAGCATGTACAACAGCTAAGTTGTACTACTACTAAGAATTCCAAATGAAATTTTTTATTAAAATCCATGTACACATAAGGAATAAGAGAAAAGATAGCCAATAGTCTTAGAAAATGTTCAACCTCAGGGCACCTGGGTGGTTCAGTCGGTTAAGCATTCGACTTTGGCTCAGGTCATGATCTCGTGGTTCCTGAGTTCAAGCCCCATGTTGGGCTCTGTGCTGACAGCCTAGAGCCTGGAGCCTGGAGCCTGCTTTGGATTCTGTGTCTCCCTCTCTCTCTGCCCTTCCCCCACTTGTGCTTGCTCTCTCTCTCTCTCTCTCTCAAAAATAAACATTAAAAAATTTTTTTAATGTTCAGCCTCACTAAAGAAACATGCATAAAATCAATATAATCCCATTTATTCAACAAAGCAATAAATATCCATCTAGCTTTAACCAATCTTAATATGTTAAATTAGCTTTAAATATTTTTTAAAAGATACATAGATGTAATGGAAGCCCACTGAATTTTACCTCACTGATTCCATTCCCTTGTCCTCTTTTCCCAGAAGTAAAAACTGTCCTGAGTTTGGCATATTGACATATCTACCCCTTTTCCATACCCCGACTATATATGCATGCTTTTTATGTACTTACTCCTCACATGTATTTAGAAGAAATCAGTATTGTTCATGTTGCTGTTTTTCCATGTTAAAACACATAGACCTAATTCATTCATTTAAACTACTAATGTTTCCTTATATGGCCATATACATGTTTACTTATCCATTTCTCTTTGTATGGAAGTTTTTCCAATGTTTTGTTATTATACAAAATGCTTCAATGGAGATACCATTTCTCATGTCTCAAAATGACAAGAGATTTAAAATTAAAATACTCCATGTTGATGAGAATTACTGATAGGAATGTAATTTAATACTCTTTCTGAAAAAGAGTTTGGCAATATGTACCAAGACCTTAAAAAATTATGTATACTCGTTAACCCCATAACCTTACTTCTAAAAATGTACTGTTATCAGTGGTTCTCAAAGTGTGATCCCCAGACCAGGGCATGAGCACATTCAAATTCTCAGGGCCCCACCTCCAACCAACTCAATCAGAAGCTTTGGGGATGGGAATGTGCAATGTGTGGTTTACCAAGCCCAACAGGTGATTCTAATGCATGCTAAAGTTTAGAAAACAACTTGCTCAGATAACCGATCAGAAATTCTCAAGGATGTTCACCGCAGAATAACTTTAAATAAAATAGTAGGACTCACCCTCAATGTCCCACAAAAGGAAATGTTCATACAAATGAAACATAGGATGAAATTTTAATTACATAAGAAAATGGCTTCAGTATAAGAAAATTACATGATCTAAAGTTCTGTATATAGCAAAATAACTTTTTCAATCATATATATATAAGTCATATATATAAATATCCACATGCTATCCTATTCAAAGGTATTAAATAAGAATATTCACATACACATATAGTTTGAATATATTTACATTTAGTTGATACATCACTCATATATGCTATTATGTGACCTCACTAGTTATGTTGACTAACTATGGAAAAGTGACAAATATGCTTATGTTTTCATGAACATAAATAATTGCTACTGAATTCTTTTAACTCCAAATACCATGATGCTTTGATCTACAAATAGACTACCAACAAGGTAAATTGAGTTTTTTTAAAAAAAATGTTATTTTATGCAACAATTTGCTTGCCATTGCCAGACATTATCTAGATACAACCTTTAACATGTATTCACACATGTGATAACAGCCTTTTAATAGAAATACAGGGAATGTTAAAACTGGATGGTGTGATATCCAGTGACACAGATATAAATTCTATGTCAATATACCTTGTGAATTTAAAAGGATGAGCTTTAAATTGTTTGGTAGTTGAAATCTATGTAAAGTTCCTAGTATTCTCTATGGCTATCAAACAGATCAATATAACCTCAACATTCATTTACATAATTCAAATGTTATTTAACCCATTATATATAACTCTATTTTTGAATATATATAATATATATATATATAATACATATATATGTATATATATTATATATATATATATATATATATATATATATATATATATATATATATAGTTTGGCTCCTATCTGATGTATATGCCATGATAAAAATTTAATTCCAATTTTCCTGAACTGGAAAATAGGTTTTTGTCTGAGCTCTGTAGCACTTACATTCAATTTTAACTTGTAATTCTCAATATGTTCCTATTACATTCAGAGAATAATAGAGAGCATGCCTGCAGCTAGTTTAATACCTTTAAATTCCTATGGATCACAGTGAAATACCATGTCACCCAGCATGCTTCATATTTCAAAGGTTGTGGGCTGTTAACTTTGTACTTTTATTAAAATTCCTATTAATTTTTCCCTGTCAATCTGAATATAAAATTACTTTATCACTTTTCTATAGAATAAAAAAGTGAAGAAAATATTACTTTATTTCCAACTACTTAACTAGCCAAAAATGGGGGGAGGGAGATTTAGAAAAAGCCAATTATGTCATAGACTAAGAATAGCCAATTTTTAATATTTTAATACTGAAATGGCATGATTGTGTATCTACTCGTGTAGTGATCTGTTCAACAGATCAATAATTAAGTCCCTGCCCTCATGAAGTGTTCATTCTAGTGGGAGCGATGGTCAACAAACGCCTAACAATTCAAGTATTAATACCATGAAAAAGAGGAGCTTCTAAACATCTAAAAAAGGCATCCAGAATTAAACATGCAAAGCGGATGAAGCCAGGCCAAGAACAGAGCAAAGCCTGTACAAAGGCCCTAAGGTGAGAAACTGCTGGCGAGAAGCACCCCAAGGGTAGCAGGGAGGATAGAGTGGCCGCAGAACCATGAGCAAACAAGAGCAAGGTCCAAGATGAGGCTGGGTAAAGGCAGGCTCAGATGGAAAAGCTTCTATAAATCATGATGGGATACTGAGTTGTCCCAAGTGCTTCCTGGAGCACCAAGAAGCCAATGATGTGTCAAAAGGCTATTCCTAAGCACTAAGGGAGAGATGATCGTGAGGGCACAAAGATGGTGCGGTAGGTCAGGCAAGAGATGGTAGAAACTTGGGATTGAGGTGACAGCACTTCAGATGGAGGCACACAGACATATTCATGATCTGTTTGGGAATCTGTGTTGGAAACAGAACTTGGTTATAAACAGGATGGAGGTAGAAGTGGGCTGTGGGTGTGAAGGTACAAAGTCGGCCCTTAGATGACTTATCTGAAAGGAATGGAGCTGTCATTTACTAACGTTGAAGCACTGGATGGGGACAGATTTACTGTGGGGGGTGGGGTGGGGCATGTTAACTTTGAGATGCCTGTAAGATAGACACATGAACATATCAAAAACAGATATAAACTAATGTGGCATCAACAAGGGTCTGGGCTAAAAAAAAATCTATATTTTTGATATTACTTTTCATTTTCAATTAAATATAATGCATGACCATTGGGAGGGAAAAACTATTAAAAAGTACCACAGACTTCTTTTTCTATATGTACAAACATACACACACATGCACACAATTGCTCTGTATAAGAAATTATATTGTTTTGGGGAACCTAGGTGGCTCAGTCAGTGAGTGTCCAAGTCAGGGTTTCAGCTCAGGTCATGATCTCACAGTTTTGTGCATTCAAGCCCTGCTTCTGGCTCTGCACTGGCAGCACGGAGCCTGCTTGGGATTCTCTCCCTCTTGCTCTGTCCCTCCCCTGCTCTTGCTGTCTCCATCTCTCTCAAAATAAATAAACTTTAAAAATTAAAAAAGGAAATATTTTTAATCTTTTAACTTACTATATTTTTAAGCACTTTTTTTCTTCAGAGAAATAGGTATCTTCTGAGATACATAACTTTACTGAGCACGTAATGTTGCTTTCCACAGGTATACTGAGTATTATTAAACCAGTTTGTATTTTTATAAAGGTACACAATTTCTAATATTTTGCTACAATAAGTAGTACTACAATAAACACTTGTGTGTCTTTTTGTAGTAAAATTTATAGTTCACAAGAAATACTACACAATATGTGTGCTTAATATATACAGAAAGGATTAAATTAACACATCACTTCTAGGCAAGAAGTGGAAAATAATACAAAATTTTTTTTGGCAAATGACAATAAAGAAAGTTTTAGATTTCACTTACAGACTTAAATGTTTTAAAGCTGCAAGTAGGGATACAGATATCAATGTCAACATTAGACATGAGAAGTTCTCAGAAGGATGTGGCTTCTAAGGAATAGAAAAAGAAAAAATCTATTCTATTATATTTCCTACCCTTTTCCCCTTTTAGTCCACACTAAAGGACCTGTTAAGAATGTAAGGGTGGTGCTCATGTGGCCTCTGTGTAATGATGACACACAAATTCATTAAGCGTTCCATTTAGCGAGTTAAGAGAGTAGATCCTAAAAGATCTCACCAGAAGGAGATACTTTTTTTGTTTCCTTTTTATTGTGTCTGTATGAGATGACAGATGTTAACTAAATCCATTGTGGTAAGCATTTCACAATATATATAAATCCAACCATCATGCTGTTACCTTAAATGAATATGGTGATGTATGCCAATTAAATAAACTGGGAAAAAACAATGTCAGGATATCCAAATGTTCCTAATGAGGTAGGAGCATCTTTAAGTTCTGGAGACCCAGCTCATTTGTGTCTCCATCCGCACACCTCTCTCTGTCTCTGATCTCGGCTTATTGGTCATACCCTCGTTTGTTTATGTGAGCACTTTCTTTCCCAAAATCAAGAGCAAAAGAATCATGTGTCCAAGCTCAGATTTCTGAAAGCAGCATCCAGGCCTGTATTCCCAGGAAATACAGAAGAATCTGATGCGAACCACTCCTTCAGAGAAGGACGCACCCCCTTCTTTAATGCTTTTCTTCAAAATACTTCAATAACAACAACAAAAAGCCACGTGGGCGATCTTGCTTCCTTTGAAAGTCCACTCACCGCTGAGCATGAAGGGGGCCTGCTGCTCTTAGTAACAGATATCATGTAGACATTTTTAACTCCCTTTGCTGCTCCCAGTCCCACCTGCAAACTGCAAATTGAAGAAAGGGGTGTCTCAAAAACATGAAATCTTCTTTTGCCTGGTGGGATATCTTTATTCCTGAGTAATTTCTCCAAATAACACCCTTGAGTCTCTGAAAATGTAAAAATTGCCTGTAGAGTCAAGGCAAATGAAGGCTAAATCCATTCATTATTTCCCTCTAGACTCTCATTCACCTCTAGCTGTAGGAAGCATCACAAACACAGGATTGATGAAAAGTGTATAAACATGTTATCCAGACACTCAGGTTGTCACAGGGAGCGTTTTTTTTTTGTTCTTGATTTTAATGTAAGCAGAGTGGAGCAGTGGAAATGTTCAGGTAAAAATAGAGACTTTTCTTTCTGCAAGATAGTGTTTCTCATCTGAATGATTTTATTATTTTCCGTTGAATACCATGGCAAATTCTTAAATCGGTTCATATCTGACCTATCCTTGGATCCTTACCCGTGTCTTCATCATCCAGCAAGAAGTAAGCATAACTGAGAAGCAATCCATGGCCCTAATCTTTGCTTTGTTATGAGCTGTCTTTGGCGTCTCTCAAGATGGTCTAGATTGTGTTTTGGTAGCAAAGTACTCCAAACTCTCCATTTGCCAAATATAGCTAAATAGTGGTCAACACTTAGGGACCCTGTTAGATAGATGAGCCATCATTTCAAAGGTTGAAGCCAACAGGCCAAAAGGATGAGTGCTGAAGGATCTCACTGGTTAATTCAACGCTCTGGCCCAGAAGTGGCAAAGTCCAGTCACTTGTATTTGCAATTCATCAGCTAGAGCTAACCATATGGTTCCACCAAAGAGAGGCCAGAAGTACAATTCTAGCATGTTTCTGAAGGCGAAGAGCCAGAAATAGTTGAGGAATAGCAATTAAGGACCATCCCATTTCTCTAAAAGAACTACTTTTTTTCTTTCAAAAACGTTGTAGGGAAAATTGAGAAAAGCTAACTAGATAGCAAAGTATTAAAAAAACACATATTTTTCATTGTTAAGACTGTTTATAAAGAGCAGTGTCCCACCAGCTGCATGCACCATTTCTTTGCAAATAATAACATGAGAGCTATTACTCTCTTATCTCCAAATGTACCTAGTTTGAAACTTCTGTCATTTATACCTCACCTTTTTCCAAAAAGGTTTTGAGGTAGCTTACAAAGGTACATAAAGCAAAACAGAATAAGGAACAGTAAGTCAGGAGAAAGGGGAAAGAAGAGTTAAAAGACAAAGCTAACAATGAACTAGAATCCAATATTTGTGGCAGAAGATCTAGAATGCATTCCTCAAAGTCAAATATGATCAATGGTATGATACATAGTATCTACATGATAAAAGCAAAATATGTGGTTAGAAGAAGCACCCTTCTTCTAAGGTCCCTGGGTCCTCATGGATAAGCAATATAGAACATAGTACAGAAAGGAACAAAAAGTATGTCTAGAATAAGCATAACAGGGGCATCTGGGTGGCTCAGTCGGGGTGGCTGTGAGCACAGAGCCCACTTCAGATCCTCTGTCCCCTTCTCTCTCTGTTCCTCCCCAGTTCACTCATTCGTTCTCTCTCTAAATAAATAAATAAACAAACAAAAAAAGTTAAAAAAATAAATAAGCACAACACTATAAGACTGTGTCACATCTTTTTCTATGGTCTCAGTCCCACAGTCTCACAAACATTTTTATTATTATTTTCAGGTTTACTGATAATTATTATAATAATCCTGTTTGTCAAAATCCCACATCTTTAGGATCATCTAGGATATGAATGAAGCAAAGAAATAAGCTCTCTCCCAAATGTAACACTCATTAAACCACAGCTCACAAATGGACATAAAGACTGCCAAATGTGGCCCTAAATTATTTACTTCACACAGTACTGTTTTTGAACTTGAATTTGAATGTCTGTGGGTCTAGAATTCACTCTCCACTTTGGCCATAATTTCTCGCCACTTCCTACTGTGATCCAATTTATGTCCTCCAGGCAGCCTCTGAGGGAATTCAAGTTTGAGACCCTTGGTACAAAATACAGTGACCCAGTAAAATAGAATGTTTCATAAATTCAGTGTCTATTCTCTCTGAACCAACTGCTTTGAGGAAATATAAAACAATAACTATACTGGGGCGCCTGGGTGGCTCAGTCGGTTGGGTGTCCGACTTCAGCTCAGGTCATGATCTCGCGTTCCGTGAGTTCGAGCCCCGCGTCGGGCTCTGGGCTGATGGCTCGGAGCCTGGAGCCTGCCTCCGATTCTGTGTCTCCCTCTCTCTCTCTGCCCCTCCCCCGTTCATGCTCTGTCTCTCTCTGTCTCAAAAATAAATAAACATTAAAAAAATTAAAAAAAAAAACAATAACTATATTGATGTTTCTCAAACAGTTAAGTCTGTTGGGGGAGATAGTAGTAAAACATTTGAGGACATATAGTACTAAAATGGTAACTATTCTATATATTTTGTGGCTCCTTATATTTTAGCAAGCTATTTCACATGCATCATGGCAGTGGGTTCTTTCAGGAGCCACATGAAACCATCAAAATAAGGATTAGAGTTTCCATTTTTCAGATAGTAACACTGAGATCCAAATAGGTAAGTTGCTTTACCTCAGGTCACAATGCTAATCACAGATACAGCAGAACCCCCCGGGGCGGGGGGGGGCTCTGTGTTCCACAGTTTTATTTCCTCTACACCCCCCAAACAGTTGGCATTTCATAATCATTCTCTAAATTAACAAGTAAAAGAACCTCTGAATCAATACACATATTGATTCATGAACAGGGACAGAAGAAAGTTTGTAGATAAGAATGATCAGAATTTACAAGTCGTATTATAACACACCCAGAACTTGTGAAATTTATAAAAAAATAGACACTATTATGATGCCAAGACATTAGTAATATGTAGGAAAGATGGAAAATGCAAGGTATTTAAAAATTTATACATAAATATAATAATCCCAAATATTCATGAGAAATATTAGTGATTATTCTTACTGCTTCAAAAAATCAATAGATTTACTCAGAGGAAAGTATACTAGAGTTTGTGGGCTTCAAAAATAAGCAGTTATAACATTTACAGTATTTATTCCAAAACTACCTATAATAGCAAAATATTAGAAACTAACCTAATGTTCACTGACAGAAGCTAGTTGATCAAAATATACAGTACATCATCAGAATAGATATTTTTAGATTGAAGTTTAAAATTTGACTAAATACATTCTTTTACCTGTGTAAGGAGGCCGGAGAAAAATACACAATAAATGGATATTCTATGGGAGAACGAGATAGTCTAGTACACCTTTTTTCTTGCCTGTTCTGGTGCTTTTAACAGATATTCTATGGGAGAATGAGACAATCTAGTACATCTTTTTTCTCGTCTGTTCTAGTGGTTGTGGGAGAGAGAGAGTTCAAAACCAGCAAATAGGGAGATTCCATCAAATTTAGCTATTTAAGAAAAAGTAATGTAGATGAGACTCAAAAATGTCCTTCGTTTGCTAAGATAACCAGGAATACACAGCCAGTAAACTGATGTAAGAGGTAAAGAAAAAGGGTCATGTCAGGAAACTAAATGAGTCCTAGAAAAGAAATACTGCCAAGAGTTCAATTTCTAGTTTTAATATAGTCTTGTTATTATAGACACGCTATTATATATCAACCAACAATAGGAATCTTCACAGATACTTATTTAATTTTATTGAATTGCCCAAGTCTAACTTTATCCCTTACTCCCTCTAAAGTGTTCTTTTTTCATCGTTTATTTTTGGAAAGTCTTTTTAAAAATACTTTGGGTTTTTTGTTTGTTTGTTTGTTTGTTTTTAGAAATCATGAGATTACTAATGGGCAAACATGAGGAAGTTGCATTTCAATTCAGATAAATCTCAAAGTGACACAGGGTTCCAGGGCTGCTGTCTAACCTAAAAATATCAAATCAAGGATTATATCTGAGCAAGTGTGTTTATGCCATTTTCTGTACAGTAGAATTTTCTTATTCTTACTAACAGGATCAGAAGGTAGCACTGTCAGTACACTCTGATTTGTTGACCAAGTTTCCTTTAGAAAATGTCAATCTTTTCTATGTTAAATCAAGACCTACTGAGATCTGCTGGAATCTTGGGTCCATATCTAATCTAAATCCCAGTTATTCTGACCTTCTTTAGCCCTTCACTGAATTCGTTTCCTTAAATTTTTGCCTCTCCTACCTGTGTATTCTCTATCCAAGGTATTTTTTACATGATACCAAATGGCTACAGATATGTTTTCCCATATGAAATGGTCTTCCTGCCAGTATATCTAAATGTCTGCTGTAAAATAATTATAAAGCTAATTCTTTTTAATATGCCATTCAAATCAGAAAAAGAGTTTAATAGTTACAAAAGAGATAAGTCAAAAAAGGCATTAAAAAATTTACTTGATAAATTTTAAAGTTACACAAGAAAAAGAGACAAAATAAAATAAATTCCCCTAATGTACCGCAAATATCAACCACCACACACTACCTACAAGCCATATGTTTTTTCCATCTGTTCTGTTATCGTCAACTAAATTTATAGTATTTGGGCTATCAGAAGGATTGTCAAACACGAGCTGGGCATGATTTTAAAACCTAGGTGTTACTGTTAGTTGTTTTTTCTTTTCTGTTTTTTTTAAAGAGGCTACCCACCTCTATGCTTATCCCACAATTGATATTTATTGGGTTCAGAGTCAGAGTCCCCCAATATTTCTGAGGAATGTGAGGTAGTCTTCCGAAAGCTTAAATTATTCCTAGAGCCACTAACCCACCTACTGCTTTCAATGCCTCAAATAATGAGTACTGTTCAGAGAAGCTGGAATTTCCAAAGATAAATATGATTCCTCCGAGTGTGGAACTGCTGGATTTGTGGCCTTTGATCGGAGGATGATAGTGTGTGATAGGCAGAATTCTAAGATGACCCCCAATGACCCAGACCTTTGTAGAAGCCTCTCTCCTTGAGTAAGAGATGCACCTGCTGATTTCCTCCAGCCAATAGAATATGACAGAGATGATAGAATAGTCTCTCCCTTAGTTAGGTTACAGTACATGGCAAAAGTGACAGATAGTCACACTCCTCTGATTACACTACATTATATAATACTCCTGTTTAGCAGACTCAAGTGAGAGATTCTTCCACTAGCTTTGAAGACATTGTCATGTTGTAAGAAGGTCTGTGAGCAGTCTGTGGCAAAGAACTGCAAGGGCCTCTGGGAGCTGAGAACAGCCTCCCGTCAGCAAGACAGCAGAGACCTCAGTCCTACAACCATAAGGAACTGAATTCTGCCATCACTTCCTGAATGTGGAAGAGAACCCCAAGCTTTTGAAAGGATCACAGCCTACCTAATAGCCTGACTGTAGCCTGTGAGACCCTGACCAGAAGCTCTTGTTATACTGTGCCTGGACTCCTGACTGATAGAAACGGAGAGATAATAAATGTGTATTATTTTGAATGGCTAAATTTGTGGTAATTTTTACACAGCAAGAGTAAATTAATACACTACAAGAAAAAATTATTTCAATAGCTTCTTAGATGTAAATGAAGTCAAGGGATGCATCTTCCATGTCCTTCTTTCTCTCACAGAGGCATGTGTGGCCCTTGAGAAGAAATCTTTAAATATAAACAGAAATCCTAAGCTGTATTTCTTTCTCTTCAGGATTTGGCTTTGACACCAAAAAATATTGTGTATGGCTTTGAATTTTTCAAAACATTAAGAGGCACATAGCTTAAATAAGAGACAGAATGAAGACTCTTGCTTCTTTCAAGACATGTTTATGTAATTTTCCCATGAACATGATTTCAAATAAATAAAAATTTTATTTTTTAAAGTTGTAAACATACAGATTAAAATCGATCCTTGGTTGTTGGATGTGATGTTTATAAAATAGCTTGTGACATATGTGTGTCTTAAGATCAGGACAGTGGGTAGGTGACAAATACCATAAAGCCCATGGTATTTTGGCCAAGAATTCCGGGAAGCAATGGAATGAACTTGAGACCTAAGATCACTATTTTAAAGACAGACTATCTATGAAGAATAAGGTGCTGCAAGGCTAGTCCTAATGAAAATTCAATGTATACAAAAAAGTACAAAATTCTCTAATTATGATGAGCAGATCCAAAAATATTTATGCCTTGTGGGAGATTATGTTATGGTGCAACAAACATTCTCTAACTCCTATCAGGCAAATTATTTTCCCCATCCCATTGATACTAGCTTTAGCATATGACCAGCTTTGGCTAAGGGACTATGGATAGAACTGTTGGTGTTCCAGCCCTCAACAGTCATGGGTCCTCTCAGCTTCCTTCTAGCCTCTACCTCATGACTTTCCCCAGCTATCAAGTGCTCTTAGGTTCCCAAGTTAGATACATGGAGCAGAGATACCCTAGATATCTCACTGACCTAAGCCGAAAGCACAGACACTTCCGTTGACTCACGAATGAGAGAATAAATGCTTACTGCTGTATGCCACGAACACCCTGTGGTTACTTCTTACACACATTACTACTACTTTGGATTCATAAAATACCATTTGATGCAAGTGGGGTTTTTTTTTTGTTTTTTGGGGTTTTTTTTTTAGCAATCCTGTTAAATTAGATGATGTCTGAAATACCCCAAAATATCATGTACTATAAGATCAAAGACTAAAAAATCAGATCTTACAATAGGCTCTCAAGGAAAATAGAGAATGACTATCAAATCACTCAGAGGAGTTCAACTAGTAACTAACTCTGTTTTATTAATAACTTAAGTCAAAGAATTCAAAATAACAATAAAAATAACATTTGACAATACATTCCCAAATTGTCATGTCATGAAGCTAAAATTCTGGTGGAAAACATTTTTTAAATTACTTCTAGTCCCAATCATAAGTATTTAAGGCATGAACAAAAGGAGATTTTACTCATTTTAAATTTCATGGGAAAGCTACTTCATGTACCAAATGAAGAAGTTGTTGAAATTATGGCATGTGTACAAGATAAAATACATTTAGGGTAAAATGCCTTAGGGCAGATATATTTTAAGTGTGCCCTGAATTCAGATTCATGCATATAGTCTTTTCTCAGAACACATACAGAGATAACATTCAAAGTACTCTTAATTAGTATAAGGAGTAAAAATGCTCTTAATGTAAAGTATGCTACCGAACTTAGATGGCTTTCATATTCAGATATAAAAATGTGCCTTGAAATACTTCTAGGACCAATGGCATCACACAATTTTATGTAGTGGAATACGTAAAAGATGTTAATTACATCATGGCAACAACATTCTGAGAATAGATGGTCTTACATTATAGACAAATGGCAACTTTGGGAGCTGAATTAAATTTTCCTTTAAGATTACTAAAAAAGTATGTGTGTATATGTAAGTTATATATATCTACATGTACCACATATCTGTATGTATTATATATCTATATATACACAGATATGTACCAATACACACATACATATATATGCACATCCACATGTAAATATATATCTCCTATGGGCCTGTGAACCATGCCTAAATAATCCTAGGTAAGAAATGCATTTAACACTTCCTTTTATTACAATGGACAAGGAGAAGAAGATGAGATGGGGAGGCTAAGATCCAATGAGCAGTAGGTAGAGGCGATGCAAATTCCATGGAGTAAATAAAACCTTTCTGTTTTTATCAATTATCTTCAAAAATGTAATTTTCAAATGAAGTCAACATTTTTTAAGTGCTAATTATAAACATTTAAAAAAATCAGGAATTTTACTTTCTCATTCTGTGATAAGCCATAATTTAATCAAAACTGCTTAGAGAACTATTTTGTAAGAATACAGTTAAAGTCTAAGAGTCCCTCTTACATGTAACTTTAGATAATTAGAGTCTTTGCCTGCACCGCTAAGCCACTCCTAACATCTGCAATGTTACATATGTTGAATATATTAAAGCGATGGCCTGGGATGCAGGCTACGGTAGTTTTCTTTTCCTGGGGGATGTTATATCTATAACTACTAGTTCCATTTCTTCATTTGTTTACAGCATATGAATAATGTTCCATGATGTGTTAATCTTGGACTTTTTTTTTTTCAAATCACAGCTTCAGAACAAAGTTATACACACACACACACACACACACACACACACACACACAATGGGAGTTCAGCAAATGTGATAGTGTCAACATAAATAATGTGTGCACAGTAATCCTGGGTGCCCCACTTACCTTAAAAAAAAATCAATGATGTGTATAACCTCAATTGTCTTAGTTCTTAAACTGTTAAATTTCTTTCATTATAGTTTTCTCAGAAGGGAACGTTTCTTTGTCAAGATGCAGGAGTATGATAACCTAGCACATAAGTTAATTCTGTTTTAAATTTGTGACTACATTTATTTTACACTGCATTTCTTCAATAGAATACCCCATTACTTTCTCCTCTGAACATCCTGGAGATGGTATATATGTGGATATATGTGGATATACATGCATGTGTGTGCGTATAATTTTATTTTATATACGTATGGCTATGGAGAGGTATGCATGTGTACGGGTGGTGAAAAGAATTCTTAAATCTCCCTTATTGGTATAAACCACTGATACGCATGGTTTGGTTAAATTACCCCTGTCAGGTTTATTATCTACTTTTTTTCCCTGCTGTTAGCATGTGTAATTGTATGGTTTTAAGAACTTGAATGACTCACCATAAAGCAAGCTGAAAAAATAAGGGACAGATGTGTTTCTATGTATTTTTTGAGGGTTGCTAGGACAGGAACCCTTTCAGCTTATTTCGGAATCTCATCTCAGAGGTAGCTTTTGCCTCCTTAGCGTACCTCTCCTCCCCAATCCTCAACCACCAGAAGGATGGAATGCTCACACTATAAATGCCACCTACCAACTTGAATGTGGGAGCAAACAATAATACAATGGCTACCCATCACCAAGAGAAATGATTATTGCAGTCTCCTCTGATAAGGTTAAATGAAGGGGAACCTTCCTATGCCCAAAAGATAAGGCAAAGTGACTTCCGCCTCTTTAAGAGATGATTAATAGGAGACAGCCTAACAGATCGTTTGTGGTAAAAGATCATAAACAGGACTATGACTGTTGATCATATTTCAAAACTTTGGTCTTGATCCTTTGACCCCATGGTTAACATAACCAGAAGCAGGCAGCAGCCAAAAGTTTTAATGAGAGGTCAACTGACAGCCAGAGAGTTGAACTTTTACAGTTTCAGGGTCAGACAACTTGTCAACAGAGTCAAATTCCTTCTTTAACAGCAGCCCTGTAAACTCAACATGAGTAGATGTCTTGTAGAAGTGGCTGCTGGTAAAGCAGTGTTTTATCTTTAAATGAAAAACATCTTAGTAATGAGCTGCTAACTGGTTTAAACCATGTCATTCATTACACTTCCAGAGGGAAGTGCCCTCTCTTTGAGGTTACAAGGATTCCTTATCTACCCTTATCAATCTGGGGGCCTTTTGTGATTTTTCTGTTACTTTCATTACTAGCCAATTGAAAAGAAGACTGTACTTTCATGAGTTGCAATTAGATGCTAATTTAGAAGATGATGCTAACCCAGATAGTAAACTGCTGTAAGACGCATTTGGAACTGAGGATTACATTACCCATTACTGGAGACACAACAAAAGAAACTATGGATCTAGTCTCTGCCTTTAATCTCACATCACTTCTCTATTCTATAGGCTTTCAAAAGGATGTGGTTTCGGGCGCCTGGATGGCTCAGTCAGTTAAGTGTCTGACTTCGGCTCAGGTCATGATCTCACAGTTCCAAGTTTGAGCCCCACATCGGGCTCTCTGCTGTCAGCGTGGGGCCTGCTTTGGATCCTCTGTCCCCGTCTCTCTGCCCCTCCTCTGCTCTTTTTCTCCCTTAAAAATAAACATTACAAAAAGAAAAAAAAAGATGTGATCTTGATTGCCAGATCACAAGTTGACAGAGAGGAGTGGGAGAGTCATTCTAGCAAGGCAAAGTCACAAACAGTTTAATAATGGAGTCAGCCTGGAAAAAATCTGGGCCAAACATCTCTAGAACTGGGTTTGGTCACTCACTAGCAGAATCCTAGAGGAACTAGGATCTATCTCATAGGCTGTTGATTATTAGAGACTATGTATATTAAAAGGTTCCTATTCAAATGTAAAAACACTGTGCTGTTATTAATTGCTATTAATAATTGTCTATTATAAAAAATACCTAATGAAAAAGGAAAACCATGCAGAAATATATAAAATGCATGTTGATAATTTCTTGTACTTGTCTCACCCCAGTCCCTTGATGGGGGTGATGGTAAACTGTTTACAACTTGATCTCCATTTGTCCTGGTTTTGTTCCTATGCATGTACAGCATATATATTATTATTCTACCAAAATGAAAACTTTGTTCTCAATTTATTTTCACTTAATATGTCATGATTATTTCTCTCATCATCTCTGAATATTGTTATATGAATGTACTCTAGTTTTACCTTAGCCAATTGATGAACTATATAAGCCTCTTATAATTAAGTACATATATTAAACGATGAAATGAGCATTTTACAAAGGGCTTTCTTTAAGATAAAGTCCTAAAAGTGGAACTGCTGGCTAAAAGTTATACAATTTTAAAATTATAATAATCATATATTGCTTCAAAATGTTAAACCAATCTGCAATCTGAAAAGAAATTAGTGTATGAGCATATCAATTTTTCATAACATTTTTATAGTTTTTTTAATTAAGCTTTTTGTTCTAACATATTAGATTCACATGTCCTTATAAAAAAAAACAAGAGAGACCCCCTATACTTTTTACCCAGTATCCCCTAATGGTAACATTATAAAACTATAATACAGTATCACAACCAGGATACTAACATTTGATAGTCCAGAGTATTTCTATCACCACTAGGATTCATATGCTGCCCTTTTATAGCCATGTCTATTTCCCTTCTAACCCCAACCCGTCTTTAACCTCTGGAAACCACTAGTCTTCCACCTCTATAATTTTATGATTTCAAGAATGCTGTATAAATGGAATCATACAGTATATAACTTCTTGAGAATAGTTTTTCAGTCAGCACTAATAGTCTTGAGATCCATCCAAGTTGTTACACTAATAGTTTTTCCCCTTTTTTATTGCTGAATAGTATTCCATGGTATCAATGTACCACCACTTAACCACTGCCCTATTTTAGTTGTTTCCAGTTCTTGGCTATTATGCATAAAGTACTTCTAAAACTATGTTAAATAAAAGTGGTGAGATCAGACATTCTTGTTTTAGTCTCAATCTTAGAGAGAAAGCATTCAGTCTTTCACCATTAAGAAGAATGTTAGCTGTAGATTTTTTGAAATGTAGTAGTGTTCTTTATCAAGCTGAGGAAATTCCTCCTTAGTACAAATTTACTGAGTTTTTATCATGACTGGATACAGGATCTTTTTAAATGCTTTTTTTTTTTTAATTTTTTGCATCAACTAATACAATCATATGATTTATCTTTGTTAGTCTGTTAACATGGTAGATTACACTGACTGATTTTCAGATACAGAGCCAACCTTGCATCAATGTAATAAACCCTTCTTGGTCACGTTGTATAATTCTTCTTCATCTTGTTTCAGTTTGTTGTTCATTCAGTTTGCTAATATGGTGTTAAGAATCTTTGTTTCTAGGTTCATGAGAGATACTGGCCTACACTTTTCCTTTTTTAAATTGTCTTTATCTGTTTTTAGTATCACAGTAATTCTGGCCTTAGAAAATGAGATGGTAGTATTCCCTTCTCTTTCATGTTCTGGAAATAGTGCAGAATTGATATTATAACTTTTTTAAATGTTTGGTAGGTTTATTCAGTGAAACCATGTAGGCCTGAAGATTTCTTTTCGGGGAGTTTTTCAACTACAAATTTAATTTTCCTTATAGACATAGAGCAATTCAAATTATCATAACTCATTGGGAAGTTGTAATAGATGGTGTTTTTCCAAGAATTGGTCTATTTCATCTAAGTTGTCAAATTTATGTACATAGAATTATCATTATTTCAATGTCTGCTGGGTATATAGTATTATTACTTTTCCATTCCATTACTTTCCATTACTTTTCCATTCCTGATATTGATGTTCTGTTTCATCTTTCTTTGTTAATCTTTCTAAACGTTTTTATTATCATTCTGGAGAACCAATTGTCTTATTGATTTTCTCTATTATTTTTCTGATTTCAATTTAATTGATTTGGGCTTATGCATATTTCCTTCTTTCTACTTACTTTGGACTTATTTTGCCCTTTTCCTGGGTTCTTGAGGTGGGAACTAAGATTGTTGATTTGAGATTTTTCTTCTTTTCTGATGCTTCTTTTATTGCTATAAATTTGGTTCTGTAGTGCTTTAGCTGAGTCCTATGAATTTTGATATGTTTCTTTTTTCATTTTCATTCAGTACAATCTATTTTTAAATTTTTTTTTTATAACATTTATTTATTTTTGAGACAGAGAGAGACAGAGCATGAATGGGGGAGGGACAGAGAGAGAGGGAGACACAGAATCGGAAGCAGGCTCCAGGCTCCGAGCCATCAGCCCAGAGCCTGACGCGGGGCTCAAACTCACGGACCGCGAGATCGTGACCTGAGCTGAAGTTGGACTCTCAACCGACTGAGCCACCCAGGTGCCCCCAATACAATCTATTTTTAAAAATTTCCCGTGGAACTTGCTCTCTGACCCATAAATTATTTAGCAATATGTTGTTTAGTTCCACGTGTTTAGGGATTTTTCTGTTATCTTTCTATTATTGATTTCTAATTTGAGTTGATTGTGGCCAGAGAAAACATAATTTGAATGCTATTAAATTGGTTAACATTTGTTTAATGACCCAGGATATAGTCTATCTTGGTCTATGTTTCAGATAGCACTATTTTTAATGAATCTCAAATTTAGGTTGATATTTTTAAATTAGTAAAATGAATTTTTTCATATGCTTATTAGCCTTTTAGAATTACATGTTTATGTTCTTTATCCATTTTAAACTTGGTTGTTTGACTTTTTATTAAAATGCAGGGGCCTCATACATAAAGAATATCAGGTGTCAAGTATTTTCCCGTTTGCAGTTCATCTTTCAGTATCTTTTACTGTAGTTTTTACATACACGAATTTAAACTCTCAGATATTTTATCAGCATTTCCCTTTGCATCTTTGGTTTCATGGCATGCTTAGAAAGACCTGTATAAGTTTCATAAAATTATGTATTTTTATAATTTTTATCACTGCATTCTAACATTTAAAATTTGATTTACCCAGAATGCTTTCAACAATGATAGTTTTGGGGCACCTGGGTGGCTCAGTCAGTTAAGCGTCTGACTTCAGCTCAGGTCATGATCTCACGGTTCATGAGTTCGAGCCTCGCATCAGGCACTGTGCTGACAGCCTGGAGCCTGCTTAGGATCCTGTGTGTCCCTATCTCTCTGCCCGTCCCCTGCTAATGCTCTCTCTCAAAAATAAATAAAAATATTTTTAAAAAAAACAATGATAGTTTTATAATAATACTTCCATAGACAATACATAGCTTGGCGAATAATTTATATTTATACTTGAGTAGAACAGTGATTTTTTAATCTATCAAATACAGGAAAGAACTATCATTTAATGTACACTTTAAATGTGCCAGAAATTTTGCTAGGCAGTTTATGTCCTTTGATTTACATCTTAAAACAATTCAATGAGTAAAAGCTTTCCCATTTTATGAAGAAAATGGAAGCTGAAAGCATGAAATAATTTGATAGAGTTGGGACAAAGTTGGGATTCAAATCCGACATATCTAATTCCCAAACCTGTGTGATCTTTCTCCTACCCTCCTTGGCTCCCACACTTGGCATGTAAAGGCATTCTGAGCAGTACACAGAATAACAAAACTTAGTCACTGCCTTCATGGAGCAATTAATGTTATATTTTAATGGCTATTTGTAATTTTCAAAGCACCCTGGCATTCAACCAGGGTTGACCACTTTCTACCTCCAGGTGCTAGGACTATTGATAACACATAAGTCCTTCTCTTTCTGTGAGCTACGGGAAGTGTGATTTCACCCCCAGTTTTTAGAATAGGGCTCTAAAACAGAGACTACAAGTATGCAGTTCACTTGCCTACATGGGCACAGTTAAAAACTGCCAGAGACACTTCAAACACAACCTCTTATTTTCACTACAAATGACCACCTTTACTGGTGGACCTCAGTTCACTTCCAATGCAAATCTGGAAATTCCAAGAAGACACTTGGGAGAAGAAATGTGAAACTACAATGGGGCAGCAGAAGTCTTCTCAGGCGGAGGGGAAATGCAAGCTAAACCTGGCTATTCTCCCATTTCCTGAGTCCCTCAGGGTTTGGCATAATCTAGGATTTTGTTAGTGATCCTTTCTGGTTGTGTGACTCAGACTTTGTCGAAGGCAAGTATTTTTACCTGCTAATATTTTATTAATTGCTATAGACCTGATACTTCTAACAGCTTTACTGAGATATCATTCACATACAATTTACCCATTTAAAATGCACAATTCAGTGGCATTTAGTATATGCAGAGTTATAGAACCATCAACACAATCAATTTTAGTACATTTCCATCACCCCAAGAAACAATGTGTCCCTTAGCTTATAACCTGTTTGACTCTTAAGCCCAAAGCAAACAGTAATATGTTTTCTGTCTCTAGAGTTTTACCTATTTTGGATATTCCATATAAATGGATCATAGAATATGTGGAATAGCTGATATTTTTTAAAAAAGAAAAAGCTATTTCACCAGGAACCTGGTTTTAAAAATACTGGTAAAGCAATGTACAAGGTAAATAAGTATTATAAATGTTATTATAAAGTCTATGATCTATTAAAAAATATCAGAAGATCAAGAAGAAAGCTTATAGCAAACATTGTTTACTTGCTGGGGAGTACGCCTGCCTCTGATTCCTTTGCTGACTCATTTTCCATACATGAACATTACAACTTGTTTCAGCTCTATGCAAAATCTGTTTATGTAAATATCCAAAGTTTTTTTTTCCTTCTTAAGCTCAATACCATATTTGCTCCAATTTCTCCTCTGCTACTGCTTCCCCTACCACCCACTTCCACAGGACCTTAATTGGGGGGGATTTGAGACCGTCTCTCCCACATAATTTCCCTCCTTTAAATTTTGGTTGTCAGTAGCAACAGGGGATGACTTGAAGACAGAGAACAGTTGAAAGATATGCACAATTGGGGTGGCTGCGTGGCTCAGTTGGCTTAGTGTCCGACTTCAGCTCAGGTCATGATCTCATGGTTTGTGAGTTCGAGCCCCACATCGGGCTCTGTGTTGACAGCTCAGAGCCTGGAGCCTGCTTCGGATTCTGTGTCTCCCTCTCTCTCTCTCTGCCCCTCCCCTGCTCATGCTCTGTCTCTCCCTCTCTCTCAAAAATAAATAAACATAAAAAAAATTTTTTTAAGTTATGAACAATCCAGTTTATTGAAAGAGTAACTCAAGCCTGATTAATATACATCCTCAATTGCCTTTCCCAAGATGTCAAGGGATCCTTAAAACGTTACTACCCACACCTAGGTGGTTTTAGAATGCATTGATTACACTCTCTCAGCAAAGGTAATCCCTGCCCATTTTTAAAAATAAGACAAATGTACAATTCAATGAGATCTGAAGGAAATTAAAAAACCCATATGACTACAACAATCAAGTTACAGACCATTTCCTTTACCCAGCTCTACTGGGCTCACATTCAACCACCCCATCCCTCTAGTTACTCTCCTGATATCTACTATTAAGATTAGTTTTGCCTGTTCTTGAGTTTCACATACATTGAATCATATAATATGTACTCTTGTGTCTGGGTTCTCTGTCAACATATTGCTTTTGAGATTCATCCATATTATTACATAAAACAGTAACTCATTCCTTTTTCATTGCTAGTTAATATCTCATTGTGTGAAATATATAGAAAGCAACCTGTCTTTGGTTGATCAGCATTGGCAGTTTTTCCATTTGAATGAATACAGCTACTATGGATAGTCTTGCACAAGTCTTTCTGATCTCTTGGGCAAATTCTAAGAAATGGCTGGCCTGCTGCTTAACTTAGCTAAAAACTGCCAGTTTTCCAAAGTGGTTATACCATTTTACAGTACCACCAGCAATATATGGGACTACCAGTTGTTCCACATCCTAAATAACATTTGGAAAATTTAATCTTAATTTTTGTTATTCTAGTAGGTGTGAGATGGCATCTCATTGTGGCTTTAATTTGCACTTCTTTGATGACTCATGATAAGCACCTTACTTATAGATCATTCATACATCTTTTGCAAAGTATCTGTTCGAGTATTCTGCCATTTTTTATTTTGTATTCTTTTTGATTTGTATGAGTTCATTATATATTCCAAACAGAACTTCTTTGTCATATATATGTATTGTGGCTATTTTCTTTTAACATAGAACTTGGCTTTTCTTTTGCTTAAGGAGGTGTTTTGAAAAGTTGAAGTTCAGAACTTCAGAAGCTGAAGTTCATTTTATTTACGTTTTTCTTTTATGGTTGTTGCTTTCTATGACCTGTCTAAAAAGCCCTTGGCTCTCCTGAAGTCACAAAGATATTCTCCTATATTTTCATCCAAAGGCTTTACTGTTTTAACTTTTATGTTTATGTCCATAATCTACCTTGAATTGTGTGAAACAGAGGTTAAAGCCCATTTTTTCCATGTGCATATGCAGTTTTTCCAGAATCAGTTGCCAAACACACACACACACACACACACACCCTTTGTTTTTCCTTCAACACTTTTGACACCTGTTTAAAAAACCAATGGACCATTTAAGTGTAGGTCTAATTAGGGACTCTCTATTCTATTCCATTAAAGTCTTTGAACATTCTTCCATCAATGCCATACTCTCTTGAGGACTGTAGATTTATATATAGTAAGTCTTCAAGTATTATAAGTACTCATACTTGGTTCTTCTTTTCCAAAATTGTTCAGCTACTTTATGTTTTGGGTTTTTTTTTCATACTTTATAATCAAACTGCCATTTTCTAAAAGGAATATTTTGCTGGACTTTTATTGGAATTGCACTAAATCTAAAAAATCAATTTAAGTAGAGGTGATATCTTAAAACTCCTAACTTTTCAAATCCATGAATATGGTATACCTGTCTTTATTTAAGTATTTAACTTTTTCAGCAGTAATTTTCAGTTTGAAATGTAGAGGTCTTGGGCACCTGGGTTGCTCAGTTGGCTAAGTGTCCAACTCTTGATTTCAGCTCAGGTCATGATCTCAAAATTAGTGGGTTTGAGCCCTGCATCAGGATCTGAGCTGACAGCATGGAGCCTGCAGGATTCTCGCTCTCTCCCTCTCTCTCTGCCCCTCCCCTAGTCATGCTCTCTCTCTCTCAGAGTAAAAAAACTTAAAAAAAATTTTTTTAATGTAGAGATCTTATACATTTCCTGTTAAATTTAATCCTAAGTATTTTTATATTTACAGTGGCATTGTAAATAGCATCAGTTTTTGTAAATTGGATTATCAATTATTTGGTGCTAGTATAAAAATACCTTTATTTTTGTATATTGGCCTTGTATCCTGTAATTTGTCTAACTTCACATTTTTAACAGTAATTTGTAAACTCTATGTACATAATCATGCCACTTGTAATGTTGGATAAAATTAAGGAAGAGCCATCCTTGCCTGTCTTTAATCTTAAGGGAAAATCACTCATTATTTCACCATTAAATAAGAATTTTATCTGATTGAGGTAGTTCCCATCTATTTCTAACTCACTGAGAGGTTATATTAATAAATGGGTGTTGAATTTTGACAAATATTTTCCCTGTATCTCCTGTGATGATCAAAAATACGTGTGTGGGGGTGTTTTCTTTCTTATCCTTCTATTCATTTTACTGGCTTTTGGATTAAAGTAACATTTGCATTCTGGGAATAAATTCATTTGGCCATCTTATATGTTACCAGAGTCAGTTTCCTAATATTTTCATAAGGACTTCATAAGCAAACTTTTTCTGTAATTTTGTTTTCTAATAATGTCTTTGAAAGATTTAAGTATCCACGTTATATTGATCTCATGAAATGAAATAGGTTTTTTTCTTCCTTTGTTTTCTGATACAGTTTGTATAAGAATGATCTTATTTTTCTTTAAATGTTTAAAAGAATTCATAATTGGAAATAACTAGATTTAGATTTTTCTTTGAGAAGTTTTTAATAATGAACTCAATTTCTGTAAAAGATACAGTGTTATTCAGATAGTCCATTTCTTCTAATGTCAATTTTAGTAAGCTGATTTTATCAAGGAATTTTTTCATTATATCTTAATTGTCAAATTTATTAGCACAAATTTGTTCAAAATATTTCTTAATTATTGCTTTATTACCTAAATATAGGATCTATAGTGATATTTGGTATTTCATTCCTGATATTGAAAATGTGGGCTCCTATATTTTTTGTTAATTATTCCCTGCTAGACATTTATTAAATTTGATTAATCTTTTAAAAGAACCAACTTTGACTTTCTTAATTTTCTTTACTATTATTCTATTTTCTACTTCTATACACACACACACACACACACACATTCCTGAGGTGGAAACTCAACAGTGTTTTGTTTGTTTGTTTTGAGACAGAGAGAGAGAGTGTGAATGGGGGAGAGGGGCACGGGGGAGAGAGAGAATCTCACCAGGGCTCTAGACTCAGCACAGAGCCCAACACAAGACTTAATCCCCCAACCCTGGGTTCAGGAACTGAGCCAAAATCAAGAGTCAGACACTCAACCTACTGAGCCACCCAGGCACCCCAACAGTGTTGATTTTAAATCTTTGTTCTTTTCTATACAAGCTTAGTGCTATAAATTTCCCTGTAGGCATTCTTTTATCTGCAACCCATGCATTTTGTTAAGCTGTACTTTCATTATCATTAAGTTAGAGATATTTTCTAATTTCTCTTGTGATTTCTTCTTTGGCCCACCATCACTTAGAAGTATGCTGTTTGATTTCCAGAAGAAGCATAAGTATCCCTACTGCCATTGTGAGAAGAGCTCTATCTACTTTCTCTGCCTCATTTCCCATAGGCAGGAAAAGGTTAGCAGAACAAAGTTTTCAAGGCCACAAGATTAAAAACTTATTCAAGAGAAGATTGTTAGCCAGTATTTTACTGTGTACCCTGTATGTCAGGTATTGGCTGGGCTCTGGGTGAAATACTCACCAGTGTTAGCTACCATCTATTGTGATCCGCCCAGTCCTATCAAACCCGAGGCAACTCAGAGTGGCCTTGGGAACCTTAAGGGATCCACTGATGGCCATGATGTTGTGTTGCAATGATCCTGGAGATGCAGTGCCTGGTGGCAGCAGCACTTTTAGGGGATCACAGCCCATGACCAGGTACCCATAGATTGCTATCAAAAACACTGGGATATATATGTCATAGCTGTTTTATTATTATTCCTGCTAAAAAATTACTTAAGTAGAAAAAAACAGCTACTCAATACTGTCTTTCTAGTGGAAAAACAGCCTGATTAAAAAAAAAATTAAAGACCTTAAATCCACTTTTATGCCAGTCAGACTTGAGAACAAATTATCATTCATACATTACCTGGAAGATATTATTAAAAACTTGGGAAGTCCCAAATTTTTACTTGGGCTTAACAGACTTTTCAGAGATTAAATCTATATATTTATAACAAGTTAATCTAATGGATGATATTACAAGAAAGATTCAGAATTTAGAAGATGCAGCAAAACACATTAAATTTCAAGTAGCTACAACAAAAACTGCCTTCAAAATACATCATGAGAATGAAGAACAACTTCAAACAGCACTAAGATGCTTTATTTTTTTTTTTTAATGTTTATTTGTTTTTGAGAGAGAGACAGACAGAGCATGAGCTGGGGAGGGGCAGAGAGAGAGAGAAGGAGATAGAGAATCCAAAACAGGCTCCAGGCTCTGAGCTGTCAGCACTGAGCCCAACGCGGGGCTTGAACTCACAAACCGTGAGATCATGACCTGAGCCAAAGTCAGACATTTAACCAACTGAGCCACCCACGTGCCCCACACTAAGATGCTTTAGATGAACATTCTCATCTTTTGTTTTGTTTTGTTTTAATGCTTATTTTTGAGAGAGAGAGAGAGAGATTGAGCACGTGTGAGTGTCAGCAGGGGAGGGGCAGAGAGAGAGGGAGACACAGAAACCAAAGCAGGCTTTAGGCCTGAACCATCAGCACAGAGCCCAATGGGGGGCTCGAACCTGCAAACTGTGAGATCATGACCTGAGCCGAAGTCAGACACTTAACCGACTGAGCCACCCAGGTGACCGACCCAATGAACACTCTCATCTTAAGGAAAACAAACACAAAGCTGCTCTGGAAAACAAGAGCAAAAAACTTATCAAAAAGAAAAAATATTAGGAAAGTCTGAAGTGACATTAAGAAAAATCAAAGTGGTAAAGAAAATCTGATCAAGCCTTGGAATGGACATTTTGGAGTGGGAGATCAGGTTGCTGTTCTTGGAGGCAGTTGCTGTTCTTAGTGAGAAGTTATCAATGCATATAATGGATTCAAGAGAAAATGGGGATCACTTATAAGACCAATGCAAAGGAGTGTGAAGAAACTGATACAGTAGAGTTAAATTCTTATTTAAGAACTTTGGAAGATAATTGAAGCTAAATGTACTTTAATTGAATAAAATAAAATAATCGATGCAGTTAATGATACTCAAAGTCAAACCAAGAAAGACTAGCCACAGTCAGAAAGAGAGCAGAAATTCCAATTCCTTCCTGAACAGCACTGAGGAAATGAATTTTTCACTAAGTACCCAATTTAGAAATAATTTACCATGGAAAAATAAAAGGGAATCTTTTCAAAGATGAAGAGATCAGCCATTCATGTAAAGAGCTGGACACCTATAAAACTCAAAATTCTTTGAGAAAAATTCAAAAGAATCACTATTATCAAACCCAGCTTTGCTGCCTGAGAGAAACGTGTTAACTTAGAAAAGGCACGCATGAGACAAAAAATTATTGAAAAAGAATGTAAATGCTTCAAAAAGTATCCTTAATATGTCTGATATCCCAAGTGGGGCATTTTGCTGGTGAGGACTACCAGGGAATCCTCTGGTCAACTGGGTCCCCAAGGAAGGAGGAAAATCAGGCTATGATGGAATTCAGGTTCAGTGCCAGGTTTGGAGCAGGTACTGCCTTTCCAGGGTCAGGAAAACAGGAGCAGGATCCCTCCATTTGACCCTCTCTGCTCTGATGCCCCAATTGCTCCTGAAGACAAAGCTTCTCCTAGTCTTCCTCAAACCGGTAGATACTAGGGAATATCTGCAGATTCAACCCCCTCTCTGCTACTCCCCACGTGCACACAACCGCTGACCCTAAGCTCCCACCACAGGAATCCCAGGGGGCAGTTTCTGAGAAGAGAAAACAGAGGAGGAAGTGCTCAGAAATCATCTCCACCAAGGTACTTCTCTGGTCTAGCACATTCTCCAACAACAAGAAAGGTCTCCACAGCATCTACTGGATTTGGTCCTCTACCACACAATCTCAAAACATATTATAGATTACCCTTTGAATTGACCCCACCTTCCAATGAGTCTACTTCCAAAAAATCCAGTGCCACAGGAAGAGGTTTTGTCTCTCAACTAAAGTAATTTTAATTTTTCTCTCTTCTAGTTTAATTGCTAATAGCAATTAAGTAATACAATGACTCAAGTGAAGGGCATTATGATTTAAGGTAGTATAACTGAAGATTATATAAAAATGAATCTTAAAAGTTCACTGTTTCCATTTTTTTCTATGTGTAGGTACATAATTAATGCATGTCTTGCTAGTGACAAGCTTAGTGAAATATTCCAGAAACATAGCAAGAATTTATCTTCTAAAATAACTTTTAATTTTTTCTCTCTTGTTTTATTGGTCTTATTTTTAGTGATTATGCAGTATGTCAAATGGGAACTTGAAAGGAGAGAATTCTTGAGATAGTGTATTATAATGGTGTATTAAATGTGTACCTTATTAGTAAATTATTTCTATCTTATTTGATTTGTAGATATTGTAAGTATAGCAATATATACTTACTATATATATACATACATATACACATATATATATATACACACACACACATACATATATACAGATATATATTTATATATATACCTATGTATATGTATGTAAATATATATATATATATATATAAAATGTGTGTGTGTTGTGGTGGGGGGGATTAAGTAATGCATTGTCCAATAGAGGAATTTATTGCAAAATCAACTATCAAATATCAATATAAATAGAAGCAAATGCAATAATTCAAAACAGAAGACAATCTTAAATATTTGTCAACCCAACCTTAGAATGCTTAATTTTTTTTTCTTTTCTTTTGTTTTCTTTCTTTTTTTTTTTTTTTTTTTTTGACAAAGCACCAGCAGAGGAGGGCATAGGGAGAGGGAGAGAGAACCTTAAGCAGGCTCCATGCCCAGTGTGAAGCCCGATGTAGGGCTCAGTTTTACAACTGTGAGATCATGACCTGAGCCAAAAATCAAGAGCTGGACACTTAACCAACTGAGCCAACCAGGTGCCCAAATGCTTAATTTTTTGATATGTAATATAAGTTCTTTAAATTTTCTGTACTCTACATTTGAAGATCTCATCACAGCAGAACACAATTTTACTATCATGTTGATGTCCAAGGGCCAACAACTCTGAATCTAATGTGGCCTATCCCAAAAATGAAGTCTAATTTTTTTCTTTTCCTTTTGAACAGGCCATCAACTTTTCCCATACAGATTTCTTTCTGGAATAACCACATGGTAAGACCTATATCCTCCAAATACTTTTTCCCTTTTGACTTTTTCCTCTCCTACCCTGACCCCATTAAGACTTCATTATAATTCATATTCCTTTGACTTTATTTCTTTCTCTGGGCTTTGTCTTCTGACTCCATTTCCTAAATGATAAATCCAAGATTTCTGTCTCTTTTTTTTAGTTTTTTTAAGTTTATTTATTTATTTCGAGAGAAAGAGAGTGCATGTGAATCCCAAGCAGGCCTGGCACTGTCAGCATAGAGCCTGACACTGGGCTTCAACTCATAAACTGTGAGATCATGACCTAAGCCAAAATCAAGAGTTGGACGCTTAACCAACTGAGCCACCCAGGTGCCCCAAAGACTTTTGTCTTTTCCTTCCTTCACACATTAAACCATCCTTCAACCTCTTCCCTTAACTGAGAGAAATCTTTCATGCCCCAGACCAGGAGTCCCTACCCATTTCTCAGGCTCTTTCTTCCATGTCACAGGCAAAAATTCCTTTTAAAGTACACCAATATTTAGTAAACCATTCAAATGACAATGAAAATGGATTTAAGTTTAAGTGGACCACTTCCACTTACATCTCAAGGAAATCTCAGAAAGAAGTCTCTCATTGCAACATACCCCAAGAAAGGTCATTTTCTGACAAAAGTGGGCAAGCAAAAATGTACTGGGTGGCAGAAGACAAGTTTATATGTAATGAATAACTCACCCTCAAATACTTGGGAATTTATCCTATTTAGCATTATTTTTATTAAGACAGCATGTTCTCCCACATTAGCGTTTTAATGCCATTGACCGAAATTCAACTGTGCTCTTTCTATAAAGCTACTATCCAAGATCATGAAACTGAAGCTGTAAAAATGACTGATTTGGGTGATTTTAATTATGCTATTTAATCTCTTAAAGACTTGGCTTCCTTACCTTTGAATCAGAGATCATAATGACCACCCCCCTCCAAGGATTGTCCTGTGGCTCAAAAGTAATGATGTTATCCCTTTCACACACTCTGATCCAGCCCCATTTACTCACCTGTCATTCCTAGGCAAGATATCAAAACTCCTGGCTTTTGGAAATACTCTTCTGCCTGACTGCTCTTTCTGCCTCCTCCTTCTTGGCTAAGCCCAATGTCCTAATCACCTGCAAAGGGTCAGTTCAAATGTAATATTCTCTGACAGACTTTCCTTCATTTACCCCAGGAATAACAACAGCTCCACTGAGCCCCTTTGCATGGTGTGCAAATTTTAAGTAAAGCCTGCATCACAATATGACTGCTTTCATGTCTGAATTCTTCACTGAACTTGTTAATTTCATAAGAATAAGCAAATGTCTTAGTTGCATTTATATCTACCACCTCTCACATTCCCAGGGTCTACCACAGTGCTTGACATATATTTTGGCATTCAATAAATACTTGTTGACTGTTAAAATTGTGTCTTTATTCCTAGTACCAACAGACATCTAAGTCAACCTGCTGACTGATAAAAGCAGAGCCCATTGTACCACCACTACAGCTTCCACTTGTCATAGCTATCAGAAAATCAAGATTCTATTTCAGCAAAATATGGGACTGTTTCCAAATCAAGAATTTTTGACAGACCCCATGGTTCTCTGTTGGATTGTATTAACTTGCTGTTGACCCATTTGCATTTCAGCAACTAGATCCTCCCTTACTAATAATCCAGCTGCATTAATTTTTCCATATTCAGTATATGAGTATTCTCTCTCTAACCTCACTATTTGGGGTTTGTGAAATAGGATATTCATATTAAAACCAACAAGAATTTGTGGTTACATGGCTTTGAGTATACCAGAAACGGAGTTTTTGCATTTTTAATGTGCCTCGACCCATGTTGTTTGTATACCTCTACTGGATCACGTCTGAAATAAATTTTCTAAAATCTACGTATTCATCATAGACCATAAAGTAAGATAAATTAAATTATAATTTATTTCTGGGTAATAAGTAAGCTGAGGATGATGTGTTCCATCTCTTGATGGAATGCAAATTTACCATTAAAAGACAAATTCTCCACTTCCAAAGTTTGAGTAGGGTGGTGCTTTAAAAAGCATTCCATCTGGTTAAATTTAGGGTGCTGAAAAAAGCCCACTATAAGAATATTCTCTGGCTCTGGACCCGTAACATTTTTACTTGATTATGAACTGGATTCATTTTCATTTACTTGAAGCACTTCCACATCGTTGTGTTTTTTTTTTTTTTTTTTTCTTCTGGAACAAGGCAAGTTGTCACCATACATGTTGACTTTGGTAATATTGTCTTCTCTAAATAATGCATTTCAGATGCATTATTGCCAGTAAGGGAAAAGCTTGTCTGTACTGGCTGACATTTTTAGAGGATGTTTCTAAAGGATTTACTTTTATTTTTTTTCTTTTACTCATCAGCCCTCTTCTTCTCAGTCTCATTCTTCTTTTCTTTCTTACCCTACCCTCCTACCCCACCACCTGCTCCCTGAATCTTGTCCCATCAAGGTTCAATCAACAGCTTCTCTTATCTCAACTATTATAATAGTCTTCATGACCTTAAGCTCAGAATTCCTACTTGTCATACAGATAAAATTCATAAGTAAAAGAATCAATGAACCAATAACCCAAGCCCTTCCACCTGCTGACTGATGGGTCAGTAATGTAATTTGTTTGCCTATCTTCTTTACACAGGAGTTCAAAGGGTCTATGGGCAGAGACCACCCACATTATAGAGGAAAAACAATGAGGCTAAAGATAAAATGAGTGAAAATGATGAAAATATCTACCTTGTTTATTAATAGTCCTGCCAGGAAATTCAGTAAATTTCTGAAGGCCAACCCATTACATAGTACAAATTTGGGGACTCTCCAATAGGAGAAAAGAAAATGAAGAGATTCACTGAGACAGTCAAATCTAATTGCAAGTTTGAAAATATAAAAAAGTAAATTGGGCCCTACTTTAGAGCTATAATGGACTTCAGAGAAGACCCTGCCCACATGAGCTGGAAGTCTATCCTGATTCAAACAACAGTGCCCTTCAGTATCAAAACAAAACTTTAAAGATTTAATTAACTTTTCCAATAGCATAGATGGATATTAAGGTCTAGCATTTCCAAGCTACAAAAGCGAGTTGTAGCTTTTTTTTTAATATAATTTATTGTCAAGTTAGCTAACATAATGTCTTCTTTATTGTGTCCTATGGAAAGACTACAAGTGTGAGGAAAACAAAGTGATATATGTACTAAAGTAGTTGACCCTATCTTCATCTATTCACCTAACAAATGTTTGCTGTGCATTTACTATATGCAGGTACTGTGCTCTCTGGTGAGGTTATGGTAAGATTACATTGGTGAGTTCAGTAGACATGGTCCCTGTTCTCACCGAGCTGATCATGTTAAATAGTGCTTACAAGATGTCAGGCACTGTTCCAAGTAATTCGCATGTGTTTTAACCTATTAGATTCTCACAACCCTATGAGAAGTGGATACTATTACATACCCCATTTTACAGTTAAGGAAACGGAGACACGGAAAGTAGTTCGCTCTATGTCACATAGTTAAGTTTTAGAGCTGCACTTGGAACACAGGTCATTTGGCTCTGTCATCCATGCTCTTCACCACTATACCTTACTGCCTTGTAAAGAGAGGCAGCCATCAATCCAACAGTCAGCAGATTTAGTATAACCACAAAGTGGACATAACTGCTAGAAAGGAAAGGGAACTGAATTCAAGAGAATACAAAATAAAGAATACAAAATATGTGTTGGGGGGGGGGGTGGACACAACAGGACACAACTATGAGGGAATTGACACATGAGCCCTGAAGGCTGAGGATAAGTTAAACTGGCATCAGGAAGACCTTTCCAGTCAAGGAGCAGTGTGTCTTTGGTAGGAGGGAACTTGGTCAGTGTGGGAAGTAAAATGACACCAAAGCATTTGGAGGGCAGAGTGGTGCAAGGTGAGGATGGAGGGATAGAAGGCTAGTTTTAATGGAGCATCAGAACATTAAAGTATAATGAGACATAAGATTTTTTTTAATGTTTGTTTATTTTTGAGAGAGAGAAAGAGAAGTGGGGAAGGAACAGAGAGAGAGGGAGACACAGGCTCCAGTCTCTGAGCTGCCAGCACAGAGCCCGATGTGGGGCTTGAACTCACAAACTGTGCGATCATGACCTGAGCCGAAGTCCACGCTTAACTGACTGAGGCACACGGGCGCCCCAAGTATCACATTAGTCTTAATTCTAAGTACAGTAAGAAGCCATTGAAAATTTTAAGCTGATGAATGACAAAAGACGTAATTTTAAGAAAAATCACTCAGGCTGCCATTTGGAGAAAGACCCAAATATATGTAGCTCTTGCAGTGGTCCAGGTTAAGAATTGATGGTAATTTTCTTGTGAAGCCCCAGATTACCAAATCCAAATTATCTTTAGCTCTACTGACCAGAAATAGTAAGTTTTATTCCACATATCCTCTCTTCTAACTTAAGTAGCTTGTTTTTCACAGTCTCAAATTTAGCTGTAAGAAACTGATACATTACCTACATTTCATTTTTGCCTGCTATATTCCCATTCAGTTTGATTTATTTATAGACATGGGTCAGAAGATATAAGCTAAAGTCTTCAATATCTACCAGAGATTCTCTAAGCCTGGAGGACACTAATTAGAATTATTAATTAAGGCAAGCCCAGGTAAACCAAAAATCATGTCCCAACACAGAGAAGCACTATAGTATTATAGAAGAAGGCAGGATTTGGAAACACATAGTTACCACCTTCTACACTTATGACCTTAGTTACTCAAGCTCTCTTTGCCTTAGTTTCTCAATAATAAAATGGAGATCTTAAAACTCACCTTACCGAGTAGCTGTAAAAATGAGAAATAATATACATTACCTGGAATATGTTAGTTGCCCAATAAATGCAATCTATTATCGGACCCAACTCTTTGTTATTGATTGGCTCTCTAGAATCATGCATTTACCATTTATTTAAGAATTTCTTGAGTCTTTTCCATGTATCAAGCATTATTCTAGATGCTTCAAGAGAGCTATCATAATATGATACATGTTCTGCCATTAAAGAATGTGGCAGACACTAATCATAGCTATTTGCTACTTGTTCCTTTTAAACAAAACCCCAGTTTTGTTGTGGGAGACAGAATTTCCCTAACCCCAATATGAATCGAAACCATGTAAGGTAATCATGAAAATCCCATTGTCCTTTGCCAATGAATGGTTAGACAGACATGTAATCTGATCCTGGTCAATGAAATTTAGTCAAAGTAGCCTTGAGGGACTCCTGGGAATACTTTTCTTGCATGATAGAAGACATGGAAGAGAAAGGCCTCCCTTCTCCTAACCCTGTTCCCTACTTTAAAATGATGCTTGGAGCTACAACAGGTCATCCTGAGACTATGAGGGGAGATACTTTCAACGTATTTAGTATAACAAAGCAGAAAGATTATAGGAGCCCAGATCTTTGATGATGATGTTCAACTGCGAAGCCAACCTGGAACCACCTGCTTAAGACTTGTCATTCATGAACAACAAATTATGAGTATTGCAACAGAAGCCTGAAGATAATGGGCACATTAAGAAGCAGGCAATAGAAATACTATTCATTAATAAATTCTTACTAAATATTTATCCAGCCAACCTCCACAGTCTTCAAGAGAATCAACCTTCCCTCTGTGGATAACCTCTGTGGTGTGAACCAAAGGGTTTAGAAGCAAGCCATCGAGTTGCATTGCCTGAGCAAATTATTCTGTCACTCTATTCATGCCTGCTACTCTGCTCCCTCAACAGGCAAAGAAGTAAAATCCTTTTGCTAGAATCAACACCCTCCAGTGACCCCAGAGAAAATTAAATTGCTGTCTGAGGGTAAGCGTTACATTTTAAGAAACAGGCTGTATACTAGCCAGCATTTTTCCTGCAAAAAAATTTCTTACCACAAAAGAGAGGCCATGCCCTCAAACCATTATAGAATTCTCAAGGTTTGGTCACTATGATAAACTTATTATTTCTCCATTCTGTTTCAGGATGTTACTAGGATAAAATCGTTTGGTGGTTTAACTTATTTGTTTGATCCTTAAATAAAGTGTAAGTAAACATCCAATAGAATTTGACAGTTTCCTTCTATGAGTATGCTGTAAAAATTGCAGCATTTCCATAGGAATGTGATTAATGTCAAGTATTGGAGCCAATGGTGTTGCTCTCCTGCTGCCTCTCCACCTGTCCACTGCCAGGTGAGCATATCCAGCCACTGTTCCTTCTCTGACTGCCAGATGATGCTTTCCCGCTGATCTGTCCACGTGCTTGGTGGTGTCTTTATAAGATCTCACCACCTGTTAAGAACCGGCTCCTCACTTTCTTTTAAGTGTATTCTTCACCTGGGACACGATTTTTAATAAAGGTTCCATAGAAGAAGTACCATTTCCTCAAGGAGTCCAATGGCAGAATTCATTTCCCACTGAGAATCACAATCAATGTTGGAAATGATCAAAAGTGAATGTAGTTTTTTTTTTATTACAACAAATTGTAATTGCTTGCTTTACCATTTCACCTTCAAATTCCTCATTTAATCTATGTGATAAGCCAAGTATCTACTATTATTCTTATTTTATGATGAATCTAAGACTCTGAAAACTTAATCAACATGCTCAAGCCTCACAGCTAGCTAAGACCTGAACCTCAATTTTTGCTTTTGTTTTTGTTTTTTTTTTTTTAAGACTCCCAACCCCATGCTTCATCACTTGCCTCTGAACAAAACAATACAAGAAGCTTTGGACTTTCTTTAGTTTGCAGGAAAGAAAACTGCTTGCCACAAGAGAAATCCAATATGGTCATAGTGAGGAAACACACAAAGATTATCTTTTATACAGAAAAAGAATTGGTACAAAACATGATGGATACACTGGGCATAAGTTCTGAGATCCACAGTCTCACCTGAAACCAAGAGTGAGTTTGAAGCTGCCCCTTCCCACCATGAAAATTGCCATCCTATGCAAATTAGCATCTTTCCAGCCAGCTGAGATAGGGCAGACACAATTGGTCTGCAGTCAGCCAGAAAGAAAAACAGCAGCCAAAGTGCATAGTGTTACTTTTCCCACACTGAATGAGGCATTAACTTCCAAGTCTCTGACCCTTTAAATCTGTGTGACAATAATTAATGGGAGAAAGATAACTAATATTTAGGTTTACACTCAAAGCCCCAACTAATAAGAACACAGGTTACATAAGGAGACATGAAAGTCTCACCATTTCTTGAATTTGTTTCCAGCAGGTGAGGCATTAATTTCTTTTTCACTATGCTTGAGCTCCTACCAATTCCAGCAATGCTGTCACATGCTATTTGGGAGCAAATGGCTGGGAGATCTGAGTGAGGAAAAGAAAAAGTTCAGTACTAAAGATTTACTCATTATCTGTTAGGGACTCTAGCCTTTGCTCAGGTACAGAATCTCTTCAATTGCCCTAATAAATACACACCTCTGGGCTGTGCATTTTCCGAACCCTTGTCTTAAAGCATTGGGAACTCTTCAATAGGTGGCTAGCATACACTTAAAGAAATCACTTCCCTTCTCTTGGTTCAAAATTCCTCATTTGTAAAAATAGCTACATTGAACCAGGTCAGTGGTGGCCATGATCAGAGTCACCTGTGTTAGAATGTCTTCAAAATGCAAGCCCCCAGCCTCTTTCACCCTTAACTCCCCAGTTTCCTGAATAAAGGGGTCTTGAAGAGGATCCTTTCTGTAGTTTTAAGAAGTTTCTCTAGTAAACAGGATGCTCAACTCAGGTTGAGAACTACTAGATTACTTAATCAATATTGATATTTAATCTAAATCAGACAAGCTCTAGGGTTCCAATGATCTCTTCATTCACAAACAGAAACACTATTTGGAACCAAAACCAAAAATGATCCTGCGTCACTCTCCACTCAGCCTTCGATAGGAGACACGAGTATAGTTTGGCAGGGAAAAAAGTTATGGAGAGGATGGGTGAACAAATTTTTTGGAAGAATATTTCAGGTCCATGAGAAACTACATACACAACACATTTAAACTACATTCATTGCAACAAAGATTGTATTATTTTTTGGCCATTAAGAAATGGTTCCTCTCTTTCCCCTCCACCTCCTTTCTTTTGATTGTGTGAAAACTTTTCTTTTAGTGCTCTACTTCTCTCTTTTGAGGGAAAAGTGAAAGCAAGATAAGGAGTAGCCTTTAAAATCAGTTATCTTTTTTCTCAGTGAACACAAAGCCACCTAACTGCTAACCCTGAGATCAGCTGATCTCCAGTTCTGATTATCAGCCCAGCAGACTTTCCACTTTTATTCTGTTGCTAGTCAAATCCACTCCATACCAACTGAAAGACTGCAGAAATTAAAGGTGAGGATACCTTTTAATTTGCTTTTATTTCACCTCTAAGGATACTTCATTATATTTGGGTTGACTCCTTCTCCACACCTTCAAAAGAGGAAAACCGAGAATTTAATCTTAATTTTTTTCCAGTGATTTCCAACCAAGGAAATTTAAAAACCTCACTGGTAAAAGAAAGGATTAGAATTTGTTTTATGCTTTGAAAAGTGATAGGGGCACCTGGGTGGCTCAGTCAGTTAAGCATCTGACTTCAGGTCAGGTCACGATCTTGTGGTTTGTGAGTTCAAGCCCCCAGTGGGGCTCTGTGCTGATAGCTCAGAGCCTGGAGCCTGCTTTGGATTCTGTGTCTCCCTCTCTCTCTGCCCCTTCCCCGCTCCTGCTCTGGCATGTGCGCTCTCTCTCTCTCTCTCTCAGAAATAAACATTAATTAAAAAAAATTATTTTTTTAAGTGGTAAAATAAGCAACACAATTACTTCATTCAACAAGAACTTCTGGAACTCCTACCTTGTGTCTGATACCATGCTAAGTGCTATGGATACAATAGTGAACAAGAATGTCCAAAATTTTGGCACTGCTAAAAGCAAGGATTCTTTTACACAGTGTAGTTACAGCTTACAAAACATTTTTTAAAAAAGCCTCTTATTATGTAGTAGTGCTTTATACATATGTCACCACTTGGTACTTTTAATAACCTCTGAGATAGGCAAGGCAGGTATTATTTTCATTTCATACTTACCAATGTAATGATTAATATGCAGTGAGCACTTGATAATAATTTAATGCCTTATAAAGCATTGAGCTAAACATTCTAGACAAATTTATCTTATGTTAACATGATTTTTATCCCCATTTTATATTTAGAAAACTGAAGTTTAAGGTAAGTCATATAGTGAGTAATGGGACAAAGCCAGTACTCAAACCCAGGTCTGTGTTTCTAGAGTCCATATGCTTAACCAGTTTGCTGAATTCAACGAGGTTAAATGATTTATCCAAAATAATCTGCCTACTAAGCACTGCTTTTGACCCATAATTTCTTTTTCATGTTATAAACATCTCAATGTGTAAATATCCATCAAAGATACTCTATATGGAACAACACAGACCCTGTAGAGAGGAAAGATTCCATTGTTTCCATTTTCAAATAATGTAGAATGGACTTGAAAAAGAATGCTGCCTGTTAGGGAATGAGTCTAAAGTCCTGCCATGTCTGTTAATGACTATATTAATTATTTGCAAACTTGCAAAATGCAAATGATACTTTTTGATTTTCAAAGAATTAGGAGTTCCTTAATTTTCAGGCAAGTGTCCACAGAATCAAGCTATGCATCAAAGAACAAAACATGAGGGAAGCTCACAAAGAAGTGAATGAACATGATGCTGAGCACTAGACTTCCATATCCACTGGTGACATCAAAAAAGACACATAGTGTGGCCAAAAACTGAAGGAAAGTGCTACCAAGGGCTACTGCCAAGAACCCATGGACTACAGGGTGATGTGGTCTTGAAACAGATTCGGGGAAATTATAGTGTCTTCTCTAAGATTTACAGAGAAAGACCAGTGTCTTATTTAGTACTTATATTCACCAAATATTCTACAATTTTCATCTTTGATAAAAGATGTTGCAGCCCAAAACTTTAGGAAAGAAAGAAGAAAAAGTGAAAAACAGCTTAGCAATTATTCTCCATGGGAAAAATGACTATAAAATAAGTGTATCTCATAAATTATTTGTAGACATGTCTATATTAGAATGAAATAAGATCTTTCAGAGGATAACACACCTGTGCCAGGGATAATTGCCCTCATTCACAAATAATAAGTGGTCTACCAGATGTTTAGCCCCACACAGGCATATGTAAGGCAAAGCAGTAGGAGAGGGTGTCTTAGCTCAGACCAGAGACGATCTTTTTTTATCCTTCACAAGCTCCCATGCTGTGTCAGCAGCTTATTTAGTAAGATAACCAAAATCATAGAGGAGTCCGACTGTTAAGTACTAACATTTCATTTCAGTTATTAAATTTAGAGAAAGAAAAACGCATAGGGTCATTAGAAACCTGAAGTCTGATTCAGATGCTGATATTTCTTTTGTTTCCTTTTTAATTTCAATAGATACAAATTTAATCAAGATTTTCTTAAATTTCGAGAGTCTCATTAAGATGAAAAGGTACTGCAAAGCTAAGTAGAACTTCAGTATATGACTAGAAACAACTTCCTTTACCAAAAGAATGTGATTCTATTTTACAGAATAAAGATTTGATTTGTTCTGTAATAACTATTCTTGTTCTTTGTAATATTCAATGTACCAAAAGACCATCTAAAATAAAGGCTGATCAAGATATGAAAATACTGTCAGGGAGTATTATTGGTAGGCTATCCGGTGCTCAGCAGCAGCTATGTATAATCAGTGGTCAATATAGAAGATGATTTCATAAGTTACTTTGTTGAAGAACAAGTTTATGTTCAAACAGGTGAAACCTTAAGCTGAAACCGTGTGACACAATTATGAATATTATCTAAATGTCTGGTGGTTACGTCCAGAACATAATAATTAATTATATTCCCAAGTTCACTCACATAAAGCCCTTGCAAGTAGAATTATAATCATATAATAAATGTCTCTTTAGGCATGCCAGTGAACCATCAAGATCAATATAACATCTCTCTCATTAATATCAAAGGAGCTGTTGTATAAAGATGGTGCTACCTTCGAGAATGACAAATTCAAAAGAGCACAACAAATTCACCCCCAAACATCCAAAGATTTTGTTAATAACACACCTATGGTTTTGACATCTAGCATTCTTCCTTCTCTTCACCTGGGAATAGCTCCCAGCCATACCCCTCCCCCCACTTCACCCCCACACACACACTAGCACACAACTACAACAGGAAGTTACATACTTCTACACCATGTTCCCACGACAAAGTTAAACAGTACAGGAAATGGCACCTGACCTTAGCCAGACCAATCAGAGTCCTTTGAAAAAAGTCAGTCTCCCCTCTTTGGAGGAGCCTTTGATGGAGGCTTTTTGGAGGGCCAAAGATGTGAAAGAACCAAGCCTGCAGTGACAGTATGAAACCAGAGGGTGAGAGAACCAGTGAGGAGATGGCGTAAGTCCTGAGGCACATCTAGCCTCTGGTTCCAGCTGTTCGAAGCATTCTGCTGAATCCCTGTCCTCCCACAGTTTAGTTATACAAACTGTACTTGGATTCCATAATAATGTACTTTTTTGGCCTAAGCTCATTTGATTTCTGTAGCTTACAACCAAAGAGACCCTATAAGTCATATTAAGCATAGGCAGCATATTAATGAATTTTGAGAGAAAATGCTTAGACGTTAAGGTTGCCTCCAGTACAATTTACAATCCTACCGCAGCATGCTCAGAGGTAAAATTGAGCACGGTGCATCTAAGGAAAGAAAAGCAACAAGTAGCACCAGCGTGAACAGATTTTGCAAGGCAGATGATGGAGGTAGTACTGTCAAGGTAACATAGATGTAAAGCAAGAATAAATCCAGACAGAGTACTGCAAGGGGAAAGAAGTATACAACACACACCTATGAGTGGGAATTAACACGCTGAAATCAACCCTGTAGAAAGATTACAAGTCAAGGGTTGGGGCCAACAAAGCAATACCAGACAAATGTAGGGATCTTCACACACGACTTACAGTGATGGGGCTGAGGAGAAAACCAAGAGTTCATATTTCATAAGAATAATTGACAAGGAAGAGGTGGGGATGTGGAGTCATACTTATGGAGCACCCATTATGTGTGAGTCATGGTTTTAAATATCTCTCCATATGTGTAGCTATACATATACATCATCATATACATACTTTAATCTTCCCAACCACCTCATGTGGTAATTATACAATCCATTTTAACTGAGAAAACTGAGGCTTAGAAATATTACATCGCAATTCCCAAGTTTATACATACATATATTCTACATCTATCTATAGAGAAGGAGGGGCAACACTAAGATCCAAATCCAAGTTCATCTGACCTATTTCATGATGCCTCTCAAGCCTAACTAGATTCAGAAAACAGAGGAAGCCGCCCATATAAAAATGGAAACAGCCTGAAGGCAGTTGGAAATATAATCTAAATAATCCTTCCTAAAATAGCATATGATTTCAGACCATTATAAAGTTAGCTTTCAAAATCTGTGCACATCAGAGATAAATGTGAAAGCAATAGGTAACATTATAAAGTGGTTAGAGCAACTGGACTAGTGGAAGGCAACAACAATGACAACAAAAGCATTGGCGTAATCCAGCAGTGGAAGACATGGAAATATGTGGCCTTATTTAAACTCAGTGAGACCTGAAATTCTGTTGATTTGGCTCAGCCTTGTAACAGCAGGATTTATAAGAGTGCCTGTCACATGTTTTAATTAATATTTTTAAATGTTGAGTGCTTTATTGGAAAATACTTTGAAAACTTTATGTAAATCCAAAAGGTCTTAAAATAACAGGAAAACCAGCTTCAGGATGGTCACTTTGCAGATATGGAGTGAACAAGAAAGATCATGGAAGAAGGGAAGAAATCTGAGAAGGGCAGGAGGCCTAGACAGGTCCCCTTGCTGCTTTAACTCTGAAGACTTCTGCATGTTAAAGAAAAAACTAGGTCCTCCCACAAAGCTGTAAGAAGCACACTCTCAAACCATGGATTTTTCAAGCTCCTTTCATGCTTATTTCTTCCTATTATATTTACACTTGGTAATTCCAGGTGCTGCCTGTCCCTGGGAAAGTTCTTCTCAGATGTCAGCTTTAGACAAACAGCAACTGGACAAGCCTTTAATTGTTGGTTGTTTTTATGGTTTGTTTTGTTTTTTGGTGTTTTTTAGTGGCCAACTTTCCATGCAGATACCATCATCTGCCACAAATAAGCTGATGACTCCTCCATAGGCTGTATAATGTCATATTAACTCCACTTTCTAGTTATGGGACTTTGGGGAAGTCCATCACTGCCTCAGAGGCTCTGTTTGCATGAGATAAACTAAAGACAAAGTTTTTTGTTGGTTTTAAAGGTGAATGGACAGTCTTGGATATTTTTTCTTATCTAAACATGCTACAAGGTTCTAGGTTGCTCTGCATTTTCTCTGAGCTAAACCTGCAGCAAAAGTCAACAGCAAGAACGTGGGATACTTCTGCTAGACCTAATTCATAAAGTCGTAAATAATATCCAACACATATAGTCATTTCCAGAAAAAAATTTACCAGTGGTAACTCTCTCCAATAGAAATGTTATCCAACCTCGCCACCCCTGCCAAACTTAATAATAATAATACAAATCAAGCTGCTTAGGTCAATGTGGGATTGAGAAGATCGAACTGTCATGTATTGCTTGGTGTGTGTGCATCCTCAGAGGTTCCACGGCACCTCTAGAACCCTTTAGGTTTCTGGAATCTTCAATTCTAAGTAAAATGTATAGTTCTTTATCAACTGACAGTCTTAAGCCAAAATAGAGAATTAGCCTGAATTTTTATTCAGGTTCCTTATATTACTTAAAACAGTGATTCTTAAACATTAGTGTCCATCAGAACCAACCAGAGGGCTCATTAAAAGACAGACAGCCAAGCCCCAGTCCTTGAGTTTCAGACCCAGTACATCTAGGGTAGAACCTGATATTTGCATATTTAAGAAGTTCCCAGGTGATGTTGTTATTACTGTCCTCTCCTAAATTTGAGAATTTAAATTATCATTATTAGCCATTTCTAAAAATGGAATCTATAGTAGGCAGAATAATAGTCCTCTAAAGATGTCCACATCCTAATACCTGAAACCTGTGAAGATGTTACCTTACAAGGTAAAGGGTAATTCTGTTTGCAAAAAGAATGAACTGATCAGCTGACCTTAAGATAGGGTGATTAGCCTGGATTATCCAGGTGGGTCCAATGTAATCACGAGCATCTTCAAATGTGGAAGAGGGTGACACGAGGGTCAGGGTTAGAGATGATATGAGAGCTTCCCACCCTTCTACTAAATCTTATGAACTCCTGGGTGTGCTGAGAATAAGCTGACATCTATTGTTGACACGAGCCAAAAAAATGTTACTTTCAAGGCCTGTGAAGCAATTGTGCAGATCAGCTACCCCAGACCAATTACAGATCTGCCACTCTAGTCACTCCAGAATTCCCAGGACCCTTGAAAGAAACAGTTTCCTAAACCAAAAAGGCAATTCCCACTATCTTGAAAACACTAACTTGGAAAAACAAAACAAACTCATAGATGTAGTGCTAAGGATCTACTCCAAAATAAAAAAATATTCCCTGAAACAATGTTATTTCCCCAATGAAAATTCATGAACCATAGTCAGTGAAGAGGATCTGGAGGACTTTGAGACCTAAAATATATAAAATATTTTTAAGTAGTGTTTGCAGAGTCAGGTTCATTCAAGATAATAATTATGGAAAACCAAGTTTCAGGCTGAAGATTAAATATAAAATTCAAAGGCATCTTATGTGAAAGAAAGTTAAGGCAACTTTTTAAATTTTCCTTGCTTAGTCCATTTCACATCTTCAGTAGTCACTTTCCAAAACTTTACTGCCTATTTAAAAACTTCTCTGTAAATACTGGGCAGAAACCCACACATGGAAACGGCATGCAGAACTCTTTGAAAACATGCCCAAAAATTCATCCCCTGCTACTCAAACAAGTTGGAGAGGGTTCAGAGAAAATCTGGAAAATTAACTTTAGGAGGGAAACTTAAAGAAGCTTGAGTTTTTCATCTAGGAGGAGATACAAGTGAAAAAAGAATCTTAAAATGGTTTTAGTGCAGAGGTTTGGAACTCTGGTATATAATTGACTCACCTCAGGCACTTGTTAACAGGCTTATTACTAGGCCCCAACCCCACGGAGCCTGACTTCGTGGTTCAAAGCTGGGCCCCAGAAATGGGTATTTCTATTAAGCACCCTGATGATGCTATTGCATGTGGTTGTTGGACCACACTTGTTGAAAAACAAGTTGAGAAACACTTACTAAATAAGTATAAGAAGAGCCCACACAGCTGTTCTGAATCTTTGCCATAAAACAAGTGAAATCTATTTCAACTGCATAAAACTTGATTCCAGAATGAAAAAAGAACTCCCCGACAGTGAGTTAGTTGTTAAAATGACACAACAAAGCAATTGTGTGACGATAACTGAACAAGGATAACCGAACGACTGAGGAGCTAGAAAACCATGTTTGCTCTTCAAGACTTTTATGACTGTAAGATGGTCATCCTCACAGTGTGAAGATAACGGGCAACTTGTTAAAAATGCAAATTATTGGGCCTTACTCCAGACCTACTGTATCAGGACCCTACTAGGGTTCGAGTCCAAAATCTGTTTTAACAAGCTTTCCAGGTAACTCTAACTCTGATGAATAAAACATGAGAGCCACGGGTCCGAGGGAAAGAAACAACCAATACTAAAGACGTTACACAAATAAGACATGTGATGTGGTGGAAAGAGCAGTGTTCCAAGGCCTCCCCTTCCTTGCACAATAGCTGTGGGAGCCTGGTGCTGAGCTCCCCTGTTTATTCATCTGCGTGCTTCTAACAGCTTCATTTACTTCATTAGAAAAATAATGAGGATCAAATGAGGTAAGGTATGTGAAAGCATTTTACAATCCGAAACCTCCAAATAAATGTAAGTTATTATCAGTACAGTTTTATACACAATCTCAGGGAGTGGCTGGACTGGACCGAATCATTCATTCACCGCACATTTATAAAGCACTTATTTACCAATCATGCTTTTCCACGCTGGATACAAACAAAAAAATGACTTCTGCCACGCAGTCGTCCAGTGCTGGGAGGGGATCATGAAAGACCTCAAGTGGAAGAACAAGACAGCCAGAATTTCGGAAGCGCAGACCAAATTCCCAAGGGCATAGGCCCTGTCTTCTTTAATACAGTAGCCCCAGACCCCAGAGCACTATCTAGCAGGTAAACATCACTTACTTCAACGCGGGAAGAAGGAGGACCGGCAGGCATCACTGCAAGCGGAAGCGGAAGCAAAGCGGAGCCCGGAGGCCCGCTGGGCGTGGAGGAACCAGGGGCCTGGAAGTGGCCAGAGGGCGCCAGGTGCAATCAGACTGGCCTGAAAGTTGAGTGAACAAGTCACGAAGCATATTTAATTGAAGTGATGATTCCACTTGAGAGTAATGAAAAATTAAGAGAGAAGTGAAGGGGGTTGAAACACCAAACAGGGAATTTGTTATATTTATAACATGAACAAGAAAGAGTGTAAGTTTTCTAAGCAGGTATTATTTTTTAATTACCTCTTTTGGAGGTCCTTGACCGTGGACGCGGACAGTAAAGCATGGGCCTGTCTTAAGAATAGGTTACTTGTTGGGGATGCTTACAAAATTTACATGCTGAAATTATCTATCCAGTCCTTACTTCATTAACACCACATTTATTGAATGGATGAGCTAATTACCTGATTGATTAAATTAGTTAATTGATTCCAATTCGAAATCCTGGGTGTGTTTGGTTTTTTCTTCTTGGACGCTGGGAGGAGAACAGAGCGATGGGCTATTCTGGGCCCTTTCCCCCAGCAAAGTAATGATGCATCACCATCAGCAGAAAGCTGTGAATAGCCCCTGAATCCAAAACCAACAAAACAAACAAACAAACCCTGCTTTCAATTGCTAATCAAAGTTCGTGGGCACAGATGGAAAGCTTCAAGGACAACGTTTGTTTGCCAGCTTGTCTGCAAATGTAGAGAATTGAGAATGGCTACAGGATGGTCACTTGCAAAGTTCCCCCTTTTTAAATAATGAAGTGTGTCTGTCTCTTGAATTGATGGCTGAAAACATTCCATCCATCAGAGAGTGATTAGACACACATGTAATAGTGGTCCACATTCCAAAATGAAGACGAAACTTATTAATAAACCATTAGGCATTGTGAATTTTTATTTTTTCCACTTCCTCCTACCACCCACTTACTGGTGGCAAAGTATTCTCTGGCTATTATTTTTAACACACAGAGTACATAATGAGAAGATTCTGAATCCCTTAAATTAACCAGGCATTGAGACCTCACAACTAAGGAATTAATAATGTTGATTGCGAGGAATTACTCTTTTTTCCCCAAAGTGGGAGTTTTGAGACATTTTACTAATTTTTCAAATAAGTTTTTTTTTTTTTAAGCAGGGTCAGCTTTTTTTAATTTTTAATTTAATTTTTTAGGCTGGCTTAGAAACTCATATTTTATATGTTAAAATTAAGCCGTTCTAAATTAATAAAGCCTTACAATGGAAATGTTTGTCTGAGCATCAGGTGCACTTTGGGATAGCCGGGTATGACACCTAGCAAATGGCTTTCAGCCTGTCTTCAAATCCTGAGTCAGACTCCCAGCTGACTGAAAGCAGAAAGCCAGAGAACCAAGATGAGCGGACCTCTAACTGAGCTGCATGTTTTTTGACTTGTTACTAGTTCGCCTCCTTTCAGGCAGCTTGTCTGCAATGTGCGGTCATCTCCCTCTCAGTGCAGAGACCCCGCCCCCCCCATACTATTGCATGGGTACCTTTCAAGTGCCTTTTGAGAGCAGATGTCACTCCATGCCTCTTTCCCTCCCCTCAATCTCCTTTCACCCCATTTAATAGAGGATATGTGCTATGGTCCCTCATATTAAAAGAAAAGTGAAAACCCCAAACTGTGATGGATTTCCCTTCTTGTCTACTTACAAGAAGGCCCAAAGTACTTCCTCAGTCCTTCTTACTCTTGCTTTCTAGAACAATGGAATTTTTCTCTGATCATTTTAATTTTACCCAACTATATAGATATGTGGTATAGAACTTCATTACAACCTTTGTATCAGAAGAATTATCGTAACTACCATTTAACCCTTAATATCAGTGGTACATAGTTTTGGGGTTCCGAAGGAAAAGAAGGTAAGAGAGGGAGGTATTCTCTGCTCTGAGGGTCACCACCCATTTTTTTTTAATATTTCCAAAAATGTACCCTTCCCTTTGTTGACTCATTGAGGTAGAAATACATACAGAACAACTTGAGTGAGTTTACAATGAGGTCCAATGTGCCAGCATTTGCCTTCGGACCTATGGTCAGGGATGTTATAGTACATTGCTGGAATGTGCTTGGAAACATTTAGATTCATTCCATACAACTTTGCCTTCAACTCTATAGCACCCTGTGTATAATTGGTTTCTGTCAACATCACTGACGTTCACCAGAGAGCTAAACAAAGCTATCCCAAGCACTCCTCCCATTCTTTTTTTTTTTCTTTTTGAGGTGGAGAGTGTGAATATGTTGTATTTGATAATTTTTTCTTTTGTTGCTGAACCTTGCCCACATCCTCATCAAACAAGTTAACGTACAAAAAGCACATAGAATAGAGTCTGACTAATAGAAAGCACTGTATACATTAGCTCTTACAACCTATCTTTTCTTACCTGGCCTTCTACTGTAGTACTCAGCCATTAAGCCTAGAGTTACCAAGGCAAGAGTCATAGGAGATGTCTTTAATAAATTACAAAAAGAATATAATGTGATGATTTTACTCCTTTTCACAACTCTCAAAGCACCACTGGAATGCAAAGATCCTTTGGGAAAAAAAAAAAAAGGGTTTTCTGTGAAGGATGGGAAAATGAACCTAAGAATTTGACCAAGCATGAAGGTATTCCCTTTCTTTCTTTCTTTCTGTCCTTTCTTTCTCTCCTTCTTTCTTCCCTTCTTTCTTTCTCTGTCTCTCTGCCTTTTAATGCATTTTTTAACTGAGACAATATTTTTGAAACTTTCACTGATTATGAAGTTTCGTTTTTAAAAATTATATAAATTCAAGTAGTAAAACTTTTTCACTTTTTTTCTAGCTAGCTAACAAGAAAATGAATGCTGTATAGGGACTATCCCATCCAAAGTGAAGTAATCTCATGTCTTCCTCCAAGAGAGCTCTCCCCCACCACCTAAATAAATAAATAAATAAATAAATAAATAAAGTAGCCAAAAATGGTGTTGTACATGCAGTCTGAAGTCAGCTCTGATATTTACATTGGCTTCTAGGTGATTTTTAATACAAATGTTATTAAAATTACCAAACTGATATGGCAATTCCATACACACTCATCAAGAAGAGGATTTTTTTTTTATTAACTATTTTTGAGAGAGAGAGAGAGAGAGAGCACAAGCAGGGGAGGGGCAGAGAGAGAGAGGGAGACACAGAATCCAAAGTAGGCTCCAGGCTCTGAGCTGTCAGCACATGAGATCATGACCTAACCCAAAGTCAAACGCTTAACCGAATGAGCCAATCAAGAAGAGATTTTTAAGAAATGATAAAGAAGGGGCGCCTGGGTGGCTCAGTCTGGTTGACTATCTGACTCTTGATTTCAGCTCATGATCTTGATTTCGGCTCAGGTCATGAGAGTGAGTTCAAGCCCCACATAGAGCCCCATGTTGAGCTCTCTGTTGGGCTCTGCACTGACAGCACAGAGCTTGCTTGGATTTCGAGTCTCCCTCTCTCTCTCTCTGCCCCTCTTCTGCTCCTGTGCTCTCGTGCTCTCTCTAGCTCTCACTCTCTCTCTCTCAAAAATAAACATTAAAATAAAAGTGATAAAGAAAATCCATTTTTTCTAAGGAAGGACCATTCTTCAATCATCCCAAACTCTTGGTAGGAGATTGCCAGGCCTCTCTGAGTAACTTATTTTAATATTCAGCATGTTTCACTGTCACAAAATTCTTCCAGATATTGCATAGACTCTTTAAGCTATCATGGAAACTCACTTGTGATCCTATTACCTGTGGAATAAGAAAACTCTGCCAAGAGCCTTTTATATTCTTTATTCTTTTTATTACTCATTATTCTTTTTCTTTCCACATTCACTCTTTTTCCCAGAAGTCCTCACCTTTCTTCACAGATCTAATTGGTCAATTGTTAATTAATATTGTTAGATGCTCTTCCAAGTTTTCTAAATCTCTGCTTCTCAAAGCGTGGTCCTTGAACTCACCACATCAGTGTCATCTGGGAACTTGTTAGAAATGCAGACTCTAAGGCCAGCTGAATTAGAACCTGCATTTTCACAAGATCCTCTGATGATGCACATACATACTAAAGTTGGGAAACAGTAGTCTAGAACCAAGGACTATAACTATAAATCACTTTTGAGTAAAGCAGACACCATGAAATTTTCATTCTTGTTTCTATCATTATTGCTTGGGGGAAATTGTTATGGTATCATGGATTAAACATGAAATCTAAGATTGCTGAGGCAACAGCCACTTCATTCTCTATGTGTCCTCACCTTTAGGGGTGTTTGTTTATTTGGTTGGGTTTAGTTTTATTAGCTGTTTTCTACAGTTTGTAATTCACCTACATTTTCACGATCACACTACCCTAATTATCACCTATTAGATGAATTTCCTAGGATTATATTTTTTGCCTACAATAAAAATTAAGAAAAAGAAATTGAATATGCATCTTTTCAGCAGCTCTGTTTGAGGAATGTCGGCCCAGCTTTTTATAGTGTCCATATCTTTCCTCTCTGAGGTAGGAAAGGTATAATGTGAAGAACCTCGAAGTTTCTTTAAAGCCAGAATATATTGAAACATTACCTTAGATGTTGAGTTAAGAATCATTTCCCTGCTCATCCACTTTGTGGGGAATGAGGTAGGCTTCATTTAAAGCTTTTCCTTCCTGAGGCTGAGCCCCTCTTTACTTCTTACTCATTTCTTTCACCCTAAAATTCTACCTCTAAATATCTTTCCCACTTACCTGCACAGATAATTAAGGTCATAGTGCTATTCTTTGAAAGAATGAAAAGGTTGTCCTAATGACTGATAGGAAAATTGACATGAATGTATTTCACATAGATCTTTTCTTTCCTTTTCTTTCCTTTCCTTTCCTTTCCTTTTCTTTTCTTTTTTTTTCTTTTCTTTTCTTTTCTTATAATGCCTTTGTTTGTACCAGAATTTGCAACCAAGCCATTTGTCAACATAGCCATATTTACCTTTCATCTGTTTGGGGTCATGAATTCACAGATGCAAAACAGTTAATCATTTTGTCAGTATGGACAAATTGTGCATAATAATCCACCAAAATGGTGTGTTTGGGACCCCAGGGTCTGTGTTCACTCATTTGCCTACACAAATATTGGGTGTGTTTCCTTTAAGCTTCACTTAACAGTAATCATTTTTTTTCTTCTTTCAGCAGTACATGTTGCTGATTTCTCCTGATGTGTGAAAATTTCCACAGCTGTATGCAAGACACATTCATCTAACTGAAGAGGTTTTTTAGTCCCTAAAGGACTAAAGTCAGGAATAAAAGAAGAAAGAAAATCAGTTTTCCCTGCTCTGTTACAACAAAACTGGGAACTCTATAGTCTTACTAGGTGCAGCTAAAAAGACCAAGTAATATAGATGTCTTTGACTATTCCTGCCAAGGCCAGTAATTAAAGATGGAAAAAATATAAATGTAGTGATACAACACTCTGTAATTCTTATTTTTAGAAATATTAACCAATAAGTACTGTGTTGAAATAATTATACTATTTCATAGTTATACTGTGTTATACGGCTAAGCTGATTACTCTAGTAGACCAATTTAATGTATAAAATAATAAGTCCCCTGAGAGCTTTGGAAGAAATGGTAGGTGAAATAATGATTTTTTCAGAATTTGATAAATAATCATTTCTCAATAGTGCTACTTTATAAAATATATGACCTGCTGAGCTTTTTCATATCAAATGTTCTAGTTAATTAGCTACTTAATTTCTCATAAAATATTATCTAAAACTTTCAAAAATGTAATTGCTCTCACATTCATGCCAGAATTCAAGGATCAGTAAGAGCTAATAATGATTTCTACCTCCAAACAAAAATAAAACACAAACTCTTCATATATATGTATATATGTATGTATATATATACACATATATACACACATATATGTATATATATATGTGTATATGTGTGTGTGTGTGTGTGTGTGTGTATGTGTATTTATTTTTGAGAGACAGAGAGCTAGTGGAGGAGGGGCAGAGAGAGAGGGAGACACAGAATCTGAAGCAGGCTCCATGCTCTGAGTCGTCAGCACAGAGCCCAATGCAGGGCCTGAACCCACAACCATGAGATCATGACTTGAGTCAAAGTGGGGCACTTAACCGACTGAGCTGCCCAGGTGCCCCTAACACAAACTCTTAATGGGCTCATTTGGAATAGTTTCTCATGACTGCTGCTTAGTTTTATGTTTAGGACTTTCAATGTTGAGTCCTATTATGAGTGCTAAACTTACCGTTGGTATTTTTGGATACCATGGAAATAATTTGGGCTTTACTAAATGTGTTCATCCTAACATAATAAAAATAAATTGCTTATTTACTACCAGGGTTAGGATGCACCACTTTTTTAATATCCCAATAAGTGATAGCTTCCATCTCTCTAGTGTTACTTTTCCAAATATTGAATAGGCACGCCCAGATAAGAATCCAACGACTGAAAATCACTTTGGGCAGTGAGAGGAACTTGGCCTATGTAAAGGTGAAGGGAAGTTGGCTTCAATGATGAAAAAGAGAGAGAGGGATAAAAGGGTTGGCACTGGTATTAAGACATCAAAAGAATTTGTTGGTATAAATATGATTATAATCAATGATCTGTGAGGAATTTCAGAGAAAAAAAAAGGGACAACACATCGAATTAAAAGAATGAACACTCCACTTATTCCTAGACTCAGGCTGAAACAGGATTCTAAAAACTGGGAGCCATCAAACAGAAGACTGATCCCTGGAAAAAACCAATCTAGAATAAGTTATTGAAAGACAGTTCATAAAGCAGGAGGATCCAGAGTGTTTTGAGTTACATTATGATAACTCAATGCACACTAATGTCATTTCATTGCTCAGTATGGATTCTACACAGGGATGATGGAAAAATGGCAGACATATTCCATCTTTATTTCACCAAAGCCTCCAAATTTGCTATCTTAAGTCTTTTATTATATTCTTGAATGTATATAAATTGGATTAGTGGTATCTGAATTTAAAGCTAGTTAACATTTCTCCAAAAAAATATTGATGCCCAGGTAATTATTAATATTAATCAAAGTCTCTACTTGGGCTAAAAAAGTCCTAAAATGTTTAAAGTGGATGCTGTGGTACACCATTCAGACACCATTTCAGGACCAAGGGTGTCATTCCCTCAGCTACCTAGAGTGGTACCTGCTTATGGCTCATAGCCAAGGCACTCCACATAAATTGCCCTAGGCTGAAGAAATGCGACTTACCTAAGACGGTGATCCTGGCAATGTTCCAGGTCTGCTCCCTCTCTAGGGAGAGCCTGCGTCAAATCACTGGTGACAACTATGAAGAGACATCCCAGCTTCAGACTCCCATATAATGAACTGAGGCCTCTGTTACAACCGCATCTCAGTTCAGCTCCTCTTTTGCCCTATGCTACTTTCCTCCTTCTCTTAAAAGTCTGGCTCTCAAGAACACTCTCCAATAACCCACCTATGCACAAAGCTATACCTCACTGTTTCCTGAGGAATACAACCTAAAAAAGTTGGCTCCAGGAACAGTCCTAAAAAGTAGATTCTAAAGTGGGGTTTTGGAGCCCAATCACTTGCTGATCACTGGCGGTAGGTGAAATATTAAAAGTCCTCAGTATGCTATAGCTATGCAGTGGCTGAAACTTTCGCCAGCAGTCAACAGGAGCTGGATACCAGAGGAAGAAAATACACTGGGTGGAATGAGTCAGGCATTTGAGAATTTGGAGGAAGTAATTATAAACACTATGGAATCTGATGGCTGTTGCTGAGAACTAAGGAGGCATTGGAGAAAGATGGTGAAAGACTGAGGAGAATTTACAATTAAGTTAAGGGGTAAAAGCCAGAAGTCCTCCTCGGACTCGCATCTCCTGCAGCAGGAGGACAGAAAAAGCTGAGGATTAGATTCACCATTTATAAGGGTAGCAGAGCTGCAGAGAAGGTTGGATTCTCAGCCCTGGAAAATCTGCTATGTCAAGAGTAGGATCCCAGTTAGGAAGGAGTGAGCTTCTGACATGTGATAAGGGCATCAGAGTTGATGCTCTTGAATCATGAATTACCATATTCCCTTATGCACCCTCGATTTAACAGAGTGGCTCACTCTTCCATGTTAAATACTAGCATTCCCTTCTTGATTAAAGACAACACAAAGGCCTCCGCATGCAACCTCTCATGAGTTGCCCCCTCTCACACTCCTGGTGCCATCCAACAACTTGGGGTAAGTCACAGCAGAACCAGATTAGAAATACATTGGGCCTGCTAAAAGAGCAAAAAGACTAAATCCTAGAAAGGAAATAGAAGTGAAGGCCAAAACACCCAAGTCCACTAAGTTAAATGGGAAAGCCTAAAAAATATTCTATTTGTCAAAACCATAAGGACTACACTGATCAGAGTACCCACAGCATCGCTGAGAAGCTCAGAGATGGTGCTTCTCTGTAGTCCAGCACTAGAAATGCGAGATGGTGTTACAGAACTAGGCTTACCAATACCAATGAAAATAAGAGGACCCTGAATAGGATCATAACATCCTATTATGTTAGGTGGCTCATAACATCAGAAGCAAATCCAGCCCAATTATCACAATGAGTGGCAAAGTTGGAGTAGCAAGCACAGGGTCCGGGAAAAATTGAGTGGGAGAGGGAGTTATGGATTGGTTACATAGAACAGCAGGGAGAAAATACATGAACAATAAACAGGAACTTGATCAATCTATACACTCAAAAGAAATTGTAGTCCACAAATATTTATAAATTAAAAATTTTTAAATAATTCATGAATTAAAGAAGAGATCAACAGGGAAATCAGAAATTGTTTGAACTGAATTAAAAGGAAAAAAAAAACATAATTAGTGGGATGCAACTAGAGAAGTATTTAGAATGAAATTTATAGCACTAGATACTTAGAAAAGAAGAGTCTCAAAATCAGTCACTTCAGCTTCCACTTTAAGAAACTAGCAAACGAAACTCAAAGTAAACAGAACTGGAAACAATTGAAATGGCCATCAATAGGTGAATTGATAAATTGTAGTATAACTATACAATGTAATACTATTCAGCAATAAAAAGAATGAACTTTTAGGGCATCTGGGTGGCTCAGACGGCTGAGGGTCTGACTTCAGCTGAGGTCATGATCTAAAGCTCCGCGTTGGGCTCTGAGCTGACAGCTCAGAGCCTGAAGCCTGCTTCGGATTCTGTCTCCCTCTCTCTCTGCCCCTCCCCCACTCATGCTCTGTCTCTCTCTCAAAAATAAATAAACATAAAAAAATGTTTGAAAAGAATGAACTTTTGATACGAGAAACAACACTGATAAATCTGGAAATAACTATTCTATATATAAGAAGCACGACAAAAAATAATACTGTGTGTTTCCATTTATATAAAATTCTATGTAATACAAACTAATCTATAGTGACAGCTGATCAGTGGTTGTTTGGGGGGCAAGTAGGAGTGAGAGGAAAGAATAACAAAGTAGTATGAAAAAACTTTTGGGTGTGATTATTCTGATTATCTTGATTTATGAATATCTTGATTGTGATAACATTTTCATGGCTATATACATATGTCTAAACTTATCAAATTCTATATTTTAAGTATGTACAATTTACTGTATGCCAATTATGCCTCAATAATACAGAGGGAGGGAAGGAAGGAGGGAAGGAAGGAAGGAAGGAAGGAAGGAAGAAAAAGAGGGAGCAAAAGAAAAAGATCCTTCCACAGCTATAATAGGTGACAGCTTCCTGATAATGTGGTAGATGGCAGAAGTAGTGACTTCCATGATTATGCGCCCAACATTGCACTTCCTTTGTTGTAAAGTGGGTTTCTTGGTCTAATGGAATATTATGTAGGATTCTGTGTTTATTTTTAACATACTCTGAAAACCATTGGATAATGGCACTGGCTGAGGCAGGCAGGAAAAGTCAAACTCATATCTGAAATATGTGTGAATTTGGTGAAGATAAATTACTCTTCTTTCTTGGATGAGAGTACCCAAGATAATAAAACACCCAAGTGTCAAATGGATTCAAATAACCAAGTATCTGATTGGTCTCCTAGAGAACTGTTTGTATGTTAGACATAGCATTGGTCTCTGGCTGTTGGAGTAGACATTTGGCATGATGGTAGCTAAGTCAGCCTTGATGAGTGCCAGTCCATGCTGCAGAGCCCATACATAGCTTCTACCTCTGCCTCCAAACTCCATGAACATACTCATTCTACTGGCACTTGGGTAGCCAATGAGAGAGGCTGGCTGAAGCCAATCAACTGAGTTATTTTGTCTGCTTCATTATCTACACGCTTCCATACTTCTCTTAATCCCATCTGCAAACCTCTTACTCTATCCTCTGGTCCATGATCGCTCTAATATTTCTTCTTTCTGGCTTTTGATAAACCAGTCAGGCCATTTGCCTCTATTCCTAAGTACTCTTGAGCTATTTTTCTTTTACACAAAGTGAAATGACCAGATGCACCATCTGAAGTCCTGCTAATTGGGGAGATTTTCCTGCTTAACTATGTATTTTAGGACCTCTTCTTCTGAGTGGGGCTATCATACTAAAGCACTACATATTGAGCATGTGCCAAAATACTGAGCGAATCTTTTTTTCATCCTCCATCAACTGTTCAGAATGGTATTTCCATTTAGCCTTTGGTTTGAACCAAAGAAGAGTTGCAGGTGCAACAATGGTGAATGAGATGCGTTTCTGGTTTACCTGGTCATGCAACTTACTTGAAAACCTTGCCCTATTTGTGTCTGAAACTAGCATTACATTTTATGTGATGATAAATATGTTTATGTTTGAGTTTATAATTTTGCTTTTTTTATTTGTCCCAATCTGTTCTTAGTTCCTTTTTCCTCTTTTTCTGCCTGCTTTTGGATTAATATCTTGTATGGTTTCATTTTGTTGGCTTATGTGCTCTAACATTTTCATGTGCTATTATGGTGGTTACATTAGGTTTTATCATATATGCCTTTAACTTATCACAGTCTACCTTCAGGTGATATTGTGTATATTTTTCATAAGTATAGTATACATCTATTTCTCACTTTCTGGTCTTTATGCTACAGTTGTCATGCATTTTCCTTTTTACATATGTTACGAACCTACAAACAGCCAATGATCTTTTAGGGAGGTATTAATCAAACTTAAAAGTCATGTATTAACCATGTAGTTGACATTTCTGGTGTTCTGCACTCTTCTGTGTAGACCTGGATTTTCATCTGGTATAACCTTCCTTTTGGCTGACAGACCATGTTTAACATTTCTTGTAGTATAGATCTGCTAGTGCTAAATTCTTTCAGCTTTTGCATGCCTATAAACATCTTATTTTTGTCTTTGTTTTTGAACAGTGTTTTTGCCAGGTATAGAATTCTAAGTTGACAGTTTTTATTCTCTTTCAATGATTTACATTGTCTTCTTGCTTGCATTGTCTCCAGTGAGAAGTCTGATGTCATCCATAGCTCTGTATGTAACATGTCTTTTTCCTCTAGCTGCCTTTTAAGATTTTCTTAACACTGGTTTTGAGCAATTTGATAATGATATGCCTTGGTATCACTTTCTTCATGTTTCTTTTACTTGGAATTCACTGAGGTTTTTTTTTTTTTTTTTTTGATCTGTGTGTTTATGGTCCTGATTTCAGTTTGGATAATCTCTGGCCATTTTTTCTTCAAGTTTTGTTTTGTTTTGTTTTTCCTGCTTCACCTTTATTTAGGAACTCTAATTACTCATATATTAGGTCACTTGAAGTTGTTCCACAGTTCACTGATGTTCTTTTCATTTCAAAAAACCTGTTTTTTTTCTTTTTGGCTGTTTCATTTTCGATAGTCTCTACTGCTCTACCCTCAAATTCATCTTTTTGTTTGTTTGTTTGTTTCCAATGTATAGTCTTCTGTAGCTCTCACACAGGTTATTTTTCTTCTCAAACATTGTAGTTTTCCTCTCTAGGAGTTTACCTATTTTAAAATTATATCACATATCTGTATGGAATACAGTTATAATGACTGTTTTAAAATTCTCCTCTGCTGAGTCTAGCATCTGTGTCTGTTCTGGGTTTGTTTTGATTGATCGATTTTTCTCATCATGGTTGCATCTTCTTGTCTTTTTGTATGCCTGGTAATCTTTGAATGTCAGACTTTTTTTAATGTTTATTTGTTTTTGAGAGGGAGAGAGATAGCATGAGTGGGGGAGGAGCAGAGAGAGAGGGAAACACAGAATCTGAAGCAGGCTCCAAACTCTGATATGTCAGCACAGAGCCTGATGTGGAACTTGAACCCATGATCCATGAGATCGTGATCTGAGCCAAAGTCAGATGCTTAACTGACTGAGACACCCAGGTGCCCCTGGATGTCAGACATTATTAATTTTACCTAGCTGGGCACTGGATAATTTTGAATTCCTGTAAGTGTCTTGAGCTTTATTTTGGGGTGCAGTTAAGTTACTTGGAAACAGCTTGATCCTTTCTAGTCTTACTTGTATGATTTGTTAGCAGGTCTAGAACTGTGCTCAGTCTAGGACTAATTATTCTCCACTACTAAGGCAGTAAGTTCTTAAGTACTCTGCTTAATTCCCTATTAATTAGGAGTTTTTCCAGTCTGGTTAGGGTGAACAAGCACTATTCTCAACCCCATGTGAGCACCAGACATTGTTCCCTTTCATATTTTGGGATGGTTCTTTTCCCAGTATATGCCTGTACTGCTTAATACTCTGCTAAATACTCAAAAAGGATCCTCTGAAGATCTATCTTCATGGTGCTCTCTCTGTGAAGCATTCTCCTGTCAGGACTTTTGACCTATGAATTCTAGCTGCCTTTCTGTCTGAACCCTCAGCCCCATTTCTTCAACTCAGGGAATTTACAGACCTATCTCTCAGTTCCCCCTCCCTGTATTGGAGATGCAAGGCAGTAAGTTAAGGGAGTCATATCACTCACCATGTTTGTTTCCTGTCTCTCGGGGATCACTGTCCTTTGCTGTTCAGCATCAGAGTGTTGAAAACTGTTTTTTCATGTACTTTGTCTGATATTTCTGTCTGTTTCAAAAGGAAAGGTAAATGTGGTCCTTGTTACTCCATCTTGTCAGAAGCAGAAGCTAGAACAACTTTTTAAAGGCATGACTAAAGCTCAAGCTTGAAAACAATATCCTATAAATTTGAAGTACCATCCTTCTGGACACAGTATACATCCTACATCAGTAGTCATCATACGGGGCTATACCCCCAACAGACAGACTAAATGGATTTGGAAAACAAAAGATAGAAGTCAAGTAGTTTTTCTTGACATTACTCCTGTTGACTCATTTGCTTTGGGCTTTGCTTCCCATCCCACAACTTCAAGTTCTAGAGGTATGGAGATGTAGGCTATTTCTACCAGGGTACATTGCAAAAATCTTTAAAATCTTAAGTTATGCCTCCCATCCTGTTACTTTGGGTTCCTTGTGTGAAGCAACCAGTATTTAAGGAAAGTTAACACCATCCTGATGGTGATAATTGACCATGATTATCAAGAGGAGGTGAGACTGTCTGAACTACTTGGAGCTTAGGATCCCTCAGGGATGAGGATATAGATCAAAAGGATTCAGTGATAAATTGAGTGTAAGGTACGAAAAAGATTTAAGGATAACTGCAAGATTTCTGTCTTAAGTATCTGGAAGAATGGAGCTGTTATTTCCTGGGTTAGGAAGGACATTGAGGGCAATAGGTTTCACAGAGGATCAGAAGTTGAGTTGTGAACATGTTACTTTGAGATACCTAGTAGATATTGAAATAGATCTTTCACGTAGGCAATTGGAATGAAGACTGGTATTCAGAAGAAGTTTGGAAGTTGCTTAAAATTTCATTCCAGAAAGACAGAGAGACTTTCAGAGTGCTGCTAGGGTTCACAGAGGGTGTGTGTGTCTCAAACAGCACAGGGTAAGCCATGTTTGGAAAGCCAGAACTCATCTTCATGTGGCATCTGCCCCTTATTTGCTACATCTGCACTCATATTTTCCTGCTCACAACCTCTCCCTTTTCCCTTGCCTCCTACCACCCTTGACTTTTCAAGGGAACTATTACAAATATTCTTTCCAGAAAGTATTCTTTTCCCATTTTGGGTGTCTAAGAAGGCCTGTGGTGATGGCTCTGAGCCGAGGCATTTTTCTACGAAAAAAAGAAACAAAAAAACAAAATGGGCTTCCTCGGGCATGGTGTCATTCAGCACAGAGAAAGTTGTTCAGAAACAAAACAGAGTAAAACAAACCTCCCCCCAAATCCTTTCTCTGCCTAGAACATCTTTTCTCCTCTTTCTTTATTACCTACCACTGTGCAGCTCTAATACCATTTCTTGGAAAATCTGTTGAAATCTACTGGAAGGTTTTCACATCAAGCCATGGCCATCAGATCTTTGCATTCCAGTCCATTGGTGGAAAGACTGAGACCTGAGCAGGGTTTCACATCCGTGAGCTTCAGTCTTTCAGCATCTGTAAAATGAAAGATTTGGACTAGATCTTCTCGAAGGACCTTTCCAATGCCACAATTCTATTAACTATAAAATAATTTAAATGGGTCAAGAAGTTTCAATGTTAATTTGAACCAAATGCAAAACTAGGCATAGTTTATATCAAGCTCTAATTATAATTATCTAAGAACTGGATTAGCAACCAGAAGGTTCTTGGCACTCCTGGCATCAGCAACAATGACCTTTTAGCTTTGGCAAGTAACCTGAAATGTAGTCTCTAAAGAAATAAGCAAGAAAACATTTATCTACCTCAGGGGAGTCTTTTGAAGATTTTATTTGTTAATTCTTTTTAAGTGCTTTGACTCAGCAAAGTATAATAGACCATCAATACTCAGGGTTATTATTTAGGTTTATGAGACTGGATTTCCATTTGATGTGCAGAATAATTTTTGCGTTCTTATTGTGAAGGGTAGACAAAGATGCCAAAAACTGCCTGACTCCACACAGAGTTGCCTTTTTAAAAAAAATTAACATTCTATAAATATCAATCATTGAACCAACTTTTAAAAATAAACTAATTTATTCCAGCAGTGAGTGGAAATTATTTTTATTAATATTAAAATCTTTCTTCTCCCATGATAATAACTGTTAATATACTAAGAATAACCTCATGTTTACTTGGTACATGGGAATTTCTGAGAACTTTCAGAAAGAACCACTGGGAAGGGCTAGAAAAAAACAAGAATAGAGTGAGAAAGAAATTATTTTGAAAGGGTTAGTTTTCTCTTGTAGAGTAAAACTAGAGATCTAAATAATGCCATTAGAACTAGAAAACATGGGGAGAGAGAACAAAAGTTCAAATTAAATATCTTGGTCATTTATATAAGTGATCAAAATCTATTTATCTAATGTAGAAATAACCTAAGAGAATGTTTTAGTTAAGCATATATCTTATGCATTAAAATACTTTTCAAATTACCACTTGGACAAAATCATAATTTCAAATAGTTATCTTAAATGAAAAATTATGTAATTACTAAAAAAAATTATTTTTGTCAATAATGTTTACTGCCTACAAAACACTGGCAAAACTAAAACACTGGCAAAACTTTTAGTCTGATAGGGAAAGCCATGGTTTCCAACAAAATAAATTTTCCACACAGTTTTCTGCTATTGTTCATTGGTGTGGAGTTCTTAAATACCTGAACAGGAAGTAAAAGAGAGTGAGATAGCATGAGATAACGATGTTTTTAAAAAATAATCATTAATACCTTATATTTTCTGCTTCTGGATTAGCAAAAAAAAATCAATTTCATTACATTTCTTTATAAATAAATTAAAAAACTAAGTTCTAGACAAGAAAAAGAGCTTTATACCAAATGAAAAACCTTCTTCTGATCTCGTGGCTAGCCATTTATCTGCCACCTTCTGAATTTCCATTAAATAAATAGGGTGTCATTTTATTAAGAATACATGCATAGATTACATTTATGTGGCAAGGTGTACATTCGACTGTGAAAATCAAAACAGAAGTAGCAGATGGTTTTGCTTTGACCCTAGAGACCACTCACTGAGCCAGCTCAGAATGAAAACCTCCTTTATACAGCATGAAGATATGATATTTGGAATTCCTACCCCAATGCTTATTTAAATATCAAAATAGAAGAGAATGAAAAAGATGGATTTGGTACAAACTGACATCCAATCATCAACATATAATTCAGAGAAATAGAGTGCATAGTGTAAGCACCCTTCCCATCGGGTGTTAGGACTCATTTACACGCACAGTCTCATTCAAACTAATAGATCAAAATCTCTTCCTCTTTCATTTTCAGAAGAATATTGGTATGTTTCTCTTTTAAGGAAACATGCTATTTAAAACTGTAAAATATAAGAGATAATGTTTTCATATCACAAACATGGTTTTCACATAACAAAAGAGGTCAGTCACTTGAATGCAGTATTCACAACAATTTCATCATCCCAAATAGAAATGCCATACCTTAACTGTCAGACTCTCTACAAAGACCAACCTATCCAGAGGAAAGAAGAGATGGGCTTAAAGATGTGTGTCTGACCGTTCTCTCCTATCCTTCTTGGAGCATTATTTTTTACTCAGCAACTCACTGGGAAGCAGATGAAGGTCAGTGTTGTTCTTAATCAGTCCACTATGATTTCATATAAGACTATAATTTTATATAAACTACTCAGTGAAACAAAATTTGGCTACTAAAAAGAAAATTGATACACATTTAAGTTTATTGGAAAGGTAGTGAACACTAGTAATAATGTAAACAGTGTGTATTATTTATATAATAATATAAAAGGTAGTCCACACTAATAATAATATAAATAATATAAGCGGGGGGAATACATGAGAAACTGACAAATAGACTTTTTCTTCTAGAGGAATGCCACCTAGTTCTAATAAATGCTTATAAGTAGACAAAAGTGGAAGATGCTCTCAGTATTTCACCCATGTTCCCTCGGATCTCTTTAGAATGCTTGTGCACAACAGCTCCCAGTGTGCTTTTACTGCCCACAGCTAGAACCTGACTCCCCTTTTGGGAGGGCTGCTCTGGCTGTCAGAACTCTTTGTTTGCTTATACAGACAGCCAGAAGTGCCAGGATTCATGTCACCTCAGATGCACCTCCTAAAGATTGACTGATATGGCAGGATAATACTCCACTCCCTTGCCCCTAATCAGGACACTCTGAGGTGTGACCTATACTATTGTCTGTGGTCTTCTCCACTGCTGAGCCAGTTACCCTCTTTAGAATTTTGTTTGATAATGCACCCTCTTTTGGCTTCCCTCCCTTCCTGGTCACATGTTCCTATTCTCTTACCAGTTTTTCCTAGAAATGTTTACAATTAAATCACTTCCACATGCCTCTACCTCAGGTTCTGCTTCTGGAGAATCCAATCGAAGTCACCTGATAATGAATTTGGTCTTAGGTAGTAGACTCTCAGAATAGGACTCTGCAATTAAGTCATTTGCTGACCAGATGGTGACAGGAATCCCACTGTTGGAGGTAAATCAGGTGAGGATAACCACTAGCAGGCTATAATATGACAATCCATAAGATCTTCATCTGTGAAATGGAATTAGATACTTGGTCTTTTCAAAATCCACTTCCACCTCCCTGTTGGCGCTAAACCTGTGACCAGGATCTAGCACTTAGCATCGGTCATCTGGAAAAGGACAGGTCCATCTTACAGAGAGAATGAATTATTCACCAAAAGTACTCCAGAACCTAGGTAATATATATGGGTAAGAACCAGGAGAACATGGTTCAAGAAGGGATCTTGAGGCACTGGACTAAATACGTGATGGTGGGTACAATGGAAGTCCCTGTAAGGTAGTTATTGATATGGAGATGCTCTTCCATCATTCAGGATTCAAAGTCCTCAAAAAGGCACCTAGAGCCAACCCTAATACACTGATAGAATGGTTCCTGAAAGATTTTTAAAAATGATGTTGAGGCACCTGGGTGGCTCAGTTGGTTGAGCAATTCAACCCTTGATTTCAGCTCAGGTCATGATCTCATGGTTCATGGGTTCAAACCCTGCATTGGGCTCTTCACTGACAGTGTGGAGCCAGCTTGGGCTTCTCTCTCCCTCTCTCCCTGCCCCTACCCCACTCTCGCTCTATCTCTCTCAAAATAAATACATAAACTTAAAAAAAAAATCATGTCCCACATGAAATGAAGTGAAAATGTCAGAATTAGACAGTAACTGAACTTACATCAGTTCGTTGGTCTGTGGAACAATGAATATCATGAGAGAAAAGGCCAAGTGAAATACCCCAGTACTGCTCCCCACTTCAAACCAGCCAAGATTGAAAATAAGAGGCAATATCATATTCAGATGGGATGGCAGATTAATACCACCCTCAAAGTCTTAACAAATCCTTGCAAAGTATTTCCCAATACATTCCCTATAAATTCACCAGTCTGGTACCCTCAAAAATTAAAGGGATCATGGTAGATGACTGGCACTTACATTTAACTAAGCTTCAATGGCTGATACGCTTACTACAACAGATTAACACTATTTCTAATACTTGGCATGCAGCTATGTATGGATCCAGCTAATGAATTATTTCTAACACCCATATTTTTTTTTAATTTTTTTTTTAACGTTTATTTATTTTTGAGACAGAGAGAGACAGAGCATGAATGGGGGATGGGCAGAGAGAGAGGGAGACACAGAATCGGAAGCAGGCTCCAGGCTCTGGGCCATCAGCCCAGAGCCCGACGCGGGGCTCGAACTCACGGACCGTGAGATCGTGACCTGAGCCAAAGTCGGTCGCTTAACCGACTGAGCCACCCAGGCGCCCCCGTAACACCCATATTTAAGAAATGTTGGAAAGAGTTCTCATTCACTAAAATAGACAACAGTACACATGATCACATCTACCATCTCATCTCAGGACTATTTTGACTTTTTTACCCTTTAGTGGGTGGCCCTGGAAGACATAAAGAGGAAAATATTCCATTGGGTAGAACTTTGAGCTGTATACATGATCATCCACTTTGTGAGGAGAAAGAAGTAGCTAAAGCAAAAACAGACATAAGCTCCTAGGAAGTGGCAAATAAGGTGGCCAGAAACTAGAAGGAACAAGATTGGAAGATGAAGAAAAAGAATTCTGGGAAAAGTCTTGTGGATATACCCATATACCTACAGGAGTGGATATGAAGTGTGTGGATCCTTATTCCACATATAAATGCCCACCAGAGGGGCGCCTGGGTGGCTCATTCAGTTAAGCGTCTAATTCTTGATTTTGGCTCAGGTCAGTGATCTTGCAGTTCGTAGATCGAGTCCTGCATTGGGCTTTCGCTGACAGCCCTTTCCCTGCTTATGCTCTCTCTCTCTCTCTCTCTCTCTCTCTCTCTCTATCTATCTATCTCTCTCAAAATAAATAAATAAACATTTTTAAAAAATCCCCACCGGAGATATTCACTATAAGATAGGAACCACACCATGAAGTAAACAGAAAGATTCATCTGGAAGATGTTAGCCAGCTTCTGCTCTGAGCCATTCTAGGGTTTCAACAGTGACCCCAAGAGTGAACTAGCCATTCATAGGGTAGCCATAGAGATGAAGGCTCTGTATGGCCCCAACAGCATAGACTCCTAACCCCAAGTCTACACACGTAGCTACAAAGCTGTTAAATGTTTACCCTGCCAACAGCAGAGGCAAAAGCTGAACCCCTGATATGGTACCACCTCTTGAGAATAGTCAGCCTCCTAGTGGCAAATTCAGTATATCTGAACTCTTCTACTACAGAAAAAAACAATAATACAACAATTTGTCTGGAATAGGAGAGACATATATTCTATATACGGATTTGCATTTCCTAACAGAAGAATCTTGGCCAGCACTATTATCTGAGGGATCTCAGAATGTGTTATTTACATACCTGAGATCCCATATGACATTGTTTCAGGCCAAAGGACACACTGAAGAGCAAAGAAGATGTAAGAGAAGACACCTGATTACAGGATCCAAAGGGTCCTATAATATACCATACCATGTCAAAGCTGCCTACCTTATAGAACTTTAGAATGACTTCTTAAAGATGCAATTAAGGCACAGCTTAGAAAGGATACCCAGTGGGGTTGGAGCTCAATTCTTCAGGTTGGAATATATACCTTGATCCAACAGCTATTATGCAGTGTTGTCCCCCTACATGGGTCCAGGAACCAAGTGACACCATCACCATCATGTCCAGTGTCTTCTTGGAGAATTTGTGCTTCCATCATTCTAATGTTAGGTTTAGCGTGTCTAGATGCCATGGTTCCCCATTGGGGGTCAGGAGGAGAATATTTCCACTAGGGGAAAAAAATAAGGGCTCCACTAAACCTAAAGCTACAACTTTATGGTCATTTTGGACCCCGAGTGCCAGTAGATAGATAGAATAAGGATTACCATACTTCCAGGGGTAATGATCCTGATTATAATGAGAAGGCAGAGTTGCTGCTACAAAATGGGGCCAAAAAAGGGCCATCTGGAACTCAGAGAACCCTCCTAGGCATCTCTTAGTGGTCTTTTGCCCATTTTCAACTACAAACAAGAATTATACCAAATGCATAGCAATCAGGTCCCAACCTCCACAGGGATGCATATCTGGATCACCCACCAGGCAAGCCACAGGATCTACAGGAGTGCTGGCCAAGGCTGAGGGTAATCTAGAATGGGGGGGATAGGAAGTAGATCATTAATATCCATCTACAACAGGAGAGGCTGTAACTCATCCCAGTAACCTTCCTCTTGAAGGTCTTTAATTTTCTAAAAACTATGACCAACCTTATCCTGAAGAATCTATGGAGCACAGGTAATGTGAAACATGAATAAATCTATGTGGCAGAGGGATAGAACTGTAGCAGATGCCATCAGTGTTCCAGGAATCCCTTTGAATCCCTTCACCATTTTCATGTACGATGACCTCAGTATGCTCTCACCCCAACAGCCAGCATCCATGCTTCCTCCTGACTGCTGCCTTCAGGCTATGTGAACCCATTTAGTCTGCTAATAGGAGTCTGAAGGGCCTAGGAATCTGTGTTTCCCCTGGGTGGCAGCCTTTAACCAGTGACTGATGAAAATGGAGTATAAAACATACCAGCTCCTCTGCCACCTGATCAAGACATCCCAGCAGCCCTTCTCAGCCAGCGTTCCTCATCCAAACCACAGAACAGAAAATATTTGAGCGACTGTTTTCTCAATTCTCCTAAGGATGATTCATAACAGATACCATTCTAGATGCATAGAAATCAATTCATTACATAAAATGGAAGACTTAAGAAATTGGGATTTAATTCTCTCTCCAAATTGTTGAAAAATGTTGTCTGAAATGTGACCTACAATGCCTCCAGAGCTCCCTTGAGTAATTGAGCCAAAGTTACTCTCCGTGGGACTTTCCAAGATGTTATACCCTCCTTCAACCTCCTCTCCTTCCTGGCCCCACTTCTCCACTTTCCTATAGGTTTTCCTGGAAACACTTCCTAAAAAATAACTCTTACCCAAGCCCTCATCTCAAGGTATGCTTATGCGGAACCCAACCAGGGATACTAACTTTCTGAGCCTCAATTTGGTTGCTGAAACAAAAAACATGCATTGCTGGAGCCCAGGAAGTGGCTTCTGTGCTTAAAGTGGCTTCTGTGATAGACTGTTAGGGTATTGTCATAGCAGGAAGCAGGTGAGGGTGGTTCTCTCTATAAGCACAGAATTTGAGATGCATTAAGGAGCCTGAACATATATTACTTAGAGTTATAGAATCTAAATTTAACATAAGTCAGTTTTTCAAAATAACCCCACAACAAAAAATTTGTAAAAAGTAAAGGTGGCTAGTACAGTACCACTTTTAATTGCAATCCAGTTAATGATTCCAATGAAAAAATGTCCACTAGCAGTTGAAGCACTCAATTTTCAACGTTTTTGTTCCTTACCCATTAATACACTGGATTGTAAATTTTGCAAGTTAACACTTAATATGAATAGATTAATAAATAACAGTGAAGCAGTACAGGAAAAGAAACTTCGCTTTCTTTTAACAAGTTATGTTAACTTCTGGTTTTCTCCCAGAAGGCTCAAAAATGCCAAAGGTTTAACTTTAAAGTCTGAGAGTTTAAACAAGGTGATGGTGTTCTGTGTGGACCAAAGATTATCCTTCCTTTATAGTGCCCATATTAAAATCTTCATTCTCGAAATTATGTTATACCAAGATTGTGTTCTTACATCCATCTTGTGCCAGAGCCTAGCATCCAGTGGTCCCTCATAAACTATTGTTCAATATATAAATAGATTATCTAACAAGAACAAAGAGGAAAAAATCTGTCTATTGCAGGTATGAGTATCAATCTATGATTTTAGCTGTGCAAAAAAATATAACTGTCCTTATCTGTCTATATATCTTAATCTGTTTCAAGCCCCCTTTCCACCGGCTTTTTGGAAACTATATGTCCTTTTAGTTTGGGGCACTCCCCATTTACTGAGGTCATGCTAAATTCCAGTCTAAAATGGTTCCAATGCACCATTGATGGGAGAGGAGAGAGGGGCAGTGCTCAATGTCATCTGTCTACACAGCATTTGCTGACATATTCCTCATACTACCTGGTCCTTTTACCACCAAGGATCTGGAACCGAGAAAAAGAAGATGATTCTCTGCTCTTAGATCCTGCAGAATTATTTGGCCTTCCCAGGGTTCAGACTAGAAGCACCAGGGCACATGTCTCATGTCTCCCACCCTGCCCCCTACTCTCTCCCCACCTTTTCTCTCCCCACTACCTCCCCCCACTCCCTGCCTCATTTGAAGCCCATGGAATTTTTGTAGCAAGTATGTTTGGGGTGACGGAGAGGTGTCAGGGTTAGGGAGAGGAGGTAATCTTGGAAACCTGTTATTCTTGGAGTTTTTGGTTATAAGAGCCAAGGTTCTGAAAATCTGAAACCAGGAGCACAGAGTGCCCTAGATTAAAGATGGGGTGAGGAGCTGAGCAAGAAACTATCAGGAAGAAACATCAATTAATATTGTATAAATATTATTCCTCATCCTTTAAGGACAGAGATACCACCATCTCTGATGTCTCCTCCCTTTTTTCCTTCCAATCAAAGTTATCCCTGCCTCTTTTTTTTTTTTTTTTTTTGTATGTTGTTCATTTTGTGGCATTTATCAATTATGCCTTCTGCTAACTGTTTTTGTTCCTTCCTCCTCTATAGACTTGGAACTCTCAGAAGGCAGGGCTGAATCTCATTCATCTTTCAACTCCCAGAACCTAATGCAGCTCCTGAGAGGAATGGGTCAATAAATGTTGGTTGAATAAGAAACATAACTCATCTTTGAGTGTAGCAGAAGCATATTGCTTATGAGAGCACAGTGGTTAGGTGACAAAAACCTGCAGTGGTTGTACTGGTACTAGGCTGAAATGCTGGTTCTTCCTGGCTTAGCCCCTTGCTGTACAACCTTGACCAATTTGTTTCACCTCTTTCTGACTCAGGTTCCTCCTTGTTAAAAGCAGAGACTCAGGAGCTAGACTGCTAAATTTGAATATTGTTTCTCCCATTTATGAGCTGTGTGATCTTGGTACATGATTTATCCTCTCTGTACCTCTGGTTTCCCATCTGTACAATGGGCATGATAATAGTACCCTCCCATAAATTTGCGATGAAGATTACATAAGTTTACATTAATAAAGTGTTTAGAACAGTACCTGGTCCATAGAAAGTGCCATTTGAAGTTACTGACACATAAGTAAAACAAATAGCTTTTGTTGATATTATTTCAGCCCCAATCTACATATGTGGAAATTGATTAGTACACCAGTTTGTGAGGGTAGAAGAGGCCAAGGATCACTTGTGTTCTTGGAAGCCTATTGGGAAAAGGGGACAAACGTATTTTAATCTATATTTTATTTGATATTCCAGAAGCTACAGAATAAGTGTACTGATAATATAAGTTTATTCATGGAAACAGTCTGTGTTAATGTACTCAGCACATACATAGTTTCACAAGCCTCAATTGTCTAAAACATTGATTTTGGTAATCTAAGAAATATGGGTCAAGTGCTGTGTATTTCACATTACTCTTAAATAATGAACTCATCACAGTCTTACACTCTGTCTCTTCTCCCCTTTGTCCACTCAGCATCCATGGGAGACAATCTCCTAACTTAACAGTGCTAGTTGGAGATTCTTAGGACTTAAGCCCAGGCTGAATGCATAAATCTGTATACTGTGCTGGGTCATTAGAAACTGGGAGAAAAAAAAAAGGTCAGCTTTGTTTTACCAGAGAGAGGGGATATAACTGTTTCTCCCACAGAACAAACCAATATAGAAATGAGTACACTGGCATGTTTCCAGAAAAATTTAAACAAACAAACAAACAAATAGCAGAAAGATAATTAGATGTGATCAGGTGGTGGCCATTGGCAGTGCAATAGATATTCCCATGAAATAAATTAATTACCTCTGTAAGGAGCTATTTAAACCATCTTGTCTCTATTATTGGGCTCCTTAGTGTTTGGGGCCCAAAGCCATTGAACTTTCATCTAATCTAACCCTGTCTCTCCATCTCTTCAGGAGTTTGTATTTTTAATGTTTGTCTGATATATTTTCTTTATGTAATAGCATGAGCTTTGGGTGATGCTTCTGACAATAGAAGACTCGGTCATGCTACATAGGAAAGCCACTTGCTGAGATGGGAAGGGACTGGTCCAAGAATCAGGAAATTTCCGTCCAGGTCTAAGTTCTGCTATCTACAGCCTGTGTGACCTTGAAAATGTCACTTTATGTCTCCAAGCCTCACATTCTTACTTCACATGACCTTTTTGGTTCTCTTCTACCTTAAAGGAGCTATAGTTTCATTCCAAGATTATTATGAGCATAGTAATAGTGGTAGTGGTAGGAATAGGTGTAGAAATAATAATAATAATAATAATAATAATAATAATTGCTATCCACCATTTTTTTAGTGCTTACCACATGAGAGACCCTATACCAAGTGTTCTTCACCTACTAACTAATTTAAAATTGTCTCCAATATACAGAGTCTCCTTGAGGCCCAGTTCATTTGAATGACCTGCCCCAGGTCACATCGCTGTTAAGTGAATGGCACAGGAAGGATTCAAACCAATATCTGCTAAACCCCAAAGGTGATACTGAGCAGTGCTCTCTGGGAAGAATAGATAATATTGTCAATGAGAGAGAAAGTCTAGTTTCACAAATTATTTTTCTCTCTAGAGGGCTAACAAATTCTAACCCAAGGCTACTAAAGAGTAATACTAGGCAAATCAATCAGTCATCAGTCAATCAATCAGTCCATCAGTAGTGGAAATTCAGTGACTTGGACCATGTGCCGACCAAGTCAAAGCCAAGGTCAGAATGTGTGCATAGCCCACAGAGTGAGGGCCTGTGCTTCTGATGTGCTCAGCCCCATTCTTTAAGTTTTATTTATTTAAGTAATCACTACACCCAACATGGGGCTCAAACTCATGACCCCAAGATCAAGAATTGGATGCTCTTCTAACTGAGCTAGTCAGATGCCCCCACCCTCATTTTAAGATCATGGAGACATGGGTTACATGGTCCCTGCCCTCCAGGGTGTTCGTACTCTAACTTTAGGTACCTATTAAAGGCTTAAGGACAAGCGAGTGTAAGTGGGTCCCCATGCAAACCTAGGAGACCCAAACAGATTAAAGGACAGAAACCCAGTTTCCTGAAATGAAATGTTTTGTAGGGTTTTTTTGTTTGTTTGTTTAAAAGAAAAAAAAAAAAGCTTTTATACTACTAGGAGAGAATAGATCTATAAACACAAAGTAGTGTGGCCCTTCAGCTCTGATGACACTCCCGCACAATATGTTAAACGTATCAAGTATTGTGGGAAGTCCGAGAAGTTACCAAGCAAGATTGTTTGTCTCTTTCTTTCATTTGGTTGTAACATAAAAAATGCAAGGGTAAACATGTAAATGTGAGGATTTGTTTTTTAGTCACTGGGTTGGTAATTCTTTCCTGCATCTCTTCCCAGAATTAGCATGGATTGGGTAATAGTTTCATTAACGATGTCCTTATTAGATTTTTGGGGTGCCCCACCCAGAATGTGTAACTGGAGTCTGTGTATCTAAACCAATCTACACAAAGAAGTCAGAAAATTATGAATTTTTTAATGTAATTAATCAGTATTTGAAAATGGCAAGGCATTCATTAGGGAACAATTAAGCTATGATGCAAGAAGATAATTAGTAAATTGGGGACAATGTGGGTTCAACCATTACTTTAAAAGTTAAATAATGCTGTTTATCTGTTTTCATATAACAGTGGCATTTTTAAAATTAACATTGAGGTTTAAATAATCACATATTCTCTTTCTGCGTATGTCTATATGTAGCTGTCAGTTTTTCTAGGAATCAGTTGTGATTGTTTTCATCTCTCCAACCATCAACTTTTCCTCCTACATGTTTTCATCATGTTAGGATGTTTTTCCCAGTAAATAGCACTGTCTCATCATATAAAGTAAGTACGTGTTAAATTGTAGTTTCTAGCATTTATCAGTAGCATTATCGTTGTTTTGTCTTATGTGAGATTATCAGTTAAGCTTTGTTTCGTAAGACTAGACCTCAGCGAGATTTTCTTGTCTCTTCTACTGTCCTTTGACACATTTTGCTTATCTATAAAGTACATGCCCTGAGTCATAGAAGGCTAAGATTTTTGAAATTCAAAAGCCCTGACCCTAAAATAAAAAGGCAGACAATACAATAGAATGGTGGCCTAAAGACTTGAACAGAAACTTCGAAGAGGAAATTATCCAAATGGTCAATAAATATAGGAAAAGGTGATCAATGACACAAGTCATCAGGAAAATGCAACGACACGACACACGCCCCAGCATGGCTCTTTGAGAAAAACAGACAGTACCAAGTGTTGGTGAGGACATACAGAACTCAAACCCTCGTATTCTGTCAGTAGTAGTATAAATGGGCTATGCCAACTTGGAAGACTGATGGTAGCAACTGAACTGAACATATGTTAGCCCCATGACCCAGAATTCCAGGTACGCATCCCCCTAGAATAACAGATGTATGTTTACCAAAAAACATGTACAAGGATGTTAACAGCAGCACTGTTTGTAATAGCTGGTTCCCCAAACTGGAAACCACCCAAACACTCATTCACAGTACAATGGATGCTATAGTACCCGTGTACCATGGCATGCTATACAGCAATAAGAATGAACAAACTGAAACCAAACACAACACGGATAACTCTAACCAATGTAATATCGAGCTGGTTACAAAAAGGTACACTGTGTTTCCACTCTCATAAACTAATAGGCAAAACTAATCTATAATGTTAGAAGTCATGAAAAGGATTACCATTGGCAAGGTGGGAAATAAAGTTGCTTCTGAGGGGCTCTTCTCCTTGTAAGGTGCTACTTACAATGGTGTTTTCCTTTGTGAAAATTTATTTAGCTGTAAACTCAAGATTTATATATTTCCCTTCACATATAATTTAATAAAATGATATATAAAAAGAAGTCCAAGATTTTGCAAATAAAAAGCCTTTGCTTTTGAAATTCAAAAGCCTCTTTCTCTGCAATTCTGCTGTTTGCATTTTCTGGAAGACTGCGATGCTGATGCTGCTGGTAAGGGGGGCACATTTTGAGAGCCACTGTTTTCACGTTTATCTACACAGGCTTTCACCACTTTCTCATTTCCCTTAATCCATACATACCACGTTCCAGTCTCGATAGACCGCTGAAACTATGTTCTCCCATGTACCCATGAACCAGTTTCCATAAACCTGTTCAGTTCTCTCCCCCCACCCCCACTAACCTCTCTGTGGTATTTGACCATATTGAAACCTCTTTGAAACTTTTCCTTTGGTTCCTGTCTCCAGTCTTTCCTGGTTTTGTTCCTACTTTTCTAAACTCTTACTTGTTGATTATTCTTCACTTACCACTAAATGTTGGTATTGCCCAATGCTTTGCTCTAGACCACTGTTCTCTTCTTTCTGGTGACCTCATCCTCTTCTTTGGTATTAATTACCATCTGTGTGCTAATGACTCCCGAATCTGAGTCTTCAGCCTACACTCTCCTCTGAGTTCTGGCTCCATATACATAATGTCTTCTGGACATTTCTTTTTGAATAGCCATCCACAAACTCCTCATCTCAAACTCCTTATCTTCTTCTACAAAATCTCTTCCTCTTACATCCCCTTCCTCACTGCTGTCTACCCAGTCACTCAGATCAAATTACTGCACATTATCCTAGACTCTTCCATCTGCCTCACCCTCAAACCGACATATTTTGCAATTCTATTCCTCACTTCTCCATCCCACTGCCATAATTCAGTCTCTGCTCTTGTCTGCCTAGACCATGGCAGTAGCCTTCTCCTTCGGCTCACTCCAATAGCCTACTGGTCTACAGTTCTTTTACGTTGCAGCTACCCCATTGTTCTAAAATCTGAATATGATCATTTTATTCCTTTGCTTGAAATACAATGGGTCCTCCTTCTCTATAGAGTAAAATCCAAATCTAGCATCTGACTTCAGCCCATTCTCAGAAACCTAAAAGCTTCTCAAACATGCAATTTTGTATGAATGAAGGAGAAAGATATTAAAAGGTGGATTGTCAGTAGATCCAGGATGAGACTCCAAATTCTGAATTCTAATCAGTTCCTAGGTGATACTGAGGCTACTGTTGAGCTAGTACATACAATACTTGGAATAATAAGACCCTGCCTGACTTCTTCACTCCAGCTACAATAATTGATTTATAGATTCTCAACATAACATGTGGTTTCATGTAATCTCTGTGCCTCAAGCCCGTGGTCCTCTGTGCTTGCAATGCTTTTCTTCTCTTTTCTAGTTACCTAATGTCACATTATCCTTCAGGACACAACTAAAATAGGACGCCTTCAGGAAGTCTGTCTAGTCTTCTTTTCCCCCCAGGTTCTTTGCATGCCTACAACTTTGCTCTTATACTAACCAGTACCCTTTTTAGACTTAGACAAGCAGGTTCATATCCTAAGACCTGTGCCTCCATGGGCCTTGAACTTTGTAGAGCTTTCCTTGAAATTTTCTAAATGACCTTCCAGCACCTGGAGTGAGCAATAACATCTAGGTGTGATGCACTGAGACTGGACCTGAACCTACATGGGCCCGATCTTTCATCTTTTCCCTTCAGGGCACTCTCCTTCCCATTATCCCAGAGGTGGGTTGGCTGCATGCGTTGAGGAACTCTGAGGGCCTCGTGGCTGGGCTCTGGTTGCAGAAAGGTGGCCTAGTGAGCAAAATGCTCCTGTTGACCTATGCAATGTTTCTTTCCCAGGATAGCATGCAATTTAGCAGGTGCTAATATGCTGATCTGGGATGACTCTGGCTCACATGGGACCCGGGATAAGTTCAGGGTTCTGGAATTCTAAAGGCTTGTGCTTTAGCCTTCTGTGCGGGCTTTTTTTTTTTTTTTTTTTTCTCTTTCACTCAGTTATTTTCTAACCATGGTGCTCCCTCTGGTCTATAGCACCTGAGAGTAGTGGAGGTGGTAGCACACATCCTTTATTCTAGATGCTCCCCAACACTTGTCACCTAAGGAGATCACTCCACCCTCAAAACTTTCTACCATGTGTCACTCCTCCAAGAGTGCTTGAACCTATGTCCTCTGAGGACTTTTCATCAATGCTGTCTTTAGCCTCTGGTCAATGTGCTGACATCATGGTGTTTGGGGTCAACTTCAGGGTGCTAAATAAGGAACATGAGGAATAGACATTCCTTTCACTAATATGATAACGCTTTTTGCTCGACCATGGGCCCCCTCACTCCTCATACTTCAGTGGTGGAGATATATACGAGTCATGGATACAATCAACATTGAAAGAGATCATATTCTAGAAATGCAGTCAGTGATTGTGGCCTAAAGAGAAGAGGTGCTTAGAAGATGTTTTGTTCTTTGTTTATACTATGAAATCCTGAAGGATAAATTTAACATAATAAGAAAACAAAATATCATTAACATTTTCCTGTGAATTCCAGGTAAGACTTGAATTTGTTGTCATCATCAGCAAATCACAACAACAGCTTTTGGGAAGTCAGTATTCATGAATGGCCTGGTAGTTGACAGAGTATCATGATTACTGTTGTAAACAGCATTAAATAATCGGTGTTAGGGAACTGCAGAGACCAAAAGATCTATTTTGCTGTAATGCCAACACTCTCTAACAGCCATGGCATTGTGAGTAATAACAACATAGCTATCTACCTTTTCCTCAAGGTGGGAATATCAAATTAGTCAGAACATTTGACAATAAAGAATATGAAGAAGTGGGTACCTGGACACTACAAGGAATCCTCCAGTGCACTGATTGGATACAAAACAAATACCTAAGTGCCTCTTGAATTCCTGCTATTCTAGATCTTCATCAGTAAGTCAATATACCTCACGTGGGCTCATATGCATGTGCATGTGATTTTGTAATATGTTTTTTAATCAAACTGCTTAGACTGAGTCCCTGAACAAATATACCTGGGGCCCTGTAAATCCTGGCATTGTCATAACCAGTAGTATCCTGTGCATAAGCTTTTATAAAACACACCACATTGCAATGTAATGGTTCATCTCCCTGACCCTCTCTCCCAACAGCTGATCATGAGTGACTCTCTAGGCAGACACTGTTCTATAATGCCAATACCCAGCAAGGTGTCTAGAGCATGGGAAGTTCTCAAAATAAAGCTTGCACTTTGTTGAAAAGTAAGTGTGTTAGTCCATTTTTAACAGGGTGATGGTGATCCATAGCCACCCACATTAAATTACCATTCTCATCTTAATTGGTTTGTTTGTGAAGGACAAGTCTTCATGCCCTGATGTGGTTTGAACCCCTTTTATACTTGAGCTACCACAAAGTGTAGCTAAGAAGCATGGAGGCGAAATAGCTTTTCCTTTTTTGCTGATTTCTACAAGCACATTCATTCACCTACACCTGGCATTCTGTGCAATGAAATGTCAGACATTATAAAGGTAAACAGAGAGGCAGTGGCAAAGGAAGAAAGGAGGGATGAAAAGGATATTTCACAATTTGTCAATTTGTGAATATTGGCATCACCTTTTTGACAGAACAAAGTAGTGCCAAGGACTCTTGTCAGAAGTAAAATGTGCTGGCTCAAGCAAGATACACAAAAAGACACAAGAAGCCCATTGATTATTTTTGTTGTAAAATACACTTTTGATTTCCCTGTACCTTTTAAGAAGAGAAGGTTTTTTAACACTTTTTTCCTATAACATTCACTCTGATGCCTCTGATGCACAAAGAAGCAGCCACTAAAAATGAGAGATGATTCCAATAGAAACTTCACAGTCATGCTTAAAGCAAGAAGAATTAGTCACTTAGCACAAACTCAAGAAGAGAAAATAAATGGGAGTGTGCTGGCCTTTTGTCCTTGGTGACTGTCCACATGTTTAATTTTTCTGAGTTGATGTTCACGGCAAATTTGATTTAGTGATTTTATGTACTCTTACCCGCTAAAGTAATACATATTTTAAATCAACTGTCAGTAACCTTCACAGAGTGAAGAGCATAAATGAAAAGGATTTAATGAAATGCTACAATATGTATATCACTGCCCCCAAACAGCACCATTTCACAAGGTATTTGCTTTGTTTTGAATGCAAAATAGGATATTACCCTCAATAATCATTTTATGAATTTGTCCCTTAAGTGCTTCTGACCAAGGAAAGATAAAACAAGAATTGGCAAGGAGGAAAGGGTCTTCAATGTTGACTCTTAAATAAACATTTTATGATTAAAAAGCCAGGATAGAAATATGCCTGAAAATGGTAACTGCCCTCACTTTGATTAATGCAGAGAAAGCTTCCTGAATTTACTCACTACTGGGTCACAAGATATGGATCATACAATTCCCACCTCTCCTCCCCCACCTCCAGAATAATTGCCTGGAGCAGAGGTGTTCCAGTTGAATTCCATAAAGCTTGCTGACTTTTCTAAGCTGCCTTGGGATCCAAGGGAAGGACCTTGGTGTTTTTAACTCAGGATTCAACAAGCACACTCTGCTCTAATCTTTCTGTGTGCTCACCCCAGCCTGCCAGTGACCTCCCTCTAAGCTGCCACTAGAGCACTCTGTCTTTTCTTGTTGATGCATCTGGGTTCCAAGTAAGATTTCCTTCATAAAGATATTTTTGGTTCTAAACACAAAATTTTTAAACCGCTCCACTTTGGCTGGGAAATTATTTATTTATTTATTCATTCAATAAATATATATTAAACATCCACTATGTTCAGAGAGCTGAGGATTCAGGACAGAAGGGTAGTTGGGGGCGGGGAGTGAAGAACATTGTAGGCCTAGGGGACAGCACATAGTAAGATCCTGTGGCAGAAGGGGAAACTAAACTGTGTTCAATGGATGCAAAAACAGCCACATGTGAAAAGCTGAATAATAATATGAGATATTAAAGAAGCAAATGATAAGTCAATAGCATTAACAATAAAAAACATGGTAATTCCATGTTCAGTTGAACACAGTCATTTATTTTTTTTTTTAAATTTTTAATGTTTTTATTTATTTTTGGAAGAGAGAGACAGAGCATGAGTGGGGGAGGAGCAGAGAGAGAGGGAGACACAGAATTTGAAGCAGGCTCTGAGCCATCAGCAGAGAGCCCAATGAGGGGCTCGAACCCACAAACTGTGAGATCATGACCTGAGCCGAAGCCAGACGCTCAACCGACTGAGCCACCCAGGCGCCCCAAACACAGTCATTTATTAAATACACAAACTGATGTTCAGTATGTGATAAAAGGTGTTAAATTCCATGAAAATGAATTTATTCTTTCTTCTGCAGAAGCCAAAAGCTATCCAAGGTTTTTGAACAGGATTATTGAGTGTGAGCTCAGACGAGGAAGATACCCACCTCAGATGCCAGGCCTTAAATGCCATGATGACTTCTGTAGGCAAGAGGAAGAAATATGGGTTTTGGAATAGAATTTTGAACATAATCAAACACAGGTTTATTTAGAAAAATAGCACTAGGGGCAGTATGAAGAATATACTGGACAGATTGGAACCAGAGATATAAGTTAAGGAGTAATTGCTAACAAAAACTAAAGGTTTTCACTTTTCTGTTAATGATAATGCCACAATTCTGATGAGGGAGCAGGGACCTAGGAGACTCAATCACTGCTGACAGCAATACAAATAACAATAACTCTTTTGAGGAAAACATTGCAATTTGTGTCAAAAAGCCTTAATACTTTTTAACCTAATAATGCTACTTCTTAGGGATTTATTCTAAGAAAATAACCCAAAAGTTACAAAAAGCAATAATTACATTATTTTTGGTAATCTCTATAATTGTTAAAATCAGAATTGAACTCATGGTAAATCATTTTTGTATAATATTATTCAACTGTTAAAAGTGCTTATTAATTAGAAAGAATAATGCCAGAGCCTAAAAACAAATGCTTAAGTAGGATGAAGACTGAGGACCGGTAGATCTAGCACTACAGAAATTCTGGTGGCCTTTCCTCTAATACAGTAGCCTCAGCAGGGGGCAGAAATACTATTATAAACAAGGGATGATGATTAATTTGGGGACTGAGGCAATGATGATATGAGCAGTTTCAAGGGAAATTTAAAAGATACACTGATAAGATAAGGGGTGTGAGTAAAGAGATGATAACATAATGAAGTTTCTAATATGGCGACCAGATGATGGTACAAGCAGAAACTCAAGGAAAAAATGATGAGTGTCACTTTGGACACATTAGACCTGAAGTCAGTTGAAATTCCAAGTGGTAAGATCTAGCAGACTTCTGGAAATACAGGCCCAGAATCCAGGAAACATGGCAGGGCCAGAAGTAGATGGTTGGTATTTGGAGACATTGAAGTTCATGAGATTATCTGAAGAGCTAGTAGACACTCAAAAATTAGAGATTTTTTAAATAAACTTTTTGTTTATTTATTTATTTTGAGAGAGAGAGAAAGGGGGGGGGGGGCACAAGCAGGGGAGGGGCAGAGAGAAAAGGAGAAAGAGAAAATCCCAAGCAGGTTTCATGCTGTTAGCACAGAGCCCAACACGAGGCTCAAACCCATAAACCATGAGATTGTGACCTTAGCCAAAATCAAGAGTCAGACGTTCAACTGACTGAGCCACCCAGATACCCCAGAGGTATTTTTAATTAAAGATAGAAATATACCCATAAGTATCTACTGAAGAAATTTTCTTAAGTTCGCTTACTCACTAATATAAGCTCCTTTTTTTTTTTTTTTAAGTAGCCTCTACACCCAATGTAGGGCTCAAACTCACAATCCTAAGATCAAGAGTCACATGATTTTCCAAATGAGCCAGCCAGGCATCCCATGTTTGTTCTTTTTTCTATGAGGGACACAAAATATATGGAAAAAATGTAAAAACAGAAGAAAAGCTATGTAAGGAAATTGGAAAAGAATGATGACAAAGGCATAGATGAGAAACAACAGAAGACTCAGGTATGACTTACTTGTTGGAATAGTCAGACAAGGCATTTAAAACAACTATCATTATGTTAAAGCCTCATGTAGAAAATGGACAACATGCATGCACAGTTGGAGAATTTCAATATAGAGATGGAAACTAAAAGAAAAACACAAATGGAAATGCTACAAATAAAAATCATGGAAGAAATAAAGAATGCCTCTGCTCAGCTCTTCAGATTCAACACCACTAAGCCTAGGGAAAAAAAGAGTGAATTTAAAGATGAGTCAATCGAAATTACCCAGTCTGAAACATTAAAGGAAAATAAAATGAAAAACATAGAGCAAAGAACCTAAGACCTGCAGAACAATATCAAGAGGTCTAATATACGTGTAATTGGAATCCCTACATAAGCAAGAAAGAATGAAGCATGAGAAACATTTTCATAGATAATGGTCAAGAGTTTTCCAAAAATAATGAACAACATCAAACCACAGATCCAACACGTTCAGAGAACCCTACCCATGATATACACCACCAGTAGCACTCACCAAAAAAACACCACACACCTTGAACACAGTGTATTCCAACAGCTGAAAAACAGAAATAAAGAGAAAATCTTGAAGGCAGTCAGAAAAAAAAGTGACATTACATGCAGAAGAATAAAGATAATAATTAAAACACATTTCTTGTTAGAAACTATGCAAGCCTCAAAAAATAAGTTGGAAAGTATTCCTACCTCTTGTATTTATGGAAAAGTTTGTGTAGGAGTGGTACTACCTCTTCTTTAAATGTTTGGCAGAATTCACCAGTGAAGCCATCTGGGCCAAGAGTATTCTTTGTTGAAAGGTTTTTAACTATGAACTCAACTTTTGAAATAGATTATAGGACTATTCACATTACTCATTTATTCTTGAGTGAGTTTTGGGAATTTGCGTCTGTCAAGAAATTTGTCCATTGCATTTAATTTGTCCAGTTTATGGTCATAAACTTCCTCGTAATTTCCTTTGTTATCCTTTTAATGTCTTCAAGGTCCATAGTGATGTTCTCTCTCTCATTTCTGCTATCGGTAATCTGGGTCTTTTCTCTTTTTCAATGGTCAGTCTAGTTAGAGACTTATCAATTTTATTCATCTTCTCAAAAACAAGCGTTTGGATTAATTGAACCAGGTTGTTTAGAAGGAAGGATTGGAAAAGGAAAGCTACCCTGAAGAAGTAACAATGAAATTAAAACTTGAATGAGATAGTACCAGTGTCCAAAGAGAAATAGTAGATGGGTGAGTCCTAGCAATAGTATTTTTTTTTAAAAAAAGGGCCAATGTGGTTGCAGTGTGGAAAATAGAGAGGGGACTGTTGCAGTATGAGAGCTAAGAGAAAATTAGAGCCTATATAATACAAACAATACAGTCATGGTAAGGAATTAAGTGTAAATTTATACCAAAAGCAAATGGAAGGCCAGGAGGGTATTACAGAGCAGAATGACATGATCACTGTGTTTTGAAAAGCTCAGTCTGGCTATATTGTGGGGATTGAATTGGGGAGGAGGAATAGAAATGGAAAGAAAGATTAGGTGGTGACTACAGCAGTGGGTAGAGCTTAGACTGGGAGATGGTAGAGAAATGGAAGGGTTGAAATGATAATGTGTAAAGATTGGGACAGAATTGGTCAGTTGCTTGATTAAATTTTGTATTGGTGGTAATAAAATATTGATTTAGCAGTTACCATGTGCTAGCAACCAGTCTAAGCATTTAGGTGACTTAATACAAGATGGTGTGGCTAGGAAGACAAAGAGCAAGGCTTGAAGGCAGGCAGAGCCTATGCCCTAGGTCCTTGCTGTTCCTGCCTCTTGGATGATAGGATTAAAGAAAAGAGAGGATACAGGAGGAATCCTTGGGCTTTGGGTCCAACAACTGGGAGCCATTTATTAAAATAAGAAATATTAGAGGAAAGCTATGTTTTGCAGAAGAATCATGAGTTTGGCTCGAGACAAAACAAAGTAGACATATTTATTGTATAACCTTAGAAAGAAATCCAAATCTAAGGAAGTCCTTTTTATGGTGTAATGGTAAAGGGCTTACATATATAGCTTGAAAATTATTAAAGCACATTTAGTTGTGTGTGTGTGTGTGTGTGTGTGTGTGTGTGTGTATGTAACATAAAACTATAGGACACAAACAAAATGGTTTCTTTGGAACTCCAGTTCTGATACCTTGTATGGGAATGACCTATACTCCTGCGAATAGCAATTATGACCTCTGGACAAGATATTAAAAATTTTTTAAGGTAATGGGGAGTGGCCAAAAGAAGGCATACACTGGAGAGGGTTTGACCCTTGAAAAAAATGGAACCACACTGAGTGAAATACATACTTATTAGGCTTATCGCCTGAAGGTACTCGGCTTATACTACATTGTCTGGAAATAAAGGGGAAAGTTACAGTCCTTTAGATAAGAAGAGTCAGAAAAAGGTGAATGATACTTTCAGAGCAGCTGTAAAAGAAGAAGGAAACGTTATAAAGAAGGAAAAACAGACGGGGAAGCTAAAAATCTGCATATCAATTCTCCTGAACTCTTGGCTGATCCCTAAGCTACACATGCACAGTTGGTAAGTCAAGGAATTCAAGGGGAAACAATTTCTGGAAGACTGAAAGGCAGGAGCAGAATTTTCAGGTGCCACCCAGGACAGGAGTGACAGAGTTTGAAATCACATCCTTCTAAGTTAGAGGGACTCGGTAAACATCTCAGCCTTTTGGTGCAGACCCCAGAGGACTGTGCTTCAAAGTACAAGTTACTTCCCAGAATTTAAGGGATTCACTCTAGGACTAGGAAAGTACTGAAAATAGACCTGCCTTAAAAAAGAGAAACAAAGCCTCCAAGGTAACCTGCCAATAATTTAGCTGTTTTGTCCACCATCACTTAACACGCTTTGGAGAAAGATAGCAGAACCCCAATCTCAACTACCCATCACCCTGAATATCCAAAACAGAAATCATTACACAGGGTAATGTGATGTATAGACAAGGGAAAAGTCAGTCAAAAGAAAAGTGCCAATAAATGAACAAGGAAGTTAAAATAACTATGATTCATATGTTAAGGAATGTTAATGAATATAAGTTATTCCTCACAAAAATAGTAAAACACATCTCCTAAAGTGACTACTAAATTGAACCATTTTATCCATATGTATAGTAAGTTCTGGTAACTTTTGCTAAATTTATCAAATTTACAAAAAAAAAATCTACAATTTACTGCACTGACACAGGCTTTTCCCTACAGTTTCAACAAACAGAGAAAGTTAATAGATGGTAGAATATAAACTGCAATCAAATACAAGCAGCAAGACTCAGAAACGCAATCATAAAAGAGTATCTCCAAAAAATAATTGTAGTAGAAATGACACAGTTACATTCAGGAAAAAAAGAATGAGATGGGGGCACCTGTTAAAACAATGGCATTTCTAAACAATTCATCAATTTTGTTATTGTTTGTTTATATTTCATGCTTTTGGTATTAATACTGTAGGAAAATTAAAATGAAGGGTATGACTAGATCATTTACTGTAGGAAGATTACAACAAAAGAATATGGCTAGATCATTACATTTCTAGAATAGTTGCTGATGAACCCTAGAGGATTTGGCCAAGAGACTACTCTTCCTGTAGTTAGATCTGGCCAATCCAAAGAACCAATTACACCATATATTCTTGGGTGTTTGCATAAAGCTGGGTTTATTTGCAACCCTCCCCATTCCCATTCCCACTCCCTCCCCCGCCCCCTTCTGGGAGGTAAAGGCCAGGAAATGAAAGGTTATTTTCTGCTTGGAAGGTCTTCTAAGAGGAACTTGATAGTTTCACACAGAGGTGCCCCGTACATAATCACAACACCTAACAATGAACTAGCTGTTCTGAGCTGCTTTAAATGCAAATGGGAAGACTAAGGAACATCTCCAAAGCATTCCTAGCCCCCAATCTCTTTTAAAAATCAATTGTTTTCAAAACCCCTCCTTATGTTTCTATAGCAAACAGCTGCACAAAATAAACAGTGAAAAATCACACAGTATACAGACTCTGCAGAGCTTAGATAAAGAAAGCTACAAAAGTGAAGAATTCTTTCACAATTTCTAACACACAATACAGGACAAGAGGAAATTATACCAGGCGTTACACCACCAGGTCTCAGAGCTGCACAAATGATTGAGTCTGATTCCAAGGTCTTCCAGATCTTGTGATTTAGGCATTCTGCCATATTACTCAAACTATCCTTGTAATATATACATTTATACCATGTCCTTTTTGACTACTCGTTCAAGGTATAGCATAATAAATCAGAGAAATTTAATTGCAATTGAGCATAATTGATACACAATTTTTTAATAAACTCAAATGAAGAGATAATCCCCTGGTATATTCTTTCTTTTTAAATAAGCAGTAAGAGAAGTATATGCCTAACACATTCTAAATGAGGCATTTTATTACAGCTGAATTATTATGAAAGGCTTCTTTTCATGTCCTCATACCGGCTTCAAACAGCAAGGAATCTGTGGCTCACTAATAAATGCATGATAATCACATGTTTTCTTATTTTCTAGATGACTTCATGGATTACTTAATTTTAAATGTCCTCTACACTTAAAGGTGACTGAAAGCCAAATACTGCAATAACATGGAACAATGCATTCTATGGTTCATGTACTATGCTTACTTATAGTGAGATGCTTTGAAATATCTAAGAAACCTAGAAAATGGGAAACCTTATTGAAACTACAACTTTAGTCTTGAAACAATCAGGCCACAAGACCCAGTGCTGGTTGAGGTGGTGCTCATAAGCTTAAACTCCCCTTCCCATCTCCAGTCATATGACTCCTGTTCCTTCTCTTGTTGTTCTTATTGTTTTATCTTCTACTTATTTTATTTATTTTTTTCTCTTTTTATGTCTATGCCTTAAGATTGCCTGCCAGGGGATTCTTAAGCATGATATTCTCCCTTGTGGCCACTTCAGCTAGAAAAGATGGTGAAGTTGAAATACTTTGATCCTCTGCCTCTTGATTCATTAATTTATCCTTTCATTCAACCTCTACAGCAAAACTGTACCCTGCCATGACACGTATGTGTAACTATTATCAAGTAAGTAAGCAGCCTCAGTGATCCTACACAACTGAATGGCCAGAAGGTCCAAAGGTCTGATGGCTTGTGGATGGCCATTGCGTCCTGTGTCTTCACACGGTCTTTTCTCTGGGCCTCTTTTAGACAGTTATGTGCATGATTCAACTTTGTGTCCCCATATACCTCACCCCATGCCTGGCACACAGTAGTGGCAAATGAATATACATTAAATAAATGAATTTACACTTTCCTAGGTGCTTTTAAGCTCAATGAAGCCTACTGATTATTCTGTCTTCCTCTTTAAACTGTTTCTTCCTTTAATAGTAAAATATTTAATTTGGCCACATTGTAATGGTTAGTTTGAGCTCCTTCTTTCATATCCTATACTGATAAATTAGTATCCATGTATTGTGAAGTCTGATGGTTTTTTAAAACTTTTCTTCTTTCTTATATATAAGTCAAGTCTTTAGGGCTTTTTATTGGTGTTTTTCTATTATTCTAGTTTAGGGGAGGAGACTGTATTGTCTTGATTTTTACCAAATATACATATATTTTTGAAGACCAGACTCACGTATTTGTGTAAGTCCTTTTCAGCATATATTGTAAATATTTGGCAGACGACATCCCAATAGAAATTCTTACATGAATTCAATGGCTATTGACCATTAAAAACCCAGGAAAATCATATTGTTCTATGTGGCACGTTGTTAGAAAGGACCTAAGAGAGCTTTAACTAAGGGGCCAGGGACATTACTATGCATTTGTCTATTTAACCTTGATTCAAGCAATAAGAGCATTATAAGCATTTCTATGGAAGCTCAACCACCCAACATAAAGCCTAGTAAGATAATAATAAAAATCCTCATCTATCTCTACAGGCCTCTTAACACCTGCCACCCAGTGAAGATTCCTGTGGTACCCAACTCCCAATTCCCTCCTCACATGCTTATTGTCGCTTACAACAAGGTCCATGAACCATTCTAAAGATGCTGTCCACCCTTTAATATCCTAGACAACCCTAAATTGTGCACAGCTGAGCCATCAGCAGCTAAGGAGAAGGTTCAAAGAATAGCTATTCATGGTAAAGCCACAAGATGCAACATGAGGACCAAAGGGCATCCAAAGAATGAAGCCGCAAAGAGCAGACTGTTGGAGTGAGGCAGAGAGGCTCTTGAGAGAAAAGGAAACTTTGAGAGGGCACTTTTACAAAGGATTGAGACAAGTGACCCTGTTTATCCACACAGAGGATTGCTTCCTTTAATTAGATTTCTCAACAGGAAGAATTTGTGATTCTGAGGACATCACAAAGGGCAGGTAATATTCAGATACATCTCTTAAGCCTCCTGAAAACCTTGGAGTATCCGACTATAAAAGCAACTTTAAAAAAAAAAGAAGAAGAGGAAGACAAAGAAGAAAGAAAACCCTGAGAATTTGTCAGAGGCGGAATTTCTGCCTGTTTGCATTCACCCAGATAGTTTCAGTGTATGCAGTTGGTATTTTACTACATCTAACTGTATATTGAATTCCATGTGATGTGTTTTTGAGGAATACAAAGTAGTTGTTCAATGATAATAGTATTCAAATTGCACCCTTCCTTCAAAAAATGTATGTGCCACAACAAAACCTGAGTATAAGTCGAGCACAGACCTAAATGCTTATGATTTTACATGCAGTCCATTGAACATTAATCATTCCAGTGACAATAATAGTAATCCTTTATTTTTATTACACTTTACAGTTTAAAAAGTATTTGGAGCAGGTGAGTTTCATTTAAGAAACAATATTTAAAGGAATTTCACAAAATTTTACAATGATTATATCTGATGGTAAAAACATGTTTTTTAATAAAAAATGTTTTTTTATAAAAAAAACATGGAAGAATTTAAAGAAGATAATTAAAAGCACTTTAACACCACATACACACACACAGAAACCAACAATAAAATGTTGGTAAATTTCTTTTTCAAGCATATCTCATATAATAAATTATATAAGTATATATTATAAAACACACACACAATATATAATTTGATTACTTGATAATCTATTATATGAGGTATTTAAGCTCCAATTATTTGCTATTATTAACTATAATCCCCATGCTGTACATCACACCCCAGGGATTATTTATTTTCTACCTCCAAGTTTGTACCTTTTGACCATCTTTACTCATTTTATCTGCCCCCACCTCCCACCTCAGGCGACCACCAATCTATTCTCTATATCCATGAGCCCAGGAGCTGAGCTCTTTTTTTGGGGGGATTCCACATATAAGTGAGAAAGTGAGATCATAGCTATTTGTCTTTCTCTGTCTGATTTATTTCACTTAGCACAATACCTTTAAGGTCTGTCCATGTTGTCACAAATGGTAAGATTCACTTTTTTTATGGCTGAAATATATTATTCATATAATATTATTATTTATATATGTTATATGAAATAAAATATATATATATTTCTATCTCACATCTTCTTTCTATCACAGATATCTATATCTCACATCTTCTTTATTCCTTCATCCATCAGCGGGCACTTAGATTACTTCCATATCTTGGCTATTGTAAATAAAGCCGCAATGAACATGAGGGTACATGTACACTTTTGGGTTAGTGTTTATGTTTCCTTTAGATGTATACCCTGAAATGGAATTGCTGAGTCATATGATAGTTCTACTTTTAATTTTTTGAGGAAACTCCATGCTGTTTTCCATAGGGGCTGCATCAATTTATATTCCCACCAACAGTGCCTAGGGTTTCCTCTTCTCCACACTTGTTATTTCTTGTCTCTTTTATAGTAGCCATTCTAACAGGTATGAGATGACATTAGACTACAAGTTCTATAAGGGCAAGTCTCATGCCATTTACTATTCGAGCCAACACTTGATGATAAACCCTGGACCATTTTTCTGAGAGCATATACTAACAGGGGCTTCCAATTGTAAATCCTCCCTCTGTCTCTTTGAGATGTATGGGTGGTATCTCCTGAAACTTAGGAGTGTCTTTCTCAAACACCTTCTCAAATCCATTCCTTTAAAATGTAATCATCAGCACAGCAAAGGAAACAATCAGAAAAACTAAAAGGCAACCCTTGGAATGGGAGAAGATATTTGCAAACGACATATCAGATAAAGGGTTAGTGTCCAAAATCTATAGAGAACTTATCAAACTCAATACTCAAAAAACAAATAACCCAGTGAAGAAATGGGCAAAAGGCATGAATAGACACTTCTCCAAACAAGACATCCAGATGGCCAACTGACACATGAAAAAATGCTCAACATCACTGATCATCAGGGAAATACAAATCAAAACTACAATGAGATACCACCTCACACCAGTCAGAATGACTAACATTAACAACTCAGGCAACAACAGATGTTGGTGAGGATGTGGAGAAAGGGGAACCCTCCTGCACTGCTAGTGGGAATGCAAGCTGGTGCAGTCACTCTGGAAAACAGTATGGAGGTTCCTCAAAAAATTAAAAATAGAACTACCCTACAGCCCAGCAATTGCACTACTAGGTATTTATCCAAGGGATACAGGTGTGCTGTTTTGAAGGGGCACATGTACCCCAATATTTATAGCAGCACTATCAACAATAGCCAAAGTATGGCAAGAGCCCAAATGTCCATCAATGGATGAATGGATAAAGATGATGCGGTATATATATATACAAGGGAGTATTACTTGGCAATCAAAAAGAATGAAATCTTGCCATTTGCAACTACATGGATGGAACTAGAGGGTATCATGCTAAGTATCACGCTAAATAAGAAAGACAAAAATCATATGACTTCACTCATATGAGGACTTTAAGATACAAAACAGATGAACATAAGGGAAGGGAAGCAAAAATAATATAAAAACAGGGAGGGGGACAAAAACATAAGAGACTCTTAAATATGGAGAACAAACAGAGGGTTGCTTAAGGGGTTGTGGGAGGGGGGATGGGCTAAATGGGTAAAGGGCTTAAGGAATCTACTCCTGAAAGCATTGTTGCACCATATGCTAACTAACTTGGATATAAATTATAAAAAATAAATAAACTATTAGATTATAACAATAATAATAATAAAATACACATTATAATTTTTAAAAAATAAAATAAAAAATAAAATGTAATCATTGGGACATATAGGGCCTGTGTATCTCACCTCTGTAGGAGGATAGAATCCCAGCTTTGATAATTGCCAGCTAACAGACACAACTGGCCAAATCAGCATTTACACTAACCAATTCTTTGTAATTTTTTACTTCCGCTACTCTACTGAGCCCCCACTCATCCCCTTCCTACTCCCTCATTCTCTTTAAAATGCCAGGTCAACCCTGTACAAATGAAGTTGAGTTCAGTTCACACTGGGCCCTCTCCCCTCTTGCAATAATATATTTCTATTTAAAATCTGTCCTTATCAGGAAAACCTCCAAAAGCATGAAGGTTAAAGAACACCCTACTAAAGAATGAATGGGTCAACCAGGCAATTAGAGGAGAAATTTAAAAATATATGGAAACAAACGAAAATGAAAATACAACAATCCAAACGCTTTGGGATGCAGTGAAGGCAGTCCTGAGAGGAAAATACATTGCAATCCAGGCCTATCTCAAGAAACAAGAAAAATCCCAAATACAAAATCTAACAGCACACCTAAAGGAAATAGAAGCAGAACAGCAAAGGCAGCCTAAACCCAGCAGAAGAGAAATAATAAAGATCAGAGCAGAAATAAACAATATAGAATCTAAAAAAACTGTAGAGCAGATCAACGAAACCAAGAGTTGGTTTTTTGAAAAAATAAACAAAGTTGACAAACCTCTAGCCAGGCTTCTCAAAAAGAAAAGGGAGATGACCCAAATAGATAAAATCATGAATGAAAATGGAATTATTACAACCAATCCCTCAGAGATACAAACAATTATCAGGGAATACTATGAAAAATTATATGCCAACAAATTGGACAACCTGGAAGAAATGGACAAATTCCTAAACACCCACACTCTTCCAAAACTCAATCAGGAGGAAATAGAAAGCTTGAACAGACCCATAACCAGCGAAGAAATTGAATCGGTTATCAAAAATTTCCCAACAAATAAGAGTCCAGGACCAGATGGCTTCCCAGGGGAGTTCTACCAGACGTTTAAAGCAGAGATAATACCTATCCTTCTCAAGCTATTCCAAGAAATAGAAAGGGAAGGAAAACTTCCAGACTCATTCTATGAAGCCAGTATTACTTTGATTCCTAAACCAGACAGAGACCCAGTAAAAAAAGAGAACTACAGGCCAATATCCTGATGAATATGGATGCAAAAATTCTCAATAAGATACTAGCAAATCGAATTCAACAGCATATAAAAAGAATTATTCACCATGATCAAGTGGGATTCATTCCTGGGATGCAGGGCTGGTTCAACATTCGCAAATCAATCAACGTGATACGTCACATTAATAAAAGAAAAGATAAGAATCATATGATCCTGTCAATCGATGCAGAAAAGGCCTTTGACAAAATTCAGCACCTTTCTTAATAAAAACCCTTGAGAAAGTCGGGATAGAAGGAACATACTTAAAGATCATAAAAGCCATTTATGAAAAGCCCACAGCTAACATCATCCTCAACGGGGAAAAACTGAGAGCTTTTTCCCTGAGATCAGGAACGCGACAGGGATGCCCACCCTCACCGATGTTGTTTAACATAGTGTTGGAAGTTCTAGCATCAGCAATCAGACAACAAAAGGAAATCAAAGGCATCAAAATTGGCAAAGATGAAGTCAAGCTTTCACTTTTTGCAGATGACATGATCCTATACATGGAAAATCCTATAGACTCCACCAGTAGTCTGCTAGAACTGATACATGAATTCAGCAAAGTTGCAGGATACAAAATCAATGTACAGAAGTCAGTTGCATTCTTATACACTAACAATGAAGCAACAGAAAGACAAATAAAGAAACTGATCCCATTCACAATTGCACCAAGAAGCATAAAATACCTAGGAATAAATCTAACCAAAGATGTAAAAGATCCGTATGCTGAAAACTATAGAAAGCTTATGAAGGAAATTGAAGAAGATATAAAGAAATGGAAAGACATTCCCTGCTCATGGATCGGAAGAATAAATATTGTCAAAATGTCAATACTACCCAAAGCTATCTACACATTCAATGCAATCCCAATCATAATCGCACCAGCATTCTTCTCGAAACTAGAACAAGCAATCCTAAAATTCATATGGAACCACAAAAGGCCCCGAATAGCCAAAGCAATTTTGAAGAAGACCAAAGCAGGAGGCATCACAATCCCAGACTTTAGCCTCTACTACAAAGTTGTAATCATCAAGACAGAATGGTATTGGCACAAAAACAGACACATAGACCAATGGAATAGAATAGAAACCCCAGAACTAGACCCACAAACGTATGGCCAACTCATCTTTGACAAAGCAGGAAAGAACATCCAATGGAAAAAAGACAGTCTCTAACAAATGGTGCTGGGAGAACTGGACAGCAACATGCAGAAGGTTGAAACTAGACCACTTTCTTACACCATTCACAAAAATAAACTCAAAATGGATAAAGGACTTGAATGTGAGACAGGAAACCATCAAAACCCTAGAGGAGAAAGCAGGAAAAGACCTCTCTGGCCTCAGCTGTAGCAATCTCTTACTTGACACATCCCCAAAGGCAAGGGAATTAAAAGCAAAAATGAATTACTGGGACCTTATGAAGATAAAAAGCTTCTGCACAGCAAAGGAAACAACCAACAAAACTAAAAGGCAACCAACGGAATGGGAAAAGATATTTGCAAATGACATATCGGACAAAGGGCTAGTATCCAAAATCTATAAAGAGCTCACCAAACTCCACACCCGAAAAACAAATAACCCAGTGAAGAAATGGGCAGAAAACATGAATAGACACTTCTCTAAAGAAGACATCTGGATGGCCAACAGGCACATGAAAAGATGCTCAATGTCGCTCCTTATCAGGGAAATACAAATCAAAACCACACTCAGATATCACCTCACGCCAGTCAGAGTGGCCAAAATGAACAAATCAGGAGACTAGATCCTGGAGAGGATGTGGAGAAACGGGAACCCTCTTGCACTGTTGGTGGGAATGCAAATTGGTGCAGCCGCTCTGGAAAACAGCGTGGAGGTTCCTCAGAAAATTAAAAATAGACCTACCCTATGACCCAGCAATAGCACTGCTAGGAATTTACCCAAGAGATACAGGAGTACTGATGCATAGGGGCACTTGTACCCCAATGTTTATAGCAGCACTCTCAACAATAGCCAAATGATGGAAAGAGCCTAAATGTCCATCAACTGATGAATGGATAAAGAAATTGTGGTTTATATACACAATGAAGTACTACAGCGCAATGAGAAAGAACGAAATATGGCCCTTTGTAGCAACGTGGATGGAACTGGACAGTGTGATGCTAAGTGAAATAAGCCATACAGAGAAAGACAGACACCATATGTTTTCACTCTTATGTGGATCCTGAAAAACTTAACAGAAACCCATGGGGGAGGGGAAGGGAAAAAAAAAAAGAGGTTAGAGTGGGAGAGAGCCAAAGCATAAGAGACTGTTAAAAACTGAGAACAAACTGAGGGTTGATGGGGGGTGGGAGGGAGGGGAGGGTGGGGGATGGGTATTGAGGAGGGCACCTTTTGGGATGAGCACTGGGTGTTGTATGGAAACCAATTTGACAATAAATTTCATATATTAAAAAAATAAAAATAAAAATAAAAAGATATAAAATAAAATCTGTCCTTATCACTTTAGTGTCTGGCTTCATTCATCTCTGACAAAGCTTATCCTTGTCTTCTCTATCATTTCAGCTACTATTAGTGAACCAAATATCCTAACAAAGGTAGTTATAACATGATTCTGCAGAGTTTTATAACAAGGGTATCAGTCAAATGGCATTTTGCGTGTGGTTAGATATTTTCTTGCTTACGTCCCCCCAGAAGCATTGGGCTTACATGTGGTTATAAATTGAGTAACGCGTTAGACAACTATTTCCATGCATGAAACCCCAGTGGCCATTAAAAGTTATGAAGATTTTCTAGCATGTGCCTCAAACTTTACTATCAGTCTCTTCATCTGTGCCAAAAAAGTATATTATCTGTTCCAATCGAAAAGATACCAAATCTCAAGACCATCTTTTTGAAGTTTTTCCATATTACATATTCCTTGTTTTCTACATCTGCCTTTATGTTTTAGCTGTCCACTGAAACATAGCAATAAATGGCTACCCTCAGCGGATGCCAACAGAGTATCACGATCTGTTCGATCTGTTCGAGGTGCTCCATGTGCTTCCTCTCAAAACCTACGACAACACAGTAAGACTGCTGTTCTCAAAGACAAGGAAACTGAGGCTCAAAGAGGCTCAACCAATTGCCAAAGATCACAGAGCCTGTAGATAACGGAGCTGTGATTTGAACATGGATTGTTTGACTTCAGAGTCTGTGCTTCACAACCTAAGTGGATATAGTCATACATAGATTTTTGGCTCTTTCATATTTCTCATCTTTAATAACTAGCATGCAGTCAAAACAAAAGTGAATATGAAGGAAAATTATATACAGAAGAAATATTGTAATTATAAAGAAAGAAAAGAGAAAAAGAAGAAAACAGTCAAGCTGTGGCAGAGCAAACTCCAAAGCAATCAAGAGGCTTCTACACCCCTAGTTTTCTTTAAAGGAGATGTATTACATTCCTTTGAAACTCTTGCTTTGGAATGAAGGTGGCATACTGTGGGGAGACCAAGGAAATTAAACTTTTTTAATCTTATTGATTCCTATTCCTTTCATTCCATCTGTTTCCTTGGCATGGCAAAGGGGGTGACGATCAATGCAGAGTAAGTCGGCTCTGTCAGTCAGAAGATGGGAGCTGACAAACCAGACACAGGCTTGGGAAGGCCTTCCATGAAGGAAAGAATCTGTGCCAGATGACAGGACTCACGGAGAGTCTGACAAAATGTTGCAGACAATCAGGAAGCGTCTGATCCAGATTTCATAGATAATAAGCAGACTCTTTCCCGCGTGCATGCGCATAGATTTGAATATTTCTGGTCAAGTGCCTCATTTTTGCATAGAACAGGAAGTAAATAGAACAGTAAAAAATGAAATGAAAGGGGACCCGAAGGAGGGTCAAAAATAAAGGAACGACAAACAATTAAATTGGTATCATACAGAAACCTTGAGTATTTGGGTTCATGGTTTATAATATAATGGTGTGAGGGGAAAATGCCTCATAAGTTAATATTTCTGCTATCATTACGAGAGCACAAACACACTGGATTTCAGGAGTTTTCTAATAGATTAGAATCTTCTTTAAAATCATATAGCACTCAGTTGCTGTTCTACCGTACAGAGCATATTTTGCCGTTTCTATAAAGTTGTCTCCAACATAAACTCTAAAATAGCCATTAAAAATGATGACTTTTGCACATGAAAGAATCTGAAGCAAATCCCCAGACAGCCTTGTGATTAAATTCTATTAAGAGATATAAATTCTATATGTCCTTAAGAGCTTCATGCAGAAGGGGCTTCTACTCTGGCAGAGAAAACACTAAAATGGAAAATCAGTTCATCACGGGAAGTTCATTTTGTTAGGAGCCAGAAGACCCATATATGGCAAAGCTGGAAAATGAATCAGTTTTACCATTTTGTTGCTCTCCTCTCATCACCCTCCCTGTGAAGCTACTATCATCAACAAAAGGCATAATGTTATCTCTTTGCCTGCTTTCTCCTAGAGTTGGAGACTCTCATCAAAACAGATAAGAAATGTCAAAAACCGTAATCCTCTGAAAGCACAAGACTAATTTAGAAAATCCGCAAGTGCATAATTTGGTTATAAACCCCTTGATCAACCCTCACAATTTAACTGTTATGGGTTGAATTGTGTCCCTCAAAAGAAGATGATGGAGTCCTAACCCGCAGTACCTCAGAATAAGACCTTATTTGGAGATAGGGTTTTAACAGAATGAATGAAGTTAAGATGATGTCATTAGAGTGGGTCCTAATCCAATTTGATGTGTGCCCATATAAAAAGGAGAAATTTGGATGCAAGGAGAGGTGTCACATAGAGAAGATACCACGGGAAGAGAGAGAATATGGTTCTTCACAGAGAGAACATGATGACCTGTGGCCACAGAGAAAGGCTTGGAGCAACCCCTTTCCTTACAGCCCTGAAGGAGCCAACCCTGCATTTCTCAACCTCAGAACTGTGACACAATAAATTTGTGTTGTTTAAGCCATGCTGTTTGTGGGACTTTGTTATGGCAGTCCCAACAAATGAACATAGATTGTAGTATTGGGCAGTGGGGTGCTGCTGTAACAAACAGTTAGAAGCATGGAAGTACTTTGGAATAGGATAAGTAGAAGCTGAAAAAGTTTTTAGGTGCAGAAGACAAAAATGCCTTAATGGCCTTGAAAAGAATGTTGCTAGAAACATGAATGCTTGGGGCACCTGGGTGGTTCAATCAGTTAAGAGTCCAACTTCAGCTCAGGACATGATCTCACAGTTCTTGAGTTCGAGCCCTGCATCGGGCTCTGTGCTGACAACCCAGAGCCTGGAGACTGCTTTGGATTCTCTGTCTCTCTCTCTCTCTCTCTCTCTGCCCTTCCCTGGCTTGTGCGCTCTCGCTCTCTCTCTCTCTTTCAAACATAAATAAACATTAAAAAAAAAGAAGAAGAAAGAAAGAAAGATGAATGCTCACTGTGGAAACGTGGAGCATGGTATTAGAAACTAGAGGAAAGTCGGTCCTTGCTAGAAAGTGGCAGAGCACTTGGCTGGATTGTGATCCCTGGAATGGAAAGTACAACTTAAAAGTGATGAACTTGGATATTTAGTTGAAGAGATTTCTAAGCAAAGTGTTGAAGGCACAGCTTGGTTTCTCCTTGCTGCTTATAGGAAGATGCAAGAGGAGAGAGATAAATTGAAGAAGCAAAAAGGAACCAGAACTCGAAGATTTGGAAAATACTCAGCCGATCCATGTTGTAAAAACATGACAGCATGCTCTGGAGACAACTCCAAGAGTGCCACTGGATAACCATTTGCCACAGAGATTAGGCATGTGACTTGTGGATCTAAACACCCATCTCAGTAGAAATAGTGCCAGCCTGGTCTGAAGGGGACAAAGTCAGGACAAAATGAAAGAATGCTGTCAGACTTCTGGGATTCTACTGGCAGGAAATGGGGTGACAGACCTATCCCACAATGAACATGTGTTCATGTTCAAGATAGGGACGAATGCCCCAAAGGCAGTTCAGAGGCCCAGAGGGCAGGCTCAGGAGATGGGGCTGTCTCCTCCTTGGTGCCAGAGGGCAGGGCCACCTCCTCCATTCCACATGGCAAAAACCAGCCTCCTGGTCATTTTCAGCTCCCCCTCTCGACTTCCTGGCTTCTGTGGTCTCACTTGCAGTAACCCAAGTTCAAAACCTGTCATCAGTGACCCCTTTCCTTTTACTCATACTCAATTAGGCATCTGGTCCCGTTGATTCTTCCACTCTTCACGATCACTGCTGTTGCTAAGGACTGTACTTTTAGTAATAACATGCATTCTTTTGCTCTCTCTGCCATCTTTCCATGCCACAATAGTGGTGCACATGAATGTCCTAGCAGATGTTCTCAAGAGCATTAACAATGCTGAAAACAGAGGTAATGTCACTTTCTTATTAGGCCATCGTCCGGTTTCTAACTATGATGATGAAGTATGGTGATTGATGATCACAAAGCTGGGAATATTGTTGTGAGCCTCACAGCCAGGTTAAACAAATGTGGAGTGATCAGTCCTAGATTGGATGAACAAGTCGAAGATCTAGAAAAATGGCAGAATAATCTGCTCCTGTCCTGCCAGTTTGGTTTCATTGTACTGACACCCTCAGCTGGCATCACAGACCATGGAAAAGTAAGACAAAAACACACAGGAGGAAAAACGTTGGGATTCTTTTTCTAGAGATATAATACATATGTGCAAATACAATGCGTTAATGGGCAAAAAAGAAAATACATTCTTAACTAGTTTTATAACATTGTGCTAAGAACTTTATGTGACTTTTTTTCTTTAATCCTTATAACCATTTAATGTGATGGTGCACTATTCATATTCATTGTATAGGTAAGGAAACTGAGGCTTATAGAGGCACCGAATAACATATATTTGCCCAAGGTCACGCAGTGAAGAAGAAGCATCTGAGAAGCAAAACTTGAACCAGATCTTCTGGAGCCCTGAATCACACTCTTAACTGACACACTCCCTCCTTTAAACATCTCTATTTGTTTCTTCCTTTCCACTCCACAGTTGCCAACATAGTTTCATAACCCCTTTTATTCATAAACCATTACCTCACCCTTTTATTACTGCAAAAATCTCCTTGCATTTCTCCCTTACTCCAATCTATCCTCCTTCCAAATGGTCTTTTTTATCTCATATGAAAAAAAAAATTGTCTTCAAGTTACTTCTTAGTTCAAAGACTTACAGTGACTTCTCATTGCCTGTAGGATAAAGCTGAAATATCACAGACAGCTATTTCATAGTATCTTTACTCATAACAACACATGTTAAAATCTTGCCCACCTACGGGTGCCTACGTGGCCCAGTTGGTTAAGCATCAGACCCCTGATTTTGGCTCAGGTTGTGATCACATGGTCATGAAATCGAGCCCCATGACAGGCTCCATGACGGGCTCCATGCTGGGCATGGAGCCTGCTTGAGATTCTCTCTCTCCCTCTGCCTCTGCCCCTCCCCTGTTTGCTCATGCTCTCTCTCTCTCAAAAAATAAATAAATAAATAAAATAAAAATCATGCCCACCCAAATGCCCAGACTCTTTGTGAAAATTTACCTATTAAACTTCTATCTGAGCATTTACTAGACAAATGCTTACAATCCTTGAAATTCTATCATTTTTAATATTCTTCTAAACCAACCTCAGGTTTAATATGCCAACCACAGAGCCTCTGATCGTCATCTTCCCTCAAAAGTTCCTCTCCCAGAGTTCTCTGTCCATCTGCAACTACTCAACATTCACCTGAAACCTTATGCTGCTTTTGACTGCTTCTCTTCACCTTATCTGCTGCCAAATCCTATTTTTTGTTCTGCCATTAAAGGTCTCTTCGATCTGTCCCTTTCTCTCCATTGTCACTATCTCAGGGTCTCATTCATGCCCTTTGGACTTGAGAACATAAAAGACCTACCACTAGATTAAATTTCCACCCTAAAATGAGCAAAGATTGACAAGCCAGAGGGGCCAGAGGAAAGAGACTTGGGAGAGAGATAACAGCCTGCTTGGAAAGAGCTAGGCCTACAGAGAATGAAGGAAAGATAATAAAATCCAAACAGTTGGCATAGGGGTGAATCATAGGAAGTGCTAAAAGCTTAAAGATGAGGACTTTGAGGAGAAGGAAAGCCAAGGTGGGAGAGAGGTGGCTGTGATTAAGAATCAGTTCCTTTTTATTTACTTTGGAGGACAAGCAGAGTTTGGTATTCAGTTTAAGTCACATTTTGGCTATTAATATTGTGCCTCTTTGACATAGCTGTATTCTCTGAGCCAAGGTAGAGAGTCATTCTAGCTCTATCTTCTCTACAGCTAGCTCTTGAATGTCTACTACAACTACTTCTGCAAGGCATTTCAGGCTGTGAACCAACAGCTCCAACCCACCAACTGGCTCTAGCTCCCTCGCCCCGCCTGCCCCATCACTGTGCCCCCCAACTCCTTCTGGCCGAGTCACTGTGCCCCACCCCTGTTCCCTCCTCACCATCCCCATCACTGGTCCCTTCCCCCTCCCCACAACCCTCTCCAGCCCCATCACTGCATCCTGCCTCCCCTCCCTGCCAGACCATCACTGTGCTCCCCCTCCCCACGGCTGGCCCCATCACGGTGCACTACCAACAGCTTCCTTCTCCATGGGAGTCATTACCCATGCTCTTCTCCTCTGAGACTGCCTGACTCTCAAAATCTTCTCCCTTTCCTAGAGTCTAAGGAAAATGCCACCCTCCCCAACTGCCTCATCTGGAATGCTGTTGCTTCCTGCTTTGAACACAAACAATACTTAGGTTTAAAAAAAAAATTAACTCTGTTTCTTTTCTAGCCCTTCTTGTCTCACACTGGGATATTCACCTGTCTTAGCTTCCCACTAGTATGTACACAGCCACGAAGGTAAGGGATAGGTTTGCTTATCTTGCCACATCTAACCAAATATTGTACGTAAGTAGATCTCCCATACATATTTATCAAACTCAATGGCTTTTAGTCCCACCGGCCTTCTTTATGTTTGCCCCTATTAGGCAATGAGAGTTAGGTGAGTTTCCACTACATTTCTGCGTGAGAAAACTTCTCATGGAAAATGTTAGCCTCTTTGTTATAGATGAAGCATCAATTAAAAAGCACAAGGTGACACAGTCTGACCTTAGAATATATCCTGGGGCCCAGACCAAAGAAAGAGACAAATTTAAAGTTGTACAAACCAAGAGTGGGAGGACCGTCTATACTTAGTGACTAGTCTGTCAGAGTGAAAAACCTCAAGTGGGTTGTAAATATAGGGTTGATTCTTTGGGAGATTTTTCTTCTATTTGCTGATTCAGCTCCTACAATCAAGAGATTCTGTTGTTGTTCAATTTTACTTAAGGCAGACTAAATCAACTGATTTCATGTTTACTCCTGAGTTTTGTTTTTCTTACCTTGGCTAAACTCTGTGTTTTACAAGGCCCTCTTCAGTTTCCGTGATCAGAAATATGCTTTCATCCTTTAATTTTTTTTTAAGTCATCTACTTCTTTGCTTGTGTCTTCTATGGAACACCAACTAATTTGTTACAAAATGTATTTTTTTGTTTTGTTTTAATTTGCAGGAATCCACAGGACTCTTGCCTTCTAACATTCTGGTTGGTGATATTGATGGATTTTCTTCCCAGCATTCATTAGGGCCCACTATGAATTCATGTCTGCACAACATTTAGATGTCTCACTGGTTGGTATGAAACAGTTGTTTAACATTTTGTATTCCCAAATATATCAGTGTAACTCCTTTCATGATTCTCATTCCTTAGAAATAGAAGGTAATATTGAAGGCATATCTTTCAAAGGACTGCTCATTTCAGAAAATCCAGTCTACCCAGTGTTTACTTATGTATGATGACCTTAAATGGGGAAATTAGCAAAACAACAATGATTAAAGTTTCCCAAGCATTGATTGGGCAGAGATTTTAAAAGGCTTTCTCCTAGAGCTATATGATATGGTCATTAGGCTTTTAGGGGAATAACTAGAAGATTAGACAAAACAGACCAGCACTCCCCTCCACCAAAGTTCCAGGCTAAAGAAAGAAAAAGAAAATAAAAGAAAAGGAAGAGCTCTTTTGGGTCCACGATGTGTTAATTACCAACAACCTATATTCTTCTTGAACAGTTTCTGACTTCCCCACCTTTCAACCATCTCTCCAAACTACAATCTTCCATACCTATGGCTTTGTTTTTTGATGCTCTATCCCTACTGCAGGCACCCACATATGCGGACACACATATGCACACGCATGCACACATTCACATACACACAGAGTTTTTCTTTCATATTTGGCTTTGCAGAGGGGTCAGAGGAAAAGGGAGGAAAGACTTAAAAAAAAATCCTCCAGTAAGTTTGATCTAAACAAAATGGTTATTCAAATGGGTCTCCTACTAATTTCACAAAGATGCGTGATAATACCCAACATATGGCTTTAACTATGTTTTTTAATATTAGAAATTGAATGCACATTTTAAGACACAAGTTTTGCTGATATGCTGTTGATAATATAGGAGAACTATTTTCCATTTGTTTCTAATTATCTTAAAGACAGCCTGGGGATCATTTACCCATGGTTTAAGAGCACTCAGATAAGTCCACAGATGCGACAGGCAGGCCTATGTGTCAGCTACTGCAGTGGGGCTGTGCGAGGGTGGTTTAGCAAAGACTATCTTCTTATGTCTGAAACCACTAGATACGGTTCCTAAGGTCAACCAGTACTGAAAAATAAAATCCTTCCTTTGTCAACATTCTTAGGGTGTGGGCTCTCGAGCCAGACTGCCTGGCTCCGCCATTTAACTGGCTGGGTAAACTTGATCAAGTTAGTTAACCTCTCCTTGCTTCAATTTCCTCATCTGAGAAATGGGGATGCACCTACATCATATGACCATCATGAGGATTAAAAACCCAGAATGGTGCCCAAAACATAGAAAGCGCTTGATACTTGATCTGGCACCAGTTTAACTCTCTCCTTCTTCTGTCTCTGCCTCCCCGGCCCCCAACTCCTTTCCCTGAATCTTGCCACCGAGATTTCTTCCAATTCTTGCAACACACTCTCCCTCACCTCTCCTGGAACACTTTCTCCTCTTCTGGGTAACTTGTGTTCCTCCTCAGGTCTCAGGGCAGACAGCACTCCAATCTGAGTTAGGTGGTCCTCACCTGTGTGCTCACAGCTCCCCAGGTTTCTACTATCATGGGTATATAACATACCATTTTAATACTTATTGGTATAGCCCACTGGACTGTAAGCTCTGAGGCAGGAATTGAATCTGTTCTGGTCATTGTCATTATTCCCACCTTGCGAAAAAGTGCTTTACACTGGAACTAACTGGATTTTTTCTTTGAGAACAAACAAAAAACCCTCCTCTATCGGTGTACTCATCTAAAGTAGATCATAATACAGAGGAAGTAGGGGGAAATTACATGCTTCCTTGAGAGCATTTTTAATATTAATTCTTCTTGAGACTTTTTGACCCATTTCAATCTGAAAACTCAAGTGTTTGTTCAGCGCAGGGACTCACACACATACACGTGGGCATGCACACACGCACGGGTGTGTCCGTGCACTCACTCCCGTAACTGCTTCTTTTCCATTTCGTACTTTCTCTCCTTCAGGAAGGGTTATTAGAGCTCCTGGATTTGTCTTTCTTATTTTTTATCCCACCTTCTCACTCATGAGTTTTATTTCTTCCACTTTGTTTCTTTGCTATTTGCTCAAAATTGTTCTTCCATGTGAGCTTACAGATCACTCATTTTGTTTCAGTGGGATGGGTTCTTTCTCCCTTCCACTGGCGAACTGTTCCGATTTGAAAATTCTGGTTCTGCTGTCTGGTTCTAGAGCATTTCCCAAAGCATTGCTAAAGCAATCCTCCTTCTTTTTTGTTTGTTGTTGTTGTTTCAGTTCTCTTCTTTCTTAAAATATTCCCCCATGCATGGCAGCTCAGTATCTCATCTTCCAGTGAGACCCCTTTGCCTGCTCTGCCAGCTCATGTCATGGAGTAGGTCCGCCAGTAGCAAGCGGCTCAGGCTTCTGGAGCCAGGGCAGGGCGAGACTGGCGGACTGCGGGAAATAAGGGTGGAGTTTCTCCTCCAGGAGGCCTCTCGTGGAAGTGCCAGCAGGCGGCAAGGGCCTCTGTGCTGACAGCAGGGGCCTCCTGCAGTAGCCACTGGGTCTGCCTTCTCCTCCCAGGGCCTGGCAGCAAGGTTCCCCGCCACCCATGGCACCGGAAACATTAGTGCCCTGCACCTGCAACCCCCTCGGCCCCAGGTCCTGACCTTCTTCTTAAGGATCCCAGATCTAGAGCGGCTGAGTTTCTTTTCAAGCTGAGTATATCGTGTGGGGGGTCCCAGGGGTAAGACGGTGGTCATGGGTAGTGTAAGGCTGCCATTTCCTCTTTTTTCTTTCAAAATTATCTCAAGGGATGAGAGTCCGTGAGGACTATGACAAAGCTTTCACTATTAAAGAAAGCTTTTTTTACACTCAAAAAAGTTGAAATGCTCAAAGCTAAAACAATCAGTGAGGAGCAATGCCCAATTTTTAAGAGAAAACTACAAAATTAAAACTCCTCTGAAGTTTAGTAAGATATCCTGCAAGACACCCAAATTCATATGGGAAAAATTAGCCTCAAAGCTTGATGTACTCTTTGAAATACAGTGTGGCTGTCCTGAAACACTGACTACAGACGCGGTGCGGTGATTAAGAACACAGACTTAGGGTGTGTTTCTTTCTCTCTTCGCCTCAGTTTTATCATCTGTAAGAGGGAGTTAATAATAGTACTCACCTCGCAAAGGTTTGTGAAGATTAAATGAGCATTGACTCACTTGGAAAGGGTTTAGCATAGTACCTGCTATAGAGTAAATGCGACAAAAGTGTTAAATAATACAAAGTAGAATAAGATAAAATAAGTATAAGATCGGTAGTTAAAGCTGTGAACACCATAGGAAATTTTGATATCCGGGATGTCATGGATTTTTTTTTAATCCTTTAAAATGATCTTTGCCATCAAAACAGGTTCACCATTGCCTATTTGAAAATGATACTCTGATAGACGTGACACAGACTGTGGCACCGACAGTTCTGGAACGCCAAGAGTTTCCAACGAGAGGAAGGGTGAGGAAAGAAGTGGAAAGTATCAGTTTAAAATGTTTATTCGGGCATATGTTTTCATTGGAGTCCGTTTTCAACTTTATGGCAGAATCACACAGTCTTTCTATCAATTATCTAATATCAGAAATAGCCTGAAGTCTCACGTGTTTTAAGGGTTGGTATACTCTCGAGACACAGCGGAGGTATATTTTCCAGGGCACCTGTCCCTAAGCATGCCCCACACATTCACACGGTTGCTAACACTCTAACAGACATGCGGATACAGGGCGACCAGCCCGCTGCCCCTTTCCTACCTCTATAGGCACAAAGATGAGAGGAAGAGGAATTAATTATCAGGATCTGAACAATGACAGAAATGCCCCAAATCCTAGCACAATTAAAATTTTTTATTATAATAAATAACGAGCGCTAACATTCACAGAGGCACCTTGATGCCCACTTTACGTGCATTATGTCATTTGATTTTCCAATAAGTAGGGTCTATTTTACTTCTCTGATTACCGCTCAGCTCTCCGAGGTCTCTCAGGTTAGCTGTATCTTTCCCACTCCTACAGGCTAGGAAAGAAAACAATGAAGTCCATTACTTTAGTTTTAATAAATTCGATGAGCCAACTGACAGCAGAGTTTTGAGATAAAAATGTGTTTTTGATCTGTGCAGAAGAAGGGTGTTAGGTTGCAAGGCATAAATGGCTGACTACGAACGCTGAATAAGCTTCAATCAGCTGTATAATTCACGCAAAACATTCAGCTTAATCCAGACAATCGAGGACAATGCAGGATTTGATCCTCCTTGATCCAGAGTGGAAGCATTGACTCCTTACATTTACTGTCAGCCTTCTATGTTACTTAATGTCATGAGGAATCCAGTTCAAGGATAATCTTTTGGTAACATTTTTTCGAGAACAGCTGAGGCTCATGCATTCGAGAGAAAACAAATGCATGTGACACGCAGAGCCAGGGAGGAGGTTGAGTCAACCGCAAATTTGGATTTTCAAAGCTACACCATTGCCCAGGTCTTGACCCTAACCTTCTGTCTCCCACTGGCAAAGAGAACCAGAGTGTTCTGCCTCACATAACACGAGAAGCCACTCTTCTGTGTGAAATTCCCCATCAATTTTGCAGAGGTTTTCTGCCATTATCATAGTCCAGGTAGGCAGTTGTCACGAAGCATTAGAGCTGAAAGAGGCTGACAGCATAACTGCGGGCGAGCTCAGGGCTTAGCCGGGTCCAGCACCTGCCGCCTGCTCAGGCAGGAGTGTCCTCTGTCAAGACACAGCCTGGCACGAGGCTTCAGGAATCACTTTGTATCAGTGCCCTTCATTGACAGCATGCTGGAGGGCAGCCTGTCTAGCAAAAGCAGGACAGAAACCTTTGCCAGCCACCTGCCTGCCCCCATATGGTGGCCATTTAAAAACCCGTCACTTTTATAAAGAAGCTCTCGAATTATTCATTCATCAAGTGCAGTTTTGACTGGCCCAACTGCCTCAATGTATGATCACCTGATTCTGTAATTTGAAGAACTTTGTTTTCACAGGACTACATGTGGGTGTCACTAAGGAAGAGATTGCTTAAATATAGCTGGGGGAACAAGGCAAGTCCGTTCCACATTCTGAGCTCCCACTGCTCCAAGAAGGGCATTCCTGGGGAGCAACAGCACGGTCACACCCAAGTGGATTACAGTCACATGCCCAGGAGCCTCATTTGGGCCCATGGAGGGAGAGTCTGAGCACTCTTACAATGTCATACCTTGTTTCCTCCTTCACCTGAACCAGAGGCAGACAGCTATTAGGAGAGGAGGTGGAGGGAGTCTGTTCAGAAACCATAACAACAGCAACAACAACAACAACAACAGCAACAACAAATCAAAGGCACCTAAGTGTTCACCTGGAAGGTCAACAGATTCCAGAAATTTTACCAACTGAAACATACTTTAAAAGGGCCCAGAAATCCATTACTACTTGCACACATGTCAAAATTCTACCAAGTCTTTTCCTTTTAATTAAATTCATGAGATAATGTAGGTATATGGCAATATCTCAGTGGACATGCTGAAATTTTCTTGCTTCCATATTTTTTTATTATCTCTCTCCACCACCATGTAAACTCCACAAGATTAGGGGCCTTGTCCGTCATGTACCACTATACCTTGAGGGCCTGAGCAGTACTCAACGTATAAGAGGTGCTCAATGAACATTTAGGAGGAAAAGTTGACAATCAAAATGCAAAAGAGAATGCATGAATGAATGAATGACATCTGGAGTAAAGCACATGGCTTTTCAAATATTTTGCTGGGGTTGTGATAGAAGAAGTTGAGTACAGTTGAGTGATGAGAGTAATAAAGATTTTTTAAATTTTAAATTAGGTTTGATACATTTTGGTTGAACATTTAAAATTTTTTAAAAAACTGGAATAATAAAGAATGAATGAATCAGTCACCTGAGAGTTGGACATAATTCTCTGCTGTTTGAAAATAAGTTTCATTATACATATCCCACCTCACAATGGAGTGCCTTTGAGAAGAAAAGCAGGTGAGTCTTTACATCCTTTCTTCTAAAACCAGCTGCTAATGCCCTGGTTCTTTTTCCTCACTCTCTTCCTTCCAGTCTCATCTTCTTTCTTCCACTGACACCTGTGCTCAGAGGATTTCTGCCCTGAGGTTTCCTTGTGAGATTGAGCCCCTTCCATGTATCTGCCTCCTAGGCCTCAAGCTCCACTCGGGGGTGGGGGGTGGGGGTCCCACAGACCCTCAAATGCAATAGCCCCAGACTGAGTTCCTGACTATCCTCCCGCATCAAGTCCTCCTTCACTGTCCCACGTCTCAGGGAAGCTCAATATCACCCAATCTAGAACTCTGGAGACACCCAGGATCCCTCTTAGATTCCACTTCCCACACCACATCCAATCAGTCACCAAGGCCAATGGATTCTATGGCCTTAACATCTCTTTTCCATCCTCCCCTCCCCTTTACTTCAAATACTACCTTAGTTCAGGCTTTCACTATCCTTTCTGAGATTACTGCAATAGTCTCTCACTGGTCGCCCTGCCTCCAGTTTTGTCTGAGTGATTTTTACAAAATGAAAATGTGGACATTACTGCACCTTTTCCCCCAGGTTGGCTTAAAACCTCTTTATGGCTCCGCATTGCCTGATGGTGTATGGTTGAGCCTCTATTACATATGGCCTAGAAGAGCTTTTGTGATCTAGACACTGTCTTACCTCTCACCAAGACTCTTCCTTTGCTTCCTCTGCTCCAGCCACATAAACTACCCCGTTTCTCAGTGGGTAGGGTTGTTTCATCCATCCATCCATCCATCCATCCATCTACCAAGTAAGGCTCTTGCTGATGCATCTCCCTGTAATCCAACATGCCACTTCTGCCTTCAGCACCAAATGAGTTAGGCCTTGTAAAGGAAAGGCAGCACTCCAGAATGGAACTGTCCCCTCCCCCAAGGTGCTGGAATATGAGAAGTAGCTGAAGAGAGAAACATGGCCAATATTGGGACTGCTTGCTAAGAAACCCCACCAGGTACAACAACCCACAGAAGGCCTCCATTGTTCTTTAATTTTGGTGTGAGAAAGTATTGGTCAGACTCTCACGATTTCATGCCTGGGTCAGAAAAATGCCCTCTGAAGTGTCTCATCTTCAGTCCTCCTAATCCATCTTCATACTGCTGTCGACCATCTTCCCACCCTTAAGTAGGTTCCCATGATGCTCCAGCTAAAACATCTTCAGTAGCTCCTCATCTTTGACTTGGTTCCTGAGAATGTCTCCCACATTCCCAGTGCACTACCAGGCATGCTCACCAACTTCCTGTTGTATGTCAGTGTTTCAGAAACTTGAAAACTGACCCAACTAAGTGTTTCACTTTTGAGTGAGAATAGACAGATTTAAAACAACAACAACAATAAATAGTGGCCAGTCAGAGTCCGTGACTCTGTGACATGTGCTTAGGGTCCATGGTTGAGTTGCAGACCTTGTCTCCTTGCTTCTCCCAAACTTAAGCAGCAGGAAGTGGGTGAAAAACTATAGGCTTTGGATGGCATGGACATGGTTCAAATCCTGGCCCTACTGCCTATGTGTGATCATGTACACATGTCTTACTGTGAGCCTTCGTTCCTCATCTGTAGGTGGAGATCATAATCCCTACATCATACGTCAAGTGGTAATCATGTCATTTTCAAAGGAAACCTAATTCCTCTTCTCTACTAACACAATATGGCCACCCATTCTGATTACTTACCTCAAATTCACAAGGCACTATGGTTGTTTTCTAGTTAAATACTATTGTTAAAATGAAATAAGCAAAAAATATAACAACAAGAATGTTTACACCACAGCTGGAAGTAAGATTCTGAGGCTTTGAAGGATAGGCTGGTTTTTGAATTCTTTCTCTTGCACAGAGGTTGGGTTATGAGTGGCTGGCTGAAATGGGTGCTACAGAGAGATCATGTGACAGAAGGAGTGGACTCCAAGGGAAGGAAAACCTTGTTTTTAATTCTTTTAAATTCTTAAGGTCAGCTTCAAATAGGGATTTGGAATAACCTACCCAAATTCGCTGTGACTAGGAAGTGACCCAAGCCAGGGAGCAAATTACTAGCTAGAAGAACCAAGTCACCTTTCTTGCAACCTCCAGCTGAGCTCCAGCTTTGTCTGCCTGTACTGACGCAGTGGAAAGTGTGTCCTCAGAGGGACCACCTCCCACAGAGGCCAGCTCCAGTTTAGGGTTCAGATGGAAGGTATTTAGATAAACTAATAATTGCACAGGGATGTGGTTTGCTCTGGAGAAGTCAAAACTGTGTTTAAATGTCTGAAATTCCTGGTGTCGCTAATAATTGTAACCTCTGCTTCAATAAAACACACAAATGATGTTACTGAAACATTTCCAATCACAAGGTATTATTTTTGGTCTAAAACAGATGCAGCCCTCGGTGCTTAAAAGGAGGATGTCTGGATGGATTTACCTCTGCTTGAAGGGAAACAAAACTCCTGGAACTTTGGCCAAGGCCCCAAATTGAGAAGCGTCTATTGAAGTGATGGTAGCTTAGCAGTGTGACTGTGGTGCCATTTCCAGCACGGTAAGTAAGGATCACATTGGGAGATCTATTTAAGGTGCCAGAAGGAATATAAGTCAGTAGTTTGAAGGCAAATGAACTGGCATTTTTGAACATTTAGTTGGCAGACTGGGCATTAATTAATATGGATTATCTCATTTAATCCTCCCAGCAACTCCATTTTACAGATGATGAAATTGAATCCCAGAGAGGCTAGAGCATGGATTCCAAGACATCCACATATTAAGCACAAAATTGGGATTTGACCTAAGGGCTCTCTATTCATAAAGCCTATGCCCTTTCCGTTCTATCATGTAGCCTGCGTCGGGGATTATAAAGAGCAGACACCAAACAAATGGGTACCTAGAGTCAAACTGTCGGGGTCCACATCTTTCCCCCATCATTTGCTATCGCTGTGACCAAGGCATTTAACTTCTCTGCCCTTCAGCTTCCTCATAATAAAATGGAAGAGAATACTAGGATCTACCTAATAGTACCATTAGGCAAATGAAAAGAGATAGTAAAGATACAATGCTCAGTGCTATGCTTCTAGCACTCTTGTACCAATCCGGACACTCAGACATCAAGCCATCAAGCAAGCAAACTTCAGCCCAACCTGCTAGGGATGACCCCTGTGTTAGCCCAGAGACCAAGGCCTAGTCCAACAGAGGACCTAACCTGCCACTAATTATCCTGCAGACAGCCATGGTTAAAAGCCAAATGCTTCATCCGCCACAAGGCAGTAGGTGTCTCCCAAGTTTTACATTGAGTTGCCCACCTAGGCCTATCCTGAAGAACACTCCCCAGACACTGCAAACTCTTAGCCTAGTTGCAGTCACACATATTTCTTTAGGATTTCACATCGTGCTGGAGTACACCAATAAAGATCTGCTGGGCACATGTGGAAAACATTAGTTGCTATGTGGATTCAGGCAAAAGGTAGTTAGTATCCAAATAAATCAGATTGATGCTTTATCTTACAACCATTAAAGCAAAGCCTGAATTCAACATGTTCTGGCTGTGGACAAGGCTTAATATAAAAAAACAATCACCCCAACTGGAAAGAACTAAAGTCTTTAGGTACGGTAGTGCTCTCTCTCTAGCCAAAAATTCATGTACACCAATGTTATACAAGTTAATATCTTGCATGGGATACATTAAACAAAGATAAGGTACACAGCAATTGTACGGAATTATGAAAAATTAGGCAGTGGGGTAAAAGAAATTCTTCCTTTTTCAAGTTAATCATTAACATTTCTCCAGGAAATAAACAACTGAGACTATTGTCTTATTTCCAAAGGTTGCCCAGGGGTGAGCAAAAAAGCTAATTTCATTAGATGCAATACATAATCCAAGGGTGGTCATACAATCATTGCATGCATATGTGCCTGACCATAAAAATACCTCAAGGACTAGGAAGTTTCAAAGTATATGTAAAAGTAGGATACATAAGGACACTTTCACACAGTGCTTAAACATGTATCTGCTTCAATAAAATGCACGAATAATGTATTCATTGTTTAAATAGAGCCAACTGGCCATTATTCAATACATGTCAGGTGTTAGGAAGGCAGAAACTGACTTCCTCTTCAGTCCTGTTTCTGCACTCTGAGAAGGAGAAGTACAGACTCAGTGAAAACAGTACATCATACAAGGCAATCAAGTAAAGCAGCAGAGGGGGAAAAAATCAGAATGTTAAGTTTTTAAGTAACCAAGAATTTTTAAAAAAGCAATCTTTCCATATTTATTCTCAAAGTCACACAGTCAACAAAGTTATAAGTTATAAGTTTTTCACCACTACACATAATTATTCCACTAACTTTACAACGAGTGCAGGGTTCCATAATGTAAGGAAAAGCACTTAGCACAGTGCCTGACACGCATAAGAACTTGGGACCCTTATTAACTATTATGCATTCCCTTTTCCTGAAATTGATCTTAACAACGATGTGTGTGCCATATTTTTGTGTGTTTCTTTGGATGTTTCTTTATTGAAAAGCAAACATTAAAGGAAGTTAGCTGCCTCCTCCTCAGGATAAATCCTGGAAAAAGAGATTCAAATCACGTTAAGTTGTAAGGATACACTTGACTTGCGCTCACAGGCTGTGGCCACACTCATTTGTTGAGGCTCCCGATGTAATAGAAACGCTGCAACAGGATCACAAAATTGATAGTGAATCCTAGATGTTGGCCCTTTGCAAATTTACATTTTTGACATAAAAATTGCAATGGCAGTGTGCCATTCACAATATCATGACATGGTTTACTTTTAAGAAATTGAAATGTATGGCCCTGTGGTTGGAGAGACATTTAAATTTTTCCAATGCCTGTTGTCCTCTCTCAATTCCCAAAATGGTATGTAGACCCTCAGAGATCCATCCAGTCTAAATATGAGGACATATTTAGGACATATTGAGGACATTCCTGGTGTTATGGTGTTAAATGTGTTCTTCTATAAAAAACATTAAAAAGATACATTGAAGCCCTGACCCCCCCCCCAGTAAGTCAGAAGGTGACCTTATTCAGAAATAGATTCTTTACAGAATTAATTAGGTTAAAATGAAGTATGATGGGTGGGCCCTAATCCAGTATGCCTGGTATCCTTATAAAAGGGGGGAAATTTGGACACAGAGAGAGACACACACAGAGGGAAGACAATATGAAGAGATACAAGTAGGACACCATGGGAAGGCAGAGGACAGGAGTGATGTATTTAATAAGCCGTGAAGGCCAAAGATTGCTGGCAAGCTATCAGAAGCTAAGAAGAGGCAAGGGAGGATTCCTCGGTTTCAGAGGGAGCATGGCCCCTGCCAACACCTTGATTTCAGATTTCCAGCTCCAGAACAGTAAAACAACAAACTTCTGTTGTTTTCAGCCACCGTGCGTGTGGTACTTTTTTAGGCAGCCCTCAGGAACCATACACCTGGGAATTTGAGGCCTTCATGGTAGCTCTCGTGGCCTCTTGCCCTGCTTTGCTACCGACCACGGGATCCCTCCCTCAACACATGAGGCAGCACGTGAATTCAGGCAATGCAACCTGACTCCAGCAATGACACTGGACTTTGCAGTGTTATGAGATGTGCTGTGCACGTGAACAGAACTAGTAGCTCGTAAGTTTATTTTTGTATATTACAAAACGAAATTCCAAAAAGAATGGAGGTAACAATCCTTTGTTGTATGTTCACTTTAGTTATGAGGTTATAAATTGTCACGAGGCAGGTCTTTGATCTTTCTGTGATGATAAAAGTTAACATAATTTTATAAGGTTAAAACAGTTTCACATGGAGAGTGTGGTCAGAATATAGAGAGATACACGTCCACATCCCAACCTATGTCAAATTCACATGCTAAGCCAATCAGTTAGAGTATATTTGAGTATACACTCAGTTATTCATTTTTCTTCTTTTTGAGTAATTTTTACATTTCCTTTTCCCTTCAACTTCCTCTGCCCTGGAAAGAGTCCCTGGATCTGATAGAATAATGATTATAAGAACAGTGATAATAGCTCATACGTAACACGTGCCACCCACCGTGCCAGATCTTTTATGCACTTCCCTGCGTTTAAGCCTCATGATGGTCTTTTGAGGTAGATACTATTATTTTTGCAGATGAAGAAACAAAATCAGAAGATAGAAGTCACTTGCTCAAGGTAAGAAGGTGAAGGAACAGTAGGGGCCTAATCTGAGCCCTGGTTTGTTGACCTAAAAGTCCCATACTCTTCAACACTGTACAGCCCCTCCTCTGCTAGACATTTCCACCTCTGATGTCATTTAGATGAGGCTAAGTGCTGTGACAAAGATACTTGGATGCTTCCTGTTTAGACTGAAAGCTCTCCTGCTCAACCAGTCCACCTGGAGTTCTGAGCTCTGCGTAAATCCCAACAAAAATCGAGTCGTCACTGGGTATTGTTCATCCTTTCTCCACTCATTTGAAGTACTTCATTTCTAAACTCTCACTGAGTCCATTGAGGTTATTTACAGCATCATCTGATAATTTATATATACTTAAAAGCACCCAGAGAGTTCGTTTTGACTTCAGGCCAGCTATAGGTATTAATTAATAAAGTTACCACTCTCCTCTATGATAAAGGGCTCAAAATAAAATTTACAACAAATGCCCAACAAATACCTTACATGTCCAGGTCTCTGTTGATTCATGACATCAGGCCAACTCTGGATCTATTTAACTCTGTTGTACAGAAATATTACATCTATTGGCAGTATACTTTGATGGGAGATTCTTTAAATAGGAATAAACAATCCAACAAAACAACAGGAACACCATCGGTCGAGTGCCTACTCTGACATTGGTTAAGTACCTACTCAACCAGCGTGCCAGACCTAATACTGGGCATTCTGTGTACAAAACTGATCATAAGGGGGCGCCTGGGTAGCTCAGTCAGTTGAGGGTCCAACTCTTGATTTTGGCTCAGGTTAATGATCCCTGGGTCATGGGACTGAGTCCCGCATTGGGGCTGCTGCTGAACATGGAGTCTGCTTAAGATTCTGTGTGTGTGTGTGTGTGTGTGTGTGTGTGTGTCTCTCTCTCTCTCCCTCTGTCTCTGTCTCTGTCTCTCTCTCTCTCAAGCCCTTCTTCCCTCTCCCTGCTGCTCTCCCCCACCTGTCTTTCTCAAATTAAAGACAAAAACAAAAACAAAAACTGATTGTAAGTTTCTCACTTTATAGATAGAGAACCTGACGCCCAGAGGATGTCAGAACTTGCTGGTAGGTAGCCTCACAGCCAGCAAAAGTCAGCCCTATAATTTTAGCAGAGGACAGTCTAACTCTTAACCATCTTGGTTCTCTAGCCACACTGTCAGGTGTTCACCTGGGGGACAGATAAAAAAGTAGTTTAGTCACCCAGGCAGCATCTGGAGTCCTGCCTCAAACTCCATTTAAATCATTTTTTCTATCCGGAAATATTTTGGTCTAGAGACAAAATGAAGAGAAAAGTTACCATCAATCATGCCTGTAATTTTCTCATTAAATAATCCTGCATCTGGAAAATCTGTGACTTTTAAATCGAGATTATCCAAAATGACCAGAAAAATCACTCAGTTCTCCTCATTCATCATCTTCCCCAAGGACAAATCAGGAATATCACTTTGAGGGAATCAACAGTAAATACGTTTTGATGGCAATATCAAAAGTAATACTTTCATTAGTCAAAAACACATTTACTCCAAAGTGATCCTTGGGGCTGTCACCACATCAGTGCTCATCGAGTTATTTTGTGGATGCCACTAAACTCAGATTCGGTTACCTACTACTGGCCACGTCACCCCAGAAAAGGCCCTAATTGTCTCTATGCCCAGTTTACCAATTGGTAAACGATACCTGCCTGTTTCAAGTGTTAATATCAACAACTGTACACATTTGAAGTGCTAATACCACCACCATTTCCTTTTCCTTTTATTCTCTTTAATAATAACATAGCCCCTGTAGTCCACCACTAAATACTAGGAAAGTACTATTTATTCACATATTCTCTCATTTACTTCTAGTCGCACCTCAATTAGAAAAACTCAGCAATTTCTTTTCCTGGACCTTCACTCTGCCGTTCTTACCAGCCAGCACAGAGCCATCCATTAGTAATGTGCCTTCCCCACTCCCCACTTTGCCTCATCTACCTGGTAATAAACATACCTGCAATGGAAACCCTGTCATTCTTGCCTTGCTAAATACTGTCATAGGGTTACATGTTAATTCCTCATCTCCATTACCTGTGAATTTCTTCCATTTAGTATGACTGACATCCCTTCTTACTGAGAAGAAAAACCAGTTAGCTCACTTTCTGCTTTACATTTATTAAGTGCATTCAAGTTTGTTTATTTTTAATTGATAGAGCCAAATCTCTCTAGAACCTCCTTTAACTTTTTTTTCCTTTTTTTTTTTTTTTTTAATGCTTTATTTATTTTTGAGAGAGAGAATACAAGCAGGGGAGGGGGCAGAGAGAGAGGAGAACAGAGAATCTGAAGCAGGCTCTGCGCTGACAGCAGAGAGCCTGATGTGGGGCTTGAACTCATGAACACTGAGATCATGACCTGAACCAAAGTTGGATGCTCAACCAACTGAGCCACCCAGGTGCCCCTTCATTTTCTCCTTTCGATGAAAAGGTAGGAAACTAGATCAATTACATCTATTCATTCATCCTTTTCTGACAAATAGCAATTATTTCAGTTTTGGCAAATCACTCCAAGTGTGAGGCTTACTAGCTAGTTACTCAGAGCACTAGTTCTCAAACTTGGTGGCCCACTGATATCACTTGGGGAGCTTTAAAAATGCCGATGTCCAGAGGCCATCCTCAGAAATTCTGATGTAATTGGTCTGGTGTGTGGCCTGGGCATTGGGATTTTTAAAAGTTCTCCACGGGATTCTAAATGCAGTCAAGTTTTGAAAGCTACTGATTTAGAGCTTTAGAAAAGCTAGTTTGAGTAGATTTAGCAAGTCAGGGGAGAAAATTCTGATAATAATAGGGATGAAGATATCTTGCTTTCTCTCCAGTAGGGCACAGACTTGGACTGGCAATTCCCGATATATTCCAGTACACAGTCGTGCAAAGTCAGAGGTTTATACTCCCTCTACAATTTCCCTAATAGCCTCCTTTCTTTCGGAGTTTACTCCTTGGCTTTCTTTGATTTTTATTTAGAGTGGAGATATTTTTTAAACATTATTGAAATCAATTCTGATCTTTCTTTTGCAATGCCACAACTTCTAATAAGGAAGATCAACTTTCAAACAACGTTGAAGCAAACAAACCCTTCTGTTTGAAGTTGCTTAATAAAAATTCTTCTAAATACCAATCCCAGCAAAGAAAACAGAGAGGACAACCTGAGGGAATGGGGATCATTTCTCTCCGAGTTGTGACTAAGTTGCTGAGTGTCAAAATGACAAGCCAAGAAAACACCAGGTGAAGAAAGAATCCTGGTCGGTAACGCTCACATCAATGTGGCTAAAAAGGCAGTGTGGTCCTGAATGTTTGGACTTAATTTGGAATTTCCTTGTTTTGGTGAATTTAAATCCTTAGCATTAATGTCATGCAGTTATTTTTGTATGGTTTATTTTCTTTTCCTTCTTTTGGTCATTCAATATTCAAAACAACATGAAATGTACATTCTTCTTCACACGGAGAATGAATTCAGCAACAACTCAAGCACATAATTCTTCTCTGCATGGAAGGAGATGCTGGACATCTGCTCACCCTAGATCTATAAAACACGGAGCATGGAGGAACTGAGGGAGGGGTCTCCTGTGAGGTTCCTCGCACCACACATTTCAGGAGAGAGGCAAAATACCGGCTATATTAGAGGTAAAAAGCCTATAATTACCTGAGTTTTTTCAAAATCTGTTTATTATTTGTCTGTCTGTCCCCTTGAGAATGAAGGTTGCAAGAGACCTGTATAGTCTGTTCAAGCTGTATCCCTGGGCTGAAATAATGCCTGGCATATAGTAGATACTCAATAAATGTTTGTTAACAGCATAAAGTGTTTCCATTTCAATATCAAATTACGAAGATGAAGAAAACTATGTATTTCCTTCTTACTCTCACTGCAAAGAAATGGGATTAAAACGAGTGTTTTCCTCCCAAATTCCATGGACAAGTTTTTGTGCATGGAAGGGCACATATTCTATTTTCTGTATACATTCTGCAGGCATCCTCCCTGGCCCAGGCAGTCTCAACCACTCTCACATCCCATCCAAGAGTGATCTCTTGGGGTGGACAAGCTTCCATTCAGAGCCCCAGTCACTCCTCCATGCTGTCAAAGAGAGCCTGCCTCCACTCTATTCCTGACTCGCCCGGACAGTGGTCCTCTAACATTACTACATGTCACAATCACCTAGAGGGCTTGTTAAGAAACAGTTCTGGAACCCCACATTCATACCACAACAGAATACACCTATTCAAGTCCTGCATTTGCACCAGATTAGGAAACCGGTTCCTGTTTTGTGCCTTGGCTCCTGAGTTCCCACCTGGGTAATATACTTTCACAGCAATTGCTCCCAGCGTGGCTTTCATTAAGCTCCTTAACTTCTCTGAGCCCTGAGTCTCAGATCTCTCAGATTTCTTTGATATGGATGCATTTCTTAAAAAAAAAAAAAAATTAATACAGAGAGGGAGACAAACCATAGGAGACTCTTAAATACAGAGAACAAACTGAGGGTTGCTGGCGGTGTGTTGCGGGGGGCGGGGGGGGGGGCGGGGATGGGCCAAATGGGCGATGGGCATCAAGGAAGACCTTTGCTGGGATATGACATTTGTGGTATATGTACGTGATGAATCACTAAATTCTATTCTTGAAATCATTATTACACTATATGTTAACTAACTTGGATTAAAATTTTTAAAAAATATAACTAAATAAAAAATAAAAAATAAATAGACTGCTTTTTAGAGCAGTTTTAGATTTACAGAAAAATTGAACAGATAGTACAGAGTGTTGCTATATACACCTCCCCATACACACCCTCCCTTATTATTAACCTCTTGCTTTAGCATGGTATATTTATTATAATTAAGGAATTGTTTCCATGTTCATTAGGGATACTGGCCTGTGATTTTCTTTTCTTTTCTTTTTTTTTTTTTTTTTTTTTTTTTTTTTTTGTGGTGTCCTTGTCTGGTTTTGCCTTGTAAAATGAGTTTGAACGTGTTCCCTCCTCTTCTACTTTTTGAAAAAAATTTGAGAAAAAACGGTATTAACTCTTTTTAAATGTTTGATAGAATTCACCAGTGAAGATATGTGGTCCTGAACTTTTGGTTGTTGGTAGTTTTTGACTTACTGTTTCAAATCCTTACTAGTAATTGATCTGTTCAGATTTTCTATTTCTTCATAATTCACTCTTGGTAAATTGTATGTTTCTAGGAATTTGTCCAGCTTAGAAGCTGTCCAATTTTCTGTCATTTAGTTGTTCATAGTCTCTTATGATTCTTTGTATTTCTGTGGCACTGGTTGTAACATCTCCTCTTTCATTTCTGATTTTATTTATTTGAGTCCTCTCGTTTTACTTGGTGAGTGGAGCTAAAGGTGTGTCTACTTTGCTTACTTTTTCAAAAAAAACAGCTTGTAGTTTTATTGATGTTCCCTATGGTCTGTCTTTTAATTCCTATATTTAGACCATTCACATTTAATGGGATTACTGATACAGTTGGATTAATATCTGCTACATTTCTAATTGTTTTCTATTTACTGTTTTTATTTCTTTTTTATCTTTTCCTCTCCTCTTTGTCTTCTGTTTTTATTTGAGCATTTTATGTGATTCCCGTTCTCTCCTCTCTTAGCAGATCAATTATATTTCTCTAAAAACAATGTTAGTGGCCACCCTAAAATTTGCGGTATACATTTACAACTCATCTAAATCCACATTAAAGTAACATTTGGCTTAATAGTTAGTACAAGCACCATATACCATGAGTGTTCCCCATCTCCCCTCCCATCTTTTGTAACATTGCTGTCATTCATTTCCTTTCTCCAGGAGCCATAATCACCCAATGCATTGCTGTAGTTTTTATTTTGAACAATCATCTGTGCAAGTAATTTAGAATACTAATGGATTTTATTGTACCTTCATCTATTCCTTTCTTTTTGTAGATCTGAGTTTCTGATCTATACCATTTTCCTTCTCCCTAAAGAACTTCTTTTAGCATTTCTTGCAAAGTGGCCGTACTAGTAACAAAATTTCTTCACTTTTGTCCCAGAAAACCTCTATTTCTTCTTTACTTCTTTTTACTAAAGTATAATTGACATACAATATTATATTAGTTTCGTGTGTCTCTCCTTCACTTTTGAAGGATAATTCCATTAAATACAGAATTCTAATTTTTTTTTCCTTTCAACACTTTAAATATTTGTCCCTATTCCTTTTCTGTTTGCATAGCAAGTCGGATATAATTATTATCCCTATTCCTCTATAGATAAGGTGTTTTTTATTCTTTGCCTTCTTTCATGATTTTCTTTCTTTCTTTCTTTTTCTTTCTTTCTTTCTTTCTTTTTTTTCCTTCCAATTTGAATATGATATGCCTACAGGTAGAAATTTTGGTATTTATTTTGCTTGGTGTTCTCTGATTTCCTGGGTCTGTGGTTTCAAGCTCCTCAATAATTTTCGAAAATTCTCAGCCTTCAAATATTTTTTCCCCACCTTTATCTCTTTCTTGTCTTGCTGGTATTCCCATTATCAGTATGTTACACCTCTTAGAATTGTCTTCCAGTTCTTGATATTCTCTTTCATTCTTTTTCTTCTTGTTGCTCTTTGTATTTTACTTTGCAAAGTTTCTGTTGACCTGTCTTCCAGCTCAACTGATTTTCCACCCCCCTTAGGGCCTGTATTATCTAGTAAGGAACCCATGAAAGGCATTCTTCATTTCTATTACAGTTTTTTGATGTCTAGCATTTCTTTTGGTTCTCTCTCAGACTTTCCATTTCTCTGTAACATTACCTATCTGCTTTTGAATGCTGTCTACTTTTTCCATTAAACACTAATATGCTAATCATAGGTGTTTTAAATTGCCTATCAGATAATCCCAAAACCTGTATTATATCTGAGTCTGGTTTTGATGGATGTTCTCTTTTTTCAGACTATGTTTTTTCTTTTCTTTTCCTTTTGGCATGCCTTGTAATTTTTGTTGTTGTTGTTCATGATGATGTTGTTGTTGGAAGCAGGACACAATGTATCTGATAATGAGGACCGAGGCAATCAGGCTTTTAGTGTAGGGTTTTATGTTCATCTGGCTAGTGGCTGGCTGCGAACACTTGGCTGTGGTGATAGGTGTCAGAGACCGCAGTTTCCTCTGGCTTCTTCATTGTTGTCTTCCTCTCCTTGGTTGTCCCTTAAGCTTCCCTAAGAAGCTCTTTTTCCAATAGAGTGTGTGTCTCTCAGCTCTCTCAGCTGGAATCACTGTTATTATACCACAGCCCCCTTGGTAGGGTGTCAGAGACGGGGGGCATCCTACTATTCTATAATTCAATCTCAAGTTTCTCAGGGGGTCTGAGGCCCTGAGCTGTGACATTCAGAAGAATTTCTTAGCCTTATTTTTTTTCTTCCACAACGTAAAACAAGAAAGCTATAGGAGGCTGGAGTTGTCTAATGGTCCTTTCCCTGATCAGATAAGGTCAGAGAAGGCTCCAGTCAGGTAGTTTCCCTAAAGGGGCAGGCCTTTGTTATGGAGAGTGCTCTGGGCATATTTCAAAATGGCTATTTTCCCCTCCCTCAGCTGGAAGCAGGAGGGAATTTTTCTCCCATCTTCACCTCAAGAACCTGGTAGAGGTTTTTTGGGGGGATGTAAATCCCACAAAAGCTTTTCCTTTCTCCGCCAGGTCTGGGCCTCTGGGGGTTTTAAATCTCAGTCCACGTTCGGTCTCCAGCAACTATTCCACTGCCATTAACGTGTTCCTGTCAGTTGCTGGCCCAACTGCTTCTGTTCCCAGTAAGGTCGTCTGAGCTGTCATTTTCTGCATTCTCTTCTCTTTCTAGTTTTGTGGGGGGCAGTTTATACCCTGTGACCCCAATTCTTTGAGGAATCTAATAAAAGTCATGGGTTTTTAGTTTTTCTTTTCGTGATGACTCCAAGGCCTTTACATACTGGAGACAAACACATTTCTTAATTCATAATACTGTTGAGAAAACTGATGACATAATGTGTATAAAAGGCCCAACCTGATGGCCGTCAAATAGCAAAGAATAATAATAGTAGACAACCACTTTCAAAAATACTTTACATGTCTTAACTCAATTAATTCTCAGAGCCATGTAATAGAGACAGAATTATTACCATTTTCTACCCGTGGAAACTGAGGTACAGAGAGCTTTTATACCTACTCAAGGATTCGAACCTGAAAAGTCAGGCTCCAGGACACAGGCTGGCATAATCAATCCCTCCTCTCCAGCCACACCTTCACCAGACCCTGCCTTGTCCTGACCAGTCACCCCAGGCACTGGACTCCTGCCTCTGTGTCTGTCTCATGGCTGAAGTCCTACTATTGCGGCTAGATCTCCTCAACTCTGTTCAGATCCTAAGTGGACGACTCTAGAGCCTTACTAGCCTTTCTAGATCCACCCACCAGGCACAACGGTCCCCTGATCTGTCTCACACCCCTGATTAATGGTCTGGAATTCCCATCCTGACCTCATTCAAGTTACAGACAGAAGACTTGACAAAAGGCATTTATATACATATATATATATATATATATGTATATATATATATATATATTTTTTTTTTTTTTAAGTGGGGCTTGAACTTGTAACCCCAAGATCAAGAGCCACTGGCTCTTCCAACCGAGCCAGCCAGGCACCCCTGACAAAAGACATTTAAAAGATGAGTTGTCAATTCACAAAAAATACTGAAGAGTATTGAAGAGACTGTTCAGTCACAGCTTTCCTGGGACCAGGGATGATAGAATGTGAATAAAGACAAACAAGGTAATTAATTTGACATAGCATTAAATTAAGGGTCTTAATGTTCCTGCCTAATTAGAGCCTGATCTCCTCTCCAAGGTGAAAGGGAAGACACTCTTGTTCAGGGAGAGGCTCCCGGTGATGGTGAGAAGACAAGGCCTCCCTGGGACTTGTTTTTCCAGGCCAGCCGACCTAATGGCTTCAGCAAAAATGGCGTTTACTTGCTTCTCTCATTGTGGATAGCACATACTTTCTGGGAATTGTTCTTTCCTGGGAACTATAGGGGAGAGGACCGTGTTCAGGAACTCCGCTGTGTTCACTCTTCCTTGCAGCCTCCCTGGCACATGCTCTCACCAAGGAGGGTTCTGGAAGAAACCACCTCATCTCTCCTCAGTGCCTCACCCATTGATCTAAACTGCCCTTTGTGAGCGATCAATTTACATCAGGAGATCAGTATTCTAGCATTGCTGTTCATTAGAATTCATTAACAGCTCAAATCAATTTCCCATTCTGTGACTTTTATGGCCCTGAAATCATCTGTCCAGCATAGCTTTCTAATAAATTTGATTCACTTTAATACCTACTATCCTACTTTTGCACTAACAAAAACCAGCAATATCCAACCAGGGGTGTAGTGGTAAATGTTTAAAAACCAACTCTCAAAAAAAAAAAAAAAGGTGGGGAGCACTGATTTGTAGCATTTGCCAATTTGTATGATATAAATACTGCCACTGTGACCAATTTCAAACTACCAACATGACATCACCAATTGTAGACTTGGGGAAGGAAACAAACAGTGCAGCATTATATAGTATTTCCACCATATATAATTCCACCAGTATATTATTTCCACCATACACACTGTGTTCCACATACACAGATGGAAATGACTCAAGAGCCTAGGTAACACTGGACAATAATTACGTGGTGATAAGTTTTGAGTATAAATTTATTTTAATTCATTTAATTGTAAGTTTATATAATTTAATTTTTAATAATGGCTATGTTTAGCCACTAGCTCACAGCATTCCAAAAAATGTAACAGCCATTAAGTTGGTTTGAGTTAGGCTCCCACATGCCATTGAAAGGCAGCATGGAGGAGGAAAGGAACAACCATGGTGGAAAGAAGGGCCCTAGAATTTAGCGAAGAGATCATAAGTGAACTGCTTAACTTTTTGGGCTTTAGTGGCTAGAGAAGGTAATCTCCTAAAATGTATCCTATTCAAAGGGTGCCTGGGTGGCTTAGTGGGTTGAGCACCTGACTTTGGCTCAGGTCATGATCTCATGGTTCGAGCCTCACATGAAACTCTTGTACTGACAGCTCAGAGCCTGGAGCCTGCTTCAGATTCTGTGTCTCCCTCTCTCTTTGCCCCTCCCCAGCTTGTGCTCTGCCTCTGTCAAAAATAAATAAGTAAATAAACATTTATATATATATATATATATATATATATATATATATATAAATGTCCTACTCAAGCTATAGAACCCTGATTAACAGTTTGCCATCACCACCTCCAAGAACTCTATTCTTTTGCCCTTTGTACTTTATACTTGTAAGTTCCTTTCTACCCAAACACAAATGAAATTAATGAATAATAGTTTTCAATAATAGTTCTGTGTGCCAGAAATATTAACTTATTAAATCCCTACAACTCATTGAGATTGATACTATGACTACAACTATTTCAAAGATGATGAGTAAATGAATATACTGAGAGGTTCAACAAATTTCTGAACCTGACCTCTTTGGTTTTAATATTTGCACTCTAAATAAATACAGATGACATTTCCATTATGGAGAGGTCTTTTTTTAGGAATATCTGGAGTTAGGATTTCTAAAGGAAAACCTGATAAACAAGAAGGGTGTCTCTGGGAGCAGGTACACAAAAGGGTAAATTTTTTTAATGGCTCAAATTTTGAAAAATTTATTAGCATGGTGCATGGCCCCTTTGTTTTTTAATCTAATATCTATAATAGTTCCTGACAAAGGAAAGAACTCTTTATTAATTTTTAAAAATACTCCCTTACTATACAAGGAGAAAGATGGCAGCATTGAGTAACACAAATTTCCATAAACAAATTAGATATTCCTTTACCCCCCAATAAAATCTTATGAGAAACCACCAATTACTGTGAGGATTATCTTCAGTTTAACCATGTGGTTCTTCTGAAGAGAGAGACTATATGCACATGAGCCTGAGAACAAGACAGAGAACTGTTGTTATCTTGATATATTGCAACATGTGAAAATAATTGCTTTTAGTGTGGTTGATATTCCTATCACACAGAATACAACTTTAGGGCAAAATTCTTGTGTGTGTTCCATATAAATAATTTGACTCCAACATTCAAGTCTCCTTATATGTACAAAACTGACTAGACATCCTAAGACTGACTTAATTCTGCATAAAATCTTCCAAACTAACTTAGTAATGAAAACTCATACACAAGACGAATAGGGAGTTAGTCTATTTCCATAATATTCACGAACATGTGATTTGAGTTTCAAAAAAAAATTGATAAAAAATGTGTACTATCTGTGCTGCTTCTTCTCTCTCTTCCCTACAGTTCTATCCCTCACACTCCACTGCCCTGCCCTGTGCCGGAAGGGTGGCCTCTACTGTTTTCATCATCCAGAGCCCTCTGGCCACTGGCTTCAAGTTGGAACGGAAACACAGAACAAGTTGGAACTGAAACACAGAACAAGCACCCCATGCTTTGGTGTGGTCTAAGGGACTTCAGCGTCTGAGGCCAAAGATCCAGCCACACAGCGCCTCTTACCCCTCCACGCCTGGCCTCTTAAGTACCTACACATGGTAACAGCTTCCCCTGCTGCTCCTTGCCTGCGTGCCCAGCATCGCTTCCTGGTTCCTTTAACCGTAACCACCCCTCGATAAACAGACCCTTCATTAACCTCATTTTAGTTAAACACTTTGCATGTGGCATTGGTTCCCTGCCCAGATATTCATGGGAACACCATACTTCAAAGAAATTAGATAGGCATATCAAAAATGTTTTAAATGGTGGGCTTGATTATTTGTTATATATGATAACTTGTCATTTATACGTGGGTGTGTACATATAGATATACAGATTTTCCCTTCTCAGTGTTCCTTTAAACAGAGCACAACACCTGAGTTACTCGATTCAGGTGAAACTGACTTAAAGCAACTTTTCAGGAGACACACTTGTTGCATCAATTGAAGTAGCCTGGAAATTCAGATTGTAGTTAGATGTTAAACAAAAAAATTAAAAATTAAAAAAGAATTGTTTTTTCTTTAACTACAGCTGGTCTCCAGCCATAGTTTTTGGCTACTAAATGGCTACTAAAACCTAGAGTCCAGAAGAAAATGGGATCCTTTGTATTCCACTGTATAGGACTTTGATTTCACCGTTTTCCATTATCACCTCAAAGAACTTTCTTTTCCTGCCTTTTGCACTTTATATCTATGGATTCCTTTCTAGTCAAACACAAATAAAATGAATTAATAATCACTTTAAAAATGGGAATACCTAACATTTATTGAGTCAAATATTGCATATGCATATTAAAATTTGTTTATCTGAAATTAAAATTTAGCTATGTATCCTGTTTTTTTTTTTAATGTTTATTTTTGAGAGAGAGAGAGACTGTGAGCAGGGAAGGGACAGAGAGAGAGGGAGACACAGAATCTGAAGCAGGCTCTAGGCTCTGAGCTGTCAGCACAGAACTCACGGCTCTAACTCACAGACCGCGAGATCATGACCTGGGGTTGTTGGGGGTGGGAAAGAGGGGAAAGTGGATGATGGGCATTGAGGAGAGCACTTGTTGGGATGAGCACTGGGTGTTGTATGGAAACCAATTTGACAATAAATTAGATTAAAAAAAAAAAGACTGAGCCACCCAGGTGCCCGACTATGTATCCTGTTTTTAAAATTTTTCTTTTTTTTTTGTTAATTCTGGCAACTCTACACATGTGTAAGGAGCTACCACTTAGACAATGCAGACATAGAACATTTCTATCACTGGGGAGTTTTGTTCTAGATTATTATGAGCTCGGTTTACATTATGTACTTGTTAATAGAAATCAACAATAACGGTATGTATCATCCTCTTGCCATCTGAAGAGCAACACATTTTGGTAAAAACAGACCTTCATGTGGTTGAAATCTTGAATAATTACATTTTCTTTATTTGCTTTGGGGTGAAATAGCAACTGCACCTTGACTACCAGCTCTCAAGTTAACATTTTAAGGAGTAGGGCAGTCATTTTCCCTCAAATTAACCCTTTGAGATAGTTTTCCTTCCAATATCACACAAGGCATTCTTCCAAAAAAAAATGTATTGCAAAATACTATCTCCATACATTAATGTATTTAGTACATTATTTGTATAATTTCAAAAATAATAGTAAGTCTTGGCATTCCTTTGTGGTATGTTAGAGGCTGGTTGCTCTTATGGGATCATTCCAGTTTCTTTCCTTATAGTTTTCTAAATCTGGCCAGAAATATTTTTCTTATGTTTTAAACACCCCTTCAATCAGTACCTGGTAAATATGTTGTTAGAATCCTCAATAAACTATTCAGAAACTAAAGAAATAGGTTGTATTAGAGGAAGGTATTAAGAAAATTGACCTCTGTTTCTCTAATAAAAGTGGGAGAGACAGGATCTTTCTCACCCAATCAATGCCATTAATTGGTTATTGGAGCAAATAAATGATTCTCTTTACCTGTTCTCCCCCAAGTTTAAGAGGAACTAATCTGCTCAATTAACCTTTGCCATCATGGATTTGAAGCAATTTGGAAAAAAGGTTATTTTTCATTCCCCTGGGCTATTCTTGTGTCCCATGCACTTTAAGAGAAAACTCTACCCAAGACATTCCAACAAATCCAGAAGGAAAAATTCTGATTCCCCTGATGCTTGAGAAGTGAGAATCACAAGCAGGCCTTGGGCCTTTATTTCTGGAGGGAGACAGCTGGAGCTAGCTCTCTCTGAGGGGCTAAGAGCATCTTGCTCTTTATTCGGCTTCTCTGATCAGGCCTTCAGTTGGGCATCAGTTTACCCATTGGTAAATGGAGTTGAATAATATATACTTACCACTCCATAGTAAATGAATATTGAAGATCTTTGGCTAAAGAGGGCTATGAATATGTAAAAGCACTGTGAATACAAATCAAGAATTCATGACTTAGTAAAAGCTCAATATGTTGATAAATCTTGAATTTTTGCAAATGCTGAGATGTTTCACTTTTATTCAGAATATATAATAGTTAGGGATTGAGGTTTAGCCAGAGAGGCTTTATGCAAAGGACACATATGTAACTACATACAGTAAAAAGCTGTACATCTGGCATGTTGGGGGAAATTGGAGGCACCAATCAGTCAAAAGTTCTGACTAACAATTTTTTGTTGCTTTTGGTAGCTCTCTTGTTTCTTGGCCTCTCTACTAAAGCTTAGAGGCAGAAAAAAAAGGTGGAGGTTCTACTGAGGCAAAGCTCTGTCGTAGCACAGAGTCCACTGACGCAGAGATGTAGCTTGGCCTCACGCCCATGCAAAGCCCAAGGCAGCCTGGGAAAGCTCCCTGCTCACAAATCACAAGATCTCTAGGTGTGGGATTCCAACATCAGAGGATAAAAGTGGACCCCCACGTGTGAATGGATTTGTGCGTGAGTGTGGGCAGAAGCCTTGGCGGCCCATTCTACACCTTGGTGCTAATTAGAAAGAAGGGCCTCTTTCTCTGGATGGAAGCAGACCACATAACAGAGCACACGGTTTGTGGAGCCTCCACCTGCCTCCTTACCTGGATATACAGCACGCCTGTGCTGTGAACAACCCGCATAATCATTATGAGGCAGTCCCGAATATGAACTCAGGGATTTCTTTGGTCGCTCCAGAAGGATGGATCTACCTGTGTGAAGACATTTCATTGGTTTTTAAATAACTTGCTACTAAAAGCTCTGTCCTCTCTAAGTTCAGGCTGCCGGGTAATTTCAGGTGTCACCTGCTTCCTATTTAGAGGTAGAGGGTTAATTCAGTAGCTACGAGTAACGTTAGAGTTCACTCCGAGCTTCCTAGTAGCTAGGGCAAAAAAGGCAACTCAAAAAGTTCAATTGTGCTCATTATCAGCAAAAGAATATAACGTACCCATTCCACTGGAGGGACAACAACTTTTTTCACTTGCAACTCTAAAGGAAATTTCTCAAGTGGAACTTCACTTGGTTGCCAGGGACAGACATTACAGGCAACAGCTGCATCATTAGTTTCACAGCAAAAGAAATGGCACGGTCCACGTGGCAGTGGTTTCTTGTAACAAATCTTGATACCAGCAAAGCACAGTTGAGTTCACCCTTAGTAGGCTGAGCTCAGTTTGGTTTAAGTATGGATCTTCTAGTGCCTGTCTTAATCAAAAGGGTATCTGGGGAAGTAAATACCCAGTGTATTCCTCAGACCAGCAGTTCTCAAAGGTCACCTGCAGTCAAATTCTGGGCTGTGATAGAGTTTTCGCTGTTCCCCCAGAGAAAGAAGAAAAAGAAGACCGAGACATATACATTTCAGTGCAAATTGGTTAACTTTCCTTATACTTTATTCTCAGATTATGCCTCTCCAAATTTGATAGGGGTTAAAATTCTTTCCTCTGATATAATGTTGGTACAGCAGCATTGACCAGAATGTTGGTCATTTTATATTTAATATTGTTTGTTGAATATTTCATTTGCCAATATGAACTTGACAGCTCTCTATTGGTCCCTGCATCTTGGGGCATTGGGTCATTACTGGTCCACAAAGTCCTAATGTCTGGTGATGCCACCATGGACTGTCTTCCCAAAATAGCATTTTCCAAAGTAGCAGATAGTTGAGAGGCATACTTGATGAAGGCTTGACATAAGTCTTCCTGTTCTATGCTGATGCTGAAAATCGCAGAGTTTTCCCACTTCCCAATGCAATAGGCCTCCTCACTGGCACCAGAACTGGGCCTCAAGACCACCTGCAGCAACTTTGATTACATGCAAGTATTTTGACCCATAATTGGTTGAAACCCCATTGTTCCATTGTTTGAGTCTGGAGGCTTTCAAAGCAGTGTCTTTGATCTAGAGAAAGTTCTCTTATTTTTTGATGATCCTTCTGACGTTCAAGTACCCAAACTCGATGTTTGCCCACCATGGAATTATTTATAAAATGTGTTCCCAGATACTCTAATGAGCTGGCCTGCAATTGGGAAATATTTAGTAATATCCAACTGAATACAGAAAAAGGAAGAAGACTGATCGATGGATGTGATTTTACCCTTGACCAAGTTCACACTCAGTCATATTTTACAGTAATAAAATATCAGGACTGAATATAATTTGAAGCCACTCCTGGTTTCCACTAATAAAAGCAAACATCAGCACCTTGGGGGACACTGACCTTCCCATCCACAGTAGAATAAGTAAGTTGTTCCTCCTTGGGTTTTAGTATTTTGAGGTTTACATGTTACCTACCCACTGACATTTTTCTTGAAGGCAAAAACCATGACTTCCATAAACATTCCCACATTTTACAAAATTGACCACTATACCAGGCACCATCCTTGGTAATATTAATACAAAGATATTGAGAGAAACTCATCATTTACAGGAAGACACTATGCTTTAGATGCTTTAACTTTGATTCTCATACACAAAAATACTGCAAAGTAAGTATTATTTTCCTCTTTTTATTGATGTGAAAACTGAGATTCAGATTAAATAATAGCCCAAAGTCATAGAAAGCTAAGAAGTGGAGTAGTCGGGATTCACAACAGATCTTTCTGATTTCAAACCAAACACCATGTTGTTTGAATAAGACACAGTATTCTTTCCTCAAAGAGCTCATAGTCTAGCAGTCCCATTTGGCATGCTTTTCAGCCTGGAGTACTTCTGACTATGTCTCCTACATTTGGCGAAGTTCCCACCTATGAATCTATAGTTCCCCAAGATAGAAGACAGACATTCACATTCCCAATCCTCCCTGCACGTGACTTAGACGCCTTCAATCAGTTACACCTGCATGACACTTTGATTTGGAAGGGAGCACAATAACAAAAAGCATGCCATGTGGATTCCATTCTGTCAAGGGAAATGGTAGAGTCATCCAGCCTTCAGAGGCAGGAGGCACAGAGCCTCCACAGGTAGCATCCATGCTCAGGATCAGGGGACCAAGTCTTAACATCCGTGTCCCATGGGGAAGCAGTGTGGTCTCCACTAGAGAAGTCTGGAACATTGACTCTAACTTCTAACCCTGATTTTCTGACTCTCCCTGGAATTCTCTGAGCACTGTTAAGGTCTTCTAGTAAATTCCTTTTTCTGCTTAAGTAGCTTGAATTATTTCTGTTGTTGTCAACTAAAGATCCTAACTTTGTTCCCCTGACAGTGACTTCAATATAATAGACATTTCATAAATTTGGTTTGTTGGTTGATGAATAGGAAGAATAAATTAATGGAAAATAAGCTTTCAAGGCCCTTTACCATCATGGTTACCTTCTGTCTTCTGAATATACATCCATTTACCAATATTTTTTTTTCCAAAACACATTATCTAGAACTGAGATAATGTTGTAATGTGGCCTGATTAGTTTGAAGAGGGTAGGATGATCACTTCCCTTGATCTAAGCTGTATTCATATGGTTTGAATGACATCAGCTTCCTGGATAGTCACATCACATGATTAATACAAGAAACCTAAGAACTTACGGGATTTTGCTCCACCATGACCTCAAATATGTGAGGTGATTACTAGGAGAGCAAATGCCTCCTAGTCTTGGATGGCACCAATGAGAGCTCAGGGACAGAAGGGCTGAGCAAAGGTGGAATGGGCTGATTCCCAAAGGCCTTAGCTCCTAACCAGGGAGGGACAATGCTGCGTGGCCTCGGGCCAACGAGGCCTCCAACGTGAGAAGGGATTTCTGTTTGAATAAGAGGATGTGCTAGACAGCAAAATCTGTGCTACAGTGATTCTATCTTCCAAGAAAGCAGAGAATCACAGACCCAAATGAAGTACCCGGATGTGGGCTTACAAATGTCAGCCTTAGAGCTTCCTGAGGTGTCAAGTACCCTGGTAATGCATTAAAGAAATATTCAGAAAGTGGCGCCTGGGTGGCTCAGTCGGTTAAGCATCCGACTTCAGCTCAGGTCATGATCTCACAGTCCGTGAGTTCGAGCCCCGCATCGGGCTCTGGGCTGATGGCTCGGAGCCTGGAGCCTGCTTCCGATTCTGTGTCTCCCTCTCTCTCTGCCCCTCCCCCGTTCATGCTCTGTCTCTGTCTCAAAAATAAATAAAACGTTAAACAAAAAAATTTTTTAAAAAAAAGAAATATTCAGACAAAGTTTATCTCTATAGAGTAATTTAAATCCTTAATCCCCGCTTAAGTTCAAAATTGAAAAATCCAACTAGATAAAAACTATGAAATGTACCCCACTTAAACATTTATTGGTTAAAAAAAAAAAAAACAGGCTTTGTGTCCTCCTGGTATTTTCATTGGAGTGAAACAACTGACAAAAACATGGAAAATAAGTAAATTATAGATTACGTTACAAGCTATGAAAAAAGTAAAGTATGATAAGATAAAAGGGACCCAGAAGCAGAGGTGGGGGCGGTTTGCAATTTTATTATTCTTTTTTTATTTCTTTAAACAATTTTTTTAATGTTTATTTATTTTTGAGAGCACAAGAGAGAGACAGAGTGCAAATGGGGAAAGAACAGAGAAAAAGAGGGATTCACAGAATCGGAAGCAGACTCCAGGTTCTGAGCTGTCAGCACGGAGCCCGATGCGGGGCTTGAACACATGAACCGTGAGATCATGACCTGAGCCGAAGTCGGACACTTAGCTTAACTGACTGAGCCACCCAGGCACCCCATTATTTTTTTAATTTTATTAAAAAATTTATTTATTTAGTTATTTATTTATTTATTTATTTTGAAAGAAAGTGTGTGCACAAATGGGGGAAGAGCAGAGAGAGAACCTTTAGCAGGCTCCACCCTTAACATGGACCCAACACAGGGCTCAGACCCACGACCCTGGGATCATGGCCTGAGCCGAAATCAAGAGTCAGACACTTAACCACCCAGGGGCCCCATAATTTGAAATAAGGGAGTCGGAGTACTCCTCACTGAACAGGTGACTCGTGAGCAGACAGCCGGGAATGGAGGAGCGAGACATGGCTATCCAGGGGAGGAGCTCTCAGCTTTAGCAGAGAAGTGGAAAAGCGAGGGAGAGAGTCAGCCTGCGTATTTCAGGCAGTGAGGAGGTTCATGTGACTGGAGCCCGAAGCAGGGGGAGAGTGGAAGGGAAGGAGGTCAGGGAGGGTCAGATCAGGTAAGAGGATGATGGCTCCAACCAAGCTTGGAGCAGTACCGAAGCTGAAAGGTTGTAAGATTGTGAATATACTTTGAAGGCAGACCCTCCCAGGAACTTTGCTGCCAGATTGAATGTCGGGTGTTAAAGAAACAGGATAAAGAAGAATTCCAAAGTTTTGATCTGAGCAACAGGAAGCTTGCAGCTGCCATCAGCTGGGTGGGGCACATTTGGGAAGAGAAGGAGGTCATTTTGAGCTGTGTGAAGTGTGCCATCCAAGTGGCGGTGCTGAGTGGGCAATAGAACCTAACAATTTGGAGATCTGGAAAAGGTCTAGGCTGCAGAGACACACTGGGTATTGTCGGCATACGGGTACCCTAAGTATCAAGACGGTGAATGAGGAAAGAGTGTAGATCCAGGAAAAGGAGGACCAGAAAGGAACCCCGCAGTACCCTGACCATTGAGGCACTGGACAGAAAAGAGAGAATCAGCCAAACACACTGAAACAAGCAGGAAAGTAGCAGGAGGAAAACCAGAGCTGGGTGCCGTCCGTACTTCGACATCTATCTAATTCTGAAGGTTTCAGAAGGCTACTGACGCATCACATTCAGTTTCTCCTTAAGAAAGAAAACCATATTCCAGCTCTTGAGAGAAAGGAGAGGGGAAGGGAGGCGGAAAGGGAAGAGGCTCCAATAAATGAGAATGGAGGGAGAAATGAGAGACAAAGCTGTCGCACAGTAGCCTTTACGCACAAAAGCTTGAGATGGGGTAACAAGGACTTTTGAAAATATCAGAGTGGATCCCACTTTCGAACTCATCTGAATTGGCTTTAACAAGTCCTTTATAGCATTTTATAGTATCCTGCTTCTCTCTTTCTCTCTTAGAAGAGTGGAGGAAAGAAAGGAAGAAGTTGTTGTAGATGCTTCTACCTATTTAATAATAATTCTGAGATACACGAATGATCAGCTCCATTCCCCACAGAGGAAACTGTGGGTCTGAAAAATAAGCTGCAAAACCGGTGACAATAGGTACTAGGACAGTTCACTGCCCCCTCACAATCAACTGGAGACAGGATAAATTATAAAGAATTTTCCCCTTACGTCTTTCTTAAGCTGAGGGAGGGTCCCTGGGACTGCTCATTCCAAAGCTGTCACTGAGCCTCCCAGAATTCCTTTAGTCTCTGCTGTTTTATGTTAAAATAGGATTATGCCTGTTAATGGATAGGGAATAAATTATAGTTCCCTCTTTAATTAATCATTGCTCTGAACTATTTATTACAGTGTTAATGGGATATTTTTGTAATTATTTCTCGATATGTGAAGGTAACACTTTAAGCCTTTCAAAGTGTTACCGAAGAAGCTGCTTCTAGATTCTTCTGGGGCAGTTTTAGTAGCAGAGCATGGTGGGTTTTTTGTTGTTGTTGTTTTGTTTTTTTAATAGAGCTTTCTTTCAGAACAAAATTCCATCAGAAATGTCATTCTCAGATAAGATTACGAAAAAGTGTGTAAAGAGAAGTGAAAAGGCCATGTCATATAAAGTATGTTGGCCAACAAATTGGTGTTCAGTTCATCCAGGCTTTCTAGGACATTCTAAGACATGCAGTGAGAGGTGGTGTGAGATGAGGGAGAAAATGCAACCTGTGGAAGCAGGCAAACCTGGCCTTCGATCCCGGCACTGCTGTTTCCTGACAGCGCTGAATCGGCAGCATTCGAAGTCAACATCCCTTTACTGCACATTTCAGTCTTCATTTCTGTCTCTGACTCAAGAGGCCAGTCCTGGGGACATGCTCCTCCAGAGAAGACACCGTCACACCTATCGCCACAGGGCCTGTGTCACCTCCAGCTGCCCACCCCTGTCCTCTGCGTGGGCAAATGCAAAGAAAGACTTCCTACGTTCCTGCTGAGCAAGCACGGGACCGCAACCACAGTGAACCGCAAGTTCTGGGACAGTCCTGTGACGGTGAGATACCCTGGGAATTCTGTGAACACAAAGAAATTATTTGTAACCACACTGGCAGAGCAGATGTGGCAGATCAAGAAGGGTTTCCTGGAAGAAATGATGCTTGCTTGGGTTCATCCTTCAACTTGGCCAGGGAAAGAGCTCAGGGTGGTGAGGAGGAAGACCTGCAAGGTACAGCGAGTAACAGCAGAGCAAATGGGCCGTTTCACTTACCTTCCTGCTATCTATCGTGTCCAACAACTTCCCTCACACCCTCTGCAGCAAGAGGCTGTTAGCTGCCTACCCCGATATCCATCTCTCCTTCCTTTTCTGTGGCATTAATAGAACAGCTAGAAAGATTTACTAGTCTCCCTTGCATTCAGGTGTAGGGCTTGAAGAAGTCTCCACAACAGAAAGGCGGTACGCCATTCTTTATTCCTCCTTCCATCTTGGTGTCTGGAAGGTGGGTGTGATGGTGAGAGCTCTAGCAATCATTTTGGACCACGAGAAAGAAGAAACATGGGAACACCAGGAAAAGTGAAGTTGGCAGTGTGTGAGTCCCTGACAACTTCATGAAGCCAGCTTACTTCAGCAATTTCTTTCTTGTAAGAAACAGGTAAACTTTTACCTTGTCTGTATCAGTATTTGTCATTTTTTTCTGTTACATGCAGCCGTTCCTAAGTGATCCACCTTTCAGGACCATTCCAGCTCACACACAGTTATCATTTTCTTTTCCAAATTCACAGCACGGGTTTGTACTGCTCACTCAACAAATACATCTCTGAATAGTCAACCACTGTATGACTATTTTACTTATATTAAACCTTTCCAACAAGTTATAAGCTTCATGAGGGGAGAACATCAAGTCACATATTTTCTCTTGTCACCTCAGTTCCTAGAAAATTATCTGGCATAGAATACATGTTCAATAAATATTTACTCTCTGATTATGCCATCATGGCCCTGTAGAAAAAAAAAAAACGCAGGGACTTTGAAGTCTTGGTTCAAACCTTTACAGAAAGGGGAGTAACAGTGTAAAGGAAAATACCTCCTCTAAGAAAAATTTTAAAAAGACAAAACTCAACCCATGAAGTGATGGCTCTGAGGTGCTATAATACGACGACGCTTTAAGTCAAGAAACCTCTTACTCTTTCTTGGGAACAGAAGTTGCTCTCACAGAGCCCGCCTTCTAGCAGAAACCAATCCATGTGTGGGCAGAGCCTCTTTCTCTGGAGTTTGTCACCTATGATGAAGTTTGACCCCTAAAAACACAACCTCATGCACACAGAAGCTACTTGTGCCTCAAGTCACATCCTCTCACACGTGCTTTCAAGTCTGTATCCCAAATGCAGAAATCACTCCCATTTGCATAAGTAATGTGTTTTGCTTTGTATTGAGCCTCTAATTTTTCTTTACGAACCTTCAGAACTCTGTGCTTTGGGTCTGTCTGCTTTTTTGCAAATATCCAGCATCTGTCCATAAAACATATCTACATGACCTGTGAGCTGTTAAGTATCATGGAATAAAAAAGTATTATGGCAAATGAAACTAAGGAAGAAAGGAAAGAAAAATTACATCTGTATGTTAACCAAATGCAAAACACGCAGACACACACACACACACACACACACACAGAAAAGACAATTTACAATATCAAAAGAAAACAAAATCACTTTTTAATTGACTTTCTCTTTGCCAGTTCTGAAGTTAAGCACTTGCTCCTTCCTTATTAACTTTAGTCTTTTGAGCAATATTTTCCATTGTAAGCACTTTCTAAAAAATCATTTTCACACATTTCTCAGATACATCAATCCTTCCGGCATTCCTCTCTGCGCACATTATGGTACCCCAGCTCTAAATATAAAAGACTTTTATTATGTCCATTAACCATGGACATATGTGCTCCAAAAGTTTCCTGACACGCAGTCATTTGTGGGTTTTTAATTATAAACAGAAAATATTCACTAGAAAAATAAAGAAGCAAGCCCATAAATATATCTCTATACACTGGAGTTTTGTTTGTATACGGCAAAACGTTTGGATACACGGCTTTCCCCCTGGCCAGCTTCAGAATGCGAGCACACATACGTTTATAAACACACAGACATGTACGTAAATTCACATGTACAACTAAATCCATGCATCGTACAGGACTCAAACATCTGCAGTTATGGGTACTGCTGCCTTATTTCTAAACTAAGGGAGCGAATTTTTCTTACACTCACCAGGTCTCACTCCACACGAAAGTTTAAGTGGGAAAGAAGGCAATGCCCAGTAAAATACTTGACAAACGAAGTCATATTTATTGAATGCGTTTTATTTTAACAACCAAAAAATTCTAACAGCCTAACAATGCACATAAGTTAAAAATTAATTATCACTTAGTGATAACAAAGATAGTTGATTTACATGGAAAAAAGAACATTTACAATATGTTAATCCTTATTCACATTGTTGATACCGCAATAAAACACAATTTGTTTTTTCATTTCACAAAAAAAAAAAAAAAAAAAAAGGCGGGAAATTGTGCTTTGTCAAGAGGCACTACAAGAGAAAGTTTCTTCTTCCAAATAGATATTATATGACAGATATTGAATAAATAGACATATATGCATTGTAATTCGCAAAGATCTGGCAAGACCACAGGCTAAAATGCCCACAGATTCACTTAGAATCACTGCAAACTTGGCAGTGAAATTAAAAAATAAAAGGCAAGACTTAGCATTGAAAAATACCTAACAAATTTTTGGTTGAAGTGTAAAAGATACCAAATGCGGATGCCATCGATAGATGAACCACCTTGTAAGAGCTTGGCAACATCAGTTTCCATTACATGTACAGAGTGACCTTCAGCAACAGTGTAAGAAGACAATTTGGAAAGAGTAACTCGGAGATCAGGAAGCAGCAAGCGTGGACTTTCGGATTAAAGCTGCAGCATACTACGGCAGCAGAAGGATGGGCCCGGGGCTTAACTGCAAACAACCATCCTTTTGCAAAGGTATGTGACGCTCGTGTCAAGATAATTTTTTCAACATCGTTATTTGAAAAAGTACAGGAAAATGTCCCTTTAAAAACTCCAGAGGTTACTGAGCAGCTAGAATTAGCTTGTATTGCAACATGTCTTCTCCCTGTATATTGTAAGTTCTGAGTTAATATCTACACATAGAGGTTTTGTTTTTTTTTTAACTCCTACCTTTTATACCTTTCAAATATATAAATAGTATTAACAGTTATATTACAATGTCTGTGTAGTAAACAGAAAATAACTTTCAAAGTGATATTGCATGAGGTCTTTGACAAGGTTGCATGAGAGCAGAACTCCAAAAAAATCCAACCGTGTGGGACTGTCTGGCGGCCAAGGTGAAGCACGGGTTAGGTTTGCAAGGCCAGTCCTGCAGGTGAGGTCACCTCTTGCAATTACTCTAAGTACAAGTGGGAAGAAATGCTACTGGTGCTTCTGACAGGAAGCTACAGGAGGTTTGGAGAGCTATAGTAGGTTGCAGCTTTAATGCTCATTCCACTAAACAGCCAGTCGGCATTAGTTCTGCTTTACGTAAGGTAATTGCTATGTCGGTAACTGAGAAAATATTTCCGTTTACGATGAGTAGGTGATTCCACCGAAATCGCTTCGCTTACTCTATTGCCTGGAGCTGCACAATGATTCAAAGAAAGGTTCTTATTAGGGCTGCCATACCAGGGAAGGGATGAGGCATGTGAGAGCAGGGACTCTAGAAGTTTGGTCAGGTGGATGGAATGTGGACGAAGAAGAGGAAGCCCAAAGTGAAACAGAAATAGGAAACATCTTTTGGGAGATGGAAGGATGGAGGTTTATTTGAGAGGGAACCCCTTTAACTGGGCGGCAACTTCTTTTCTAACTTAACATTACATTGAACTATTTTCTATTAAAAAAAAAAAAAGGAGAAAAAAGAAAAAGAGAAAACAGCAACAACAAACAACTTTTAAATGAGCAGGCTTATTCATTTTAAGATCTGAAGCCACGAACAGGTAAATAAGTTTCACAATAAAATGTGGCTCATACTATGAATTCCATACGTCCAACGTCAAAACGTCATTTTATCAAGACAAGTTTTCTCTGTACTGAATTTCAGTTTTATTCATTTGGAATTCCACAGAAATGCATCTGTTCACTACAGTAATGACAAGTTGAATAACGGAACACGTCGAGTCATTTTAAGTGTGCATTGTGTCTTAAGAGCAATTTGACTTGTATCATTTTAAGGTGCCCTGATTTTTTTTTCCACTTTCCTTTCTTCTTTCTTTTTGGCAGTGTTGATTTATTTTGTTTAAATACATACCTCAAAAATTACCCATCAAGCTGCCAGATAGGAAGCCATAGAATTAAAAAAAAAAAAAAAAAATCAGGGACAAACACAGAAAATAAATAGGAATTCAAAAATAGTCACCCCACCCTGAGAGCAGGCCGCAGTTTATCAAAAAGCCAAAGCGACTCACTGTGAAGTGGTTTTTTTTAATACATAAACAAGTCTCTTCTTTAAGAACTCATTTCACAGTCTATTCTTTCAGATTGTAAAGTTCTCTGTCCCATGCAATTTAATATATATATGTAAATATATAGATATATACATATACATATACACACACACTTGTAGCTTCCTTCATTTGTTTCGTAGGTCTTTTCGTCCTGGAACTTGCCTGATGTCTCTTCCGTAAGTGCAAGGATAATGAAGGCAGAGTTTCCTGTGATTATAATTACTATGATCCAGTCAATTGTAAAAGTGTAACACTTTAGTGTCTTTGCCAAGGCGATGTCTGATTCGGGAATACTGAACTTATTCAGTCTATAGGTGTATCCTGTGCAACAAAAAATGTCAAAAAAGGTAAGAAAAACAAAACAGACAAAAATAAAATAAAATAAAGCAAAAAAAAAAGTTTTTAAAGAAATTAAAACAGAAAATCCTTGGACCGATGTATTGCTTTGCCTGGTAGGAGTTCACATTATCTCTGGTCGATTTCAGCAGGCGCGGCCTTGCTCTTTTCAGCATTTTCCTCCTCGGCCTCTACTTTGTACATCTCCTCAGAGCCTTCCTCACTGTCGTTCTCCTCGGACTCTGTCAGCAGCTCCTCGTCCTTATACTCAGCCACGTCCACCGCGGAGCCCAGGTGTTCCTTGAGCTTCCCATGATGCTTCACATGATACCGCTGGTTCTGGAAGAACTTGATGATGGTGTGTTTGGGGAGATCCAGCTGAGCAGAAAGCGTGTGGATAGCTTCCTGATCAGGGTACAGGCCCACATCATGAATAAAGCTTTGGAGGATCCCCAGGGCTTCCAGGGAGATCTTTGTGCGAGACCGGGGCTTTTTGGCACAACTGTCTTCAGTCGGAGGAGGTGGGGGTGGAGCTTCTTCTCTGGGAGGGGAACTCTCCTTGGCTGGCTGAGACTGCTGTCTATGAAGGACCTGATAATTAAAATTAAAAAATATATATATATTAACATTTGACGCAGGATTTTACCTTTCAAAAGCCATCATTCCTCTGAAATTGTGTTGTCTATCTACCTTTGGAGTCACGTAGTCATTTGGAAATTCAGGTCTTTTGGAAACATAAAAGAATTTCTGGTGATTTAGAGTCTCATTTACAAAACAAGAGGTTAAAAATAGTTTGCTAACGTGTATATTCTGAGGCGCAAAGAAGTTAAGTCTTTTATTGCCCAAGGTCATTTGCTTTCAAACAATCTGGCTCCAGAGCCTTCCCTGCTGTTAACCAGCATGATAGGCCACCTCTCTAAAGCCTAAAGGCAAAGCAGTTGGACTCCGTGAGAAGTACTGGCTCTCCCATCAGACCTCATGGGTTCAAGTCCAGACTCTTTCGCTTAGTTGGATATCCCTGTATAAGAGAATAACCTCTTTAAGCCTCAATTTCATTACCTATAAAAGAAGGGTAGGACACTGACTTCCTAGGGATGTTGTAAGAATTAAATAACAAAACGGATGTAAAGAATAGTGCTTACCTTAAATCAGAGGCTGACAAACTTTTTCAGTAAAGGGCCAGATAGTAAATACTGTAGACTTTATAGGGCCTTACAGTCTCTGTTGCAATGACTCAACTCTATCTTTGTAGTGTGAAAGCAGCCATAAGTAATATACAAGCAAATTAGCATGGCTGTGTTCCAATAAAACTTTATTTACAAAAACAGGTGGCAGATCAGATTTGGCCATGGGCTACAGTCTGTCCACATCAAGCTCAGGGCAAACATTCAATAAATGATAGCAATTATTACCATCAGCCTCATGATTACTCAAGAGTATAACAGAGAAATAGTTGACATTTTGGCCAGAAAAATCAATATTTCGTAAAATTAGAAAGAACTTGTGTTTATTTTCTTTTAGCCCTGATATTGACCCTTAAACATTAATTTTTTTAAAAACATTTTTTTTAAAATATAAAAATGTCCAAATTAATTTAAAGATACAACATTTTTCTTAAATTAAGAATTTTAAGTGACTTTTATACTCTCATAGATGGGCCTTCTTAATATCACTTTATAAACTATTAAAATTCTGTTTGCACACACTCCCTATTTTGTTTTTTTAATTCTTAACGTTAAGGTTTTCTAGTTGTTGTAATTAATTTAAATTTCTCCTTTATATCTACATATCTCCCACTCATTTAAAAACAAAAAACAAAGGGATGGCTGGGTGGCTCAGTCAGGTTAGCCTCTGACTTAGGCTCAGGTCAGGATCTCAGGGCTCTTGAGTTAAAGGCTCCCGTCAGGCTCTGTGCTGACAGCCTGCAGCCAGGAGCCTGCTTTGGATTCTGTGTCTCCCTCTCTCTTTGCCCCTCCCCCCAATCACACTCTGTCTCTTTCTCAAGAATAAACACACACATACACACACACACACACACAAATAAAATAAAAACAAAAAACTCTAATGTTTAAATAAATTTCTAGCCCCCAGATAGAGATGCTCTTGCCTGTGATGCCATATCAGCCGACTGAACTTCCCAGTTCCCGTAAATGCTCCACTTGACCAGAAGCACAGTACACGGTACAGTGGGCCAATCCCCAAACCCAATACTCTATATTTATTTTCTTGTTCCTTGACCTTTCTAAATAAAGTCAGATATGCAACCCCAGACAATCACGCTCTGTTTGTATTGCCACTTCTAATGATCTGTATAAGCTGATCTTGCCCGAATGCCTCAGGAAGAGTGTTCCGCTGTTTGTGAGGCACCGTACTCCCCCAACCCGTGGATTGTTTTCCTTGCATAAAGGACACCAAACTCGTTATTAAATCATTTTAGTTTTGCCATTTGACACTAGTTAGGCAAGCTTATTCTTGATCTTCAACATCATCTTTCTGCATGACATAATTTCCCATTTTAATATTAACTTAATGAACTTCAATCTGACCGAAGAAAGAAAGCTATGCAGAGGAGACTGTCCCAACGACTTGCTCCTGCTGCCATCATAGGCCCATGTGAGATGGGCTCCTTGGACAGGGGAGAGGATCACTGGATCCTGGACAGGAGCCTAGCCACTGCTCGGACATTATAACATCAGCAACAATATTATAGAATTAAAAGGCTACTGTGATAGTCCCCACTAAAAAGCATTATGTCAACTCCAAAGACAAAGACCACATTTCCTATACTCGGATCAGTGCCTAACTTTCTGGGTCCTCCCAAAGCCTTTACGGAGAGTGAGTTCCCATTTTAAAACACACACATTTCTCTTTTACTATTCTCTCATATTTTATGCAGTCCCTTTCATGTTAAAGCAACAAATTAAACATTTTCCAGAATTCAGGGGGAAATCAATCCAATCAGCACACAAGGACACATGTCTGGTGACATTAAAGAATCAGTGGTACCACCATCCCCAGCACCCCTCCTACGACCACCACACACTCCTCATATGACCCATTCTCTTCTTCTAGGCTAAGAAATATCAATAGCAAAGCAAGAGTTTAAGGGAAAAAATGTCTGCCATCTATTTCAGTCTCAGAGACCACCTGATGAAAAAAATAACTTCTTACCAATGTGACAATGTCAGCCTTTTATATGGAATTTAATAAATATCAGGACCCATGAAATTGTTACCTAAGTAAGGTAACAACAAGCAGAAGAGGATGAAACTTTTCAAATAATAATTAGTAATCACGTAACAATCAAGATAATAATCAAAAGGATAATCAAAAGGAAATAAGAATATCCATCATAATAAGCTGACGGCTGGTGGCAGAAAGAAATCTAAAATACAGGACCATAAAACAGTGGCACTAAAGGTCCATATAATGTTGGCCAATTAAAATGAATGTTCTTGGCATTTTCTTTACTACTTTCAACTAAGAGTAAACTCATGTGGTCTGCTGTGGTAAGCTGGCATCAGCAAAAACATGAGAGCTCTGTTACTTCAACATCCTAATTATAGCCGGAAGGGAACGTAGAGCCGTGCTGTGGGCCTGTTCATGGCACTTTGATGGCAGAAGATATTCGCTCTGAGGTCATAATCTGGGCCGCCCGGCCATTGTCGTAAATGAACCACTATGTCAACAGGTGAGGATTTTGGGGGTTTTGGTGAGAAAAAGAAAGATAGACACTGAAATTATATATGAAATATGTACTCAAAGAACATACATATACTCAAGCACGAGTACCCCCTATTAGAGCAATTGTGTTAATTGGAAAACAAAAGAGAATTAAAATGCCCCATTTTCTAAATTATGCTTGCCTTCTGTAGTAAAAGTCAGCATAATGGTTCCATTTAGTTAAATAATTAGATTGGTTCTTTAGGGGTTTTCCATTTTGCACTGGTTAGATTTAAAGAGATTTTCCAAAACTATACTTTGAAGTTACTATGATCTTTCTGCATGATAGGGTTTGTTCTTCTCCTGGGTCCAACCCACAGGCCTGCTTCACCTCCCCTTTCCCGGACTCTAGCAGTCCTAACGCACACATGTAGGGAAGCCACACATGAAATAGTGGAACAAGAATAGCTACCGCTTACTGAATGTTACTCTGTGCCAGGCGGTTCTAAGAACTTTACACAGATCAGTTTATTCAATGCGCACAGTTCCTCATGAGGGTGCTATTTGGATCAAGAATAACCTGGAAACATGCAGCATCTCAGGAAAACCCTTTACATTGGAAATTATACACATAGGGAGCTGTCAGCGTGAGAAAGCACGTGTCCAAGGGACAGTGGCAATGCCACTTTGGATCCTGTCTCTCTTTCTCTCTACCCCTCCACTGCTCACTCTCTCTCTCTCAAAAATAAAATAAAAATACAAAATTAAATTCTTTTTTTAAAAAGAAATGATATATAAAGAGAAATGTTTTATTTCAGGTCAGACAATATTCTATAATGAATTGGGTGGCATGACAATATTTACATGAAGATTAAGTGACATTTCTAGCATCTTGAAGCACAAAAGGAGAGAGCAGTCAAAATAGAGAATGACAAAGTGAGAAGCTTTCAAGTGAAACTGTCTCACAAGTTACCAAAAGGGCCTGAGTGAAGTTTTTCAGTCACACTGCCCCTTTTCTTTGGCTGTAATTCTCTGTCAACCACAGTATGTGTAAGACCTGAGACAAAGATACTCCAGGTTGTGTCCTAACTATCTTCATTTCCCCCAAATGTTCTAATTACTCCAAGCAGAAAGTTGTTTGTCTCTAGACAATTTTTAGAAAGAAAAAAAAAAAAAAAAAAAAAACAGAAAAAAAAAAAAACCTGCATAGATTTCTGCACTAACCAATTGAAGGGCTTATTATTATGACAATTAAGGAATTTTTTTTGACACTCATTCATTTTTGAGAGAGACAGAAAGAGAGAGCATGAATGGGGGAAGGGCAGAGAGAGGGAGACAGAATCTGAAGCGGGGTCCAGGCTCTGAGCTGTCAGCACAGAGCCCAACGCAGGGCTTGAACTCACAGACTGCGAGATCATGACCTGAGCCAAAGTTGGACGATCAACCCACTGAGCCACCCATGTGCCCCAACAATCAAGGAATTAATGTCATGCAGTGCTTCCTTCCAGTGGTGTTAAGTACTCTAGACAAAAATAGAGTAGAGCCTAATGCTTATAAGACAGTCTTTCTGAGACAAGGAGATCAATACAATCCTCTCTTAAAAACCTCCCATCTAAACAGCAGGGGTAGGAACTTTTCTTCATTTTCTTATATTTTTTCACCATTTTATTTATTTTAGAGAGAGAGAGCATGAGCGGGGGTGAGGGGCAGAGAGTGAGAATTTTAAGCAGACTCCATGCCCAGGGCAGAGCCTGGCATGGGGCTTGATCCCACAACCCTGAGATTATGACCTGAGCTGAAATCAAGAGTCAGCTGCTCAACCGACTGAGCTACCCAGGCATCCCATTCATTTTCTTACATCTCAAGTAAGTAATGTCAACACTTCTAGCTTCTTTTTCGTAGGATAGGTTTCTGAATTTCCGCTTAACTGAATTTTAGTTTTTCTGTTTGAAGTTCTCAGCGATGCTCAAAATTCCTTGTTGGTTAACTAGATGAATCAACTCTGGTTCCTGTTTCAACCAAGTACCCTTAGTAACTTGAGTGTGAGGCCAGGCCACTGATTCCTGCTTGATGGACATAGAAGTTGTCCTGATCCTCAGCTCATTTGACAATTCAGGCATCTATTTCTGGCTGATGATTTTTTTTTTTTTAAACCACAAAATTTATAATTACTTTAACCAAGATGGAGAATGCCCTGCCAATTGAATAGAGATCTATGTTCTTTTCTTTTTATTTATTTTTAACGTTTATTTATTTTTGGGACAGAGAGAGACAGAGCATGAACGGGGGAGGGGCAGAGAAAGAGGGAGACACAGAACTGGAAGCAGGCTCCAGGCTCTGAGCCATCAGCCCAGAGCCCGACGCGGGGCTCGAACTCACGGACCGCGAGATCGTGACCTGAGCTGAAGTCGGACACTTAACCGACTGAGCCACCCAGGTGCCCCAGATCTATGTTCTTTTCTAACGAGTTCTTCACACAACCACATTATTGTTTCCTGGGATTTTTCTTTAAGTTAAGGTTAATGGAGTATCTTCCCAGTATTTATATATATATTAAAAAAAAAACAAAAAACAAAAAACAAAAAACTGCCCAAGTCCACAAACTTTCCAGTCTTATCCTTTTTCCTCTTTTACAAAATGGGTCCAGTAGTTGATTGTTTCTATTTGTAACATCCACCATCTCTCTTCATGTGATCTTCCTAAATAACAGAATACATCCTTCTGTAGAGACAGCCGTCCACCCCTTTACTCTTGACCTTTGCAAACTGAAGCCTTACCATTCATTCTAGCTCTATTTCGGTTTAGATTTTTCTCCGTCACAACTGAACTGAAATCAGTCTAGTCAAGAATTCATTTCTGATAATTTCTCCAAAGGGTTTTAGTTCACAGTTTCTCTTGTGGATTTTTCAATATGACAATTAGTGTTCATAGCACTGAAGTGTCTAAGTGGTTCCAATAATAATGGTGGTGGTAGTAGCAGGAGTAGCAGTAGTAGAACTCATATAAAGTGCACGAACCAAACACTGGCCTAAATGCTATCAATGTTAAGTTTATTTATTTTACAATAATCCTGCAGGTAGGTATTTCACCCCATTTTATAAGAAAACTGGAGTTCAGCAAGTATAGCTAATTTGCGTGAGGCCACATAGCTTGTGAGTGGCAGAACTGATATTCTAAAACAGATCCATCTGATTTTAAATCCCATGCCCTTAAACATTGTGCTCTCCTGCCTTCTACTGAACAAAGTCTCTAGACTTTGAGACGACAGAAGTAAAATATCAGGAAGTAATAAATTCTATGGGCAAAAAATTAAGTAATGCATAAAGAGGAGAACTGGGGAGAGGAAAAGTCATTTTTGATATGGTGACTCAAGGAAGCCTCCTTAAAGACGCAGCATGTGAGCAGAGGTCTGAAGGAAGTGAGGAACAAGCCATGCAGAAGAACGTTCCAGGCAAAGGCAACGGCAAGCAAAAGGCCAGTAGGGAGGAATACACTCGGTGTGTCTGAAGAATGTCAAGGAAGGCAGCATGTTAGAGCTATACCACCTCGTACAGCAGCCAGTAGCCACATGTGCCTATTTACATTTCATTAATTAATTAAAACTAAAACCAGAACAAAATAAGATTCAGTTCCTCAGTCACATTAGCCACATTTCACGTGCTTGATTACCGCATTGTGTAATACCATATTGGACATTTCCATCATCACAGAAAGTAGTATTGAAAAGCCCTATGCTAGAGAGAAATGACAACTGTCAGGTGGCCAGGGCCAAAGCACGTAAGGCTCTGCATTCTACCCTCAAGATGACGGGATGCCCTCACAATGAAATGCAATCATAATCTGATTTAGCCAGAAATATAGTAGAGCTTGAAACTGCCACTATTACTAGAGAAAAGAGAAATGTTCATATAGTCACATACTAAGTAAGAAAACCTCAGCTTGTAATATATTTCTGGACTTTCAACAGACTATCACAAATAGCAACACTATCATAAAACAACTAGAAGGATGCATTGGTACTTCTGTCTTCAAGAGAATAGTTAATTGACATTTGCCTGATGGCTGCCTTCCTCAGGCACCTTCTTCAGAGGTGCTTATCATGTCTAAAAGGAATTATGTTGAAGACAATCCACCCTGGGTTAAAAGAGTAAAAAAAAAAAAAAAAAAAAGTTGATTTATCAAGTATTTATGGAATGTCTATCATATTATCATGTTTGCATGTATTAATTTACAAAGCTTTCTAAATACATACTCCTATCTCCAACAATTATGTGTTGATGAGTATGTTGTGGATAGGATATGAACAAACAGAAAGTTAAAAGTCTAATAAACTCTTTATTTATTTGCTGAAATCTCTTTAGGCTGAAATATGACATACATGTACATAAATGGACATAAAGATAGTGATGAAGAAATAAAAGTTGTAAATATATTCAAAGGAGACATCAATTTCAAAATAAAACCCCAACTTTCCTAGCCCCGTGACAAAGCACAACCATAATATGGGCACATGTCTTTTCTCTGCCTTCATAACTGAAAAGTTTGAAAACACAAGGACAAAATGGTACCATGACAAAAGTCTACCAAGAAAAGATAAAGCAGCTCTTCTTAAACCTCTCAGTGTTCAAATAGGTTTTGAAGGCCTCAATGAAAACCAGCTGGGAGCCATGTGTAAAATATAATGGTTTTTGCCTGCAGGGAAGGAAGTGAGATCTTGAATGATTAAGTTCAGGAAAGTATATAATTCACTGTATCATTATGGGGTGAACTGGATTACTTATAATAAGCCAAGACTTTGTGGTCTTTTTTATATAGAGAAAATGAGAAATTATTAGGAAGGTGACTGTAGAGGGTGGCTGATCCAGGGTGGTAACAGGTTAAAACAGAAGCTTCTCAGATGCACACATCCACCTCTCTATGACAAGACTTACCCAGAGGACTGAGCCTTACCCAGAACTTCAGGTCCTAAGTGGTGATGCTCAACAACAGGAGATGAGAACACGAACAAGATGACTTTTGTCTCCATTTATTTTGAGTTAATATCAGAATTATTTTTACTTGTCTAATTTGCCTCATCTATGACAACAGAATATAAAATATTTGATCCAAAAAAGGAAAACACGCTTCCACTAAAAGTCCTGAGAAAATATATTTCACAGGCAACGAGAACAATTGGTTGGAACAACTGAAAAGTCCCTGTGCCTAACTCAATTAGAATTTGTTAAGTAAATAAATGAATGAGTGGTGCTATTTAAAGAATAGATTATATATAAAGTATCATGTAATGGGGATATTTGTCTCAAGTTTCAACAACCTAGCTCTACCCCCTAATATTCCCTTTTCCCCCAAATCAGCATTTAAGACAATTAATTTTCTCAAAAATTCAGTGGGAAGAACTTAGCATTAATGACTGCTAACTAATATAAATATTAATGTAACCATTATACATCTATCTCACTTACTAAGTTGTGAGCTACATATCAGCACACCATACGTCTGGCAGACAGTAAGTGGTCAGTATGTCTTTGTTCTGCTCTTCTGGATTAACTCCATATTCTTTCTTATTTTCAGACCAGTTATTATTCTTATTTTGCATAACTTGTTATTATTTTTCTTGTTATTGTTCCATTTTAGCAAAACTACGTTAAAAAGTAAATAAACTGTTATTCATTATAGACACATATCTAGTGGGTATCTGAGAGAAAATATGTATATTTTTTTTACCATTCCTTCATTAAAAAAAAAAAAAAAAATTTAAGCACCGTATAACCCAAATGATGGCATGATATGTAAATTGTGAGCAGGAGCTTGGGGGGTGGGGTGGGGGGGGGCGGTCACAAAGTTTTGGTTGTGAATCCAGTTCTTACCCTGAAAAGCACATCTGCTTACTAGCCTTACAATTCTGAGCAAGTTACTTTCTCTGAGCCTCCCAATCTGTAAAATCTTCCTTCTAGTGTCATGAGGATTCAGTGAGATGATGCATGCTAAGTACTTAGCAGAGTGCTTGTCATAAGCAGGATTCCTGTAAATAATAACTACCCTTAAACAATGAGAGGGGGATGTAAGAATCAGTAGTATAATGCCTTGTGTATTTTTCTATCAGTTATGTTTATTATAAAAATTAGCAACAAATTCAGAGATCTGTCTGTACTTTTCACTCCAAAGATTGAGAGTTACAAATGGGCATGTCTACCGGTAAGTTTTCTTACTTCTTTCACTTATATCCTACATACCTCTTCATTCTTTAACATGACACCTAACACACGGAAGTTGCCTTTTAAGCATCTGTCACGTGGAATTATCTCTCATAGTCATAGATCCGTTCAAGGTGACACCTTCTATATGCACAGCCTAGGATCCTTTTAGGAAGACATGCTTTAACAGTGGCTCTCAAAATGTGATCCACGGACCGCTGGGGAAATCCTGATTCCCCACCAAGAGGTCTAGGACATCAAAAAGAAGACCGTATTTGCTTGTTTTGGTCATGCTGAAATTTGTACTCATGGTACAAAAGCAAGGGTGGGAAAACCGCTGGCCTGTTGAAATAAATGAAGTCAATGACACCAAACTGTGCTGGTGGTTGTAGGTCTTCACTGCCATATGCACACAGTAAAAATGCCACTTTCGTTTAAGAATGTCCTTGATGATGCAGTAATATATTATTGATTATATTAAATCTCAACCCAAGTATACCCCTTTTTAAGAGTTTGTGTGAGGAAAAGGGGAAGTACACATAGAGAACTATAGACAACTGCAGTGAGATGGCTGTCGCGAGAAAGAGTGCTTGTGTGAGTATGTGATACGCGAGCTAATCAAGACACCTTTGTCACGGAATATCATTTTTACTTGAAAGAACAACAGACAAACTATGGTTATTCAGACTCGAGTATCTGGCACACGTTTTCTTAAAAATGAAGTGATCCTGCCACTTCAAAGAAAATAACCTGGTAGCACTTTTGCCAATGATAATATTTGACCTTTCAAGTGAAAATTAGAATTTTGGAAAACATGTAGCTGCTACTATAAGCTTAACAGCTCCCAACACTAAAGACGCTCCTGATGATATTGGTGGCAATTTAACAAAATTTTTAAAATATGTCATACTAATGTGTCAGCATTTGGAAGGTCTGCATCATCTGGCAGATCATTATCTTCCAAATGACCAATGCATGACATTACAAAATCACGAATAGGTAAAAGATCCATTCAAAGTGCAAGGCAGACCAATGAATTATAAAGTCTGAAAGTTTATCAATATGAATTTACATTCCACTTTGCAACTAACTTTTTTTAACGTCTATTTATTTTGAGGAGAGAGAGAGCACACTCGCATGCGAGAGCAGGAGAGGGGCGGAGAGAGTGGGAGAGAGGGAATCCCAAGCAGGCTCTGTGCTGACAGTGCTGACTCTGAGCCTCGATGCGAGACTTGATCTCACAAACTGTGAAATCATGACCTGAGCTGCAATCAAGAGTTCAACGCTTAAGTGATTGAGCCACCCAGGCACCCCTGATTTTTAAAAACTTTTAAGAAACTACCACTGGCAAAGTTTTCCTGTAGTACCAAAGAAAAATATCACATTTACCTAGAGAGGCTATTAAAATATTCCTCCCTTGGGGCGCCTGGGTGGCTCAGTCGGTGAAGCGTCCGACTTTGGCTCAGGTCATGATCTCACGGTCTGTGAGTTCGAGCCCACGTCGGGCTCTGTGCTGACAGCTCAGAGCCTGGAGCCCGTTTCGGATTCTGTGTCTCCCTCTCTCTCTGCCCCTCCCCTGTTCATGCTGTCTCAAAAATAAATAAACATTAAAAAAAAAAATTAAAATATTCCTCCCTTTTCTAATCACTTGTCTGTGTGAGGCTTGACTTTCTTTTACTCCAACCAAAGCCACATATTGCATCAGGTTAAATGCAGAAGCAATTATGAGAATCCAGTTGTTTTCCATTAAGCCAAACATTTAAAATATTTGCAAAAAATATATATAAACAATGGTACTCTTCTCATTTTTTGTTTTGCATACACAGTTATTTTTCATTAAAATGTCTTGTTTACACATATGTACATATATTTACAATCATGTTTAAATTAACATTTTAGACTTTCTCAGAATTAATTTCTAACGTGGCAAATATTGATAGATATATATTACTACTGGAGTCCTCAATAGTGACAGTGAGAGGGGATATTGAGACCAAAAAAGTTTAAAAACTCTGAACTATATGAATCACACTCAGTATAGCCCTGTCTTTTTCCTAATGAAAAGAAAGTGTTTAATATAAAATGCAAAATGTACCCTACAGTTAAAAAACATCCTTATTTGAGCCAAGACACCAAGGAAGGTCTTAGAGAATGAGTGTAAGAGAAATTACATGTGCATTATGATTTGTCTCTTGATTTTATCAAAGACATTTTCACAGGCAAAACATTCTTTTAGATACACAACTCAGCACTATTTCTAACTTCAAATGATGTGACTTGAGTTGACTCTTACGGTTGTAATTTCACATCCTAACACTATTATAAGACTTATTAAAAACCATGGTTTAGTTTTGTTGCTTTTTTTGGATTATACAGTATCCTAAGGTCAAAACTCAGGAAATCTGTTATTAAAAAAAAAAAAAAAAAAAAGTATCCATGAAGTGATGACAAATTGCAGACTACAGGTGTTAGATTACATTTTGACTCCAGGCAGGTTTAATATAAGCTGGTTTCCTTTTACAATTGCTCTTAGCACATACAGCTATAGGAAAGGGATTTAAAAGAAAAAAAGAGAGAGAATAAGAAAAAAATTAAAAAAAAAAAAAAGAGTGGTGCTCAATAAAAGAAGACCACGTCAAGAGAAATCAATACAAACAAGCAAAATGGTAAGAAGTTTGACATGGAAATATGTGTTCAATTTCATCCAGCCTTAGTCTGCGTTTCCTTTAATATTGTAACCAAGATGGTATTGGAACATCGTGTATGTTTTTAATGCAGTTTAATAATTGTTTCTCAAAATAAACACTTTGGTCAAAGATAAAAGCATAAAAACGCTGTGACACAATAATCTGTTAAAATAAACTTAGGGGATGGAGGAAGCATAGTTCTTAAAACAGCCTTTGGCTTATATCATTTCCTCTTTGGTAACAAATTGAGAACAACTATACCAACAACTCTGGTATGGTTTGCGGGGAGTGGTGGGGAAGAGTGTTGCAATCATTAAATATGACTATTGGGAGTGGCCAGAATCTGCAAACACCGAAGAGGTGGCTGGGTGAGCTGCTTCTTCAATATAAGGAGATGAGCTGACAGAGAGTAAAGGAAGCAGGCTCCAGATGACTCTCTCATTCAAACAGACACCACACCAATATAAAACAATCATCTCTCCTGTCAGAATCCAACAAAGGTAAGATGTGGCCATATATTGAACCTAATGGTAATGATACCTTTCTCTTCATCATTATTACCTGTTGAATAAGTTTATTTGCTCATTTAGGGCCGAACGTGACCCAAAGCATTCTGGAAACGTGACAGATATAATCCATGAGAGGTTCCAGGAAGAACGAACTCTTTAGGATGGTCCAGTCCACAACTATGTGTCCTTCTGGCAGGGAGAAACCAGCTCCCAGCCCATCCACCCCAATCTCATTTGACACTCATGAGCATTCATTTCCTCTCTGTTCCCATACACCTCCACTACTTTTCACAATGTATTCTCGAAACACAAAACTTAGCTTAAGAATTCACAGAGATGGTCTATCTCTTCCAGACCAGATTCAAGGTACAGGTACTAAAGTATCTTTAGAGACCTTATATTTGAGTTACAATGAGATAAGAGTAGCATTACTGGATGTGACCAGAGCTGGCAGTTACCTCTGGAGTTCTGATTTTTAAATGAATGCATGATTTGTCTCATTGGTATAATCGAGAGAGTGGCTTTTGCACCAGCACAAATGAAAGAGGAGTTTAAGTCAGGTTAAAGACACGAGGGTAACTAATTGAAATGGGTAAAAGTTAGGATGACCTGAGTACCAAGAATTCATAATGATATTAAAAGAACCAACCTGGAAATTCATAATACCTCATCAATGGCAAAAGACCAAGAGAAAAAGATGTGCAAAGGGTCCAAAATAAAAACAATCCATTAAAATTCTTAAACTAAGTCTCAGGTAAAGTAAAATGCAGCCCAAATGAAAACAACTTCATCAGATGCCAGTAATACATGACCCAGGGAGATCTGAAATTTGATTTTTTAAAAGAAATTCAAGGCAAGCTTAAAAGAAAAGGTTACAGACTCTTTCAGATAAATAAATATCAATAAGTTTAACCAGAGCAGAGTTCTGATTCCTTTTAAGTGAAAACAGGTTAAGTTAAATGAAGGTAGAGAATAGACGTACTTTGCAAGAACAGACACCATGTAGCCAGCCAAGGACTGTGTCAATGAAGACTTATAGAATGATTCCTAAGGTAAAGCACTAGAGTAAATTCAAGCCACTTCCAACAAACTGAAATAAAGCCTCACTCTTCCTTGACTTACATACAGATTACATAATGCAGCTTGGTAGTCATATGTCAAATTTCTATAATTCTTTAAATCCTGTAATTTTGATATTATCAAAGTGCTTACTATCTTTTGGACTTCTTATTTGTTAAAAACAACAAATTAATCTCACAATGTCGATGGCTACCATTGCAATTATTTTTCAGAGGAGGAAATGAATATATGAAATTGAGATCTGACCCCCAAATCACAACCCCTGAGACTAACATGTAACAAACATGCTTCCTGCTATTTAGCTGGTAAATGGAGAAACATGCAAAACTATGTTCTGTTTAAATGAAAGTTTTAACACAAATTCGTGTTAATGTGAATAAATGTCTAATTGAAGTATAAAAATGACACTAAAAATGGCGGAAGATACTACTGAAGTTTTCAAGTGTAGAGTTAAAAGTAAAGACAAAGAAGCTGGGAAAAATTAGAATACATTATGGAGAAGTTCCTCTCCTAAATGTTAATTTTGCATGGGTTATAAAGGGATTGTTACCTTTTTTGTGTGTACCATTTTGAAAAAGCACATACCCAATTTTGTCAAAATTTGCTGGTATAAAAAAGAGATACTCTTTCTGACAAAGTTCAGCCAGGACTTGGTTTAAAATTAAAAAAAAAAAAAATCTCCTTAATTGTGATGGCATTTATGTGTTAACACAACTCGTGACACTGCAGTTATGTTGTTCTCCAGTTTCTGAAAGAAGAGGGTTTAAATTACTTATGGAGAGAGGGTGTATGGATTAGATTCTTAACAAGTAGGGGGAAGGGGGGAAGAAGAGAGAAGGTAATCCATGTGCTTGAGGCCTCACATGGGCTATTTAGAATCCTATGATAGGCCACATTTTGTGTGTAATTTTTACAGTTGGGGCACTCAGAAGTCAGAACAATCTGACAGTTATGGTTAGTGAAAATATTAGATGTTCGCCAATAAAATACTACCTCAGCATATTTTTTGCTTTCTGAATGTAACCACTTAATAACAGGACTTGAGAAAACTGTACTGTGTGAATCAAACACATAAAAGTACAAATATTCCTTTTATAGAAAGCAAATCTTAAGTAGTGCATTATAATCAACCATTCTGGTAAAAGACAAAATATCTAGCATTACCACACCACTGACATGTTATGGTTTATTATACCCTAAAGTCCAAACTGGGTAAACAAAGTCAAATGATCAAAGAGGGATTTTTTTCTCCTCAGACTGTGACGTGGAGGCCATTGATCTCTACGGAAAATGCCTTGTGGTTTACCCATGAAAAGGTGTCAAATGAGAGCTTATCGGACACCTTAAGTTTTCAACTTCATTTATTTAATTTCATTGGAGATTGGCTTTCCTTGGTGTTATTTTCTTTCAAGAGAAAAAGAATATGGAAAAATTAAATGATGTGAGGTAAAACTTCCCAAAGGTCAATTCTAGAGTATTCTTTTAAGTTCTAAACCACTTATAATCCATTACGAGGACACTGGGTTTACATCCTCCACATTAATGATCTTACTAACTGAAACCAGGTATGGGGAAACTTTTGCTTCTAAACTTTGTGGTAAGTACATGGGGTGAGAGGTGGCAAACAGACAGGACCAGGCACTCTTATTTAGACAGTGGTTTCCTCAAGAAAATAAATCTGTTCCCAGAATACCAAGGATGGTCACTGGGAAGAGAAATCACAGTTCCTAATTCCCTGGGGCGAAGTAACTAGATTGGCAATTCCTTTTCCCACAAGAAAATTCCAGTCTCCAAGCTGGGGAGGAACCATTATATTTCCAGAAGCCAGTCATGCAGCATCCTTATCTACCCAGATTCACAAAGCAACTCCAGTCTTGTCTCTGTGTCACATGGCCTTAGCTTTCCTAAACATACTTGCTTACCTCGGTGTAGGTCGTCCTCAGACACGAGAACTGTCAAATCATTATACTTTCAAATGTGAATTTGCTTAGAGGAGGACTTACTTTAATAGCTGAAAACTCAGTACAAAACAAACATACTTACAAATGACTTTCACAGGGAATTAATCATTAATGCTCTCAGCTGGTGCCCTAAGACCTCCTCAACCCAAGTTGCCTCAGCCAGGATCTGAGAGTTCTTGCTGACTCTTCCCCCTCATCTGAAATTCCACATCTAGTCAATCCCATGTGCTGTTGATTATTGCTTTTAAACAGTTCTTGGATTATTTTTTCCTTCTATGAACCCCATTGCTGTTATTCTGTCCTTTATAATCTCTCTTATCTGAATTACTACGACTTCCTCCCAGTAGGTCACCTGCCATGGCTAACAGAGCATCTTGCCAAAGGCCTTCAGTGACTGTAAGATGGGTCAAGGCCTCTTGCACATCCAGGAGGGCTCTGTGACCTGACTAGCTTTTGTTCCTGTTCCTGTCCTTGTTCAACCCTCGCCTTTTGGGCAGTGCTCTAAAGCTGGAGCCCCACCCTCTGGTCCCTCTGATCTCTGTGCCCTCACTTCCTCATGTCCCCTTTATCCAGAAAGCTCCTCTCATGAGGAATTCTCTAAGGGACCCTGAGTAGCACTACTCCCCGGGAGCCTTCTGGCTCCTCCTGCTCTCCAACTAAGGGCAAACATGGCCCCCTGTGCTTTTTTTCTCTGTATTCACACACTGTATTACAGTCATCTGTCCTTGTACCTGTCTCTCCATGAAGCTACGTGTTCCTTAGGGGTAGAGTCTGTGTTACGTTCATCTGCACACACTCAGCACAGGGTCAGGCACTGTGTTTTGAGTGAGTAGTTGAAACCTAAACTTTATCCTAAAATGTCCAGAATTTGTCTGTATTGGTAATAGCCAATTTGGTTATACAAACCAAAAGTCTTCTTAAAATTTGGAACACATCTAATAGCTCTAAGGGTTTGGAAAAAAAGGGGCAAGTTCACACAGGCACTCATTAAAAAATGGTTATTACTGACAAGAGTTGAATTCCAATAGTTTGTAGTAACGCATTAAATTCACAATACACTTTATATGGCTAACAATAGCATAAAGTGGCTCATGTTAGTTCTTTAATTTCCCCCAAATCATCTGAAAATTACTAACAGTCAGAGATATACCTTTAGTGGGTTACTATTCTCAAAACTGATATATTCATCAGTTTGCTTCACTCTCCTCCTCCCCAATCTGTAGAATATTTCTACTATCAATAGAATTCAAAAGGTCCACAGCAGTTTCTATGGCAAAAAAAAAAAAAAAGTTGCTAGAGGGGAAAACAGCAAATAGCAATGAGAGAATCCATACAAAAGTCAAAGAAGGGGAACCTTTAAAAAAAAGAATAGACAAAAACTAGGTATATTTGCTTTAAAACGGATCATATGTATCACAAGAAAAGCCTGAGACAAAAATGGCTATTAACTGAGTGAAATGTGAAAGAATGTTGCCTATCTACAAAATACTACTGAAAGCACTATAGGTCTTTTTTTTTTTTAAATCAAATACGAAAATGATGATCTTTGGAGTATAATGAATGACATTAACCCACGTGTGAAGAACCAACAAAAAAAGTAACAAAATCAATTCAAAGTCTATAATTTTGTCCCCACTTTGATTCAATCTTTGTAGCTCCAACACCACACAATCCAAAGTAAGGCAAATGGTTTAAAGTTCAAGCCAGATACTGCCTTTGCTGTTTCCTACCCGCTTTGGTAGGCTTATTTTAGATTTTGTTAAAATTTGTTTTTAAAATATTCAACTAAAACTGGGGCACCTGGGTGGCTCAGTTGGTTAAGCATCTGACTGGCTCAGGTCATGATCCCATGGTTCATTAGTTTGAGCCCCACATTGGGCTCTGTGTGGACAGCTCAGAGCCTGGAGCGTGTTTCAGATTCTGTGACTCCCTCTCTCTCTGCACCCCCATGGCTCTCACTCTCTCTCTCTCTCTCAAAAATAAATAAACATAGGGGGCGCCTGGATGGCGCAGTCGGTTAAGCGTCCGACTTCAGCCAGGTCACGATCTCGCGGTCCGTGAGTTCGAGCCCCGCGTCAGGCTCTGGGCTGATGGCTCGGAGCCTGGAGCCTGTTTCCGATTCTGTGTCTCCCTCTCTCTCTGCCCCTCCCCCGTTCATGCTCTGTCTCTCTCTGTCCCAAAAATAAATAAAAAACGTTGAAAAAAAAAAAAAATTAAAATAAATAAATAAAAATAAATAAATAAATAAATAAATAATAAATAAAAATATTGAACTAAAATTAAATCAGGGAAGTATAGAAAATCTAGAAGCTAAATATAAGGCTGATATCACACTGATACTTATGGAGACCAAAAAGCATTCGGCTCTAAAGAATGTTTTTTGTTTTAAGGGGTAGTGTTTAAGGTATTACATAATCACCCTTACTAAAAGTATAGTTTTTAGCTTTGTCAGGGTCTCTGTTGGAATTATAATTCCAGACTGAACAAAAAATTGTATCAAAATTCTCTTATCATATTAAAATACTTGATCATGTGTTCCCTCAAGATTCTCAACTTTCTATTTCTGAGAAGAGAACAGATTTAATGAGATATTTTCAAAGTAGAGCTGGTAAAGGGAATATTTGTGAAAAGCACTGCCAAAAGACAATTCATTTGGTAGACACAGAAAAGGCAAAATTTACCACAGATACTGGAGGAATTAATACTGGGTATTAAATAATCATCTCTGAATAAACTCTACAAATCAATATGGGCCTTTTGGTCTAAACTAAAGACGGCATTACCTAAAGGAAATCTCTAAGGTCAACCGGCAATTAACTGAAAGGTTTTGATTGAAAATGCTATTGACTGCTTTCATATCAGACAGCTTCCTGGCTATTATACTTCATGGGCTAAGTAGGTGCCAAGACATTAAACTGTCAATAATCTATTAATACTGGATGGTTACGCTCACTCTCCCTGAATCTGCAGGCTAAGATACTCCAGCCAAGTACCTGCTTAGAACTGATGCAAATTCCCCAACCCTGAGAGGAAAATCATATCTTTATTACCTCCCAGCTTAAATGCCTACAAGTGTTGACAGAGTGTTAAAAAAAAAAAAAAAAAAAAAAAAAAAAAAAAAAAAAAATCCAGATAATAGATGCTTATTCAGAGGAGTTAAACTAACATTTGTTTTTCAAAAAATTGCTAAAGGGATGGTGAACATGTCCTGGAATCTGACTTTCTTTCTAAGCCATATTTAACAGTTTCTAAATTGAATGTAATAAACACTTTACAAAGAGGAATGAGAAGTTATTTAAAGTGAGGCTCATAGGTTCCTGCCACTCAGCATCTGGAAAGCAGTTATACTTGGGGGCTGGGGGGGGGGGGGGGGGGGCGGGGAGGGTGACTTTTAATGAATTTAATAGAGAAAAGCACTTTAATTAAATGCTGTCAGAGTGGATTGTATTAATGACTGCACACAGAGGAATTTAAAGCAAGCCAAGTTTATTTAGCAAATAGAAACTGGGCGCTCGAGGCCTGCAAGTATTTATGTTTCTGCAGTTGCTGTACATCTAGAAGATGATGGTGGTGCCAGATGAAACCACTGAGTTATTAGATATGATTTTATTTATTGTGTATTATTAAAGTTTTGAAGGCCTCGGGGGAATGGATTTCATTTTCAAAATGAAATACCACATTTGATCCGAAAGGGTTAAGAAAGGAGAATATTGTCCCCCAATGTTCTCTGTGCCCTGGACTTCTGATACAGCTGAGTGGTTAATGGGGATGACCTTTTCTAGGTTTATCCAGTCAGAATTCACTCCACTGCACAGTAGTGGGAAAGAAATCGATGACAGTATTTCTTCTATGACTTTTTCTAATTTTTTTTCTTTTCAGTGATTTGCCACTAAACATAATTCATTCTTTTACACATAGCAATAAGCTGAAAAATGACCAAAGCTCCTAAAAATCTCCATGAAAATTTGGCTGCCATAACTTTCTTAATGAAAAACATGAAGAGCACAAACTTCTACAAAGGAAAAGGTATCGAATGTTTGACTTGGGGCAACAGGGAAGAAGGGGTTTTCCTCGGTGTCTTCTATTCAGAGGCTGACCACAGAACAAGCCTATTATTAATGATAATATTTTAAAAATAAACAAAGAAAATACGAGCCTTAATGCATGAAAGCTGTAAAAGATTGAAAAGCTGGTCTGGCTGGAAAATACTATGTGTGTGTCAAAATGATTTTCTCTACCGTTTGTAAAAATGTAATTATCCATGATATGCTATTATCCATGATATGCTACAAGGGTAAGGGATTTCTAGTAAATCCATTGGAAGCTGAGGATTCGCCTTTGGTCTTTAGTTCCTGACACCACCATGTCTGTGAGATCACAAACCACTGCCATGATTTACCACATCCTTCTTGCAGTTATATATACACTCTTTCAGTCTGTCTTTAGATTTTAATTCAAAACATGAGGAAGGGGGAGAAGGGAAACGTGAGGATGGGAGAAAAAAAACAAAACACAAAACCCAGCACCTATTTCCTTTCAAGAACAGAGTAATGATCACAAATGAAGACTTTCAACTTTCTAAATAAATAATCTAATTTTTAATCCCCCCCCCATCCAAGCTATTTATTAATATCACATGTTAGATCTGTGTCTTTGTAGTTCTGGAACTTATAAAGCAACTCTGCATTTCCCATCTGTGCCAAGATGTTTCAGACTAGTCTTTGAAATGCTGCAAATGCAGATGAATACGACATAAAATAGGAACTGATTACATACACATTCTATATGTGAATAATGGCAACACAGAACACAGATGACAGGACATGTTCACATAGTGTATTGTACAATTCTGCTTCATATACGCAAGTATGTAGGGACCATCAAAGTACAGCCTGCTGTCTCTAATACGTCTGTTCTAGGAGCTCCAAATAAATTGGTTGATTTCTTCTAAATAAAATGACAAGAAAACTTCTTCTTCCCTGGTACATCAGTAGTTCTAATATGAAGATATATTAAAGAATCATCAACTGATAGAACATACCGATGCATTTGATCCAGATGTGTTTTACAAGCCAAAGAATTCGTCAATTTGCTTCTCTCCTTTCATTACTAAGTACATGACTGTATTAACTACACACACTGCTTAACTAGTTTAGCTTTACCTCTCTGGGAGGCTTTTGTTTACATGATGCATAAACTCAAATAAGGATTTCTCTCAAGAGTATATCCCTTAAATCATGACTTACATGGAACTATTTGACATTTGTCCACCATAACTCCTTTCTACTCTTCTTTTCCCACACTTTGAGTATACTGTTGACACAAACTGTCCAAACACTGAAATGAGAAAAACTATATTCAAAAAATTATTTGCATGTAGATATTGTACTTATATACTATATGCTCACTTTAGCACATTCTGCTCATTTAGATCACAATAGAAGTAAGAAGATCTTTCCATATCCATATGTATTTCTTTAGGAACTCACATCATGGATTTCAGCTCCATAATTTTAGAGTACCTTTTAAAACATAACTAACTTCCCATTTTGAAGTAAAGCGTTCAGTTTATCACATCTAAGAAATTAACTCTGTTGAAGGGGAAAGAGTAGAAACAACGACTGTCTAAACAAACTATTTTTTATATCTGGGTGATCAAGTGAGCTGTATACTATCAATCAGCCATTCAGTTCTGGAAATACCTTTCTTTCATACAATGCTTTTTTGGTATGTCTTTATGAAAAATAAATACATGGATATCCACAGGGCTTTAAAAAAAAAAAAAAAAAAAAGTTAATTGGAGTCTCTTCAGTGTTGTGCTAGTAAATGTGTAACAATGGGCTCTCCAGAGAAAAAAGCCCCGGTTGGATCATTCGCCTGTTCTCATAGTGTGAATAATCCCACCATGGCCAGCTCCATTCTACTAAAGGTGAGACAAAATTTGAAAATTCCTGAAAATTCAACAATCAGCACTGCTAGCCAATTCAAGCCTACTCCAGCACACTCTGAGTCTGCTATAGAAAGTGATACCTGTCCCTTTTCTGCCTCCCAGACTTGCTCACTGGAGCTCCTTTGCCTGGCCTTACTTACCTGTCAGTTTCCTAGCCCCAAAGTGATTAGGATGATCCTGATGTGACACACAATTCAATAAGAGACTCCATATCAAAAGGTGAAGGGTTATATGGTTTGCAGTGAATTAGATCTAGAAACAACTTGTGAGGAAATTGAACTTATGACCTCAGAACTGTCAAATCTATCCAGTTTGCTTGATCTCCCATTTCTAGGGTTAAACTGAGTAATAATAAAATAAATGAATTTCAGAACTTTGGCAGTTTTCCTTTAATTGAAAGTGTGCTTTTCTATCATTACAAGGGGAAGTTCCAGACTTCAACTTAATAAAAATCAGCAGTAGTTTTCAGCCACATTAGATTTCCACACTAAATAGAAACAGCTGAGAAGCCACGGTAGGTAGGTTTGGTTACAATAGTTTAAAACTCAGTGGCTGGCTTTCTCTTGCAATTGCTATAACTATGAATCATAAGAAAACCAACTGGATCTCTCTGAGCAGATATAAGGTGTCCATCATCTGTTATTTTGTTGCTACTTTGTTTTTCCAAAACGCATTTGATCCTCCCAGGAGTGATATGGTTTTATTTTTTGTTTTCTACATTTTCATTAAAATACTCAAATGGGAATCAGAAATAAATAAACCAACTCATATAATGAGTGTTTCAGATAGAAAGAGTCTTTGGGATCCCCTAATCCATGTTATAACAGTTTACAAAAAAGTAGAAGAAAACTAAGGGATAAAACCAATCATCCAAGGTCACATGCCCAGTCCCAGTGACTAGAGTCTATGCCACTTGCAGGGCCCTTTGCTTTACAGTATCTTTTTACCCATTTTATCAAAACAGTTCATTGAAAACAGAGATAGAAAGTAGTTTTTATTCTTTACAAGATGCTCTAGTTCCTGAGACAGTGAATAGGAAGTCTTGGCAGGTAACAAACACAAACAGAAATATTTTAAGTTTTTGAGAACTTTTTACTTTAATGCCATACTACACTCAGATTTAAGCAAATCCCAATCATCTATTTTAAATGTGTTTTAAAAAATTATAACCAGAAGGCCCTGCTTTCAAATAAAGAATTTGTTTGTTTCTACCATTATGTAATAAGCAAGACATCATGATTTTTCAAAATTAAAATCAAATGGTTGTGTTTATCATCAAATTCTTAACCCTATGATTTTCAATCATGGGGCCATCACTTATGCATTTGTTGTGACCTGCACTTCAAATAATTTGGTACCATCAAGAGCAAAATTTATAAGCATTTTACTTTTTGTCTTTTGTTTTTGGTAAATTAGAGTTGATTCTATATTCCTTCTACAATGACACTAATCATATATACTTTCACCCTTGTTTACTTGCATATGTGGGAGGGAAAGAGGTAGAATTCCAGTTAGTGATGGTAGGAATTGAGTCACTTACATGAAAACTACCCATTAGTATTTTCAGTATGAAGGACCCACTAAAAAGTATGCTAAGATCTTAGAGAATTTTGCATCTCTGCTCAACATATCATTACCTAGCCTGCTCTGCAAAAGTCTATATTCATTTCCCTGCTGGTCTTTAAGCAACTCAAGATCAGATAAAATTTATTTCCCCTTGTTTGAGTCCATTGGAGGCCAGTACAGAGCTGCTGATGTGGCAGATGCTTACTTAATACTAGACCAAAGAAACTCAAACATCATCACTGCATGGCATCTTCACAACTCTGTGGATCCTAACATGTTGCAAGATAAGAAGGACAGCAGAACTCCCAGAGATTATGCAGAAGCAGAGTGGTCTTTTTGCTTTTTTAAGCTTAAAAAAAAAAAAAAGTACCAATCTACATTTGTAATATCCAATTGCATTTAAAAAAAAATTTTTTTTTTAACGTTTATTTATTTTTGAGACAGAGAGAGACAGAACGTGAACAGGGGAGGGGCAGAGAGAGAGGGAGACACAGAATCTGAAACAGGCTCCAGGCTCTGAGCTGTCAGCACAGAGCCCGACGCGGGGCTTGAACTCACAGACCGTGAGATCATGACCTGAGCCGAAGTCAGATGCTTAACCGACCCAGGCGCCCCTCCAATTGCATTTTTTAATCCCTAAAGGGATTGTATTCAGACCTGAGAAGAAAAGGTCTCACTTACTTTCAAGTAACTTATAATGACTTTTTTAAAAGAGTTTGGAAATGTAGAAAGATCAGGTGAAACCAGACAGCTCGGAGTTTCTCAGTCTGCCCCAAAACAAGTGTACAATGTGTACACAACGGAGGCAACGCATGCTCTCGTGTCTTGCTAGTTACAGAATCATATGCTGACATCATCCTTGGTTCAACTCTGAAATCTTCTGAGCAGAATTATACCCTTATTCACTACTCTTCTGAGTAGAATTCTCTCTCTGAGTAGTATTATTCATACTAATAATGCTAAGATACCATTATTATTTCTCAGGTGCCTTCCATGCAATCCCCTTCTCATGTAAATCTCAATCCTAAAGATTTGGGATCGTTGCTGTTTGCAGAAAACTTAAGTGGTCTCTGCAAGACCAGAGTGCTCCAATTCCAGTGGTGGCCCTGGAATCCACATCCAGCTCTTCTGTCGGTCCAGGGCCCCCTCTCCTCAAGCTTCTGGCAGAGCCATGGTTTCGATCAACTCGGATAAGCTCCTTGACAATTTATATCGCTTATGTTTCAAAAGAAAGAAAAGGAGGTTAAAAGAAATCTAACTTTCATTTGGATATTTTACTTTCTACTGAAATATTTTTGAATCAGGCAGCCCAAAAACTTACAAAAATGGCTGTATTAGTGTATCTGTGGGTCAAGTTTGTCAGTTCCATCAGCTTCCCAGCATGAAGCCTCTTAGTCTCAAAAAGGCCACTGGGACCGGGCTTTCCTGGCCACCCTCATACCCTGCTTCAGCTGCAACTGCCTTCCAGATTTATGAACTTGTTTGAGTGATTAGGCCCAAATCAGAGTATGTGAAATGAGCACGTCTGCTCTGACCAAATAAGGAGAATTTCATCCACACGGGGAAGCCCTTCTCTGCACATGTGCATACCTGTTTCCTCTGTAAAGATGATGAATACCTCTCAAACCAACAATTACGTATGAATGAGAAACACTCTGGTAGAAAATTTAAGGAGAAAATGTGAAGCAGGCTCCTAAAACTGTATGTGTTTTATGCCACATTAGCTCGTTATTAAGAGACACTTGACACTCCGCAGACCACAGCTTTATCAACACATGCCCAGTGAGCGGTTCAGTTGAAGGACTCGGTTCAAGTACTAACAATGAATTAGCCCACACCCCACTGCCAATAGGGTAGTTACTTGGAGAAGTCGCCCTAGGCAGAGACAATGAACATGACCAGGGCAAAAAAAGAAGTGTGTGTCTGTGTGGTCGAGGAGAAATTAAGGAGGAGTGGTCATCGTATTATCCATTCGTTTTCCACCAAAACCACATTGTAAAATGCCACTCAATCACTAATCTACATATATAATTCTTTCTGGAACTATGTAAATCACTTCAGACTCTAGAGAATAGATTCAGAAAATCTGCTTTGATACTTTCAAAAAGCCATTTTTTTTACGGTAATATCATCTCTGAGAAGCTAAACATGTTTTAAAGATGTTATCCAGTACATTCTGGAAACAACTGGAAAAGTTGAAGAGATGGTACCCAAAGTCAACACCAGAGAAAGAAACAGAACCTATGGATCCCATTAAATCATAGTCTTAATTCTAAATTAAGTTAAAGTAGCCAGAGGGAAAACAAAATCTGTTTAAAAAAAATGCAACTCTGAGTGAAGGAGAAAACTGCTCAATGTTGTGTGAAATTTTATATGTTTTATTCACTGTTGTACACGTGGTGCCTAGAATTAATACCTAGCATGCTGAAGGAGCTATACAAATACTTGTTAAATAAATAAGTAAAAATGTGAGAATAAAAATAGCCAGACTTTTCAATTATATCTATAACTTGAGGCCTGAAAACAGTTTTATCAAACAATTTTAATCATCTTTACCAAAAGCCAGACTTAGCTAGATATCTACAGAAGTATAAAGGAATGTATTTTCCTTCTCACAGATCAAGTGTAATGAGGCCCTTGATTAGAACAATGACATATCGATATCCACAAGTGCCTTAATGTTAGCTTAAGTTTATTGTTTTTTGCGGGTGGAGGAGAAGGGAGGATGTGTTCCAATACACTACCTTAGGCTATTTATTTTGTCTCCTTCTTTCTCAGTCTGCTCCACATTGCTCATATTTAACCAGTCTGTCCCTTCACAAAATTAGCCACTGCCCCATGTTCTTTCAGATTAAAAAAAAAAAAAAAAAAAAGAAAGAAAGAAAGAAAAAAAGCGTTTCAGATTATTGAAAAGAAAAGAAGGAGGGTAGGAGGGAAGAAAGGAGGGAGGAAAAAATAGTCACAATGAGTTGGCTAGTAGAATAGCAAGAATATCTCCTAACAAATGCCACAGCAATATTTTTAAAAAGACAACTAAGCTTTATGTTCAAAAGTATTATCTTTAGTCTTATTTTCCTATAAGAACATCAAGTATTGGCCAAGGTGCTAAAGGTTTTATATTATACCTCATTTCATTTAATATCAGCAGAAGAAAAAGACTATGACAATGTGTACAAAGAGAATCCTGCTGTCCCAAAACTTGAAAAAAACAGACACAGAGATCATTTACATTAGTGCTTTTAGTGGTTTCTGAGTGTGAGCACTGCAGACACTTGTATCAACAAGGAGCTATTGTACCAATGGAAATGACACGGTCGATCCTTTTTCTTCCCTTTACCTATCGAGCAGTGTTAGGCAAAGTGCCTTCTCTTCAGTTTCAGCATCTAAAAAATAAGGGCTGTATCAATAACCAACAGCATGAGCTGAAGGGACTGTGCTGCCTCTGAAAAATGCAAAATATCAAAATTAGGCTAGTATTTAAAGAAACATAGCAATCATAGAAGAGCAAGCTACTACAGAGACCAAGGTTCTCTATGTTCCCACAGGGCAGGAAAAGACTGGAAGAAGGGGAACCCAGCTGTTTGACAATTCACTTCAAACCAGTAACTAACCCTGGACATTTAATTTGGAAGGCGGTGTGTTATTAAGGTTCAGCCACTCATAGGGAGAGCTCTGCTTGGCAAAAACACTAGAACAACCCCACAAAGAATGAGAAGCAGTAAGCTAACTCCAATTATTAAAATCATAAGCCTAGTAAATTGTTGAACCCACTTTAAAGACATAAACAGGAAGACCCAGATTACTATAAAATTCTACGTTTAATTTCTATGAGTATCTATAGCACAGTGCCTGAACGCATGGAAGGAAGCACATGATAAATGTAAGACAAACTGCAATAAAATAAAAAGGCATAATACTTTGGTATACACAGAACTTAAAATAAATCTTAGGCATTTGTTTCCTACTGCTTATATGTCTATAGCATTTCACATTTAAAAAGTCATATAAATCTCCCTTGATATCAGAATTTCATATGAGACTTGTTAATCATTACTACAACCATCTACTCTGATAAATGCAGGGTCATAGGAGCCGTGATCTACTAAAAGGCTCTAACTTCCTGGCCCAAGGGCAACCCATTCACAGGTCATGTACAGATGGTCTATAGCCAGTTAGCTTTCTACTTCCCATTCTTTTGACTTTATTCTAATATTTTCCCAAGCAGAGTTCCTCCTTGAAAACGCAGTGCCTTCTAAATTAAGCACTGGTATTACTATTTGGAAATGAAATGTCAAGACAGTTTGCCTTCATGAGGGTAAGGTGGACCCGTCAATTTCTCTTGTTATGAAATTTTAAAGTGGTAGTAAATATAGAGTGGGCAAAAAAAAAGCTGGATTTGATAAATAGAAAAAACTCAGGAGGTAGAGCAGAGGTCATGGATGGGCAGGTCAAGTTCTGAGGAGGCAGAATGATAATTCAGAGAAACTGTGAGTAGCAAATAGAAGTTATAAAATAGATAAAAATATAAGTGATAAATCAGATAACGATGGGAAAGAAAAGCTTGACAACAGAAGGAATCTGACATGGGGAAGAGGTGTGTTATATAAAGGATAGCAAAGGAGAGGATGAGCCCATGAATTTCCATGAGTGCTGAATTCCCAGTTCCAGGTGTAGAGAAACCTAACTACATTCATAGCCCATACATCTGAATTTTCAGGTTCTATCACTGTCAATTTCCCTTAATATATCTCCAAAAATTAAGCCGGAATTTCTGTCTTGACACACACACACACACACACACACACACACACACACACACACACCACACAAAACCAAAACTTTAAGAAACTTTTAAAAAGCAGGCAACGAACTTACTTAAATCTCTAGAAAAGAACAAAGCCATAGGTAATGTCTAATCTACTCGCTTAGCTACCAACTCTAATGACCTTCTTCAACTTTCTGACATCATTGCTGAAAGAAACCTTTCCACTATATTTTGAAAGAAATGGTCTCAAGATGGAAATGTCCTTTTATCTAGAATAAAAAAATTGGTTGTAAATGACCTCCAAATCTCTTTATATTCCTGAATGGCAAATTGAAAACTTTGAACATGGTAAAAAGCCAGAATGCTCTTCAAGTTGAGGGACGCCTGGGTGGCTCAGCTGATTAAGCATCTGACTCTTGATTTCAGCTCAGGTCATGATCTCATGGTTCATGGGTTCAAGTCCCACATCAGGCTCTGTGCTGACAGTGTGGGACCTGCTTGGGATTTTCTTTCTCCCTTTCTCTCTGCTCCTCTCCTGCTTGTGCCTTCTCTCTCTTTTTGTCTCTCAAAATAAATGAATAAAAACTTTTTAAAAATGCTCTTCAAGTTGAATAAATACATGCAGGATGACATAATGTTAATATGAAAAAAGTTAGTGTGGCTCCTCATGGATGTTAAGAAACTCCAAAAGTTCTCCCAAGGGAGGACCTACTTAGAACCAACTGCTGCAATATGTCATTAAAAATGGTGGAGCGTTCATGTTCATCTGTCCTCAGGCCTACAGTAGGGCTTCAGAACTCTGGGCCGCCCTTAGCACCCCTTGAATTGCAGCTTGTAAGGAACCCAAGAGGGGAGAAATTCTAGTAACCTGGCTAGAGAACTTGCAAACATCCTTAACTGGTTAATTAATTAGCCTACTTATTTTGTAGAAGTTGTTCTTTCGGAAGCAAAGATATGGCCCATACAGACGGAGTAGAAAGGCATGATTGAATTCACACAGCTTAAAGATAGATTTCAAGTACACTTACACATTAGCATTGAGAGTCATGTTCTAAATAAATCTATCTCAAAAAAGCTGATGAAAACTGCAAATTTCAGTCACGTCAGTTCTGTGACATCACACTAGTGAGTTATAGGTTTCACTGTGTTAAGTTTCCCGTAAAGAAGAAAGCTCACAAAACTAAATCTATTCAGTAGAATGCTTAGAAATTAAATGGTATACATAAACGGCTTTGCCTAATACCAGACACCTAACAATATGTGTTCAGGGGATGCTGGTTGCTGTGTGTTGGCAGTTCCTTCCAGCACACAGATACAAGTCAGACAAGTGTGGAATTAAGGTCTCACTTTGAGCACGTTACTTAACTTCTCTATGCTCCAGTTTTTTACATGTGAGAGTAGGCAAAAACCACCCTCCTCTTTGGTTTTCCATAAGGTTAAAAGAAGACATATACAAATCTCACATTTTGAGAGCCTCACACCCAAAAAGGCTAACTGCTGCCAAGGAAGAATCAGAACCATCACCGACACCATCATCATCCTCATTGTTGTTATTATTCCTGGATTTAATACAGGAAACACAGAATCATCCTCATAGGTACTTATAGTTTTGCCTGTTTGTCTGTTTTATCTTATGGTTAGGCAATGAGTGGTCTATTCCAGAGTGTCCCCACCCCAGCACTACTGACACTGTTCACAGATAGGTCTTTGTTTTAGGGGGCTGTTCTGTGCGTCGCAGGGTAGACGGCAGCATTCCTGGCCCCCACCCAGTAGATACCAGCAGCATCTCCAAGTTATAATAACCGAAAATGTCTCCAGATGCTGCCGAATATCCCATGAAGGGCAAATTCACCGCTGGTTGAGAACCACTGGTTAATACCAATGACAAGGGATTGTTGGCTTCGAAAATGCTGAGAATTCTCTTGAGTGGGCGGCAATCCAGACAAGCAGAGGTACAATACTGGTGTCAGCTGTCACCCACCAGGTCTCACATTCTTACTCAGTGTATTGCATGGAATTTTAAAACAATTCCTTGTCAGGAAACCACACAGCAGCAAGCTCAGAATTCCTGAACTTACAAAATAAGCCATGGAAACACTGTGGTGGAAATATAATAAAGCAATAAAGCACAAACTACACAGACATGAACAATTTGGCAAATGTTCCCCAATCAACCCCACTCAGTGACCTAGTCATAGCATGAGCAATGTCCTTTCTTCTTTCTGCATTAAAGGGGGAGTGTGGTCAGAGGAAACACTGGATGCCAAAAATGCCTGTGTTTTCATTCAGCTGGCGAGCAAGGTTCAATGTCTCCGCTCTAGTCTTTCCAACTGTAAAATGGAGTTGGTAATAAAGAATACCCTGACCTAACTAGTTTTTGATTCTAAGTTGAGGATATCCATTCACTATAGGGCCTCAGGTCATAATAACCACTAGGGGGAAAATCACTATAACCATAAGAAATAATTTTGTCTCTGACCTTTTAGAATGAAAAAGTGGAATTTATTTCATCTTTTTCATGGAATGTTTTACTTTCCCATGTCATCTCACCTATATTGGTCTTCTCACCATATCTATACAAGGACCGAAAACATTATGTATATCAGTATTTCACAACCTTTTTTTTTTTTTCATTATTAACCACTGAAGGAAACTTCTTAGGCATTCCCCCAACCCCCCAATCATCTCCCCTGCTTCATGGAATATTCAGGGATATGCTGAATATCTCTTTATTTACTGTGTCCCTTGGGAGGGCCACAAACTATTGTAAAGTGAAGATGTCTATGCTCCCCAAGAATCCATTTTCACTCCCTAAGGCAATATTACCCCTCCTGAGGGTCATGATAAAGATGGACAGATCTAGTTTACAACATGTGTTCAGGGCTTGAAAAGTCACCTTTTACACAGCAGGGACTTTTTTTTTTTTTTTTTTTTAAGTAATCTCTAGTAATCCCAGTGTGGGACTCGAACTCACGACCCTGAGATCAAGAGTCACATACTCCACAGACTGAGCCAGCCAGGTGCCCCTACACAGCAAAGATTTAAATGAGTTTCTGAAGAGGCTTAGAATACTGGAAAGAATATGAAGAAAACAGGTAACCCCATATGACATCAAAGCTGAACCTCACCTGGAGAGGTATAGATTCCTAACCTCACTCCTCTAGGACCACAGTGCCTTAGGGCTGACAGCACCCCTAAATGGCCCCAAGCCTAACTTGATCTCAGCTATAACCTAGCTTCATCTCTGAAGGAAAATTCCATCAAACACACATCTCTTGGTAAACATGCAAAGGATTCTGTTAGGTATTAGAATTATAAAAATAAATGGCATATAATGGCTACCATGGAAGAAATCAGAACCATGGGCAAAGGCATGTGCAGCTTTGGTTTGGCACCTTTGGGTGTAGAGCTGGAGTCACAGAGGCAAGGTGGCCTTACCGGGGCAGACATGACAGGAGCAAGGTCTAAATGAATCAAGTGGACACGATGTGTGTGCACATACACAGTGTGAGCAAGGGGGATCTTGCAGCAGGAGAGTGACTGTGTGTCTTGCGTAGAGAGTATCAGCTCCAGCCAAGTGGCCTAGTGGGTCAGATCTGAATTTTCTGCATTGTTACACAAAAGCTGGATTTTATGTCAAATCTCCTGATGTGGAAGTGTAGGCTTAAAATTTTAAAACCTTTTGTGGCTTAAAACAAAGAAACACAACTGCAGGCAATATAGGACTATCAATATGTAAACTATTTGCAAACAAATGACAAGAAAAATGTCCTCACTTCCTTGAGCAAAGAGGCTCAGATTCTAAGGTACTTCTCACATCACAGAAACCACTGAATGCTGATATGAAGCTCCTTCCTTTATCTAGTACATCAATGAGGCCCTAATTCAACAGACTAATCTGGTGGGTAATTATGCACAATTGGTCATATCTTTACCATTTAAGAAAAATCAAGGAATGGTATACCCTAACTACTCATAAAGAAATTTAAATGGCACCCTTCTATAACCACAAGTGGAGTAGACTTCTGCATGATTTTAGTATCAGGAGCTCTTCATAATCACTGATTTCACCTATACTTAACGGTTTAGTGATGGTGCATTTTCTGCCTAGACAAAGTGTAACATCACCAAACTAGTATTACCCTATGTATGCATTTTAAAATTCCCCAAACGTGAATAATTATATTTCCCTAAAATTTTAGTTGATATAAAGGCACAAATGAATCATAGCCCTGGGCCCAATGGCTTAGCTTTTTCATAAATATAAACATTTTTTAGTAGTTTGAAATCTTTTAAAATACAGTCCCTCCTAAGTCACAGCAGCTGTGCCAACTGTATTCTCCAATCTCGGGAGTTCTGCCAGTTAGTTCCATTTATTTTTCTTCATTTTTTATACCATGACTGTAATATAAAATTAATCCAAAGTTTTGTATTTTGCTGACAAACAAATGCAGGATTTCAAAGCAGTGTCACTGAGAGACTAGAACGATGTCAAAAAAAAAAAAAAAACACACACAAAAAAACAAAAAAACAAAACCAAAACAGTAATGTATTGAAGAGTTTTATAGTAGTTATGGGATCAAGATCAATGGCCAAGACAAAGTCAATGCAGAGAAAATTACCTTATTTGTAAACTCTTTAGCTAAGATCTGAATGATAGGAATAGCCTTTTATATAATAAGTGAATTCTCTTAGTGATATCAGAACTTAATGTTAATAGCCGCGAAGTGCTATTACAGGAAAATTACAAGCTGACTCTTTCCTAGTCATTAAATATTGTTAGCACACTCTAGTTTTGACATACTAACATAAAAGATAATAAAACTCATAAATCAATTGATGGTCTGCTTCTAAGATTTACTTTACTCAAATTGGTCAGGTAGAATATTATACTGAATATCCTTTTAGCTACCTAAGCATAGGGACCTCATAGAGATGAGAACTTCTGAACAAAGAATGGAGAAAGAAGTGTATAGGAATCATCATCCAAATGAAGGGAGATCCTTAATTATAATGGTTTTAGAATTTTTATCTCAAATTTCTCTAAATTTCCAACTGTTATCTTACGATAAAAACTGAATGCAATAAGTGTCTACGATCAATCAGTTTTTCACTTCTGCTCTGTTTCTACTTCACCTAGACTGAACTAAGACGGACCCTGAATGAAAAGTCCAAAGTTGGTAGTTCCCTGAAGCTAGTCCTTGGCCTGTGTTGCTTCAACACAGAAGTTTTGACTAGTTCACATCAAAACAAGAAAAACAAGGGTGACAGGAAGTTTTTCATATGGCTGAATTTATATAGTTTGTAAGATTTTTTTTTGTTCTGAGGCTACCCTTTTCATTAATTTGTTGACATTAAAAAGTTTACTTTATAAAATGATATGGATAATAAATTGGAGCTTCCCTTGAATTTTTCAAGTGAATGTATTTTTCAAAAGACAAGGTTGGTGAACTTTTATTGGCTTTCTCTTTAATTTTAATTTCTACTAAATCTCAAAATCTAAAAACCACTGCTTTGTGTGACTTAGGATATTTGTCTAATTATCTATAGGAAGGTACCCTGGTGCTTGGACAAGGCCTCTGCCAGGAAAGGACAGGACAGGGAAAGGGGAAGGTGGGTCCTGAAGGGTAAGCCCTGGGGCTTACCTCCAGGGAATGAGTTGCCCCCAGCCCAAGTCTAAGACCAGGACAGCGGGCTTCATCACTTAGCTGTGTATTCTTATCACCCACCTGCTCTGAGTTCACTGTGACCATGTTAAGAGGCTGCTTCCAGGTGCTTCTAGTACGAATTCATGAGTCTAATCATTTGGGCAATTCACTCTGTGACTTTGGAAAATGACCAATGACAGCATGAAAGCACTGACTGAGATGTCAGTATTGGGATGAGAAGTGATATAATGGACCCATTGACTTCTGGCTTCTCCTCCAGGCATGTGAGACTGAATTGAGGTGAAAGGAGTCAAGGAGACCTCAGGGTAGAGCATTTTGCCAAGTCCTTGACCACCTCTCCTTTGATATCTTGATCAAGAAACACACTCCATGCTTCCTTCATTCTCCTCATTTTCTCTTCCATTCCACACACACATGCATGCATTCCTGCTTTCTTCTTGCTACACAAAAGGAGGTTCAGACAGAAACCCTGCAGGGTCCTCTTTGGTGGTGTTTGAGACTGTGATAGTGGACAATAGGACAAACCTCGAAACCTACAAAAATTTGTGGCCAAACTCAAAGGTGTCAGACCTTGGGATATTAACCTAGTTAATATTTCTTCCTAAAAGTCACTGATTCTAGACTGCAGCAAGACTCAGTGGCTAAACTCAACTGCTTTCAGAAAGAAATATTATTTCTCTCAAAGAGAGTAAATACTAACCAAACAAAACATGCAACCCAAATGAACACAGATTGCTAACAGAGAGGAAACCAAAAACAGCAAAGACTCAGCATAAAATACTAAGAACCTATCATAATTTCTCAAAGGTTCAGTTGAGTTCACTGGTATTTTCTAGCTCAGGTGGATATATTTCTTTTCCTCAGCCTAATCAACCATCCCTTGAGGGATTTCAGATTAATTTATTAGCTACTTCAGATTTTTTTTCTTTAAAAAAATAAACAAGCTGATAGAAACTATGAACTCTGTTTCCTGATTGGGAGACTGAATTTGCCACATGTGCTCTGGCTTCACAATCCCACAAATAAAACACACCCAGGAAAGCAGCTGCCTCTGGATTCGACTCCTCACCCATTTTTCCCCACATGAGCATGTGCACGTGTGTATGTGCACACACATGCACGCTGTGCCCACTGCGAGAACAGGGCGCCCCATCTTCAGGGACATGGCAGGAGACACCTTCCAATGGGAGGTGGCATGGTGTGTCCCTTGACCCTTGACATTTGCTGGCATCAACAGCCTCGCTCAGGTTGGGGGAAGAAAGGGGTGCTGACCTGTACTGGCTCAGGGGGAAGCTGGACCACGTGCTGCATGCGCTCGCTGTGGTGATGCCTTGACTCTTCCTCATAGATCACATCCCTCTCATGCTGGGGAAGGTTCAGGAAGCGACGGATGGTACACAGGTTCTCCCAGAGTGTGCGGTTCTCTGGGCTGGGGTTCTCCTTCCAGCGGAGCAGTTCACACAGCCAGCCCTAGAGGGAGAGAAGGTCACTTGAGTTAATGTGTAGGGTGCAGAGCAGCAGAGGATAGCCTGACTGAGGTCACAGTCTGACAACTCTGAAGAACCAACCAATGACCACACAGGTGGTTACACCAATGCCCCAAAATCTTCATTCTTGTTAATGATCTTATCCCCCTTCCTACTGAATATATTTTCAACTAATTTACAGTTCCTTTTTGTAAAAGATACTCAAGCAAAATTACAGTTATCTGATTCTCAAAAAAAAAAAAAATTCATTTCATGTTGATCAGCTACAATTTTTAAAGACTGCCCAATTGGATACTTTCCATTCTAAGAAAAATGTGAAAATGAACAAATATGTATTGACAACATAGTGAATTCTAAAGAAGGAGAAACATTTAAGTGTAAATAGCACCGAATTCTCTAGGAAGGAAATAGTCTTAGAATTATCAATAACTCCACAAAATAAAAACAACAACCTTAGCGAGAATGAAAAAGTTATATGTGTTTTCAGTCTCTGAATGCCTTGGGCCCTAGGCCCACTTAACCATCACCGTCCCGCCACAGCCACACCTGCAGGAAGGTAGGCAGTTGGTCGGGTCACACCTGCAAATGTGCTCCCAATTCTGGCATCCGGATGTTCTCTCGCTTGAAACTGCACGAGAAAGAAAATGTAATGCAAATAATGATGGATTATATGAAAATAATACAGAGGATGCTGTCAACATCGCTCACTGACTCATGTCAAAATATTTTACCCAGTAGCTTTCTAACCCATCATTTCCAAGCTACATCGCTAATTTTAAAAACAAGAATTGTCCCACATCATGCCTCTTGCAAAAGAGTAAGAATTTTTCTGAAAAGGTGCATAAAGAAACACAAATGACTTTGTAAAAATTAAATCCCGAATCCCAACAAATTCTATATCATAACTTGTAAGCCAATGAAAGTTCCTGACATGCATTATAAAAACCCCATATAATATCGTAAGCTGTTGTTTGTCTAACTCTCCACTGTGTCTTCTGCCTTTACCCAAAAAAAGGCAAGATTTGATTATCTCCGCTGCATCAGCCAAGACAGCAACACCAGCTGTTCTCATTGTGCAGCCTCTTCCTCGCGGCCTCCATGTTAATAACCTGATCATTCCATTTTCTCCTTCAACTGCCGGCTGCAGCACCGCGAAGAGACAAAAACCCAGGCCCATCTGCAGCAGCTGTAGGCACTGAACTGTGAAGCCACTGGGGATTTATAAACTAATCTGTAACACAACACTGCCTTGTTTTTACAAGTGAGAGGCCACATTTGCGCAGACCTGATCTTTTCTTGCAATAAACTGGGAGCTGGGGAGAGTTAGAGGGTTAGGAAGAATGAAAACAAGATATCGAATCATTTGCTTGGAAATGTTTTTCCAAGTATTTCCATAGATTTCTTTCAAGTCAATTGAGAGACAGGTAAATGCTGATTTTCAAGGTGCAACGTGTATGAAAACTGAAGACAATTAAATTTTTTATCCCTATCAGGAAATAAACTATATTTTTAAAAAGTCTCCTAGTCCCAAAGTGTTTCCTCAAGGGTTTCTTTGTACAAAGGAAAGAATTCTTGAAATGGAAAATAAACCATCTGTGGAAAACTGAGCTCCTATTTCTCTGTCTCTATACAGATATGAGTCTCCAACCGAACTCTTTCAAATGTTTCAAACAGGTATGTTTAACATGTCCCAGGGGAGGCTATAGCATAGAGACCAATCATTTAACAGAAAATAAAAACAAAAACCTACATCTGTTAAAAGATGAAGTTCTGAGATACCCAGACCTTAAGGAGGACACAGCACCTGCTGTTCCGCCTGAGGAGTGAATTGCATTGTGGGAAGCTGCAGCTTGAAAGGAGACAGGTGACAGCTGAGTGGTATCTCCACTTATGATACTCGGAATGTCTCGCACAACATTCATTGCTGCATTTGATTTATATGCGCTGTTATAATCTGCACTCATTACAATCACTTAGAACAAACTACAGGCCTCGTTATGGACTGTGCGCTGTCTGCCATCAGTCTTTAAGAAGTGTGGTGCTCAATTTGCCCACTGACATGCAAGGTCCTGACCTTGAAGCTATTAGGGAGCAGATTAGACACAAGTGTGATCATGTGTGCAGGCATAAGCAAACCAAATTAATTTCTGGCACAGGGAGGTAGCCAACAAGACCCTGTTCTTAGGGAACCAGAGAACTTCCTCAAATCCCTGATGGAGCTGAGCTAATAGCATGTTTAAGGGAACCCGGTTTTGAAGATGAAGCACATTCATGGTATTTAGAGGGTTATTAATCTAGTTTCCCCACAAAGTGTTTGCTTGGCTGATCAGATTAAGGGATGGAGCCTTCCACAGTGCACCCCCACCACAGCAGGCCCCAAGAAATCTGTGATACTTCACAGCCTTGGACATATTGCACCATGTGTACCCAGCTGCTTCAATAATTAGCTTATGAATGTATCAGCTGGTTCTGTGATTTTTATAAATAATAACTAACCTACAGAGCAGAAAGACTGTCGAGAGCCTTACAGTAGCACAAAACTGCAAGGTGCTCCTAACTCTGACTTGCTGTTCCACTGAACGCCGATATCCCCTACTAGTGGGGCTCCTGTAATGCCATTTATAAATATTTATTTTGCATTTGAAATGGCCATCTATGTGTGTCAGTTTTCTTCACAGCAGCCATAATTTACTTTCCTTTTGCTCTGGCTCACCACTCATTCCACATATTTGTAGCCTTACCTTCCGAAAATCTATTCCCCCTCCCCACTTCCCATCTCACCCTCCATCTTTTTATTTACTTGATCCTTCCACCGACCCATTCGGGATGCCTATCTCTGTTTTCTCAATGGGGGTCTCTTATTAGCTTGTTTAGTGGCTAATGAATGTGTGAGAAAGTGCCATGTTGCTGCATGAACACACATGTATGAAACTGTGAGTGAACCCACCACAGAAGAGATAAAGAGTCCCCACATTGGGATTTTTTTTTCATTTATATAATTTTTGCATGCCGTCCAAGAAAGTTTTGCAGTATCAGGAAAAAAAAAAGTGTAAATGTCAAATAAAACAGTGACAGATGACAGTATTCTCTATTGAATAGCACTGTTTCTGTCGTGCATGTTCAATGGGAACTCATGAATTATTAATAAACAAATCTCCTTTTTCTGTTAAAAATCTCAAGTAGGTTTTTTGTTGTTATTCCCTGCCGTGTTGTGTGGAGAATTCCAGGAGATTTATTTTCATTTCAGAAATGCTGATACAGAAGTTTATCTGATTTCCAGTCCTGGTCAGCACTGGGAGCAGGCACCATGAACTGCAGGTATATACCTATCTGTAATTTCTCTTTTAGTCTGGCTGTAAATTCTGACCAAAGGTTAGTTACATATTCATATAGTCAGGTTAGGCTTTCTAGTATGGTAAAACTGAGGCTAAAAAGTGAGTTACGGCCAGGAAGCTCAGAGAATTTTCAACTTTGAGCCCTGAGACTAACTGCTAAGTTCCTGGTCTGACATTAAATGATTGGGTTACCGTTGGGCAAGTGGTTACCCTCTTACAGCTTCTGGAATATAACCGCAAAAGGAGGGGTTTACAAAAGATGGTCTCTAAGTTCCCTTTCCAGCTCCACATTCCATGGTCTGTTACCTTGTTATTTGTCAGAAATAGCAGATAATAATTAGCCATCAGGGTTAAAGTACAAAGAAACCACCTTAAGCGGGTGATTAAGGGCAACATCACCAGTGATAACATATGGACATCATGAATCCTGTGGTATGACGCACTCCAAAGGACACAACACAGTATCTGCAGAAGTCTTGCCAAAAATGCATAACCCCAGTTGAATCATGACAAACCCAAATTGAGAGATGTTCAACAAAATAACATATCAGTATTCTTCAAAAGTGGCACTGTCATTAAAAAAAAGAAAGAAAGAAAGAAAAGAGGAGCGCCTGGGTGGCTCAGTCGGTTAAGCATCCACCTCTTGGTTTTGGCTCAGGTCATGAGTTTGAGCCCTGCATCAGGTTCTGAGCTAACATCGAGGAGACTGTTTGGGATTCTGTCTCCCTCTCTCTGCCCCCCACCTTGCTCATGCTATATCTCTCTCCTTCAAAATAAATAAAAATAAACTAAAAAAAAAAAAGAAAAGAAAAAGGAAAGACCGAGGAATGGCCACAGACTACAGAAAACTCAGGAGAAATAAAAACCAAATGCAGTGTGATTCCTGGATGGGATCCTGGCACAGAAAATGGATATTAGTGGGAAAACTACTGAAATTAGAATAAACTTTTTAGGTTAATGGTATTAAAACAATGTTAATTTCCTGGTTTTGATAACTGCACTGTGGTGATGTAAGATGCTAACAACAGAGGAAGTGAGGGTTATATGGAAACTGCACTATTTTACAACATTTGTGTGACTCTAAAAAATTTGTTAAAAACAAAAAATGTCAAAAAAAACTTACGTAGAAAAATATCCATGGAGTCTAAGTGTAATGATGACAAGGAATTTATGATTAAAACTCTTTTACCTTCAAACTCTGAATCCAGAGAAGGAATAGAAGTTTAAAGTCTGCATCCTTGTAATCAATGGTTAAAGAGTTCCCAAGCATTCAATGCATAAGTATCTATAACATCTCATTTTAGCCATCTAATCAGCCTTTTAAACAAATGTTTCCTTCAGTCAAAAACACAGCTCTGACCACCCTTTCCAACTATGCAGGTGAGGAGACACTCATACCATTCAAGATATAGTTTGTTTACAATCCATATGTTCCGGAAAAGTTGCCTGCCAATCTAAATTTACAAAGCAAATCATGTTGTAAATGTATTAGGAATCTTTACTACTTGAAGGAATGTGCCATTGTTTCTTTTTAAAAGATGAATAATCCCATAGTTTATCTTTCAGTGAATGGACAGTTTTAATTAAAGATCTACTTAAATGAGACATCCCTATTTCCCAATTCAAAAAGCATTTAAAAAGGCAACAATAAGAACCGTCATTTGCTCCCGTTTTTCCTTCATGGTCTCGTCTCCTATCAATTTCTCTATTGACTTTGTGCTCCAGCCATGGTGAATTACTCCCAGACTCTGAAGATATTTGGTATTCCCACCTCCAGGCATGGGCTGTGGGGTATATACCTACCCATCTGTGATTTCTCTTTGGTTTCAACCAATGGCTGGCTGTAGTTGCTTGAGCATTTTTAGTATGGCAGAAGGGAGGCTAAGTGAATCATAAGCGTTTTGAGCACAGCTAATATTGCTCATGTTACTCCCTTGGCTGGAATGTCTCATATTCAACCTTCTGTCCCCCATGAGAAGGTACATGCCAAGGCTCAGCTGACAAGGCCTCACCTGATCTGTGAGAACTGTTTGGTCACTCCTGTATGACCCCAAACCATGTTGCTTATACTCTTCTACAATTTGATGATGATGATGATGATGATGATGATGATGATGATGATAACAGTCAGCCTCTTGGGGTGCCTGGGTGCTCAGTTGGTTAAGTGTCTGACTTCAGCTCAGGTCATGATCTCACGGTTCATGAGTACAACCCATGTGTCGGGCCCTGTGCTGCCAGCTCAGAACCTGGAGCCTGCTTCAGATTTTGTCTCCCTCTCTCTCTGCCCTGCCCCCTTCTCATGCTCTGTCTTTCTCTGTCTCTCAAAAATAAATAAATGTTGGGGGCGCCTGGGTGGCTCAGTTGGTTGAGCGTCCGACTTCAGCTCGGGTCATGATCTCACAGTCTGTGAGTTCGAGCCCCGCGTTGGGCTCTGTGCTGACAGCTCAGAGCCTAGGGCCTGCTTCAGATTCTGTGTCTCCCTCTCTCTCTGACCCTCCCCCATTCATGCTCTGTCTCTCTCTGTCTCAAAAATAAATAAACGTTAAAAAAAATTTTTTTTAATAAATAAATGTTAAAAAATTAGAAAAAGAAAAAAAAAGAATTGTCCGCTTCTTGATGGGGGCGGAGGGAAAAAGTTGGTTTCTGGCTCATTTTAGCATTTTCAGAGCAGTGTGATCCTTACACAAAAAAGACACTTTATAAATGCTTATTAGATGTACTGAAATTAGCTGAGTGCATAGAAATTAGCCTACTGGCATGTTTTACAGCCTCAAATTCAAAGAGGTATCGTTGAAGAGGGGCACTATTTCTCTGAAGTTACCCTGTCAATGTTCTGAAGATTGTTCTCCCATCTCTAATGCATGAATACAATAAAAATGGGATGATCCAATTTACATTATATATTAATGTGTTATATATAATATATAAATGCAAATAATGACAGGTCTCTCAGAATATTAATTCAGTTTGTAATCTTATACTGAGCACCCATCTACTATGTGCCATACAATGTGCTGGTATGTTACATACATCATTTGTCTTGATTACTTTTATTAAAAAGGTGAATTGAGATCACCAGCAAGGAAGTGAGTATTTGGACTATGAAGCTCAGGAAAAATATCATCATAGAGAATATGACATGAAAGGTGGATCTTGAAAGATAAAGATGGATTTCACTAGGTGGGGAGAGGAATTAATCAGAAGAGATAACATTACCAGCAAATGCATGGATTTAGAAAATTATCACACCCCAGGAATCAGAAGCAACTTTGCAGTCTAGAAACAGAGGTGGGGTCAGATTATAAAGAATAACATGCAAAGAAATTTCATCTTAATCGTATGGGCCATGGGAGCTATAGAAAGCTTCTAAATGATATGACAAATAATTAATCTTTCTTTCTTTTTTCTTTAAAGTTTATTTATTTTCAGAGAGAGAGAGAGTGCGTGTGAGTGGGAAAGGGACAGAGAGAGACATAGGGAGAGAAAGAGAATCCCAAGCAGGCTCCACACTATCAGGGCAGAGCCCTCCACGGGACTCAAACCCACAAACCCTGAGATCATGACCTGAGCTGAAACCAAGGGTCAGACTCTCAAACAACTGAGCCATCCAGGTGCCCCTTTTCTTTCCCTTCCTTCCTCCCTCATTCGTGTCTAACAAGAAGTCCTTAGAGAAAAAACTATGATAAATAAAGTCAACATCACTTATCCTAGCCTAGATATTTTTTTTTTCCCTGACAGTAAAATCAGGACTCACAATGACCTGGTAATGGTAAAGTACATAATTCATATGTTTCACCCAATAGGAGTTTTCATTCTCACACAAAAAATGACATATATCATAAATACTACACTATATCAATAATTCTAAAAAATCTGTTCTCATTATTCTAACCATTTTCCTTTCTCTCCGTGTGTGTTCTTATTGTTGTTATTCACATGAGAATTTTTTTACATCTTTCTTGGATTAAAAAACGAACCAGGAAGGGCAGTGTCTATTTTACTTATAGAACATTTTAAAGTTTTAAAATTTTCAGGTAGACAGCAACAGAGTGACATTCTGCAAACTGCATACCAAAGGCTGAGAATGTCCAAATAACCAGGGAGGTCTTTCCCAAAACAATAATATGACCAGTGTTTGAGTGTGGACCCCAGTAGATATGGGTTTGAATCCCATAAGCTCCAAACCTTCCCTTGAAGTGATGGGGGAGGGGAAACAAAAGGGAAGAGCAGTGTTTCTGTCCGTGGTACTGAAATGTCACTGTGTACTGAGTGATTTTCCTACCCCAGGACACTGGTAATGACTCCAACTTCTCCCAGGCCCCATGTTTTTTCCTTTAAAAAGTCTAAGTTTTAAAAAGTTTAAGTGTTGATGACAACTTTCCTAGTTTTTAAAATATTTAAGAATAAATACAAACCAGCATTTGCTTAGCAACAAACACAAGTTTACAGCCTAGTCTGATCTACAAAGAGAGAAAGTGAGTGAGTAAGTAAGTAAGTAAGGTTGTATTTGCCTTGAAGACAGGGCCTTGTCACAGTCATTCTGTTGTAATGTGCCCTAGGGGCCTAACACAGAGCTGATAAGTGAATTCAGCCTAGAAATAGTAAGAACCCCCCCACTGCCACCACACCCCCCCTTTGCCCCTCTAGGAACTCCAATGAATGAATAAGTCAGCAAATGAACAGTTCTTTAGGAGAATGACTCAAAGCTTCTTGCACAGAAATGTAAAAGGCCATTTACTCACCCACATCCTCAATACAGAAAATGTCAGCATATGTAACCAAAAGGAAATGTTTTCTGAGTGTCTCAAAAGAAAATTCATATTATTAACCACAGACAGTCGCTTTCTAAATGGAAGCACATAAAGTCCCCAAACAAACTTTTGTAACTGTGAAAGGATTTCTCTTCAGCTGGTTGAGACTCTTCTGAAGTGTGAAATGAGCCAGATAATATTCAGCTCTTGTTTCTTAGTCACCAAATTCTCTTTTCATGAATCCAATAAGTGTCTATTAAAATAAATAAACCCCCTAATGATTCAAGATAACCTAATCAAGAAAACTGAAATGGATAAAAGGCTAACTGCAAGGGAGACTTGTCAAGGGCTTCAGTGACTCCCTGACGGGGAGGTCATCTAAACCCGAGAAAGGTTTGTGCTTAGCATTTGGTTACAGTTCAAGGTTAATTATTTTATACCTTGAATGTGGTAAGTAAAAATGATCTGCTTCTTTTTGTATTTTTCAAAATTGTACACTAAGTTCTAAACTATTTTCATGGGGACCAATTTTCAGCTGTCTCTGGGCATGTCTCTCACATTTCTATGGATGTGTTTGTAAAGATTGAATCTGTAATTGAGAGTAATGAAAATTTTATTTCAAAACAACTCCTTAACTTCTGTTACAGAGGACTCAAGACAAAGGGGGATTTCATAAAATCTCCCTCCTTGCCAAAGATGCATGGGAGAAACAAAGCTATATAATAATGTGGAGACATGGTATGATTTTATATAAATATGTACACACATACATACATGCCTACATGACAATATGCACCTGAAAAAGCCATCCATATCTGTCAAAAAGATGAATGAATCTGGAATTTTCTACTTCTCCACTTAAATACCAAAAAGGTATTAATAGCAAAATGTTCTAGGCTAAAACATCAAGCAGAAAAGAACCAAAATATTTCAAGTCCCTGACTTCAGGTCCAAATTCCACATACCTGTGACATAATACTATATATTTTGCAAACTGCCTCAAAAATTTGTAAGTGCAGGGGCAGGTGGAGGAGGGGAACCCAGAGGAACAGAGGGACACAGAGGAAACTGGGAATAAGAATTTTTTTTTTTTTTTTGAAAGATCAGAGCTGGGGCCAGAGTGAGGCAAGCAAACAACTAATGCACAAAATTTAAGGAGTGCGGCTCTGAAAGTGTGTGCCTCCTTCACATTAATACCTAGGACCCAGCTTGCTTCACCCTGGTCTTGGCCCTGTGAAAGGAAGATGATTACACAGTTTCTACAGCAAAGTGGTAGGGGCTCTTCATAGGCACAAACATTCTCCAGCTATAAGAACCCTGATTTAACTCAATGTGCTCTTTGTAAGAGGGCTGGAAGAGTTTGGAGAAGTAGTTTTAATAGGTCAACCTGATTTGCTTCACAAGTAAGTTTACAAAGGTGCCATGCCATGAACTGGAAAAATAATGTAACTCAAGGATTTCTGCAGTAGATAAAGATGTGCTTAAAACTTGTACAAAAACTTGAGCCATGGGTAAAGGTATCTGACTTTTAAAAACTGCCTATGAACTCTGTGATTAATCTTCATTGATATCTAAATAAAGGCTTCCTTAAAAGCTACTTTTAGAGCATGAAACATTAACATAATTAATTGTGGGTTGGTAAAAAGAACCCCATACTATAAGATTGGTATAAAAACTGAGACCTTGAGGGAATTTCTGCTGATAATCTCAACAGAATGTAATCTTTTGAGATTATGCTGAAAAAAAAAAAAGGCAGAGAATGAAGGGCTCAATTTGACGCTTAAACATCATTGTGTTGACTGCCTGCTTTAATCTGGCATTTGAGAATGTTGAGAAATCTAATTTCTTCACTACTTGGCATAGTAACTTTTTTCAAATGGTAATTGTAGTGTAAATACATTAATTTTTTTCTATTTGAATTTGGTGGATACGCCTGAAATTGTAGTAAGTGACAATTGACAAAAGTAGAAAGTTCTCCTTGATAGGCTGTCGATATGACTGCATTACTGAGAAAGCAGCCTGGCAGGAAGGGGCGGCTACTGAGGATGGCTACATGCCACGTTTTAGCCTGCCTTACATGCTAAATAGGAGATAGCAAAATCATTAAGAGTGAGACTGAGACCACCCACTCACATGGCTACCACTTCCTGTCACTTTTTATGCCAGAGAGATGGCGCAGCCAAACATGTACTCCTGATAGCCTGAGATATCCCAGCTCCAGTAAAGCCATTCCCATAAAGGAATGTAGTAAGTTAAGATAAATGTCAAACATCTTTTTGAGCAAAGTGGCAAAACCTTGATCTCTGTGTGATATTTCTGAAAGGCTAAGAAACTAATGATGAGATAAAAGGTAGTATTTTATACTTTGTAAATTTACTCTCCTACATGAAAAGCTGGGCTTAAAAAAAAAATTATAGTTTTAACTTGTCTTACAATTACGTGTTGTACAGCATGATCTCAATTAGGATATAACATGCATGTGCACATCCACACACACACTACACATTAGAAAGAAAGACTCTAAAATGTTAATAGTGGGGTGCCTGGGTGGCTGTCACTTAAACATCTGACTCTTGGTTTTGGCTCAGATCATGATCTCACAGTTCATAAGTTTGAGTCCTGCATCGGGCTCTGTGCTGACAGTATGGAGCCTGCTTGGGATTCTCTCTCCCTCTCTCTCTGCTCCTCCCCTGCTTGCGCTCTCTCTCAAAAAATAAATTTTAAAAAAATTACGATGTTAATAGTAACTACCCCTGCACTGTAGAATTACAGGTGATTCATGTTTTTACCTTCATACTTTTCTTCATTTTCTAAATTTTTAAAAATAAGAATGCTATTACTTAAGCAATCATAAAATAGAAGTTTTTGCTTTAAAAAAAAGAACTATGTACAACTAAATTGTGCCTGGGCATTTTTAAGAGACACAAAAGCAAAGGTTAATGTGATAGCCCATGACTAAACGAAGAAAACATCTTAGTACATATACTGAATGTGATGTTTTTCTTTATGTAGAGTTGTCTATCTTTCCTTTGCTTTTGCTTTATTTTAAAAGGATCTGTCGTAAAGAGCTGCATATTTTAATCATTCAGAGTGTTAAGCAAATTAGACCATGTATAAGGGGAGATTTTATGATAGGAAAGAAAGTTCATAAAATCTGAGTTTGTAATCTACATCTAAAGCTAAGTAGCCTTCTACTCAGGAATACAATTTATTAAGTCAGTAGGAACATGGAATATAATTTTGTTGGATAGAAACATAAGTAGTAAGGAAGGAATAAAGGTCAGTACACAAAATCTACTTAATCCTAATGTACATAAAGCGTAGAACATACTGAAACCCAATCACCATGGAGCACACAGCTTCTATGCGGAACAGGATTTCAGAATTGTGTACTGGAGGCCAGAAACTCATCTTCCCCAGCTATAGTAAGATCATGATTATGGCTCCCTCTCTGACTTCTCCATGCAGTAAGAATAAGGACTTTCCTATCCCTGATCCTAGTGTTAGCTTCTGTGGCTTGTGGGAGTGGAGAAGTGTGTGTGGCAGGGAGGGGAACTCCAGGGTCTTTTAACTCTTGGTGGAGATGAGGACATCCTATGTCATCTCACCAGACAGCCCCGTGGGTCCCTGTTTGTTCCCAGATGACTCTCTTTCTGTTACCCCAGCAGCCTCTGGGGTTGGCCCTTCCATTGCCACCATCTGAGATTTCACAACCAGGTTATCTATCTCTCCTTTTTGCAGTGCCTCAGCAGCTCTCTACTTTCCTCATATAGAAAGCAAGCCCTCACCACCACCAAAAAAAGGGAAGGAAACCCAGTGCCTTGTTAAAGGTTTTGTTCATTTGTTGTCTTTTATATTTTTAAATGGGGACATGGGAGAAGAGAAATTAAAATAAGCCCCTTCCCATCTTTCTACCTACTCCATTCTTACCCAAACATAGTAGGAAAAGGCAGTCACGTACATAGAGTTGGGTCTCTGGGTATACAAATAATAAAGAAAGACTCACTCTCTTTGCCAAAAAACACCAACTTTAGATCATCCTCAGCATTCAATGAGCTGAACTACTGTAGACTATAAAAAGGAAAAGAGGTCAGTATATGAGAGAAACAGTGAATTCATTCCTGGGGAAAGGAACAGTTGACGTCAAGGGAAAGAAATGTGGCTGAAGATGCTGTCACAGAGCACATGGTCAGCCCTGGAGGACTGTAGTGGGCTACTGTGCTTCATCTCTCTGGACTCCCACTTCCCAGATCATGTGTGATAGGTGCAGTTGGGGACAAAGGGAGAAAGCAATCCCACGGAGTGTAAGAGGAAAAAGGAGAGTACAAGAAGCAATGGAAGAACAAGGAATCCTGTGGCCACTCAAATTGCACACCGGGGCATTCATTCCCTGGTGGCTCTTTGTATGTAAGGGTCATACTGAGGTGACACAGAAAATGTTCTGTATGATTTTAAATGATGGTTCCTACTGAGGACCCCTCCTACTAAGGACTCATAATTCACAGAGAACTTCAATCACTGACCAATAATAAAGACCATCAACAATCTGAATATTCTGAAGAAAGAAAAAAAACAAAAGGATAACCCTCAGGATTCTCTCTCTCACACACACACTGATCCTAAATTGAAAATGAGGTGAAATAAACATATGCATAACCATACCTTTCCCCCTGATTTTTTTCTTCTGCTTTTCCTTCTTTGACTCCTCTCCAATGAAGAGGAAAACAAGGTCAGATAGGAGACACTCAATGGAATTCGATGATAGACTGGTCATGCATGACAAAGGAGCTAGAGCTGAACTGGAGAAAGAGGCCTACAAATGCATCCTGACGTACCACACAAACACACTTCCAGTAATATATTTTTGCCAACAGGACCATAGACAAACTGTACGAGGTAGTCACCCTTTCAACTCCTTTTCTGAACCCCTCTTCCCATTGTGTCCCTAAACACTTACAGCCCTCAAGGACCACCCTAATCTCTCCAAAATTCTCCTTTCTTTGTCCCACTTCTCATTCAAAGTTTGCCTAACACAAAGCTTTAGGTATTATTCTTAATAGCTGATGACAGCAATTCAGAATAGAGAGTGGATGAGGTTTAATGGAGGGTTCACTTCTACTTTAAAAGAAATTTAAAATGGAAGGGAAGGGGTTGCTCTGCATATTTGAACTGAGCCTTCACAAGGTTCCAATCTGACTCCGGTTCATAAGAGTTCCTAATTAAAGGTCTTCTAATTTTATCTCCAAGACAATAGAGAGCCCTTGTTATTTTTCTGCTGCTTTAGTCACTCCAAGAACTTCTGATCCCTCCAAAGAAACATGGAGGGAAGAAAGGGAATGCAGAAGAGGAAATGAAAATCTCTGTATTCTCAATCTTCACAATCCAATAAAGAGGGCGTGGCCACTTCCCACTGCAGCTTGGAGTGGTTAAGTATTTTGGCCACACACACACACACACACACACACACCCCTTATGGATGACATGCCAAATATATATATATACAAGGTACCAAATACTGCAATTAGTTTCACTAAATATGCTCTTTACGAAGTGAATGATGGTACTTACAAAAGGGAGTGAGTATCTTATATCTTATGTTAAATTGCCTTAGAAACTATCAGGTAAGTTCACTTTGTTTGGGGGTACCGTTTTTATAAAATCTTAGAACCTGATTTGCCAGTCTAGTCAGCTATCTACAATAAGGTTCTCCATTCATAATTGACAATGAGGTCACTGTCCCAACGAAAACCAGAAAATCCTCAAAGCAACTTATCCCCACTGAGGCTCAATCCTTAATCTTACCCTTTAGCATATTAATTCCCAGAAGTACATTTTCCTCCAGATTCTACAAAATCAGGGCTACTGAGTTCTTCAGGAGGCATCAAAAATTTGGAGAGCCAAGCCGTGCCAACTGGCAAATACAGCTTCCAATCAGCCACCTGAATTATTTTGGGAGGCTGGAGGCATCACCATTTCCAAGAGCCATTGGTGCCAAGTGAGCAGAAAGGTTACAGGCAGTTTGAATCAAGCTCTTAGACTATGGGTTTCAGTTTTTCTTCAAAGCTGCTTATGAAAGAAGGACTGAGTGAAACGTTGATATTTACGTCAAGTCACAACTAAGGGGAAGGTTTGCAAAATCAATTGTGCAGCTTTTATACTCACTGCACACTTACCACATATGTCCTTTATTACACAGTGGAAAACCATTAAATGCACAGTAGTTTTGCCAAGTGGCATTATGCATTTAACAGCTTTATTCGTTTAACAGCCCCAACTCTCATTATATTTTGCCATGTGGTACATGGGATTTTATGCATTTAACAGTTTAAGAAGGCTCTATGGTGTTTTCCTTTCATGTATTTCATACTATGGTGGACATCGTATCTTAGCAAACTGTATTTCAATGATTTCATTGGTGAGAGAAGAGAAAGAATAATCAGCAAAAATGACTATCCTTAAAATAAACAGGGAAATGAATATTTCAATCCTCTTCTAAATTCCTTGATATTCTACTCCGTTCCCTTTATCAAAATCTGAAAAATAAGTAAGGTTACTGCGAAACTACAGAAAAAAAAAAACAACTATACAGTATTTAACTATCATTTTAAAAATGGTAACTGAATTTTCATTGAAAATCTTCCTGCTTAATAGAAATACAATATTCAGTAACTCCTTTTCTTTACAGCACACAACAGAAGATCTGTTAAGGAGATGCTGGACCATTATACCATTTACATATGTGGGATGAAAACATTTGTCATGCGAGGCCACAGAGGAAATCAAGCTCAGAATCAAAGGATCCTCAAAATTATGCTTCAGCTAACTTTTGTTTCCTCCACCCTGCACTGGATAATTATTCATCCTAGGGATAAATAAGTAACCACCTCAACCTAACCCATTCGAGGATAGGGTGGTAGTTGTCCCTTTAAACGAATTGAGACAGATAGTGAGTCCCATCAACTGTTGCTGCTTACAGAAATAAAAAACCTAAGCATCTGTCTCCCCTTCTCCCTGGAGTATTCCATTCCCCACAATCCCGACACTGAGAAACTGTACTGGATAAGCTTCTATGTTTTTCTGTTATGAATTTTAGCACTCATTCTGGACTCCCCCACCACCCCACACATGTGTTTTTTCCTGGAAAAACAACTGTATTCTACACATAAAAGAAACACCTGACATGGCAAGGTGTCTCTGGGGCTGGAGAAAAGAGGTTATTATAACAAAGTCAGCAGTTCCCCTGGTGGGAATAAGAGAAGGGATGAGACAAGATTCCAACTAACTGAGTCTCAGGAAGATGCTATTTTGTACATGCTAAGTTTTGCTCAACATAGAAAGAAAGAAAGAAAAAGAAAGAAAGAAAGAAAGAAAGAAAGAAAGAAAGAAAGAAAAGAAAGAAAAAAGAAAGGAAAGTGGATACACAGCAGTGCTTAGAATTATGAGAGAAATCATTCAAGGTTGATTCTATTTGAAAAAAAAAATCTTTAAAAGAAAAAAATCTGGATTTTAACTTAGTCTCTATTTTAAACTCCAGTGGGAATAAAAGCAAACCATAGAGCAAAAGGCAGAACATGACAGGTTCCCTTGGGATTATTATTGTTATTATTATTATAGGAACAGATGTATTTTTATTGGTGGGAGGAGAATGGTCTAATTCCAGCCCTCGCTTTTGCTCTTTTAAAAACCACTCACCTGACTTTTATTTGCAGCCACTTTGGCAAACAGGGCTTGAGACACCTTGGCCCTTTTCATCTCCTGTTGGATCTCGTCATAAATGGCAGCTGTGATGTTGACGTTGGCGCCGTCCACCTTAATGGGGAGGTCTGTTGTCGGTGTCGAGGTTTTGGCCTACCAAGAGACCATGAAAATAATAATTTAAAAAGTGCTGCATTCAGCCCAGCCATCTGTGCAGAAATTATCAAAGGATTTCAGTCAGCTGATGCCAAACTGCATTAGCTACAAAGGGACACTTCCTGTCCATTATTCTAATCAGGTTAATTGTGATTGGAAATAATTGCAGTGCATTCCTATAGGACATGCAGAGTCCTGTCAACCCTGTTCTTTTCCTCACGGTATCCTAGACGGTTCACAGGTACGATGGCTACCCCAGGTACCAAACTATAAGAGATCACCTAACTGGAAAACAAGCATGCAGAACACACACAGAGTTACCTCTTTCTTTCTAAAAATGGCACACCTAGGAGGAAGAGTCAATTCTTCCAGAAAAAAAAAAAAAAAATGAGTAAATGGGTAGAGGTCTCTAAATAATAAATTATTACTCAATTTAATGCACTCCCCCGAGTCTCGCTCATTCTTTATTAAAGCTTTACATATGTCATTTGAGTATGTATGGTTTCCCATCACTATCATCATTATGCTACCCAGACAGTCACCTAATTTCACCTAGGAAATCAGTGGAAATGAAACAAAATTTCATTTCATAAAACTAGGCTTCAGAATGCCTTTGATGTGCCGTTTTCATTTTCTTAAACTCATATTGTGGTTTTATGTATTCTGCCGTGTTCGTTTTAATTGAATGATTTCCCATCAGCTTCAGAGACAAATGAAGGACAATATAGAAGGTGTTTGTACTTCTTGGGGTTGAGATAACCCTAAAACATTTGCATCTCCATGATCCAAAAGACTGCCAGAGCATTTCCTCTGGTGTGTAATGAGGGGTGGGGAGGGGGCAGGGGGCTGGGAAGCCTTCTCAGAACCCCAGGGAGCAGGACTGTGGGCAGAGTGGGCACCAATTTTTGGCACCTGAGCACAGCTGGCTGATTTGAACTAAACTGAAATTTTTCTGTCTGCACTCACCCTAGAATCCCCAACCAAGGCAGTTGTCACCAGATCATTACTTTCCTTCTATGGAGGCCCTGAGCTACTCCCCCACTGATTTAAGCAGCACGCAGATTTGGAGAGGGACACAGCATGCAGTCTGGATACTGTGGGATCATTCTCCGTAGCATCTTGAAGCCCGAGTTAATGTCCTAAGTTTCTATGAAGGCTTTAATTCATAAGATTGCTCACTGATTTTTGCATTCTCCTCTCTCCCTGTCTCCCTAAAACTCTAGTTACTGCAAGGTAATAATAACTGTAAGGTATGTGATACTTTTTATTTGCCAGGCACTCCAGAAAGTGTTTTTGCTTTTGTTATTTCATTTAATTATTTGAAGAACCCAGTACATCAGACTTTATTATGTTCATTTGACTAAGGAAGACAAGTGAAAATAAAAGAAGACACTTAACTTCCTGGAAAGACAGCAGCAATTGAAGGAACCATGATCGGAACTCAGGAGTTTCCAGCTCCAAAGCATTGGCTGGGGACCACTGTGCTATCCCACCTCCAAAATCTCCAGTGTAGACTGGATGCTGTTTTTACAAGCATCTTCTTGCTTTCTAGTTTGGGGTCTTCCCACAATAATCCAATTTTCTGTCATTTTTTTTTTCAAGAAACTCCTTTTTCTTCTCAAAATTTCTAGTTTAACTTGCAGTGCTTTTCCTGCTAAGTGCATATTTTAGCATATCATTTCTGCCTTTCCCAACTGAAATTTCTTCATTAGCCTCACTGACTATCTCATCTTATTAGACTGGTCAAATCTCCTCTAGAACCCTAGAGGCTAAAGAAAAACCTCTCAGGGCACTATAATATATGGTTAGGAGCCCAGGCCTTGGAATCAAAATAATTAGTGATCAAATCCTAGCTCTACCACTCAATCATGTGACCTTGCACAAATTACTTAACCCATTAAAACCTTAGTTTCCTCATCTGTAAAATGGGAATAACAACACAAAATGGTGAGGATTGAATTCATGCAAAATGCTCACAATACCTGACACACAGTTAGTGCTCAGTGTGATCGTTTTTATCCTTATGCTGTTGTTTTGTCGTCATTAAGTACATCAAGAAATACTGGCCAACTGAAAGATTATGAGATGGGGCTCTGAAGATTTGATTTTACATTTTAAATTTCCTCCATTTGTTTTAAACTGGTAATAAAATGTTGATGGGGTCTAGGAAATATTCTCCATCAACCTACATGGGGCTGCCTGGGTATTTTAGATTGCTGGCTCCAACTAAAAGCTTAATCAGTGGGTATTCCTATAATATTTGTTCTCACAAATGAAAGCTTTACTAAGGATCTTTACTATTGAGATATGTATGTAAAGAAGTTTAAGTAAGTAATCATGAAATGTTTTAAAAGACTTTAATAACTTCCCTTTCTCAATGTTTAACAGAAAAAGAAAGTTCCAGAGAATGTACAAATGCCAGTGGCATGACTATATTCTCAAAACTATTTTGAGAAGAAGATTTTATATTTATATTCAGAAATCTCAAAACTGTGAAATTAAATGATCAATTTCCCTGTTATTCTTGTCCCCAAAGGGCACTTCTATCTGGGAATTTTCTAGATGAGATTTTTCTGCTGTTCAATACAGCAAAATACTGACCCTGGTTGTTTTGCCTGATAAATTGGTCTGGCTCTGAAAGCTTTCAGGTCTTTGAAAAGGTGCCTAAGATATAATTGCATTAGAAAAATATTACAAGGAAATGGAAAAACAACCTGGACTTGACTTATTTTCTAACAAGTAGAAATGACTTTTTGAGAAGAGCTGGTTAAATGGCCATGAAGCATGGCTGGACTCTCTATAATGATTTAATGGGCTTCAAAAGTGGCAACAATATTGGTGAATTTAATAGAAGTAAATATTAGTGCAAATTAACAACTCGTCCAACTCCATAGCTCAATATATATGCCTCAAGATTTTAAAAAAATAAATAAAAAGAAAAATGCTTCATTACACTCATCCAAAGTAAGCAGTCAAGAGACTTACTTTTGGTTTAACAGTACCTAAAACTCATAATTCACCAAAGACTAAAGTGAAAGTATCACAATTTGGCACTACATGACAGAAAACGATCTTCAATTAAAAATCTATTGCAGAGTTAAAAAAAAAAAAAGTTATGACGTGTGAAAAAAAATGGATGTACTTGAGAAAGCTCAAGTATTTCTACTAGAATAAAATCTCCTATGTTTAATCAGTTCCTTGGAACTTACCAGAAAACACTCATAACACCAAAACTAAGCAAAACAAAACAAAAACAAAACAAAAAAACAAAAAAAAACTTTGGTTACAAAGTGCCCATTTTTCTGATTTGTACAAATGCATACTTGTTAAGTATTTGTTTTGAGACATAACTTGCAGTCATCCTGGCAACAGCGAGTCAGATGGTTTTATCGTAAATCTATTGACCAGTAACAGTTTGGGAGAAGTAAAAAGTAGGCTAGAAATGAATGGGCTCAGACGTGAACTGGAAAGGACACTTGGCTGACTTGAGATGTTGACCATTTAGTTAGGATCGCTGACGCTCACAGCATTACCAGACATGTGAATTTGCAGAAGGACCTGAGAACAGAATGCTTTTTAAAGTGTGGGGAGAAAAGGAGAGAAGGAAAGCTGAGTCACTGAGTCCTGTAGGGAGATCACCCAAGGAAGGAAAATCATTAAGGCCTGCATACCTTCCCACTACCATTTTCTAAGGGATCCCTGAATGATCGCCCAAACATTCTGATCCAGCCGCTCCATACGCGTGCTTCAACCATACACAGATTTCTCCTCCATTTTGTCTTTTTCGAAGTGCATAAACAAGAGCTTGGATTACTCTCCTTGTCCCTGTCCCCAGCCCTAACCCACCCCCCTCCGCCGATCCCCGCTTCCAAGCTAATATACAGTTTAAGGAAAGTAGTGTTCTTACTACGTAAACTCAGCTTCAATTCAAATCCCCTGACTCCATCTTAGATAACTAAGTAGCTGTGTGTAAACAGTCTGGAGCCTACCTATCCACCCACTCCTGCCCTTTTCTGTGTGGAAGAATGGTACTTTCCTCAAGGGACAGAAATACCATATGACACAGTAAAGGATAACCATTCTTACATGGTCAGAGGTTCACATTCTCAGATCAACAAATCTTTGAATTATGTCTCTTAGTTTTTGAGAGAAACGCAGTATCAGTGAAGGCAAGATGTTTCCAAGGCCAAGACTGAAAAGTCAGCGGAGCAAAAATATCTCACCTGAGGGGTTCGGGAGGAGCTGGGACTGCTAGAGGCTGACGAGACCATGCTCACATTGGGATTCATGCTCCGTTCCCTCTCGTCCTGGTAAATGCGATCCCGCTCCACTTCCGGCAGATTGAGGAAATTCTGCATGGCCCTCAGGTTTACTAAAAGAGACTGAGAGGCTGTCCGAGGGTCTTCTTCCTTACGCAAAATCTCAGACAACAATCCCTGATTAAAAGGAAAAAAAAAGAAAAACAGGCCAAGTCATATCTGCAGGTACGTGTGTGGTTTCCATCATCTGCCCCCTCCCCCTTTGTTGGTATTACCAGCTGGCTGTGATGTCAAGAACCTCAGTCTAATTGCTGAGGGTTCTTCAGCAGTAAGATTTTGTGGGACTGTGCTTGCCTTCCAGGGCTGTGCCTTAATCTGGACCGTTCTATTCTGACACTTTATCATCACTGTAATAATCGTCAGTGTACAGAGATGCCAGCTAGCAAGGTAGGCGCTCGGAAGGCTTGTGAAACTGCAATTACCACCAGGTGCCTCCTACAAGTATTTCAGGAACTGTTAGAACTCTCTCTGCTTGAAACTGGGAACACTTGGCAGTCCTGCTCAGCTTTACAAATCTGCCAAGTTTGGTAAATTTAGTTCCGACATTTAAACAGCATGGGAGATTTACATCGACTTAAAAAAAAAAAAAAAGTTTGGCTGAATTTCTGTGTGACCGGCCACTGTTTTCAATATAGATGTTTCTCATGGCAAAAAGAAAAAAAAAAAAGAAAAAAAAAAGACACAAAGCAAATGGCCATAACTTGTGTTAACCCTCTGATAGCTTCTCAATCCACATACATAATTGGTATCCTCGTATATGTACCAGAGGGCACCCAAACTTTTTTTCATGAGATGCCCTCCTTGGGGAAGCTCTAATCCCACCGTCGTTAAAACAATGGAAATACAGGCACAGCTGGTGAGGGGTCAGAGCACACATCAGAGAATGCCATGTATAGACTCAGATAATTTCTGAGTATGTGACTCATCCAAAAAGCTTTAAATAGGAAATTGGTGTTTTCATGTGCTCGGATGGCAGAGAACTCACAAAGGAAAGGAAAATGTTGACAAGTCTAGAGAAAAGTAGTATACACGCAAGAAAAGGGCTAGAACCGGAGTTCTAATCACTGAAGTAATCTGGGCAAAAGCTAAACAATTTCCATTCTGAACTCTTGTTAAATTTTCACAAAGAGACATCACTTTCCACCTTCCAATTCAGGGTGTCTCTTCTCAGGGCAATATGAGACCAGAGTCTAGGATCATCCTCCAGGAAGAGCTGAAATGCTAACTTCTGTATCTTAGAACACACGGGGCAACCCAAAATTGCGAAAAGTAGGTGCCAAAGACATTTCCACTGAGGGAAATATGAATGCAAAGAAAACACTATCAGATTTGTAAAGTATGGCTTAAATATAAAAAGGTGTTAGATCCAAGAAGAATATGCCACCTCTGGTTGGAAAGAAATCTTCAGGGTAAGGTAGGCAAGTTTTAAAAATAAGTAATGCATTTGTAATGTAGTGAAGCAAATATCACAAGAGTGTGCATCACACAGCTATTAGCACTTTAAAGAGGTAATCACCACTCAAAGTATCATGCAAGACAATTTATAAGGATGTACACGTAGTAGGACATATGATAGTTCTGCAATACGAGTGTCATGTTGCTTTGATTAGAGAAGTCTTTGCAAACAAGAATGAAATAAGCCACACAATGAAGCCAGAAGAAATGTTAAGTGCGTGTCTGTGTGCATGCATGCCCAAGGAAAGGAAAAGGTAGGACATGAATGTGAAAATACTGTATTGGTAAAATGAGCATAAGAAAATCTAGATGTATCATGCTTTTAGAAGCAAGAGACATTTGTCTTCCAGAAAATGTTACACAATCTAGGTATGGATTCTTTTTTGAAATTCAAAGTCAGTTCTGCCTTAAGTTATCCTACTTTCCACTTGCATGAAGCAACTTGAAATATTAATAGTGAATTTGTTCTAAGATAAAAATCTCTAAATTAATATGTAGAGAGACAAGAGGGAAGTGGATTTAAAATCAATACCAATAAGACACTAAGATTGATGTTTTCTGAGCTTTCTTTAATAATGAACTCAGTGCATACGGGATGAGTCGGTCCCCTCCTCCTCCTCCTCTCCTTTCTCTCTCTAGCATAAGCAACTTTAGCACTTTAATAAATCTCAGACTGCCAAACTGGGAGGAATTTTAGGGGTTGCATGGATATAGTCTTTACACTAGTTATTACAACGATACTTATGGTACTTCAAAGGCAGTTTGTAAACGTATTCTTCTTCTGTGAAATTATTTTTGAAAGTGGAGTACATTATAGTAAAGATCTTACATACAAAATAGTGAAATAACAAAAACTATTGTTCTAATGGACCACGTTCAAAATAGCAAGTTTGTTCATTCATAATCAATAAAAAAATTATTGCAAAGCATAGAGGTCTTTTACTTGTTTCTCTTTTTGGCTTGGTTGACTGTTTTTTTTCTTCCCCCCCCACCCCCTCCCCCACCCCTACACTGAAATCCTTCCCCTACATTTTTTACATGTTGGACAACCTTATGGGGAAATGAATCCATCTCTAAGAAAAATCAAGACAAAGCATCCTTGTAAATGATTGCTCATCAGCATCACTTCTGAAGTGAGTGGGACACGATGTTTGTGTTTTAAGGGGCTGGTGGAATATACTATTGCCTCTGTTTTATTTGCCTAATTGAAGATAAAGTCTCAAACCAACAAGGTGGCCAGTGCTGCCTCCACTATTGCCCCAGAGAATGAGAACACTGTTCTAAATTATTTACTTAAAGTCTCATCTGTGTAGCCATGGTTCCAAAGCAGATTCTTTTTACCTCAGACATTTTCAATAACAAGTGGCTAACTGGTGAGCACAAAAAGAGTTTTAGTTGTTTTGTTGAGTCTTTTTCATTTGGTTATTTATGTGCTCCTCGCTGTTTAAACTTGAATTAAAAAAATATATAGTCCAAATTCTGCAGGCTCATAAATGTAGAGTGAGTTTATTTAGTTAGCTGAAAATCATCATGGCGAAAAAAAAAAAAATCCAAAGAAAATCTATGGCATAATTTACACTACAAACCACCTTATCTAATTATCAAGATAAGTAAATGTTTATCATATTGAAGCTGTCTTGAATAGAACATAAATTAATAATTTATCTCACATAAATATTTCTAAAGCCCTTGCCACTATGCTGTCTCGCATTTTAATTATCAACCGGCCAGGCGGGAGGTGTCACTTAAACATTCCCAATATGCAGCCTGAGATACAGAGAATGTGGCATGGCACCTGGGCACTGAGGGGGGAAAAAAAAAGTGTACTTTTATGAATAGAAAGATCATGAATATTGAGAATGTGAAAATTGAGGGAAATTAATAAATTAACCGGGATATTGCTTATTAAACTTTCATATCAGTAATCACATTAAAACATATTGCAAGTATTGAGTAAAGTGGTCATTAAGAATTTCTCTCATTGTAGGCAACAGAGCCTTCTCAAGGGAGAGATTATCACAATTCCCAGCATGGTGTTAGCTGAGGTTATGTAAGACCAGGAAACATGTTGACTGAAAAGGAGTAGCGTGAACATCTGCACAGGAAAGAAAGCCACCTTGCACAACAGCTCTTGGGTTACAAGTCACTGAAAAAAGAACCGAGGTGGGAAAAAGAACCTCAAACTGGCCTTCTTCCTGGACTTTTAATGGGGGATTGTGTATATGATGTTGGCAGAAAATTCAATAAAAACAAGATAATTGAAAGCACAAGAGATAATATGATGCCATCTAGCTCGGTTGCTACTAGAGGCTATCTCCACAAACAAAACAAAGAATTTGGGCTGATTTTTAAAATGAAAAATTGATATACTTATTATTTTGAGCACTTTAAACAATATTTCTATGTGGCAAATGAAATGACCTTATAGTTTCTGAATCTGCAATTTCTGTTGATGAGCTTTCTTGTTTACATTATTATGATTTCCATATTTCTTCAACAATTTATATAGTTTGCCCCAAATTGTTCCTGTGTAAAATACATGCTGATAACTCAGAAATGCTTGGGAAACATTACCAGGACTGGCTCCCTAAAATTTAGTTCTAAGTTCCTGCACTAGCCCTTGCGGCCTTGTCTGGGACAGGTGAGAAACTGCTTATGCTGAGCGTTAATTCTAAGAGAGCAAGAAGAGAACCAAAACCTGGGCCAGGTTTTACGAACGCTAAGTCTGAGCCCCTCAGACCTTCCCAGGCAACTCCAGAACTTACAGCAACACTGGAGGTCATTGCTGCCTAGATTTTAACAGACACTTGTTCTGGATATCTCCCAGACCTTTAGTAATTCTGTCGGATCAGGCTCTACTATCCATTGCTCATCTAGGAAACCCCCAAACTCAATGTACCCATTACCAAAAAATGACAGATCAGTCTATTAATTCATTTCTTATTTATGACTTGGTATGAAGCTCAGAAAGGAAAGAAAAGATTAAGAAGACACAGATTCTGCTGCCAAGGAGTTCACTGTATGATGGTTTATAAAAACACAATGTAAAAGATGACAAGTGTCATAAATTCCAGATAGAATGAGTGCCGGCTCAGTTCAGAAGAGGGTAAAAGTATTGCCAACTCAGGGAAAACATTTTGGAAGAAGTGGGACTTAACTTGGCTGGGATTTGAAATATACATAGTACATAGATATAGAGACAACGATGAGACTAGCCAAGGGAGGGATTGGCCAGTATTAAAACCCTGGAAGGAAAAAAAAAAAAAAACAGCATGGCTTATCTAGAACACCGAGAGAAGTGTCCTTTTCCTTAAAAGCTTTAAAAATAGGTACAAAAACTGATAAAGTTTTGAAGTGAAACTACTATAGTCTACATTAATATAATTCTGAACTACTGGAGTATACACAAAATAACCAGCAAACATTACCCCTAAAATGAAGTGATATTAGATAATCTGTTCAGCCTTTTTGTCACCTGCAACAAATTAGGCTTTCAATATGCAAAACATCTTCCTTCCAGAAAAACAAATGATCATGATTCCATTTAATTGTAATTTAATGAGGCATAATTTATTTTTTAAAGTGATATATACCAGGTGTGTACTGAGGAAACTGGCCCAGCAAACCCCGGTGCTCCCCCTTGGAAAAAGCTTCAAGCTAGCTGGAGACTGTTTTCATTTCTGTAAATTACATTTCTGTTTGTGGCAGTTGAAGTGGGAGGTATAAAGGGTAACTTGCACTGTTCACATATTTATTGTAACATATACCTTTGAAGTAACTCAACCAAAAAATGCTCATTTATCATCTAAGCAAATAGTTTCAAAGTGTTGAGTTCCAATCTGAACAAAGATAGATTTTAGAGAAAATAAAGCCCATCCCCTAATAACGTATTTTAATTATGTATTGTTGGATGTATGAACAAAGTATATAAGCTATTTAATGATGATCTTCAGAAATCAAGCTATAACTCTAAGGATACATGAATTGAGACATATGTATTATGCAATGGTGAGTCTGAAAATATATTTAGTTCATATTTATATATTGCTTTAAACAAATGATGTCCTAACCAGTCAGCAAGGTCCAAAGACATGTATACCCCCATTTTACAGATTAAAATCATAGAGGGTCAAAGGTAGAAAGGATCTTGTCAGTCATATCGGCCAACCCTTCATCCTACCCCTGAGTATGATCTATCACATACTTCCCTTTAAAAACAAAACAAACAAAAATCCTCCAAAGGTACTCTTCACATCTCAATCTTCACGACTTCCCTCTTCATGCTTGCATGCTCATTTGTCAGCCTTACTTTTCACACAATTCTGAAATGTCTGGTTCCAGCTGACATGAGAGCCAAAAACTGGTATTCTTTTGTGAAGACCAGGTAATACAAAATTCCCAGCCTAATCATACAAAGTGAGCTTTTCTATCCCAGGGACTAACACACAGTTACAGAAGCTGGGGAGCCAGCTGCATGGCTGTAGAAAGTGCTGACATCCTATAGTCAGAAAGCGGACCTAACAGAAGTGATTCTTCCCTCATCTCCAATCTCCTTTCCTTCTAGACACTCCTGACAGGCATTTCCCCCTCTGCTCACGAATATAAACAGGTTTCCCTGGGTTCCATATTCATAATCCACAGCCCCACTATGAACCTGTATGCTGAAATTCATTTGTGTAATGCTAAAAATACTCACCCTCCTTTCACCCCCTAGAGTACTGCTCAGCCATGGAGCCAGAGTACTTAGGCTGATTTGAATAAAAGGTATACAGGGCACAACAATGACAATTTGATTTTTATTATTAAAAATGATGTGTTAAATCCTCAAAGAAAATGTCGTTATTGCATTAGTTTAATAAAACCTCCCTTTATTACAATATTTCTTTATTAGGAGAGGCAGCCTATGCATGTAGCATGGTTGTAGGATGGGGGTGGATAGAATTGAGCATCTAAAGGGAATTAATGTACTCTGCAAATATAAATGCATATACAAAAGTAACATTTGCAGACAAATGTTGTTGCTGTAGAAATGTATTCTGTAATTCACTAAAATACTATGTACATATGTGTGTATGCATATATGCTGCAGTTGGCAATAGTCTCTCCCTCCTTTGAACTGAGATGGCACTCGTTCTATCTGGCATTTATGACACTCATCATCTTTTACATTGTGCTACTAGAAAACCTCTTCTCTTCATCATACAGTAAACTCCTTGGGAGAAGAATCTGTATAATTTGTGCTTAGTGGTTAGTTGGGAATATAGAGGGATATCAAGCTCTAAGAACGCACCAAATGCATTTTTAAAAACTGGTCTGAGATGGGGGAGTCCTGTGTTTGCTGAAACGCCAGGAACAGGCCCTGTTGGACCACATATTACACTCAAGATCTTTTCATTCAACCTATTGTAAACACCAAGTAGTGGAAACTGAAATTCTTGGCCATGCAGACTCCACTTTAGACCAAATATTTCATCTACTCCCAATCTGCAATTCATTAAATAAAACACTTCCCTCAAAGACAGCTTTCTTTCTAGGGGACATAATAAAACTATACTGTGCTACCTGACACATCAGAATATAGTACATGCAACACAGAGTGGGTCCAACAAAACATTCTTGAAACCAAAATCACCTGCGCTCTCCTAACAGCAATCCCCTCGTCGGAGCCACTCCTGAGCACATACAGTGAAGGAATTTAGCCAGAAACAGATCTCTGGGAACTTTACTATTTTTACCTACCTATTCAATGCAAAGATAGATGCAATTAGATGAACAGTTTTTTGGTTTTTTTTTTTTTTCTTTTTATCCCTTCCATTTTTGTCTTTAGAAACTCTTAGGTATTGGAATGGGGGGGGGGGGTGCAGGGGGCGGGTTATGCACAATCCAAGCCAAAATTTTCTAAACACATGAGTACCAAAAAGCAAAATCAAATAGAGAACTGAACAGGTTCCCTTTGGAAACATTTACCAGTGGTGTTCTCAGCTCTGGGCACATACATGGTTTCTACTAACACCTCAAGTACCTGGCACATGACTATTGCATTCACAAAGTTCTGGGCCCTGGTTATTTCTAGTTTCTATGTGTATTGTGTGAAACAACTGTTGGCAAACTGCCCCCAAAATTTACTAGCTTTGGCTACTTTGTCAAAACATTGGCAAAAATAGTACTTTCCCAAAACAAAACAAAACAAACCAAAAACATACATTTATTGAATATTTATATCTCAAATGTATCAAATGCATTCAGATATAAAAAGTAAAGCAGTCTGTTAACATATGAGTTGACTTTGTCCTGAAACAGTTATAAAATATCATTTTTTTTCCTGCTGAAATATTTCTGCATTAACTTCAATCACCTCCAAGGTCAAAAACATGTGTTCTCACACAGTACATGTAAAATATCGCAGTACTTAATATACCACAACAGGATTACTGGTTTGAAAGCCGGTTTAACCCCTTCAACCTCCTTGAAGGAGAAATGTATCTTTCATGTTCTGTTCTATGAGATCAGAAATAATTGAGAATAAAGTGGTCGTGAATGTGAGTTCTAATGTCAAAATTTCTGCGTTCAAAATAGGGCTTCAATTAGCCAAGGATTAATTCATCTTCCTATGGCACAGTTTCCTCACCTGTAAAACTGATAAAATAATTTTACTTCCCTCATGGGATTCCCTAGAGCTTATAACTGATACATGTTAAGTGTTCAATAAATGTTAGCCTCCATTAAAAGGTCTACCATAGTTTCTGAATGCTTAATAAACATTTGTTAATTGAATATAGAATATACAGAACTATATCAAATAAATACAGAACTAATACACAATACAATTCTTATTTTAAATTTGCAACTTCAAATTTTCATGGCCCTCCACTTACATTTTGCTGTCTTCCCGCATAGAAGGCAGAAAATGTAAAGGATACATTTCAGGAAGAAGAAGAATTAAAATTATTTGGAATAGAGGAAATGTAAAGAAAAATTTAACTAATTATATAAACTGGAACGATCATATGGTAATCCAGCATGTCATTAAACCAAGATACTCTTTTTATACCTCAGAAAAGTAAAACAACTTTTCTTCCCTAAGTAACTCTGTAGTCATTTAAAATAAGCATTAATTTGCATCACTGTTTAAACATGGGTCATAACTATTAGTAGATGATAGATTTCAGTAGATCATAACTAGTTCTTTTATAATGACATGCAATTCAGTAGATTGGAAATTACCAGGGTGTTTCATACATGGTACAAGTATTATTACCCGAAGCTTTTTTTTTTTTTTCTTTCATGAAGGTTTTGCTTTAGAATATACAGATAGACAAAAACACAGGTTGAAATGAGATGGAACTCCAGATGGACATACACACGTATGTGCACATGTGTGAGTGTATGTACCAGCTCATGATGTAAAAGGTATTTCTCACTGGGTGCTGCAGTCAAAGATGTTTGAAAGTAAATGCTGTGATGTACACTGATAATTTTAGGTACAAAACTTGTAGACAGAATGTAAACAACGTTGTAATCTCCAACTGACTTCAAATTGATTCAGTTATATTTTTCTCACAGCATTTCTGGCCTTTAAACATAATTCGTTTTATTTGAACAAACATGCACTTAACCCCAGGCCAAATGGTCATCATTTCAATCAATGGCCATGAAAGGAACACTCCTTGTGTATTTTTTTTATTACTTTAAATAAGCAATGGTGAAAAGTATATAAATAATGGGATCTAAAGCTAGTGTTCCTTGTATTTCTTCTATAAAAATTCTACTTTAATTGTAAACATCACCCAGGATTGGAGGAGACTAAATACTAAAATAAACCTTCACACTAAAAATATAGGTCTATATTGAGACACACTCACAGGAGGTAAAAGAAAGTCCTTATTGAAGGAAGAGACTCCTTATCTGTGTGAAAGGAGCTGATCACCCCTTGTCAGAAAAAAAAAGTGACAAAAGCTTGTAAAACCGTCCCCCAAAGGAAGACTTTTTTAGTTAAAATGGAGAAAACTGAATTTTTTATAATTAGTTCAGTAACTAATTTCTAAGCACTTGGACACTGGTCAGGGATAGGAAAAGACAGAATAGGGCTCTGTCATCTTTGGTTCCTCTGATTCTTTGGTACCAGTTTTGTAAAGGGGGGGTGGGGTCTTTATATATTCTTTTACACAAAATTTTCTATTTCAAGTAGATATAGGAATGAGGAGACAGTTATTGGGGCACCTGGGTGACTCTGTTGCTTAAATGTCTGACTCTTGATTTTGGCTCAGGTCATGATCTCCTGGTTTGAGTTTGAGCCCTGCATCAACCTCCCCTGCACTGACAGTGTGTGGCCTGCTTGGGGTCCTCTCTCTCTCTCTCTCTCTCTCTCTCTCTCTCTCTCTCTCTCCCCCTCTCTCTCTCTCCCCCTCCCCCCCCACATGCATTCTTTCTCTCTCTCTCTCTCAAAATAAATAAACATTTAAAAGGAAATCTTTACCAAAAAAAAGTAATGAGGAGGGGGTTATATATGTTTGACAGTTACCGAGTCAACCTTCTCTTTACCCAGAACACAAAGCCAGTATCTCCTCCCTCCTTTTCAGCTGGAATTGCCTAAAAGGTGCTAATTAATGATAGTTTGTATATGCGCAAGAGGAACTAAAGTGAGACCACTAGCAAGAAGCCATCCTTAAGACATCTAAGAACTTGGAGACACTGCTATACTGAGAGATATTAATATTATTATAATCTTTAAATCTATGAATTCAAGCCAGTGGTTCTGAAATGAAAGACTGCCTATTTTATGAAGCAAGCAGGGCCATCTTTTCCCACTTTATTAATTTAATGTTGAAATCAAAAGAGGGTGTATTATTTGCTTCAAAACCCAATAACATGTTCATGCCTGATCTGCAGCATTTCATATATACAGGCCACCTTTCAGTGGATGGACTTCCTTTTTCTCACAGGCTTCCTTGTCATTTTATAAGCAGCTCACTGGACCATGGAGTCAAGACCCCTGGGTTTGCATTGTGTTCCACTCCTGTATGACTTGTGGAGTGCCGTATCTCTATTGCATAGTAAGAAATAATGATGACTGAGACCAGAGGTTGGCCGAGAAATAATGCTGAATATCTTGGAAGTCAAGTTTTCTACAAATATAAACTGTATGTATAATTAAATCATGCCTATCTTTGGCTAACAATATGTATAAATCAAACGTAAGACTTTCTCCTTCCCCAAATGGACTGGTAACCCACTTAAGTTCAGATTTCCAAATATTTTGGATACTAAAATGTTCATGTTGTTGCTACATACCCCTTCCTAACTGTACCACTTCGAAGTATACCGTTTAGCAAGTCCTTAGACACTTTTAACCCAAATAACACGGGTGTGTATATACTATAAACATGGTATCGATAAAGCATAAAAGCAAAACCCATGTCATTTCACACACACGTGTACATTTCTAGCCATTGACCTTACTGCCAACTTTCCTGATGCGTTGTTCAATCTAATTTTCCAATCTGTTGAAAACATTCTCCAGTTGCTGAGTCACTTTATAAAACTGTATTTATGACCCTGGCCTTAAGTTTCTTCAAATGATGTGGCTTTGATGAGTAAACAGCAGATTCTTTGCAAAATCTCATAAAAAAAAAAAAAAATTGTCAAATAAGGACAGGTCCACCAAATGACTTCCTGAAGGATTTTTTAAATCCTCTTCTCTATCAGATAAGACCCACGATGAACAACTTTCTCAAGCAAAGCCTTTGACAAAAGGTTGCAAATTGTGTAACTCAGTGACTTTTGCATCAAACAGAAGAAGGAGCACGATACCAAATTAGAGTCCTACTGGTACAGAATAGCACATTTTGTGAAACACATCTGTGCATCTACTGAAAACATGTTTCTAAGAATTGGTTCAGGAGAGCTACCTGAAACAGAAAATGGACCTGAACTTTCTGCGTTATGATGTAATGTGCTAGAGGAAAAAGAACTCTATTATATAAATAATGAAAGTGGAAAAAGCCTCATTTCCAAACTGTAGAAACTTCTTACTGTTGATTCCTTATGTAAGGGTATTTCCTGAACTCTACCACCAAGGAAAGGGGATAGTGATGCAAAGAAGGAACATGGACCACAACTAACTTTCCCTTTCTAGCATTCGAATGCTCCCATTCACATGTGGCAGGGCAGCCATTCCAATGGATTTAGCCTAGTTTGGATCAAAGCTTCCTCTACTTCATTTAACAGATTTGCTCAGATGGAAGGTCTCGGAGGAGAAACAATGTTAGTAAATGAAGGATTTCTGAACATATGAATATGTAGGTCATTGGATTTTTAAATAAATTAGAGAATAGTTTATCTATTCAGGAAGAGTCATTGTACATATTTTATGAAGCCATCCTTATTATAGGTCAGTGGGCATCCCACAACCATTCCTTCGTAATATTGTCTTTTAAAATACTGTCATAAACCTTTTCACACTGTCACAAGCCTCTGATTAATATTTTCAAGTCCATAAAGTGACAAGGGGCAAAAGAACACTTAAGGTTAGGATTCATAATCAAACTGTCAAAAAAGCACAGATGTGAGTAAACACAGTAAATAAGCGACTTATTTAATGTCCATAAGCCTAGGAAGTGAAAGTATGCCAACACTAACATAAATTTAGGATATTAGCAAGGGAAAATAACTGCAGAAGAAAAGAAAAGAGAAAAGGGAGGGAGCAAGGGACAAAAGAAGGAAGGAAGGAAGGAAGGAAGGAAGGAAGGAAGGAAGGAAAGAAAAAAGGACAGAAAGAAAAGAAAAGGAGAAGAAAAGAAAAGAAAGGGACAGAAAGGGAGGGAGGAAGGGAGGAAGAAAGAAAAGGAAAAGAAAAAAAAGAAAAACTAGATAGAGCTCGGGTCCTCTTATTTCTTGAAATTATAAGTCCTAAAAACACCACTTGCATCACTGACAGAGCACTGGGCAGAGCGAAGGAACAAAACTACTCTGAAACTCACGTGAATTACATAATTCACCATTTAGACTTGGTAAGGTTGGTTTTCATTTAAGTCAAGTTTAGAAGATCTCATAGGGCTTCAAAACCAGTGTCCATTTCTGTTTCATTCCCTCTCTTTCTCTTTCCTGTATTTGATAACCATAAGTAAATCTTCCCAATATCAATATCAGTCCATTGAATTCAGAGGGCTTTAAACAATAATAGTGCTGATACTTTTCAAGAGAAAGTAGTACAGTAAAAACATCTATACTATTCCCATAGTGATATCTTACTTTATATTTGGAACGTAGTAAGGCATAAAATTGAAGATAAGTTTTATTCAAACTACTACCCCATAATATAACCAAAAGCCTATTTAGATGAGCAGGGGCACTGATCTATAATCTGGGATAAAAATCACATCTTGAGATAAAGATTCCTGTGCAAGTGATTTATTAAGGAAGTACAAAGGGAAACTGGTGAGGCAGTGGGAAAAGTGGGACAGGGAAGGGAAGAAACCCAAGCAGTCCCTGTCTCAGCCACATCTGCGGAGAGCTCTGGAGTAAAAGTCACACTTCAGTGCTGTCCCTACTACTGGAGGCAGGGGAGCTGGCCTTTTACCCCCCTGCACCTATCAGACATTGGTTAAGTATTACCAGCTCTCTGCCTGTGTGAGTAAAGCAAAATCCAATAGTCTGAGGAAAGTCCTTTGAATGAAAAACTGACCAGCAGTCACTAGCTTCTAGAAGTAAAAGTATAGGGGAGTACAAGTGGGGGAGAAATAGAACACCAAACACAGAGCAGGCATGTTATCTGCCTCGGCTTACTCTGGTGTAATACCCACAGCACCTCACTTTGTGACCATAGGTAATAGAAACACTTAGAAATATATCACAGGAATTTCCTGAAAATTAATGACCAGGCCAGAAAACATCTGATCTCTCATTTGTCATAAAAGTCTTCAGAGACAAAAAAAGTGGGGTTAACCTTTTCTTCCAAAAGACTAGTAAAGAAGAAAGTGACAATGCTCAGAATATATTTTCTGCAAGGTCATAATGACAAAAACAGGCTTCTATCATCCTGATGGCACAGACAGGATGTGATGCTCTGCTCTACCCTGCATCTAGAACTACATTAGTCTCGTGCCCATGCTGATGAAATGATACCCTGGCATTGCATGATCTCAAGACACACTGATTAAAATAAAAATGTATTAAATGCAAGCTCTTGAGGGGCGCCTGGGTGCCTCAGTCAGTTAAGCGTCTGACTTCAGCTCAGATCATGATCTTGCGTTTCATGAGTTTGAGCCCCGTGTCAGGCTCTGTGCTGACAGCTCAGAGCCTGGAGCCTACTTCAGATTCTGTGTCTCCTTCTTTCTCTGCTCCTCCCCCACTTGTGCTCTGTCTTTCTCTCTCTCTCAAAGATAAATAAAAACATTAAATTTTTTTTTAAAAAAGCAAGTTCTTGGAAATATAGCTCTATTCCCTCGATTGTGTTATTTTATATCACCAAATGATATAGTGGCAATAGATCAGATATACAGAGTAATTAATAGTTTCTCCTTGGAGAACTGGCATTTTCAAATGCTATTTATTATGAATTTCAGTTGTTCCTCTGGAAGTTTTAAACATGAAAAACTAGGCCAATGTGGTTGTTTTTTTTTCCAGCTTTAGCTTCATTTATGAATGTTATACATGTGATTTGTTCTATACACACACATACACACTGTCTCTAATTACTAGTTGTTCAGGGTCCAATCACTGAGCACAAATCCAGAAATACAAACTATAGGATGACAAACCAAAGTACTTTTTATTGAATTTGATAATAAATGAATAATAGAGATCATGAACTATTTCTAGGAAATACTCAGTGTACTGAAGGTATATTACACCTCACTAAAGCAAATGGACACAAGATTGATATTGGCCTTAGGTATTCATCTAAAATAAATGGTTCTGATCCTGTTTGCTTTGAGGAAAAAAATGGTGAGATTCCTTTCTATCCAAAAATTAATACTTCATTTACGTTGTTATCTATAAAGTTAATTTTTGTTTATTATAGCCGGCAAATCATGATATCACCCATAAATGTCTGATTCCACTCAAAAAAGCCTAACATTTGGAAAATCCATGGTTGGTTTCACGGGGCACAGTACGCCATGTTTTCCATTTAATGATGCTGCTGGTGAAACCCAGCTGTCCAACCTTGCTGTTAGCAACTACAGTATATACAGCAAAAACAATCTGCCTGCTGACCTCCAGCTTAAGTTCAAACTATGTCATTCTGTCAATACCATCTACCTTGATTAGGTTGGGCTTTATACACAACAGGTTATGATCCCAGAGGGATGAAAAGCTTTCCCAAATTAAAAGCAGAATTTTAAAAGGAAATACTCATACATTCCTATGCATTTTCCATTTGATATCCTCAAGGCTGGCCCATGAACTCAAGCTCATGTTGATTGAAAGTGAATGTTCCTTTCTGGGTGTAGCCATCTTACAAATTTAATGGCAGGAGGAAAATAATAAAATGTGTTCCATGCTTCAATTAGACCTTTTATAACTTGGCACTTGAACGATGGCAATGCCAAAGAAAAATCATTAATCCATAAAAATAGACAAAAAGGATTGTGGAGGAGAAGACAGACCTCCAGGAGTCTAGGGCCTTGGCAGAGCATTCTCTCACACCAACAAGGTCTGTCTTTTGTCTAGCCTCTCTGTGAGTCTTCTCTCAGGCTTCATGCTATTTGGATAAAATATATACTGTATTTGATTCTAAAATCCAGAGTAATACAACCATGCTTTCAATTTTATCCTTAGCCAAAGGAACTGTATATATAACCAATAAAATGTTGGCTAGCTATGAAATGCCTATTCATGCACATGAATGATACATGAAAGAACACATACACATACACATGCACACACACACACACACACACACAACTACACATATAAACACAAAATAAAGACTAAAAGATGCATCCTTCCACTTTGTATTTAGCAATAACATTTAGTAACACACTGGCTCAAAAGCACCAGAATTTTTCATAGCCCTAGTTCAGATAACTGTGGACACACAAACGCTGCTTCAGTACTTTGAGTCAAAAAAGAAACCATAGAGTGCTATCTGGAACATGTGCAGACCTCCGTGGACCTCCAAACTCATTTTCAAATGCTGTAAATGGAGTCTGTCAATAATAGAAAGCGTAAATCAGCGAAGTCAAGGGGGCAGGAGATCTCACCCTCTTGGTCTCCTGCCACACCTAATCTTTCAGCACCAAACCTCAAACCATCCCACTGTGCTTCTTCCCTGCTCCCACTCCTCTGGTTCCAGCATTCCTGAAGACTGTTACCAAACCACAGTGCTTGGTTCCATCACTAGTTCATGCCTGTTAACTTCAGCTGAGATCCCAAACTACTTCACAATTCCTTCTATCTCAGATCGACTCCCTATCACATTCAAGCTGTCAACACACTTCTGACCTCCTTTTCAACACCAAATTTCGGAAAGAGTAATTTGCAGCCCCTGCTTCTGTATCCTCAACAGTTAGTCACTCCTCAACTCCTAAATTCTGGCTCCTGCCTTCTCAACTCTAATGAAATTACACTCTAGGTTTGCCAAAGGTCTCTCCCAACCAATTGCCAAATTTCATGGCATGGTTTCAAGCTTCTCATGCCCAGACGTCTTAGTTTTGCTCACAAGGACAAGTCTCCTTCTGCAAACTCTTTATTCATGTTCTGTATACTCTCACTACTACCTCCCTATTCTTCCATCTCCACCTGCTCCCATCTCTACTGGCATTTCTTTTACCTCTTTTCCTGGTGGGAGTAGTGGTGATGGTTTCTCCTCTTCCTTCCCTCGACTCTCTAAATCTCAGGCTCTGTCAGTAAATTTCTAATCTTTCTCTAACCCTGAAAACTCTTTTTAGCACCAAACTCATATTTTGAATGACTTCTGAATACCTTCATTTGAACAAATCTGCCAGTACAGGGTGCCTGGGTGGCTCAATCAGTTCAGCGTCCAACTCTTGATTTCGATTCAGGTCATGATCTCATAGTTCGTGAGTTTGAGCCCTGCATCAGGCTCCATACTGACAGGGCAGCGCCTGCTTAGGATTTTCTCTCTCCTTCTCTCTCTGCCCCTCCCCCACTCTCTCAAAATAGATAAATCAACATTAAGGAAGGAAGGAAGGAAGGAAGGAAGGAAGGAAGGAAGGAAGGAAGGAAGGAAGAAAGAAAGAAAGAAAGAAAGAAAGAAAGAAAGAAAGAAAGAAAGAAAAATCTGCCAGCACTTCGGAGTCAAAATAGCCTGATCCAAAATAATCACTAAACTTATTCCAACTATCTCTTTCAATGTTCTTTTTGACTCTCTAAATAATTACAGATTTATTCTCAGCCACAAGGCTCTAACCTTGGCATTATCTTTATTGTCCATCCCTCTTTATCCATTCAGGTGGTTGCACTTTCTGTCAATTTTACTTCCACAATTCTTCTTGATTTTGTACTCTCTATCCCACCACCACCAGCCTAGTTCAGAACTTCTACACATTTCAGCTGGATATTTATGGCTGCCTTCTAAATGATATTCCTACCTTCTTGCTATCATGAGAGAGAAAAAGATCTTCCTAAGGTCCAATTCTGATTATTGGATTATAGCATATTCCTACATAAGACCTTCAATGGCTTCTAGTGCCTATTAAATAAGGTTCAAAGTTCCTAGCATGGCCCTAAGACCTTTTTTGATCTATTTCCCCGTTTAAGTTTTATTATCTAGCTTTGCTATCAACTACCAACTATTCCCACACATGCCTGACTCAGCACTTTTCTTGTTAATTCCTTTAGCCTAAAGTACCCTTCTTCTCCATCTTTGCCTGTTAAATTCTATTTATCCTTCAAGGTCTAACTCCCCAGAAACTTAATATTCAAGTCAGGTATTTACATATGGTGCTTGCCTATGATCTTTTTCATCTTTGCATCTGCACTGAGCTTAGCTTCCTGCCTTGCATTTAGTAGGGTGATCAAATTTAAACCTACTGTCCTCTTCAAGACTCACTATATTCATCCTACTATAAGTATTCCTTACCCCCAGCTCCCCATAGATACCCACTACAACCATCATTATTCTCCTACACCACTCACCTTACTTCACATTTTACTTTTGTTATCTGAATATATTTTGGTTTTTTTACTACTAGGTCATTAGCTCCTTGAGATTGGCACTTTTACTTTCTAGTTACTCATGTAAGGACCAAATTAAGGGTTCTCAAAATATGGCTACCAGACCAGCAGCATCAGAATCACCTGGGACCTTGCTACAAATGCAAATTTCTAGGTCCTACCCCAGACTATGGAATCAGAAACTCTGAGGTGAGGTCCTCAATAGAATAAGATCTACATAGATAAACTGTTTATCTTTTTATTGCTTGGTATTATACTGGCATGTGATTACCTCAAAATATTGAAAAATATGAGTAAATTATCCATTACCACCTTAACAATATCTTTTTTTTTTAATGTTTATTTATTTTGTTAAAGAGAGAGAACATGAGCAAGCAGGGGAGGGGCAGAGAGAGAGAGGGAGAGAGAGAATCCCAAGCAGGCTCCACACTGTCAGCACAGAGCCTGACACGGGGCTCAACCTCCTGAACAATTAGACTACGAAGTGAGTTGAAATCAAGAGTCAGATGCTTAACTGAGTCACCCAGGTACCTCCCCCACCCCCACTTTATCAATCTCAACTCTAACTTGTATATTTTGAAAAACTTAAAAAATTATAGAAATTATGACATACAATGATATTCTTTTTATACAGTTCAAAAACAAAGTAAATAGATTGTGCGTACGTAAGTAGTTTTAGAACTAGTTTTTAAAAAACAAGTGAACGTTAACCACAAAATTCAAATCAGGGTTATACCTGGGGAAAAGCAGATGAGAAGATAAGGAAAGAAAGGAGCACGTAGGCCCAAAGCATTGATAACATTTTGGGTCCTGAGTTGGGTGATGGGTTCACAGATATTCATTATTTACTGAAATTAATTAATTATGGCTATGCACGTATCAAGTATTTCCTGAGCTAAGGATTACTAGTTAATTCTGTGTGCTCTGGGATCGATAAAGTTTTTTTGAAGAGATAAAGAAGATGTCACAATTCTGTCCTTAGTATCATTTCAACCACCAACTATCATGTGCAATGCTAAGCATACCTGTGTGCGGTTGAATGCCACTCTTGCAAAGACAGCTTGGGACACACTGGCCCTCTTCAGCTCATCTCTGACTTGCTGGTAGATATCTGGAGAGACTTCTACAGAAGAGTTGGTTGGCTCTGGCTTAACTGCTCTGGGAATGGGTGGATGGTTCAGGAACTGCTGGTTGATGGCTTGAGGATGCTGGTGAGCCAGGAGCCGGCTAACGGCAATCTGTTGGTTTATCAGATGGGCCATGGCTATTTGTTGCCTAACAAGTTGTGGACTGAGCTGGGGAGAAAGAAGACCAGGGCTCATGATGGGCTGTAACGCGGGCACTTGGTTTCGGATTGGAGTACTGTGGTGGATTTGGCTATGAGGAGACTGTTCGTTGGTTTTCCCCAAGGATGCCAGCTGGTTCATATTTGGTAAATGCATTGGACGCTGGCCCAGAACACAATAGTCTGAAAGGTTTTCTCGTTCCACTCTTTCCACTGTTAAGAGATAAAAAATGAAAATCCATCATTATTTTCATTGGTGCAATTTATTGCTAATATATGCAGTACAAAATTATCATATTTTTGGTATATTAATGACATAAACTTTTTTCATATGAAGCTGGAAGCCCAAGAGTAAAAGTGAGTTTTCCTTCCTTGAAAAATGTTATAATAATTTTTTCATAGGTGATATGAAAGCAATAATATTTACTACTTCATTTTTCTTCAGTTCCTAAAAGTAGGCATTTTATTGAATAACTAAGACAGAAACCACTAAGCATGACCAATTCTAAATCCTCTCGTATTCCCAAGCTCTCTCATCTCCCTCATCACCCTCTGTTATAAAAACACCAGCTGTTCTCATCTTCTGTAGTTTGTGGTTAATGGTGTAGTTCATGGTTATCAGGAAATGACAAGGACAACATCTCCTGCCAAATTAACTGCTACCTCCTAATAAAAATCTCACACAATAAGTATTATACAACTATGGGAACATTCATAGAAAATATGTGCCATGAAGTATATCCTTTTATCTACTCACTTGCTATCTTTGGTATAGGAATATTTCTGTAAAAATTGGATATGTTAATGATTGTTCTATGCACAAGGATAAGGAAGAAACAATATTTATAACATCTTCTTGACTTTTCATTAAATAAGATGCTTCCTCCCCCCTACCCCCCAGATAGCTACCTTATTACATTTTATTGCACTTTACTAGTGAAGATTTAAGGAATAACCTGGAAAGGTAGAAGTAAAAGAAAGTATCATATATGTTCAAGCATGAGGCAGAATTTTTTCCTCTCCCAAGAATATTTCCCAGGAAGGAGTGAATTAATCACCTCACAGTTAAATCCTTATCTAAATCTCTGTATTATGTTATTATGTAAAACAAAGGTTTGTTTGGAGAAAACACATTTAAGCTGAAACAACCTCCATCATTCCTAGTTTTAAATCCTTGCAGATGTAACTTAACAGTATCTGTTTTTTAAAGTAAAAATTCCAAACAGATTTAGTAATTATTTGTTAGAGTTGCAAATGTTAGATATGATCATGCAAAAGACTATTAAGACTTTAAAGAACACTACTTTATTTTTTTTTTTAACGTTTATTTATTTTTGAGACAGAGACAAAGCATGAACGGGGGAGGGTCAGAGAGAGGGAGACACAGAATCTGAAACAGGCTCCAGGCTCTGAGCTGTCAGCACAGAGCCTGATGCAGGGCTCGAACTCACGGACCGTGAGATCATGACCTGAGCCGAAGTCGGCCGCTTAACCAACTGAGCCACCCAGGCGCCCCTAAAGAACACTACTTTAGATGGTTACATGCTGAAAATAAGAAGTAGTCACCCACAGGACAAATTTTTAAAAATAATTGTCCCATTATTATGTAAATGATGCTGTAGTTTGGTATATGGTTTGGAGTGTCAGAATCATATTTTTATCAAAAAAGTACTAAGTCTCAAAAAGAACTTTCACAGAAATGGTGTGTGCTAGAAAATCAGGTGACTCCAAACACGGGTTCTGTAATGGCAGAGACATGAGTGCCAAATCACATGAACTTTAAGGGTGGAGAAAAGTAGTATTTTTAATTAATATTCTATGTAATATGTGATTTTAATATACATAGGTGGAAGTTAATACATTAAAATATAAGTAAATATTTGACCATTATCCATATGCTTAATGGTTATTTTATATATTCAAAACTTCTCATTTGGGGAAATAAACATTAGTGTCTTGGGATCACCTTATATTGAGACATATACAGTATTTATTACTGCTTTGCTTAAAAAAGCAAAGTGATTGCTTAACTTTCCTATGAACCCCCAAGTAAGTAAAGTTTACCTCAGACTTCTTTAAAGTCTCAATTGCTAACTTAATCTTTTCAATGTAATTCGTATCATTCTATTCACCTTTCCTTCACATCGTTCAAGGTGAACAAATTATGTTAATCTTATCCTTTAAATGTAAGCATTTTTCAGTCATTGTATTAATTAAACTTTAAGGTATACAATCTTAAAACCAAACCAAGCACATGGTTGAGAGCCTTCAAAAGGTAATCTAACACAGTTTGCCCAGGACAGGAATCACTCTTATGATTCCTTTACTAAAAGAAGTGCAGAAACCATGGACTGCTTCTGAGTAAAACTGTACTTTATAGACAGAAATACTTGGCCCTAGTAGACACTTGGTTCGTTTTTGTTTAATTCCTTTTGAATTCAGCCAAAATAAAGGCAAATTAAAATACTAAATTATGTGCTCAGGTACTTAAGATGTAAAACTCTTGTCCATTTCTTTTTCTACTTATATATAGAACCATCCTCTTATAGCATGCATTCTTTGACCAAAAGCTAATTTTCCAAAATTTCAGTATTTTCATTTCTCAATGGCTTAATTGATTGATTTGAGTAACTCAACTTTGATTGAGTTACTTTCTTGAAATATATCTAAATCACATCATTAATAAAAAGCTCTATTGACACACAATTATAGTGTTATAATTATGCACACAATTAAGCATTAACATCAGAGCTCCAAGAAACCTGTATGAATTGGTGCAATATGAATCTGAATAATGTCATTCCATATTCCTTCAAGATTATGCATAGTATGTTCCTTTTCTTATGAGTTCTCAGATCCTTAGAAATTCATATAATTAAAAACCGGACTGTGGAAGTGTCCTTACAGACACGTAGTAACACCATGAAGTACTAAGTACTTAGAAAACCATAATGAAGGAATTGCAAAGGCAAAGGCCTACACCTCCAGGTGGAGGAAAATAGCCAGAGAAGCCAACCGCAGAGGCACAAGGGGAAGTAAGGGAAAGCCTGCCCCGTCCAGAGGAAGCAGACACTACCTTGCCTCAGCCAGTTTTTGCCTTTCTCATATTATCATTTCTTCAGATTTTTTTTCAAGAAAATGGAAAATCTGGATTATTACATGATAGTGCCTATTATTCAAGCATTGGCAACTAAATCCATTTGCAATAAACACCAAACAAAACATTTCTGAAAACCAGACACTGCCCACAGACTACGAGTCTTAAAACGTTGCCTATAAGACAAAAGATACCCCTTAAGTTGTTAAAGAAAAAAATACTCAATGGCACTCATTAAAGGTGGTAAGGCAGACCTCATCCAGGACCATCGCAGTAGGTAAAGGGATGCCTGCAATGGGATTTTATAGTGGGGGAGAGAGAAGGGGTTTAATCCTAAAACAGCATAAACACATGGGAATTTATAGACAAAGAGCAAGGTAGGGATGGGTGGATGGAAAATTACTAAGAGGCAACATCAGGAGTAAGGGGAGTTCTGGCTAAACTGACCTAACCTGCTTCTTTGCCAAAAACAGGCCAGGGTGTTCAAACATCACCTGAGGGGGATGACAGGAGATGAGGAACCCAATTAGATATCGAGGGGTGATCAGATATCAAGGGTGGGGGTTCAGGTTAAACTGACTTAACAGGGTTCTTGCTCAAACTGGATTTTACAAGGAAATGCACAGATGGGCCATGGAGAAGATTTAAAAGACTGAGTAAAATTTGGTCAAATGAAGAACCTTTGTCAATGTTTTTCAGTCCCTGATAGCTCTACAAACAAAAGCCAGGAGAGAAAGAACAAAGGGGAGCCTGGGTGGCTTAAGTTGGTTAAGCCTCTGACTTAAGCTCAGGTCATGATCTCAGTTTCTGAGTTCAAGCCACGTGTTGGGTTCTGTGTGGACAGCTCAGAGCCTAGAGCCTGCTTCGGATTCTGTTTCTCCCTCCCTCTCTCTGATCCTCCCCTGGTCTCTCTCTCTGTCTCTCTCTGTCTCTCTCTGTCTCTCAAAAATAAATAAATAAACATCAAAAAAAGAAACAAAGAAACAAAGAAAAAAATCATCATCCTCACTTTTAAGAAGGCCTCACTTTTAAGAATGCCTAAAAATCAAATACTCATCAACAAGCTACATCTCCACTGACCAGAGCAGTAAATGGTTTCAGTAAAAACTTGTACAGACTTTGCTAAATTTGAAAAGCTTTTTCATTTTTTTTCTACCACTCTCATAAAAATATCATAATAATATTTTAGCCTCTAAAGCCACAGCAGGTGAAAGACAAATGCTTTAAAAAAAAAAAAAAAAAAAAGGTCAGAGGAGCATCACAATGCACAAGACTCCATCTAAAAATTGAGTTTGGACATTCATTATTTCTTTTCTATTTCCCTTCCTTCCTTCCTTCCTTCCTTCTTTCCTCCTTCTCTCCTACCTTCCTTCCTTTTCTTCCCTCCCTCCTTCCCCTTCTACCTTTCTCTTCCTTCCTTTCCTTTTTTAACATTTATTTATTTATTTTGGAGAGACAGAGGGAGACAAAGCCCAAGCCAGGGAGGGACAGAGAGAGAGGGAGACACAGAATCTGAAGCAGGCTCCAGGCTCTAAGTGGTCATTACAGATCCTGACGTGGGGCTCAAACCCACGAACCGTGAGATCATGACCTGAGCTGAAGTTGGACGCTCAACTGACTGAGCCACCCAGGTGCCCCTCTCTTCCTTTCTTTTTAAATTTATTTGAAAGTAATCACAATGGCTGAGGTGTAGACCTAACAGCAGTATGTGATTTTATGTTTTTTTTCTTTACTCTAAGGAAACATAATATTAAGTCTGTCTTAAACTAAACCAAATTCAGAGACAACACCTTGGCTCTGAGGGTCCATCTCAATGTCTGCAATATTTAGCTATAGGAAAAAAAAAAAAAAAAAAAAAAAAAAAAAAAAACCTGGAAAAAAGTGAAGGACAAATGGTAGTCCTGCCTCTGATGATGAAAGCAATGTTCACATTCACAACCAAAAATCTTCTCAATAGAGCCAAACTGCTTACTTATTAAAGAGACATAAAACACACCACTTCTAGGGCTTTGAATCAGAGTTGTAACTTAATTCACAATGAATTTGATTCTACTGTTGCCAAAGTCCTGAAGGTGATCTGTGTGCCTGGGAAGGAATGATACCTCCAGCTTCAAGTTCAAGTTTCTAAGTAGGATGTGGCTTGAAGAAAGAACTGTCAAGGCAAGTGGAGCTGAAATATTTCTATACCTGGTAGCTTTAGAGGCTTTCTGTAGCTCTTCTAACCTGTGGGAAAGGGTCTCCGTCTAGGGGCCTTGCAGGTGAACAGTTCAGATCTGGAGTCAGCTCAAGTTTCTGAGGAACTCAGAGTTCCAGGATATCTTACAGATTCCTCTGAGCTTTCTGTGACTGAGTTTAGGGAATGTGAAACCATTATCTAACCACTCCCTGAGCTTCTGGGATTCCATTTAACTCTGAAGTAGGAAAGCCCTTTGTAGCCCTGCTTTAGAACTGGAGGGGTTCCTAAAGCCTCCCCAAGTTCACAGAGTTGATGTTCTAACCAAGTGCACCATATGAACAGTAGCTATTTAGTGGCCATGATTGCTGGCTGCGACTGGTTGTTCACAGACTAGAAAGTCACACTCCTCCCATGGAGTAATCTGCATTACAATTAAAAGATATTTGGTGCAAAAATCTCATTTTTTCAATGTTTATTTATTTTTGAGAGAGAGAGAGAGTAAGGGGAAGAGAGAGAGGGAGACACAGAATCTGAAGCAGGCTGCAGGCTCTGAGCTGTCAGCACAGAGCCCAACAAGGGGGTTGAACTCACGAACCGCGAGACCATGACCTGAGCCGAAGTCTGACGCTTAACCGACTGAGCCACCCAGGCACCCCGCAAAAATCTCATTTTATTTCAAGCGATTTTACATTATATCCAGGAAGTCAAGTATTTAATTATAACAAATCCCTGATATATACTTATGTTTTATATACATTGTGTATTTCAGGTCTTTGCTGTATAGTCCTTGAACCATCAAAATCCGTATCACCTGGAAGACTGCTAGAAACACAAATTCATGGGCTCGAAATCAGAATCTCTCCAATGATTCTTACATACACGAAAGTTTAAGCACCAACATCTATATCATCTTTGTTTTCACTGATTGTCTTTTTTTTTATGTTTATTTATTTTTGAGAGACAGCAAGACAGAGTGTGAGCAGGGGAGGGGCAGAGAGAGAGAGGGAGACACAGAATCCGAAGCAGGCTCCAAGCTCTGAGCTGTCAGCACAGCCCAACACAGGGCTCGAACTCACAAACTGAGATCATGACCTGAGCCAACGTCGGACGCTCAACCAACTGAGCCACCCAGGTGCCCTTGATTGTCTTTTGAGATGAGTAATTTTTATGTATGCTAAAGTTTGAGACTCACTGTTCTATGTTGTCTTTGCTTTTATACTGTTGTCTTTGAGGCTACACCAGACACTTATTAACTGTCAGTCTGTTGTCCTGTTTTTTTCCCTCTAATCTTACTTAACATTCACTATATTATAAATGTATAAGCATTTAAAAAACTTTATCTGGGGTGCCTGGGTGGCTCAGTCGGTTAAGCATCTGACTTTGGCTCAGGTCATGATCTCACAGTCCGTGGGTTCGAACCCCACGTTGGGCTCTGTGCTGACAGCTCAGAGCCTGGAGCCTGCTTCAGATTCTGTCTCCCTCTCTCTCTCTCTGCCTCTCCCCCACTCATGCTTGCTCATGCTCTCTCTCTCTCTCTCTCTCTCTCTCTCAAAAATAAATAACCATTTAAAAAATTTTATTATCTGTGAAAAATCTTTAGTTTTGGTTGATGATAAATGTTATACTGATTGGACCTGGTATTAAAAAGCTGTACTCAAATCCATACCTCTTATTAGCTGTGGGGCCTCCTTGTGGGGCAAGGTGGAGATTCTCTGGACATCAGTCTTACCACAGGAAAAATATTACTATCTCAGAATTGTATCAGTAAAGTTTAGATGATCAGTATCTATGTGAAAGATCTTTGTCAAAGCACTACTGTAAGTTTCAGAAAATCTCTGTATAATTATGATTAACAGATTAGGCTTCCCATTTCAAAACTTCCTGATTAAGACACGCTGACAAACATCTGCTGTTTCTCAAAGGTCACCTAAAGAACTGCAATCTTCTCTTGTTTTCAAGTCACTATGCCATGTTACATCATATCACTTTTAAAAATAATTCCTATACTTCAAAAGAATTCATTATCAATACAGAATCACATGGCCTCACACAGTATACACAGGGATATGTTGCTGTTCAGTTTCTCCAAATGAGGCTTAATAGTTCATATTCTGGCCTTCAAATTGGGATGCAGAAGAATAGACAGGAAATAAAATGATATAATCTCACAATTCTTGAAATTAAACTTATAGAAATGCTACGCAAATACAGCTTTAAGTTTCAAAAGTTAATATAATAAAAATGAAAAAAAAAACTTAAGGAATAAAATATGCTCTAAATGTGTACATGTTATACTTACATCAACCAAAAGAAGGAAAATATATGTTCTACAGTATTTTTAAAAAGCAAATGTTTAATGTCTTATTTGTATTTCCCAAGGAATAAATAGGCATCGAAAATGTCCAAACTTAAACACACACACACACACACACACACACACACACACACACACACACACACAAGTTTTCCTCTTTAGTTTACTGCTTCTCTCAGTTGTATTTCATTGTTTTTATTATGTCTATTTGTTATAGATGTTATGTAAAGTAAACCTAGTAAAATTTCAATATTCAAAATATACTCCATGACTAACTGCCCCAAAATATACTCAGAATTTAAAAGTCAAAGGAGAAGTGTCTGATCAGCATACATCAGACACCTGTCAATCACAGCAAGCTGGCATAGGATAGGTGTCAGAGTAAACTGGGGTTTTTAAGGCCTGGGTTCTAACTTTCTGAGCGATATTGAGATTACCTATAAAATAGGGAGGATTATCTGCAAATTGGTTTTAAAGCAACCTTCCAGGTTACTTACCTAATAGTGTCTTAAAGAGAATTGCTGCTAGGATTTTCAAAACAATTCCCTTTCTCAGAATACCTGCTTCTGCTTCTTGACTCTTTATGGCAAGAATCTAAGACTTTCCTAAGACATCTCTCTTTGCCAAACTCCCTATTGCAACAAGAATAATAGCAGTTTATGTAGTGACACTCACGGTAGATGTAGTATTGCTCTTGCAGGTTTATCTACCAATACTGCTTAAAAGACTGATACAATTTCCAGAACTATGAACCTCGTATTTTAATGCAAACCTTAACACAGTTGCTTTTGTGAAATAACTCTTGGGGTCTGTCCATACTTAGAAAGCATACAATGAATTGGGTAAACAGTTTTGCACTGAGAAATTTCTGGCCTATGGATTTTTTTCCTTAAACTATTAAGATGCTTATGCAAATGTAAACGGATTAGCATGAATGAGTGCTAATAGATTCCCTAATAAGATAACACTCCAGTATTCCCTAGAACCTCTCTTAAAAGCCCTGGGTAGAAGAATATAAGCCAAAGAAAGCGGGGTGGAGGGAATGGCAAAATTTCTGTGACTCCTTCAACTCAGAAAGTACTCTGGAGTTGATTCTATAAAGGTATGACACAGGTTTGCCCCTGACACTCTTGGTAGAAAAGTTGCCAATCAAGTTGATAATTTCGAATTGGTACCCAAACCTTGGAGTGTAGACAAAAGATATTCCTGAATATATCACTGCTTTGGATTTCCAAACCTCCACCCCAAGTTCCTTGCTCCCCAACCCCTTAGCCCCCAAAACTTGGAGCCCAATTTTGAGACAATGATCCCAACTAATATCAGAGAGGTCAGGTGATCTGTTCAAGGTTGAATAGCTGTCCAAATGTAGATAAGTATTTAGAAATATTCAAAATGATTATAGCTGCTGGCTCTGAGCCTCATAAACATAACAAACAAACCACATGACCAATAAAACCTAGTTTTTTCTCTTTCTCTGCATAACTCAAAGTCAACTTCTCAGGGCCTAAATATGTCACAAATACTTTTTAATAAATTCCCTTTATAGGAAAATGTTTATGATGAGTGCAGAAATTCTCATATCTATCTTGCTCATGTACCTCTTTTACAACATACTGGCATTTCAGGCAACATGAAGCCCTACCTTTTATACAGTAGCTAAGGCACTGACCTAAGCCCTGGACATATCATTGTCATTGAACTCTCACAATAGTATAACACAGATATTATTATGACCACTTTATTGAAGAAGCTGAAGCTCAGAAAAAATCATATCACATACGTATTAAAGAAAGAATCACATTCAAACCTATGTCTTTGGGACCTTAAAGCCTTTGTTCCACGGCTTCTGCTAAAATGCCCAACTGGGGGCATGTGGTTATTATTAATTGTAGGATTTGAGTCAGGACAGATCTACTTTCCTACAGAGAAGTCCTGCTACTCTATTTGTATGTGTACACACCCTTGCACGAGGCATGTACACCCATTGGCAACATGAGGATGGATGGGCTATCTGAAAGGTAAGGGTGCAACCTGATGCCTCTAGTATATGCCTTGTATACCCTTCTGATGTGACAGACTGAAAAAGTGGGTCAGTTCTAAAAAATGATGAAATCACTGATTCCTCAACAATTGAAGTAGCTAATCACTAAAACAGGATTATTCACACTTGTTTATTGTTTTAATTCATAAGAACCTATTAATCAACTGTTATGTGCCAGAAATGATGCCAGCGCCTACAGATACAGTACTGAGTAATACTGGTGTTACATAGTCAACCTATAGATTTGCTTCAGAAAATTTAACTGTTTGGTACACAGATGGGCCTGTAACACCTGCCTATAATTTAAAATGCATTTCTATGTGATGATAAAACATAATTCCATTCAATCCCAATTTTATTATTAGCAATTTATTCTAGTCATATATATATATGTACACACACACACACACATACACAATACATACTTGTATCATAATACAAATTCACACTCATTATACTTATTTTCACGAATCTGCAATTCTTTTATTTTTCTTGAAGCCAAAAAAGTTTTGTCCCAAAATGAGTGTCATCAGTATGGACTCCCACTTGACTGATGAAAGACATGAATCACACAATTGAGAGCTTTGGCAAGTACTCTTTATAAACTCTGTAAATATGAAGTATTTCTTCGAAACATGTAAACAACAAGAAGTAAAAGGGGGTATACATAGTCACATAATACAGGTAAGAACCTGAAAACCCTGAGCAATCACAATAAATTCCTATATGATTGAACTATATGAAATTGGCAATATCTAATTTTAATCTATAAAAATAGCAATTTCATGTGGTTCAACCTGCTATTTACTTTGACTCTTCTCTCTGAGGTGGGTTACATATTATCACTAATTAACCATACTATCCACCCAAGTCTTTCACTGACTTAAACTGTTTTTAAAAGGTGTCATGACACTAATTTCCCTGACAAACCATAACAGCACCCCTATGCCAATACTGAATATATGCCCAATCACTGAAAATATTTCTGATTTATTCTGTTCTAGGCAGTAACTGAGGTACAAAGTCCATTTGTTATATAAAATCCATTTTCTGTTAACACATACAGACATGATTTCCAGAGCTAAAGCTAATATTCCATATATATCAAATGTAAATCCCACACCATTAAAACAAACAAACAAACAAATCTATTACCAGAAGAGTTTACTGAATATAATTAAAGAAAAATAGTAGGAGCTTGAAAAGACTGAAGGGTAAAAGGGGGAAAAATAAGCTAAGTCTTTTAGGACTATGAAAGTTAAAGATTTGTTTTTCTCTAAATTTGTTAAAGAGAATCTGTCTCTGGGTTGAGAACTTGCTTGCAAAGTCTCTGCCTAGAGCAAGATATTCAGAGCCAACTTGTTAACTCCTAATAAAACAAGGCTTGGAAGGAAAATGCTTCCAGCCCCATAAGTGAAGTATACCAGCCGGCATTGTGATAATACCATATGACTGGTTTTCTTAGGTGTATTTTCCCCTTATTATCAACTTCCTTTTTCCATCATATTAAGATCCACAAAAACATATATATCTACCATAAAGCACTTGAAGCCGGACACCTTGGTGTTTTGGCAAAAAAAAAGCTCATAGGACCTATTATGTTCCATGGAAAAAGTGAGTATTATCCCACCTCTACCCCTACTGTAATCTTAGCTGCCCCCTCCCCATCTGAACACTAGTGTCCCTTTTGGTTTCAAACAATGCTTTATCATAGTTTGATAACATTGGTCATTTTGAGTATTCCTGTAACTCTCTGTACAGGTTAAAGTAAGTTTTATCTATTTATTTTTGTTCTTTATTTTAATCTGAAACTATAATTTCAGAGGTGAATATACCACGATAGAAAAAAATTGCATTTCAATAACTTTATTGTTTAGGAGCATTCTCCCTTTGCCAATTGGCATTCTATGTGTATTAATTCTTAAATTCAGACTATTAAAGAAAAGTTAATCAAAGAAACAATAAACCCATAATTCATTCTTTTCCATTGGCCATTGTGTTTGCTTTTACAGGACTTAAATGTCTTAGGCCATTATTTTAAGGAAAATATTCAATAAACTAGCTGGAAAAACCTTAAAGGGATGCTTTTTGTAGGTCTCTAATTTTTACTTAACAAAGGTGTTACTGTCTCTTTCAGTGGAATTGACTATTGCTAAATCTTTACTTCAATAACTAATTAATACAGAAAAAAAAGAATGGTTTTAACCCATTACTAATTTGCTAAGGACACTTGTAATACGAATTAAAGGCAAAGATTGTATTTTTTCTCAATTAAGACATCAGATAGCAAATAAAATTAGTCACAATATCATATGTGTAAAAACAAAACTGTTTTAAATGCATACGTTCAAATAAGTTCATATATTAAATTCAATTCTATTATTATTTAACAAAATAAGTATCTACAATGTTCAAAGTCCTATGTTCACAGGGCTTTTGAGGAGGGCACAAAATGGATGTGTTCCTGAGATGTTTTTTCAAAAAACTTTTGGTCTAATAGGGGCATTATTCAAAAGTAAGTCAAAATTACTATAAAACATGAAACTTAGAAAGATGACAGCTTGGAAAGTCCAATGTTAGAACTCATAGCCTGACTTATATTCTATGAGTCCAGATTTGTCTGTTCCCTTGGGAGTTCAGGATTCCTATGTTAGATAATCTCAAATTCTTGAAAAAGGTGAAATGAATGCCTATCATCAATCAGGTGAATAGCTTGTAAAACAATGTCTAGCATAGGCAATTATCACGTTAGACCTAACATCTTACATAGTACTTGTACTTAGCTTTGAGCACCTCGTGAACTTGATAAGTGCTTTTCAGCTTTTAACTTTGTATATCCTCCAAGGAAAAACAAATAGTTTTTATTTAATTGATCTAGAAACCAAGAGAATTCTGATTCTAACCCATTGATTTCCCCCAAATAAGATGATGTCACCACAGTCATACGAGATTTTTAATCAGCTAGACACTTCCCGGTCTACATACAAAAACTCATTTCACAACTGTAGATTCTTCATTTAGCACCACCAGATCTATCTTTGTTTTTGAGTTTCTCATTTTGTTTCTGGGCAGGACAAATGGAAATCGGAAGCTTTGAGAAATCTAAAGCATACCGTAAGGAAAAGGTAAGAATTAACTGAAGAGACCTGAACCACTGTAAACCCTTAACTATGTCACCTTGTTCGGGTCCCAACGCTCCCATTGTTGCCCAAATATGGTTGGTCCATAACCTATTTCAGGCATTCTCCTCACCAATCCCCATCCCAGCCATTCTCTCTTTTACTGATGGTTAATCACAACAGCTACCTATGGTATGATTTGTTTCATTCTTTACCTGTCACTCCATCTCCAAAACCTGTCTTCTTGTTCATCTCCTTTCCTTTCCTGCAGATTCTAAAGAAGATATGGCTATTTCTCTTTCTTTCAAAGGCAAAGCATCATCTGTGCCTCAGATCCCATCCCTTCCTAGTTTGAGAACTCTTGCTTAGCACTCTTCTTCCTCTCCAGAGTCTTTGGCCTCCATTGGCTCCATCCTCTTTCTCCTGAATACTGGAGAGGAGGTGGGGAGTGTAGTTTACACTTATTCCTAATGCTGTAGTTAGCTGCTTTTATATCCTTTCCTAAGTCAATATCTGCTCTCATTTCCATGCCATATTCCCTTCTGAGATGCATATATGTTCGCTTTGTTATCACACTACAAAGAAATAGCTTCCTCCAATGTCATTATGGTCCCCTTTCTGCCAAAGCTAAGAACCTCCAAATATCTCTTCTCCTCCTCCTGGTACCCTTGATAACATTTCTCCACTAGTAACCCATCTTGCCTTGGCTTCCATGAAACCTCACTTTCTTCCCATCTTCTTAACCCAAGGCCATTTTCCTTTCAAAGCTTCCAATCCCCTCGTGTTCTCATTCTCTTTTTTTAGAGAATGTTTTTGTTTTTTGTTTTTTTTGTTTGTTTTTTTTTTTTTTGGTGGTATTTTAACTATCATGTTGAAAACATTGGCTCCAAAATTTATCCTCTGGTCCTGTCCTTTGGTCAGCTGGTTCCACATCTTGAATGGCCCAATGGATATTTCTACCTAGTTCATCAACTCTCACTGAAGTACCCGCAACCTCAATTTATATTGGCCTATTTCTGTCAAAACCATCAAAAGTCACTTACGCTCAAAACCTTGGATTCTACTTTGATTTCTTTTTCTCTTTCCCACACACATATTGCATTGGTCACTTCTCTCTTTTTCACTGCTGCCACCAAAAGCCAAGGCCACACTTCCCTATCTTCACTTCCATATATGAATGCAATAGACTTTATTTTGCCAACTTCCTCCCAGTTGCACATACTGCCCTTAACCTTCCCACCTACCTCCTCTCCTGCTATATACACTCACCCCCACACATAGTTTTAGATTAATTCTAAAAGAATTTATTTTTTTTTAAGTTTATTTATTTATTTTGAGAGAGAGAGAGAAAGTATGAGCTGGGGAGGGGCAGAGAGAAAGAGGGAGAGAGAATCCCAAGCAGGATCCATGCTCAGCATGGAGCCCAATGCAGGGCTCAATTCCACAACCCTGAGATCATGACCTGAGCTGATATCAAGAGTCAGACACTTAACCAACTGAGCCATCCAGGCTCCCCTAAAGAAATTTCTTTTTTAAACCACCATTTCCATCATATCACTCCCGATGATGGAGTGTTTTCACCAATTCTCAATATACCTCAACTGAACTTTCAGAGTTCCCCAAGGTAAGGTCGCAACCTTATTTTTCATCATTATAACACAAATGTTCCCTATAACCAGATCCTAAAAAAAGCTTTGCTTGTTTCCTACTGTTTGATGCTATCATTAACCCCACACCTAGCCATGCCCTACCATTTCTTTTTCACCAAATGTTAGCCATTCTGGACATCTCTTACATGACAGTATCATGATAAATGTACTGTCATTCTAGAGACACTGGACAACCACCCATAATTTTCTAAATATCCCTGCACTTTTGCACCTCTGCATCTATGCCCAAAAACTTGCAGTTGCCTAAAATATTCTTCCTTCTCTTTTTCTCCTTGCAAAATCCCACTGTCCTTAAGGTATAACTCATGGACTGCTTTTCAAATTACCTTCACCCACAACCTAACACTTATCAGGTAAAACTTATGGACCATTCTCTGCACTACCACTATATTCACTAGATAGAGGGCTACCTCCCCTGCTAGGTTGACAGCAATACAACCAGAGGTAGGAAACATATCTCATGTGTTTCTAGACATCTCTTGTTGTTTCTGGAACTGAAAATGGCCTGTCACAGAAGCACTCACTAAACATTTGTTTAATTAAAATTAGTCATTTAACTGTGACTGTAATTTTCTTACAGGGAGGGACTATGTAATGTTCCCCACTTAGAATCCTGCCAGGTACATAAAATGGATGCTCAAACTAATTTTATAGATGTAGGCCTTTGGAAACCAAGAACTGTATCTTCTACTTCTTTCAAGCAATAATTATATATGATAGATGGATGGATGGATAGATGAGGAAGGAAAGGAGGGAGCTAGAAAAAATATCATTTCACCTTTCCATCCTTTTTTAAGCATATGTTTAAAATGGCATTATAAATAATATAAGCAGAGGAATGCCTGGGTAGCTCAGTCGGTTAAGCATCCGACTTCAGCTCAGACCATGATCTCATGGTTCGTGAGTTGGAGCCCAGCCCCGAGTCAGGCTCTGTGCTGACAGCTCAGAGCCTGGAACCTGCTTCAGATCCTGTGTCTCCCTCTCTCTCTGCCCCTCCCCCACTCGCACGCATGCGCGAGCTCTCTCTCTCTCTCTCAAAAGTAAATAAACATTAAAAGAAATTTAAATAAATAATATAAGCAGATAGCAAATTTGTTTCTCTTAATCTACAAACCACATTGTTGACAAATGACTGTTTTACATTTTAACATTTATGAACATTTAAGAACAAAGCTAAAGCCAAAGAAGCAGCTACCAATACAGCTAGAATGAGCTTCTTAAGATCCAAGTAAGGAATTGGCCCACACCTGAGCTTGGGTAGGGTCCATGGCATTTCCCACCCGCCATTTTTTCACTTGTTGACACGACCAATAAACTTTTTTTTTTTTAATGTTCATTTATTTTTGGGAGAGAGAGAGAGCAAGTGGAGGAGGGGCAGAGAGAGGGAGACACAGAATCTGAAACAAGGCTCCAGGCTCTGTGCTGACAACTTGACGTGGGGCTCGAACTCACGAACTGTGAGACCATGACCTGAGCCGAAGTCAGACGCTTAACCTGACTGAGCCACGCAGGAGCCCCACAGCCAATAAACTTCTAATGGGGGAGCCAAACAGGCTAAAAGTGATTGATGAATGCACATCAATGATTATCAGAGTAAAAAAGCACAAGGTTCTTCCAAATGTTGGGAAACCAGTAAGTGGTTGGTTGTGGAAGTGATGTTTCTATTTCCATGAATATTCGTATAAAATTTATATAAGTTCCAGGATTTATATAAAAGTCAAGGATTTGATGTTGGCATTACTTTAAGCAAGATGCAGTACAGGCAGAGGAACAAACTTCCTTGCCGAACACCTTCATTTAGATCCAAAGCTGAAAGAAAATTTCTTTCATGACTCAGAAAAATTAGGTAGACAAAAGTAAGCTGCTTTTACCTCATCAGAGCTAAACAACAGCAGAGGCAGAAGTACCGGCAGTTGATTAAAGGCATTGTCCTGACCACCGATACCACCATGGCTAAGCTAGGGCTGCCTTACGGAACCAGGTCAGGGGACATTGATTTCTCTATTCAACTCTGAGGCACCACTTTGTAAATGACACAATCATTTCTGGGTACAAGAGGTGCTTTAAATGTGGTAACATTATATCATTTCAGCTATAATGATCATAATTACTTATTTCTTTTAATCACAACCCACTTAACCACTTTAGTACAGAGGACTAGTTCAAGGAGTTTAATTTTCATTCAACATCTAATCTTTGTGTTTACTGAAACCCTTCACGGGCTTTGTTTACTGTCTGCTTGCTGGCCTGGACGTTTGATCTTGCAAGACTAGATCAGACAGGGTCAGATAAAATACTGATTACTAGAATAAACCAGGCTTGGAAAAGTAACACTGGTTTTTAAAATCCTCATTTCTCCCAGCGTTTTAATATTTTGCAAAATAAGTTCAAATAAATAAAATTAAGACAACTAACAATCAGGGGGTTCTTGAGCAATGATTAAGAAAAGAAAAGTGATGAGGATAATTTTGCTTTCTGGCCAAAATATGGGGTTTGGTTAGATCCATTCATTCTAGTGGTATTATTTTATGACACAAATAATTTTACAATATCCACTAGTATTTGTGTGAACTTTCAACGACCCTTAATTCTTATGACACATTAAATAGTTGAGATTGACCTCAGCAAAGATGACACTTCATTTTGCTTTTGGTGTCAGACGAAAAACACTTTAGACATAACATTATTTTCTTCTAATTCATTAATTTTTAACTAGAACACATTTAAAATACATGAGTCCTTCTTTGTTAAGGCACTTTCTTATTCTTATAAGATCCCCTGAAGAGTGGATTGCTATAGGAGTGTGATTTCTGATGATACTGCATGTATAACTGCCACTTAGTTTCACAGAAATGATGAGGCAAGTTTACATCTAAATAGTTAACATAAAAGAATTAGGCTAAAAAAATAAGTGTTTCATTAAAATGTGTAAACTTGTGAAAGAAAAATCGAAGGGTTAAATTCCACATAATCCAAAGAATTCTTGAAAATAACTTTGTAAGCATGACATTTCCAGGTGCCTATGGATTATCCTTGTGTCCAACATTAAAACTCCTACACACTAAACAACTGCTAATATTGGTCTTTTCTTTCCCCCTGCTTTTATACAATAGGTACATTTTCTTTTCTTATACTTGCTTGTGAGCTCTTCACTATAAAATCTAGGCCAGAAGCAATTACAGTATGAGATGAACAGCAATAAAAAATGCCATCTAAACCAGCCTACTACCCTATCTACCCACTTAATTTTATTCAATTATCAAAATTCCCTGGGAAGCAGGTTCATAGTTCTAGACCTTAAAACCAGAGTATACAAACTCTCTCTCCCCATCCATCCTGAATTAACACTAATGTTAACTCAAATATGTCTGTGTCAACCATGATTGTCTTTGAAATTAAAGAAAAAAAGTAAACAGAATGTACTTTGTTGTGATCACTGGGGAAAATAAAGTTAACATGCTAAGCCAAACTAACTTAGGACTTTTTAAAGAAGAAGTGTAAATAGTTTAGCTATAATAACAACAAATTCAAAAAATGGACATTAAAATGTTTACTTCAAAATTCAGACAATTCCATTTGTATATAGTTTTTACATCTGTTTTTAATGATATCAAATTATTGATTGTTCATTTTTCTCATATTTATTTAAGCATTAACTATAGAATTTGCAATCTGATCCTTTTTTTTAATCCTTCCAGTGGACTTTTATTTTTGCCAGGTTTTAGTCATATTTACTTTGATCTTCCAGAGTATATAATTATTTTACTGTTTATTTATTTCTATGAGGAGGGAAAAAAAATTTGACTTAGGAGATCTATATGTGGCAATTTGTAACAGAATCACATAGCTTATGTCAGGAAATCATGGTTTTGATTAAGAAGCAACCATTTAGTTCCCACTGTTTTATTAAAACAGACATTAGCAGATAATAGGAAACATATTTAACAATGTAGCTGCATTTAGTTTGGGACATTAGTAAGTTAGCATGAGATTCTCTTCTACACATTATATCAGCCGGGATACATGTAAATTGGTAAGGTGGGGGTGGAAATGGGATGGGTAGGGGGGCAAGGAAGGCCATGGAACTCTTGACTTCCTGGGTTCTCAGGCAGAACCCTAAGGTAGAGTTCTGATGTTGCTACCACTAATTTCCAGATTTGAAACTCATTACTTCTTTTTCTCATTTTGAAAATGGATGGACACAAACAGAAATTTTACAAACAAAATCACTCCTTTCCCATGAGAAGTGGATTCTACTAGATAGAACTCCCACAGCAACATCTATTCATAGCACAAAGCTTCTATCAGATGAAATGTGCCTGTATAGGTCCAACACTTCCTTTTCACTGAGGGTCGAAAGTTAATAAAATGTACTTCTCTGGGTGTTTATTTTCTGTACACCATTATACCTGCCATGAATTCTTTGTTTTTCCTCCCACTCCCTTGGTTGATGAATCAACACCACTTGAACTGTTTTACGGCAGCTTGTGTTTACTTCACACATACCTTAACCTTCCCTTTTCTCCTCCTACTGACACACACACATGCACACACACACTTTTCAACAGCAATGACTGGCTCCATCTCCGAATAGCATGTGTGCACAGTGTCTGGCAGCCTCTTCAGGTGTGGATCCTTGACCTCCTGATTGAAATCAAGGTCTCAGGCTGCTTTTACGGCACTTAAGATTTAACTGTGCATTTACTATCTTGAAAAAAAAACAGAGCTTAAAGAATTGAATCTCTAAGGAAGAAAAAAAAGTAGAAGATATAAGTGTTAATGTGTATGTGTGTGAACAGAAACACATGCGTGCACGCGAGCACACACAGACAGACAGACACACACACACACACACACACACACACACACATGGATTCTGTAGTGGCAATTCTGAAAACACTAGAGTGAAGAGTTTCCAGTCTTTCTGAATCTGGAATTATACTCAAGCCTATTAAAAGAGGACGCTCTCTTCCTTTTCTCTTCTAACAGCAAGTAAATGGGATCTAACAAATGACCTTGAAGCTGCATGATTCTTTTGATGTTTAGCCAAAGAGGATATGTTCAAACACTTCAACAATCTTATTTTAAAAGAAAAACTTAGAGACAACGCTTAGAGAAAAGAAACCCTTCTGAACTACACAACCATGTCTTACAATGAGAAGGAGTTATTCATCTTATCCTGCATAAGAGTTAATATTAATAATATTCTAAAGCAAGTGCCCAAACTGGAATCTAAATGCTGCTAAGAATTTTAGAATTTGCGGAAGAGAAACGGATCTTAATTCAATTTTCAGTGTACTTAATTCCTCCTGGGTAGTTCAACATCTTGACTTTCCTGATAAAATGGGTATTTAGCATAAAATGCGCTCAGTCTTTTGTAATCATAAATGTTCTGTCAATGCTTGTAAAGTTCATTTCGTCAAAAGGTAACCTTGTAAACAAGCTCCCAAATATTCAAACACCAACAAGCATTACTTCGATACTGTCTCCCGAGAGGAAACCTGCAGGTAGTAAAACAAATAAACTCATCTTTTACTTTTACCTACCCACCATAAATTGTCATTTGAACCTCATATGGGGGCAGAGAACTGTCAGCAAGGCTATGAATACCTATAATAAAGTATGATGGATGATGTCATAATCATGCAAAATATAGACTGGAAGGACCCTTGAACATCAAGCAATTATGTTACCCAAAAATTCCCCAAATCCCCTCAGGGGCTCATAGCATTTCAACTTGAATAGCATTTGAATTGGGTGAGAACACCAGAATGTTTCCAACATTGACATATTTGCAAAGGCAAAATATCACTGATACATTTCAAGGGCTGGATGGTCTAAAGAACATGCCATTTATTATATAAGAGGCTGTATTTTCAGGACCAGACACAATTCCACATTTAATATATGACTGCTAGTACTTCTACTAGTAATTATCAGTATAGCATTATAGTATTATAGCTATTATTTAAGAGGCTTCCTTATGCCAGTATTAACTTATTTAGTCCTCACAGCTACTGAGCGATTTAAAGACTTTTATTGTTTCCAATTTTCAGATGAGGAGATTGAACCTTGGTGAAGTTAAATACGTAATTTGTGTAAACACACAAAAACATGCTAGCAAATGGAGGCTAGAGATTTGAACACAAGTCTGCTTTACTGCAGAGTCCCTTTGATTTAACCACGCTCTGGAATTGTCACCAAATAAGCATGTCAAAACTCCATTTCTAAGCAAAGATTTCCTGCTACCACAGCATCATTTCAATTTTTTAATTGGTACTGCAACTGTAAGTGCTGATTTAACCTACAATGACTGCTTTTAAATTTCCATTAATATATTAATGGAAATGATTTATTGATTGAGTTTTTTAAATAGACATGCCTATCTGAAATAAACCACTTCAAAATATTTCTAAAAATCTTGGTCTTCACAGATGTGTCTTGTAAAAACGATAAACTTCATATATTATGCTAAGAATTTTACTTTAGTTCTAATACCGTCTTTTGTTTTGTTTTGTTTTGTTTTGGAGACAGAGAGACAGAGTGCAAGCGGGGGAGGGGCAGAGAGAGAGGGAGACATAGAATCTGAAGCAGGCTCCAGGCTCTGAGCGGTCAGCATAGAGCCGGATGTGAAGCTCAAACCCACAAACTGTGAGATCACGACCCAACCAACTGAGCCACCCAGGTGTCCCATAATATCATCTTAGTTTTAAGGAAGCTAATTAGGATCTCCAGATGGGAATATTAAGAATCTTACCTTTATAAAAATCATATATAATTTTATAAACATTTATAGCTAAAATTAGCATAAACGCCAAAGAACCAACAACTCATTGACCTAAGAAATTAAAAACAAGCTCTCAAAACAAAAAAGTCAGTTTACCTTTAATCTTCTTGTACTTCTTATACCATCTCCCAAACTCCTGGCACTTGGTTGCTGACACGTTGGCATAATATGTGCTATTTACAATGGATGAAATCATACTCTGAAAAGGAAAAATATATATAATAGTTAATTTTTTTCATAAATGAGTACTCCTTTTGGGGGATAAGAAAGGGCAGATTATAGCCCACACCAAACTCTGTTGTCTTTTAAATCTGAAGTAGTCACCCTCATGCAAACTAAACTATTAAACATCAAATACGACGACCCAAATTTACTCTTTCTTTAACTTGTACGATGACAGTGCCTTCTCCAAAAAAAACCAAACTGGGGGCAATGTCAAAGATGGAGGAGGCAGGACATACAGATAAAACACAAGGGGAAAAAACAGTTGTGTTTTAGGAACCAGAGTGAAAGGTGAGATCAGATGCTCCAGCATCGGTAATTCAGATAATGTCTTTCAGATGTTTCTGTTCTGCTTCCAACGGCAACAAGCTCACACAGCCAAGAATCTGAGAACATCCGTGCTACACACTGCAGAACAACATTTAGGGAAATAAGTTAAATTAATATAATTTATAGAAACGTGTGATTAGCACTTGTGTGAAAATTCACCAAATGAAAAAATTAACAGTGCTTATTTTAGAGCAGGAGAAACTAAACATAACACTTGCACTGTATTTCAACCAAAAATGAATCAAAGCTAAAACTTTCTGAGTGTTTAAGTACATGATTCCTTCTTGCTCTTCATCCCCTGTCCCTCCTCAGGTCTACCCTTTAGCTGATTTGTAATTGGGATGAAAAGGAAAAGGAAGAGCACATAACCTAACCTACTGCTAAAAAATTAAATTATAATTGCACACCTTGAGTGAAATTTCCTACAGATATGTTTTCAGTCAATATGGCATGTTTGGACCAACATTTATGACAGATGTTAACTCACACCTGAATTGACTGTGATAATACAGACACAGATTTATACATAGATTTTTACTTCAGCAAATTCTGTCTAAAAGCAAATGGACATAAACTCAAGAGATCCAAATGACCTCTGTAAAGTTTTATATCTCGCCTTGAAATCCCATCTTTTTTCAAAAGATATGGGTGGAGCAGCTGAGCAAAATCTCAAAACTTCTAATGATATTTTTACAAAGTAATCGAGATAAAAAAGATAACGATAAATTGAGGCAATAGTAAGTTATTTACCAAGAGGTTCAAACATCAGCAGACAGTACTGCATAGACTCCCATTTAAAAGTTGTGTCGGTGAGCCCACAGAGTCCTTCTTTTTCAATCACTGTCCAGTACTGGTGGGGGAGGGGAGTCCTAATTCAATTTATAGAAACCTCTTTGGCCTTTTCTACATAGCAGATGGCTAACCTCTCCCAGTTGCTGATCTCTAAATAACAATTCTGTTCTCTAAGTGGAGATAGTTAGGAAAACCATTTTTATCTGAGGATCTGAACACAGCCCTGGAAACACAAAGAGCCAGTATCACCTGAGTGTATCACAGAACTACCAGAGCCTTACCTACCGCCTTAGAGGATCAGTGGAATCCTAATCTTCCTGAGGCAGGGTTCTGCTCTGTGTGTTATTAACAAAGAAGTAAAGACGTCTCTTGGCTAGCTGGGCTAGTTTCCTCTCTGGGCCGAGTTTTTCTCTTTGTCTGTGAAACCCTTGAGGACAGTGACTGTGTCTGTTTCATTCCCCGCCTCCCCCCCCCCCCCATGTCTAACACAGTTCTGATGTGGGACATCTGAGTCCCTGAAATAGAACAGATGAAAAGGGACAGAGATGAAAATTTAAAATGCCAAACTGAAATGTCATAATAATGAAAATTTTAACATGAAAGCAGCCTAATAATAGATGCACTAGCCACACTGGTGTATAGGAATAATTGCAAATGTACTTGTCATCTTTGTATGTTGTTTATATGAATGTTATCTTCTAGAAAGGCATAGGATATATGGCCGTGATAGGAAACTGAGCTAAATCTTCTATTGCAAAGTGGTCTGGAAAGCAGACTAAAATGCAAAGTGTCTCAGTTACTACCTGGAGCTGTACCTCAACTTCCTAGCCCATAAGACTAGGCCACAAACCCACATCAGTGTGGCCCCAGAGAATCCACATTTCCCTCAGTCTTTAGCCTATTTTGTCCTTGCTCCAGATGCATTTCATTGACACTGCACAAGGCCAGAGTCAATCTATGTCGCAAGGAAGTTAATATCTGGGCTATCATGGTCTCCATCACCAGATTCTATGCTAGAGTCAGGTTCACACAATTCATTTAAAAAAGGAGAAGTTGGCTACCCAGAGCCTCAATCAGATTTATTCTTTTCCCCAGATTACCATAAATGAGTTTCCATCTCTACAGACCACATGGGGGAAAAATAGATTTAAAATATGAGTTGAGCAAAGGAATCAAGTAGCAAATAAAGAAAGTTTCCTAGATAATGAGAATCTTTAGTCACTCAAAGGTCTCTCTGAGTTTGTGGCACATTTTATTCATATTAATTCCCTGCAGGTCTTTACATTTAGTTGACACTCAAGCTAGTTCCACTGATAAGAATTTTTGTAATTCATCTTCAGTGAGACTTCAAAACAGAAGAGGTACATCTGGGGGATATTTTAGACAAAAGGTCATGTTACTTCTTATTATTCCATTTTCAAACATGGATATTCTCTAACCCTAAATTAGACTACTACATTCTCACAGTCAGTTTGAACAATTGGGCCTCACTAGAATATTCTGGATACATATTAAGGTCATCTTAGTGTCAATTTGTTTGTAAAAGATCAAAATTTACTTCATTATACACAAACTGAAAGGAGCTAACACAGACCCAGCACATACTTTTACTCTACTCGGAATATGTTTTCCAGAGGTCCTAGGGCAGAGAATCTGCATTTACCACATTTCATCCATTCTACAGTCACATTTTTAAAATACTTCAGTGTCACTGAAATTGGGATGCATCTTACAATCAACAGCATCTTAGACCTGATGAGATACAGTTGCTGCAAAAATGGGATGAGTAATGATTAAAATCTCCCCTACTTTCCACTCTGCCAAAAAAATCTAATTTCCATTTACTGCTTTTTAAAAATATGTATATAGGTTTGTATTTTATATTGCTCTTTTATGTTTTCCAATAATTCTAGAGCAACCACACAATTGGACTTTTAGGATCCCCACTTTTTTTTTTTTTTTTTAACATACGAACAAAGATTTGAGTGGGCTTTTTCAACCAGGAATGTAACCACCTCCTGAGCACACAGGTTTTATAAAGCGATGCTGATACAAATGACCAGAAAGAGATGCGTATTATTCTTTTTAATACTTAAAGTGATTATGTTTTACTGAGGCTTACATTAAAATGACCTTGCATTTACTGAGCAAGCTTCACTTGGCAAGGTGGTGGGCTGTGGGAAGGAGACGGGAGAGCACACATACACTGGGCAATCAGGCAGCCCCTTCAGGTCCTCGGTCACAGCCATAAACACTCCATGAATGGTAATTGTAGACCAAGCCATGCTATGAAAAATATTATGTGTTAAAATAAATAGAAGGTTTAAAATGCCTTCCCAACTACAGAAACTTTTGGAAAATTTCAGGCTCCTTTGTAATTAATCATGAAATCTTAAATATGAAGATTTTAAGTGAAGAATAAAATGTAAGTTTCCTCATTTGCAGTCACTCCTACACATAGTTTGCCAGTTATATTTGAAAGTTATTTAAAAAAAAATAAAATAAGGTATTTGAGGAATTAAAATATACCAGAATCAGTCACTTTAAAGTTTACTAGCCAATTTGAATTTCCAACACACCAAACTGCAAGAGAATGTTATACTGTTTTAAACAGATATTGTTTAAACAATAAAATATATTGCTTTAATACTTATTATAGTTAGATTGCCTTGTCTAAAAAGAAATTTTCTTTTAGCCTCCTGAGACAAACTTTAAACTCACTTCTTTGTTTTTGACTAGCTCGGAGAATAGATGTCACCTCTGATATAGTTCCATTTTCTAAACTGAGGGCCAAGAAGCTCAGAATGAAGAAGCATCTTGCTCAAAGTAAAACGGCAATGGAAAACACCATAAAAAGACACTACCACCAGGCCACATTATTCTAGGAGTCTCCGAAAAGAGAAGTTAATTAATGAAAGAAAGGAAATATTCACCACCACCTCCATCAGCTAGTACAAACTCAGTAGCAGATACTACAAACAGACTAAGAAACAAGGTGACAAAAACAAAGCATAAAGCTGTGACCACAGATTCCTTAGAGGGGCTAATTACGGAGTTTAGAATCAGATAAAACTAAAGAACCTAAAACCGATTTAGGGGCACTTGGGTGGCTCAGTTAGTTAAAGGTCTGACTCCAGCTCGAGTCATGATCTCATGGTTCATGAGTTTGAGCCCCGTATCAGGCTCTGTGCTGACAGCTCAGAGACTGGAGCCTGTTTCAGATTCTGTCTCTTGCTCTCTCTCTCTCCCTCTCTCTCTCAAAAATAAGTAAACATTAAAAAGAATTTTTTTAATAAAAAATAAAATAAATCTTAATAGGAGGGGCACCTGGGTGGCTCAGTTGGTTAAGTATCTGATTCTTGGTCATGATCTCACAGTTTGTGAGTCCGTGCCCCGCATCAGTCTCTGTGCTGATAGCATGGAGGCTGCTTGGGATGCTCTCTTTCTTTCCCTCTCTCTCTGCCCCTCCCATGCACATGCGCGCGTGCTCTCTCTCTAAGATGAAATTAAAAAACTTAGAAAAAAAACTTAATAGGAAAAGCAAAACATTAAACACAGGTTAAAATGATTTGTACAACACACTTGGAAAGACAGAGACCTGACCACCCCCTTTTCCTCCCCAAGAAAAGAAAGGTAAAATAATTGTATATCCTTTACCACATTCTCCTTGGCTTAGTGAGATTTATTTGTTTGAATAGCAGTGTTATACTAAGAGCAGCTAAGCTGCAGACACATAATACACTTGCTATAAAAAAGAACATCTTAAAACCAAAGTGAATGGTTACACGTCTGTCAGTAGGAGTGCCCTGTCTTAGCAAGAGGAGCACCCGAGTGGGGGGAGCGAGGCTGCATCTCATAGCTTCCCTTTCCTTGTCTACACAGCAGAGAGCATGATGCAGGCAATGAATAATATATGCGTTCTTTGCTCATTTTCAGCTTTTTTATTCTGCTTTGCGGTATGCTAAATTACATATTAAACATGAGATTATAATGATACTTCAATCAAGTACACTAAAGCGAAAAAACTGATTTGGAGGAATTACTTTGTCATGAAAAATTCAGTTAATGTTATCTGGCAGCCTTTTGCTCTCCCTTTCTATCGCCGCTTCTGAGCTATACTATCAGAACTGAAAACTTTGCCATTCTAGTTGAAGGAAACACTTCCCCTGGGCTTTGGAGTAGGACAGGACTACCTCTGAGAGCTCCTCCCCTGAGGCGCGGCTGAGTGGCTTGCTTATCTGCTAGTGGCCCCCTCGAAGGTGAAAGAGGGATGTTGCTACCTGCCTCAGAGGGCTGGAAGGATTCAGAGAGATGATCCGAGTAAAAGGCCTAGCACAATAGACAGACTCAATGAGTGTCTGCTCTCTCCTCTCCATGCAATCATTTCATACATTGAAGGCAATCACCCAGTGAGGGATTCTTTTCAAGCTGTCACTTGTAAGCCTCCATCAACAAGAGTCATGAGGTTGGGCCTAGAACTAAAACAAACTCACATGAAAACAACTTAAAGGGACAGTTGGCAACTGGTTAACACAAGGCAGGATGCATCCCCACTGCATATGTGAATTGAAGATTAAATGAAAGTGACAGTTGGCAACTAGTTAAGACAATACAGGTTCACACAGGTGATCAGCCACTTGACTGTAGATGAGCACATAGTCAGTTTGTGTTTTCTACCAACCCAACCAGCTGCTTGAGTTCATTGCCCGATTATTTTAGCATATTGCAGATTTGTGTTAGTCCTTTAATGATCCCCAAAAGAGCAAGGCTTGCTCAGGATGACAGAAATAATTATCCTACAGTCTATGTCTTAAAAAGACTATAAACACTGTATCACCATCATAGTAGAAATCTAGTAACATTTTCACAGTTCAATAACTTGTGCCAGTCATTTTGTTCCTCAAATATTTAGCCATAAAACCTCAGTTAAGGGCATGGAACAGAGCTGCTTTATTTATTTTTATTTTTTAAAGGGAAGCATTTAATTATTTATTTTAATGTTTGTTTATTTTTGAGCCAGGGGAGAGAGAGACAGAAAGACACAGCATGAGCATGGGAGGGGCAGAGAGACAGGGAGACACAGAATCCTAAGCAGGCTCTAGGCTCTGAGCTGTCAGTACAGAGCCCAAGGTGGGGCTCAAACTCACGGACCGTGAGATCATGACCTGAGTCAAAGTCGGACAACTGACTGAGCCACCCAGGTGCCCCCAAGAGCTACTTTAAAAAGATATCTATATGTTAAACAAAATAAGCCAGATAAAAAGACAAATATTCTAGGATTCTACTTTTATGAGGCATCTAGATTAATTCATACAGCCAGAAAACAGAATAGAAGTTACCTGGGGATCTGGGTGTGTAGAGGGGAATGGGGAGTTATTACATAATGGTTACAGACTTTGTGTTTGGCATGATGTAAAGTTTTGGAAAAATATAGACGTGAGGGTTGCACAACACTGTGAATGTAATTAATGCCACTGATTTATAAACTTAAACATGGTTAGAATGATAAACTTCATGTTATGTATTTTTACCACAAAAATAAGTTTAAAAAAATATATCTAGAGTCACAGAGAACATGTGGATGTTAAAGGGGTTGCAGGAAAGCACTGGAAGGTATATGCATTTGCAAATTACTTGTTCTTTCGTTGCAATTTTAAGTTAACAAGAGTCTCCTCAGTCTTTCCATTTGATCAACATAATAACCTATGAGGTGGACAAGGAAGGTCCTGTTAGCTCTACTTATTTTAATGGATCAACACCCAAAGGACCTGGGATTTTTTCTTTTAACTCTTCCTTGAGTAAAAACAAGTAAGCCACAGAAAGATGTGTTCATGTTTCCAAACTGGAACAGTTAAAGAAGACTATCTAATAAGAGACCTATGCCTAAGGTATGGTAAGTTAGGATGCTTGGGACAGACTATATGGCTGAAGGGAGAGGCTGCAAGTGGTAACTCAGGGGGACATCAGAGGAAAAGGATGAGGGTGTCAGCACCTAAGCACATTTGGAAAGCTGAAAGCAAAAATAAATACACAGATACACAAACACAACCTATCTGGCCAGACAGAGAACAGCTAAATCATGACTTCCCTCCCTTTAAATATATATGCCTCAGCCTGTAATTGTTGCCCTTTTATGGACTTTTCCATTTTTCTTTTCTCCTGCCTTCAAAGGCTGCTCTTTTGAACTGCAGGACACTGGATGTTCAAGAAAATGGATACTGGCCATTGAACCATCATTCCTTTATACAATCACCACATCTGAGAGAGGAAATACCTAATACAGTTTGGCCTGGGGATAATGAAAAATTATTTCAAAAAAAGTCGTTTTTTTTTTTTTACTCATGAGCTAAGTCTGTTTCACACAGTCCACTAACCTACTTTCTGCTTTGAAGTAGGTAGTATTGGATACTCCACTCTCGTCTTCCTAGGTTGAAAGCTGTATTCCTCTCTCATCTTTCCCACTGCATCCCCAACCCATTGCAAAGTGCCCGACGACTCCTAACTAGGACCCCAGTAATGTTAATGGAATACATTGTTGAATTATGTTTCACCTTCTCAGAACAAAAATGCATTCTTTTTCACATTACATAGATTGAACCTTAAAAATGTATGCACCTGTTCTATGACAACTTCAAACAAACTAGGTGAGCTTATTTCCACCCTGAAAGGCAACTGAGCTATGCAATTTAAGTGAATAATCTGGACTGTTTAAGGGTAATAACTGTAGGACTGATGCTGGGGCCCATATTATATGTCCATGCTCACTGAGGACTACTCCAATAAGATGTTCCATAATCACACAGCATACCAGAACCCTAAATCAAATCTCCCCCCAAATTTAAGTAATAGAATTGAGACCTGTTTGACTGAAAATGTACTGGCCATCAACCACCAAATTACTGTATTCAGTGTTTCTAGTTCAAAACATTTTAGAGCTGCCAAGAACACCATAAAAATAATAAAACTTTGCCGTTTAAAGCACTTTCTAAAACATTTTTATATTTAATTCATTAAACACATTACATCAGTGGTTCTCAACCAAGAGTGATTTACTCCCCTCATAGGACATTTGGCGATGTCTGGGGACATTCTGGTTGTCACAACTGGTGGGGGAGGGATGGTGGCATGCTACTGGCACCTAGTGGGTGGAGGCCAGGGATGATGCTAGCCATCCTACAACACACAGGACAGCCCCCCACCACAAAGAATTATTCACTCCAAGATAAACAGGGCCAAGTTGAGAACTTGTGCATCAGAATAACAACTACTTGCAAGGCATATGTTGTGCTGAATGCTGAAGAAGTGCTGGTGGACGAGAGATGGCTTCTGCTTGCGGGGCAGTCCAGCAAGTGATGAGAACCAGCAGGTAGCACTGATAACAGTCTGTGATAAGCGCTGTGACAGGGGTGTATACAAAAGTCCACCAAGAGCAGAAGCAACTGCTTCAACCAGGAGGTCAGGGTACTTCACCAGCAGTGACTTTCCAGCTTGAATTTGAGAGGTGACTTCATCAAGTACAAGAGAGCACTGCATACTAGCCAGAAGAAATCATATATGTAAAAGCAAGCAAGGATCAAACTGAAGGACCCTAACAACACCAGCATTGTGTACAGGGCTACCAAAGCCAGACATTAGCATGGTGTATCTCCCTGGAAGGCCAGTCTCACATGAACAGGAGGAGAAGTACAGGTAAAGTGATTTTTATGGCATCAAAAACAAATATCAAAAACACAGGTATATGGAGCAGAATATAAATTTTGCATGATTTTTTTAAAATATCACCAGAAGTTGCTTTGTTAGACTTGTAATGCTAAGGGTTGCTCCCACCCTCAGGAATATTTTGGGGACATTAGAGCAATGGCAAACGTTCTAAAGTAATTCATTCCATGTGTCTGGAGCACAAAGAGGATGCAGGTAAAAAGGGGAAGGTGGTGGCTCCGGTGAGAAGTCAGGCTGGATGGTGTCATGTGAACAATTCTTCTAGGCTATGTTAATGCAGTCTGTACCTCTTTTGGGCAGGGCAGAGGCAGTCACTGGAGGCTTGCAGAGGAGGAAATGGCAAGTTCTCAGTGTTGGAAAAGCAGATGATGGGACAAAGGTTAAAAGGTGGTTAAGTCTAAACGAGGAAATGGCACAAAGGAGGAAGATTTCAGATATGAAGGCAGTAGAATCCACAGGATCAAACATTAGAGTGATAGAGAAGAAACTTTTCAGGCTGGGCAACCAGCAGGGGTGGAGGAGGGGGTGTGGCGGCAAGTAATGAGAATAGAAAATGGGGGGAAAAAGAGGTTTTCATGGTGGGGATAAAGGTGGTCTCAATCAAACCTCAAGACAACCCTGCAAATTATGTGAAATATGCATAGATAACAATCATGCCCAGTTTACAAATGAATTCAGCGAGGTCCTCAAGGCAGGTGGGCTTGCCTGGGATCACACACCCAGCAAAAATAAATGAATGGGGGAGATGGCAGCTAGGGCTCTCAGCTCCCAGTCTAGGTTCTTTCCACTCATGCTGTCTCTCTAGCCACATATTACAGTGATAACTAAACTTGATAATCATGATAGATCAGTGATGGCCAAATTTCCATTGGCTCTAACAGCCCTGGATAAAATTCTGAATTGGTAATATTAAGTTAGGAGCTTGTCTACTTCCAAGTAAAGCCCATTTTGACTTCCATATAAATCCAAGAAACAATTAACTGTGACTGTAAAAGTCAGGACAAATGAATTATTTTTCCTAACTCTTCTTTATCCAATACCTGTATATGATCAGAATAACTTCAAATTTTTATTTTTATAACTACATAAGCAATCACACTGGAATAAATGAAAATCCTAGCAATAAGTGTTAGCACCTGGATACATACCTACAGGTAGGTACTGAAGTGGCCTGTGTGAAAGCTGTAAGCACAAGATTAAGTACATAACTGATGGTCAAGAAATACCAGTGTTCCTTTCTACCTAGCTACCTACTACTCAGATACATACCTTCTTGAATATTTGGGGGAAAAAAAGATTAATAGCATCTCAGAGGATTTAAATTCTAAAACATGCTCCACAACACACATGAAAAATATTCAGTTCACACCAACAATATCATGTCTCAATAATAATGGCTGATACTGGGGGTGCCTGGGTGGCGCAGTTGGCTAAGCATCTAACTCTTGATTTCAGCTCAGGTCACGATCTCACAGTTCATGGGATCGAGCCCCATGTCAGACTCCCCACTGACAGCACAGAGCCTGCTTGGGATCTTTTCTCTCCTTCTCTCCTTGCTCTTCCCCCACTCACTCTCTCTCACTCAAAACAAATAAACTTAAAAAAATTTTTTTTAAATAATAGCTGATACTGTTTATGCAAAATCATTGTATGCCAGACACCAGGCCAGGAATTTATGTGATTTATCTCATTTACTCCTCATTATATGACTTAGAACTATTACTATCCTGGTTTTACTTACAAAGAAACAGGCTTGTAAAAGTGAGGTCATAGAGGCCTGTAAACCAGGACATGAATCCAGATCTAACTGATTCCAGAATGCATGCTCTTAACCAGAAGGCTTCCTGCTTCCCCCCAAAGACTCTATTATCCTAGAACACAGATCAGGGCACATCAAGTTTCTACATTCTTGTCACCTTCCCTTGAACTTGACAGACATGTAATTAGTCCATTGTCTTAAATCAAGTGTAGCAACTCACACAGGAAATGGATTTCCATTCATAGCTTTAAACAATGTCAACCCGAGTTCATTTCACAGCAGTCCTAAGCCGCTGACCATAGCCACCAAAATATTACCGCATCATTAGAAAAAGTGGGTCCCTTGCCCATGAACACAAATGGAAAAGGCAGCCCTTTCCCACTCTGTTCCTTCCTTTGATCTTGTCTACCTCTTATTTTTGTGGCTTTAGCTTCTCATCGCTTCACTAAAAATGGAGTACCTCTTTTTCTCATGATATATTTTCATGTGGCAGAATCACAGCAGAAACTATACAAGTGTATGTGATGTAAAGATCATCTTTCTTTGCTAGCCAGGGGAAATGCTCAAAAACTAAACAAAAAAAATTAAGATGGGTCTGACATAGTTGACTCACTCCATTGACTAAGTAAAAAAATGAATGGTCTGGAGCCTGAACCTTGGGAGGGGAGGTCTGGATTAGGATCTCAACTTGCCACTTAGCCTACTGAGGAAGCCTGGGAAGGCAAAGTGCTTCTCTGAGTCTTGGTTTCCTGATCGATAAAGTGGAGACACTGATACCTACCTCCTGTGATACACGTGAGAAGTTAAAGACTGTGAATGTGAAATGTTTTCATGTATGCCCATTACAGCAAAGCTCTCGGGAAGTGAAAACTTCTACGCTAAAACAAAACAACAAAAACAAAAACAAACACCACAACCTCCATATTTTTTCCACCTAGAGTGCAGAGTAACTATAATAAAAGATAGAGGACAGCTGTCTGAGCAGGCGTGCCCCTCTTGCGAGAAAGTCCACCAGTGGCTTTCTTCGTTTCCCAGAACCCCACCTGGATATACTGACCTGGGAGAGAGGGCATTCTTTGGCTAATGTGCTCTGGTTCATCTCTTTGAGCAGTTCCTTTAAGGCATTGCGGACTGTGGCATGATTCCACTGCTCCGCAGGCAAGTCTTCCAACTTCGAACAACTGGGAAACAGAGCAAGAATGAACACCATGCAGACCTCAACAAAGGGCCCTGGCTGCAGGGGGTTCTGAGTGTGGCAGTTGCTCCTGGGTCCTGTGCCAGCAATAGGAAAAGTGCTAAAGATCAGGGTCCCGTGTGGGCCCTACATGAGGGAAGGAGAGCAAAACTGCTTCTCTAGGACTTGGACAAAGCCCCACTCGGTCTCTCTAAGAAAAATAGTCACTTCAGATATGAAGAACTGTTAACGATTTAAAATATGGCTTTTCCAATCTGTTGATGGGAATGGCATGGCAGTGTGATTACAAACTTCCACAATACAAGTTCAGTTATTGGACATCCCTAACGTTAAATGTAAACAAATGTTCCTTTCAATTCAAAGCGTGAAGGCTCACTCTTCACTCTCATTGAACGATTCAGAGATGTTGCTTTCCTAACCAAAAAATAACTTTTAAGATAGGACACTAAAGCATTCCTAGGCAAGGATGGGGATGTTGGGTCCCCATTAAAGTACAGATTCTCCAAAATGAGCAAATTCAAAACCCTTACACTAAAGGACAACATCTCTTAAACCATATGACTTATAGGCACTTTACAATACAAGACTCTGCAGAGAACCTCTAGATTGTTTAGAGGCATAACTTGCTCTGGATGCTGTACCTGAAAAAATAAAATCACTTCCAGAACCTCTGCAGGCCGCAGAGTGTGCTTCTTCGAGGCAGCCACCAGAAAGGGAAGAAAAAGATGCCCAGTGCCAGCACCTTCCTGGGAAGCCTGCTACACTTGCACAGAAGTCAGCCCTCAAAACACAAACCCAAAAACAGCAGAAGTGTTTATTCTTCAAATTGTATGTGCTAAGTGTTTAAACAGAGAACCCATTAAATTAGGGGCTGTGGAAAGTTCCCCTTTAAGGGCCACAGATTTTTAATGATTTATCAAGCTTCCCCTAGGTTACCACTTCACTGCTTCTGAAAACAAAACATAAAACAGTTGGAATGTGGACTATAAAGATGCCTGGTGAAGGGTCCCTCCTCTCTCTCCTTTTTTTCTCATTTCATCCAGTGTCTAGAAATCAACCAAGACAGGACGTGCTAATCTCTGCAGTGACTCTCTGAGTGACGGAGCAGCTCCACGAGTGCGGAAGGGCAGATGTTCAGAGACACCCACCTTTGTAATTGGATTTTCAACGTCACAACATGATAGACATCTTGCAGCATGTCGGCCACTGTTGCGTCGGGGGCATCTGTCACATAGCTGAGGGGGAGAGGGTTCCACCTCCCCAGCTTGATTATTCCTGCAAAGAGAAGAAAAACATAATAAACACATTTCTGCTATTTATTAAACCTTCTCATTGTTTGTTCAATGTTAAGAAGGTCATTCGATAGTCAACATTCAAGGCCCATTCAGAGATATTTTACAACCCAGTGCAATAACCTATTTCTTTCTGGCCGACAACTGAGTTAACTATACAGGAAGATGAGAATGAAAGGATTGAGGTTTAATCATGGACAATCAGTTCTTTTATGTTTTCCTGTTTCTTAAATTACTTAGAAAACCATACGGATACTTCCTTCCCCCAAAGTCTTGTTTCACATTCTAACTTAAGACTGATGCTAAATATACCGGACTGCTGATTTCATAGACAAAAAAAAAAAAAAAAAAAAAGCAAGCCTTAAGTAAATATAAGATTTGGTTTTGAATTGTACAAGAAAATTCCTGTGTGTGGGCTCAGCACACACACAGTCACATCCTGACTGTGGTGTGATCCCCAGTGCAAACAGCATTTGGAGCTGATGAACCAGTTAGAGTTCACTTCCAGATTCGTGTTTCACCAGGCAGAGGGGTTATTTTCCAATAGCACAATGACTGACCACAGATCAGAAATAGCAGAGATGCCTTCAGCTTCCTTTTTTTTTTTTTTTTCAATTTTATTCCTCTGCTCTTTTTAGAGTGACAATGGTTACCATTTCCCTGTGGGTTTCCTGCTGCATATGGTAAACATGCATGACAATGGAGAGAGAATAAAAATCCTGGTCAAACTTACACTATATAGAGCAGTGATTTTAGGAATACCCTTGTGACAAGAAGATTCTTCCGATAGCTTCAGCAACACGTGGTGAAAATGCTAACTTAGTCATAAGATGGACGCATCTTATCTGGTCCATATATCTGTGTCCATAGGGCACATATAACATTGATGAAGAAAAATAAAGAAAAGATCAAGAAAAACCCATTTCACAAACACAGAGGGACAAAAATTTTATTTGTATGCTGTGAAAAGCCCAATGGTCCCCAAGGTGTCAGAAATTGTCATACATACATTCCACTAAAACAGTTGTTTTGGTGAAAGAAAAGAAATAGAAATTTTTGACAATACAGGTGGGTCCAACTACAGTGTTCTTTCAAAATATTTTTTATCATCAAAGACAGAGAACACCTGTATACCCAAGTGAACTTTTAAAAGCTTCGCGAAATGATGCTTTATAGCTCTGGGGTAAAATTCCAATAATAGGAAATGAACTTTCTGGTCAGGGCGTGTCCTGTCCAAGATGAAATCAATGAATGCGCAATGCTTGACATAATGCTTGAAAACAGGGAATAAACAGAACAAAAATATTAAAATGATGCACTGTTTCAGTATTAAGATTTAACAATCTGGTGCTGAATATGCTGCAGTATAAATAGTGCCTGGACTCAGATCCAATAAAGTAACACAGCTCTCATTCATAGTACCGTATGTCTCCAGTTCTGGCTCCTTAAGTCACATTTCACTTGCCAAGAAAAGCTGTTTTCTTGTGGGGATAGTTTTCCTAACATTCTCTCTCATGACAATGAAAAGTGCACAGCAACGCAGCATAAAGCAGTCTCGTGAAATGAACATCCAGGGCTCACTGGACAAGCACCCATCAGAGCCTGGGTCTGCTTCCTGGCTTCCTTTACTCTTTCTGACATTTGAAAATACTAAAAAAGATAACACGCCACATGGCTAACATATTTCCTTTTTAAAAAATCACTACATTATTTTAAATCCCTTTCAAAAAATCATTATCAAGATAGCCCATGAGTTGAGTATAAATTGACCATGGTCTAAAGACACAGTATTTTGTCATAAGCAACTGGAGGGGAGAAAAATGAAGTCAGCAATTGTGCCCTATGATAGACATGACAAGTGGAGGAAGCCGATTTCGTGGGTATTTTGGTGACTAAGAAGACAAAGGTAACATGAAGCAAATGACTCTGGAAGTTGTCATTGTGCAGTGCACAACTCTAGGGGAGGTTCACCCATTCTGCAGTGTGTATGTCACTGCTCACTCCTTTTTCTTGTTGAGTAGTATTCCACGGGAAAAATATGCCATAATCCAGTCAGACACACAGAATATCTCTGTAAGATTTAATTTATATAAAAATACAAGAACAGGCAAGACTACAGGACTAACCTATGGGATTGAAGTCAGAAAGCGGTTACCTCTGGACGGCAGGGGCAACTGACTGGAAAGAAACATAAGGGGATTTTCTTGGTTTGGCTGGTGGTTGCATGGGTATAAAAATTGTCAAATTCATCAAATGCAACGCTTAATATGCATACATTTTACTGTATGTAAATTGTACTTCAATACAAAAAAGGGTATTGGGGGAGGGATCTCTGCAGGATATGATAGACAAATCACTCTCATGGAAATTAGGTAATCTAATCTCCATTTAGGTAAATTCTACCTCCCCCCCCCCCCCCCCCCGCCCCCCACCTTGATGAGCCGGAAGAAGACTTGTCTGGGCTGGAATGAGGCACACACAGGTGTCTTTGCAACACTTAATACCTCCACAGAGAGCAGCTGCTACAGGTTGGTTTCTGCATCTTGAAAGAGAGCTGTTGAGGCATGCTACATTCAGGCAATGGGAAGTGGCACGTGCTCCTTTCTCAACCATATTAACTCACCTGCATGGTCCCAGAAGTCACGTTCTTTGCTCTACTATCTACCAGGGTCAGTGCATGCAAGGTCTGCTGGGACAGCCATGTCCAGAAGGCTGGTCTCCTTGGAGTACCTCTTTTTCATAAGCCTTCCCCCCAAACAGGCACTTTGTCTGATGCATTAACCCTCTTTGGAAATACATTCCTTAGATACAGTCTTCCTTCCCCAATATAAAATAGATAAAAATATTACTTGGGCTAGAAGTCAAATGTTAATTGAGGAAATCAAACTGGGAAGCAGTATAACAGTGACTAAGAATGCAGGCTTCCAAGTGAAATTGCCTCGGTTCACACCCTGGCTCTTCCACGTGCGATGTAACCTCAGAAAGTTACTTAAATTTCTCCATACCTCAAGCCTCTCTATATAAAACGGAACAACAGAAGTAGTGGCCACTTTGGAATACTGTGAAGATTGAATGAAAAGCCCTGACTTAGTACAGAGCCTGGATATAATTAATCTCAACAATTGGCTGTTTACAGTAATTATTTAGACATTTTTAACGCTTCTTTAAAAAAAGACATTGTCAAGTTATTTTTACAAATGTTGACTCAAAGTTCTTTTTTTTAATGATTTCATTATTATCTTTTAATCTTTAATTGGGTCATAGGCCTGTAAAAGACGCTCATTATTTTTTAATGTTATTTATTTATTTTTAGAGAGACAGAGTATGAGCAGGGGAGGGGCAGAGAAAGGGAGAGAGAGAGAGAATCCCAAGCAGGCTCTGCACTGCCAGCACTGAGCCTGACTCAGGGCTCCAACTCACAAACCATGAGATCATGACCTGAGCCAAAATCAAGAGCCAGACGCTTAATCAGCTGAGCCACCCAGGCACTCCAAAGGCCCTCATTATTTTAAATCAAAAAGGGAGACTGCATATGAATTATGTCTCTCCCCTCCTGTCCTATCTTATTCCACCCCTCCTCCCCTCCCTACTCATTTCTTCCATCCTTGCTCTTCAGTGCCTCCTTTCCTTCCACCCATAAGTAGGTTCAGATCTCCCCTACTTTAAAAGTAACAAAAACATTACAACAATCTCTTTCCCTTCAGTCTCTCATTTTTTGCACCACCAGATACATCGGAAGTGCATCTCCAATTCTCCATCGGACCTTCACCCCTAGATATCTATTTTCAAAACTCCAAGGGAAATGAAGTTCAGAAGGGTTGCATTACCATGGGTGGTATCACCAGGCAATCACTAAAACCAGATTCACTTCAAATACCATGCTCTCACTCTTCTTAGAATCCTGTAAATCACAATGGTTCAGGTATGAGGCACAGAAAAGACTGGAAAACAGCCTGGTTCCAACTTTGGAAGGCCTCGAATGCCTGACTCAGTAACACACTGTGTAGGTCAGAGGTCAGGAGCAAGTCCTAGAGTTGGTGCAGGCTCCTTTGCCTGGTAGCTATGAGACTTTGAGGAAGTTGTGTAGTCTCTCCAAGTCTCTGTTTGCATTATCTGTAAAATGGGGATAAAACACTGTCTGCCCTTGAGGGGTGCCACAAGGCTTTAAGTGAGAATGAGAATTTAGCACTGGGGATTGACCCACAGTGAATGATTAGTAAATATTCGGGGAAAATAGATCCTCGGGAGTTTTTTAGTGTAGATGTAACATGACCAAAGCAAAGTGATAGGAAGATTAACCTATAGTGAGTGCAGGTGGATTAAAAGAAGGCACCATTCTAAGAAGGGAAAAGAGCTGAAAAGTCCAGACAAGTGTGTCTAAATATAACCACTAGCAGCCTCTTCCTAGCTCCCCCCCACTGGGATACAGACCCCACTGACTGTTACAGTGCAGCAAAGGAGCATGAGGAAGAAACAACAAGCCATGTACCTCCTGGGGAGATCTGACTTGCAGTGCTGGAGAAAAACTGCATAACTGTAAGTATACGAATAGAATTGTCAAACCTCATGCTTTATGATTAGGTTTTACAATCCCTATCTGAAAAGTGAGAAAAACTTATGATTCAATTAGATAGTGGTATATGCATGCGGTGCACATGTGTGCGTGCACACACACACACACACACACACACACACACACACACACCCCTCAAGCCCAGCCAGGCATATAGTAAATGCTCAATAAATGACAGTTCCCATTTTTTCCCCCGAATACATTTCACACTCAGTCTGAGTACGGATCCCCAACATTCACTTCAGGAAATCATACACATTCTTCAAATTCTCCTTGAAAATAATTCCAACCCTGATCAACCAAGCCTTTTCTCTACATAGCATTGCAGGAAATATTCTTGGTCAATCTGTGTATCTTATAAAGAATTTACTTTATCATAATACCCTTTTATGTTACTTTACAGTTTGTGAAGTATTTTTTTTTTCAAAGCATTAGTTCATTTTCATGAGGACAGCAAGGGGTTAGTGTTATACCTGGATGTGAGCTGAAGAGTGACTTTTCAAGCACATCAGTGGATGACAGCCAGGACTAGGTCTGGGCTTCATCTGACAAGTTTTCTAGCTACTGGACCAAAAACCTTTCTTCTCAGCTCTGCTTATGTGCCAATGTTCACACATATGATGGGCCTCTGAAGAGTCTGATCAATGGTTCATCCACAGTCACACATCAGACAGGGACTTGATATTTAATGTTAAACAACAGAATATGTAAGACCAACGAGCGAACAGGTGACAAGCACAGAAGACTGAAAAGCCAGCTACACTTGAGACTTCTCTAGAAGAAAACGATCTCCCACGACAGTGCCATTTCAGAGACACCATTTCCCAAGTCTGTCTTTCCTATTTCCAAGGAATTTATCATCTGCAAACATTTGCAAAATACCTGGTGCTGAGGACTATTACAGATGCAGTTTCAAGGTCTTTGAGTCACAAATTATGGGACTTTATTTGGGGTTTTAAATTCATAAAAATGTTAATGTGACTGAATCGAGCACAATATAATAAATAAAATTGTTTCTATCCAGACAAGTCTGCTCGCTAAAATACAAAGGATCTACACACTCTTTGTACAATGCCTTTAGACCAAATGACAAAATTCAATTGTAGGTAAATTCCCATTACTGACATAAAATTAGGTTGGAAATGGAGGCAATTTTTGTCTAAAATTAAAAAGATGCAGTAATGGAAACCAGTTTTTTTTTACTCTCCCGATGGAGTATTCTGCCAGAGTCAAAGAGTTGACCTATCTCAAAAAGAAATCTCAAGAATGCTCTTTGTGTTCACATTTGTTATTTTTATCAGTTTGTAACCTATCTCACAGAATCCACATATTCTTCTCAGTGGAAGCATGCTCCATATCATTGGTATTATTTACCTCTAACTCTATGAAAAGAAGAATGGTGATTAATACACGGTATAGTTCATCAATATTTGATTCAAGTTTTCAGAAAGTCAGTCACTTCTGGGGATAAAATAAAATGTAGTGATAATACAATATAATCAATCAAATAGAAAATTTGTACTAACCACAAATCATCCATTCATTCAACAAATTTTTCTTTTGTTTCCCCAGCACAATTCACTATGATGCAAAGACAGCCCTTATACACACTATCCCTGTAATTACGGAGCTCACAATTGAGTAGAAAAGCTTATTACCACTGTATATATAGCTAAGTGAAACCACTCTTAAATTAAACCAAAGAGATAGCTTTTACTCCCCGTGCCTCAAAAATGAGAAATATTTACTTCATGAGGGCCTGCGACAGATTGCCCGGAAAGAACATGAGGATAATTCTCGTGGTTTGCCATGGCACATAGATGGTGCTGATAGAACAGTTATACATTGGGGGTACTCTAGAATAAAGCCCACAAGTCAATCTATGAGACAGATACACGAAGCCAGCACGATATCAGCAGTATTCTTATAAAACAGCCCAATAAATAATTTTCTTGTATTCTAGGTGCATTTTAACATTAAAGCAAAGTGAAAATTCAGCATGGGAAAAAACGAGACATTAGCTTTAATATCTAAAAGCTGGGGCTTACATACCTCATAACTCCCTGCAAGAGATCTCAGCAAAGGAGCATCAATAAAAACCCCAACCTCAGAGCTAAGCCTTGGGGCTTCTGATTCACAGTATTATTTCCACAATACACTAACTGCTGATGGAGCCCCTTGTAAAAACGGGAGAACTCATGACGTTGATTGCATCAGTTTATCCTCCTCGGTGGCCGTGTCCCTGTGGTACAGCATATAATTTTCTGTTGTTCAGCTATGCTTTGTTAAAGAAATTAAAAACTGTCTGTGCCATATAAGAACATAGAATTATTTATCCATAAATCAGTTCACACGAAATCACTACCCAGCAGTATGTAATAACTCAGCCTGGGTTTCTAACCTGGGCCTGACAGTGGTATATCATCAAATTGTAACAGCATAAAGGCATAAATTGTAGCTATTATTGTTAAACCTGTGGTGGGAATGACTTCTCAATGAGGAAAGAAAAAAAAGGCAAAACAAAGATGGTTTCTGAAGTGTCCATGTCTTCTTTTGTAATGCATGGCTTAGCTACACCCCAATAAAATTTACTGGAACTTTTCTACACCTTCTGCTTAGCTTTTATTTTTTTATTTTTTTTTAAAGTTTTTATTTATTTTTGAGACAGAGAGAGACAGAGCATGAGCAGGGGAGGGGCAGAGACAGAGGGAGACACAGAATCTGAAGCAAGCTCCAGGCTCTGAGCTGTCAGCACAGAGCCCGACGCGGGGCTCGAACTCACGGACCGCGACATCATGACCTGAGCTGAAGTCGGACACTTAACCAACTGAGCCACCCAGGCGCCCCTCTGCTTAGCTTTTAAAGACTATCTGTATTCCCAATGTTTTGCGTTGGGGTAAAAGTTAATGGAAAATGAAATAGCATTCCTCTGGCATTCTACATTATTTCAGGTACCATTATAACTTACACGAATTAATGAAACCTCAAAACATACTTGTCTGGGAACCTACAATACACTTAATCCCGTGTTTGTAATAATACAAAAGGAATCAACAGACAAAAATAAATAATTCAACAATTCAGAAGAAATGTTGAAGCCATATTGTTATATAAATGTATCTAAAAATCAATAGATACACACATGCACATGCACACACACATGCTGAAAGCTCTACCTGGAGCAATTCAGGCATTATTGACAAACACAAACAAGGTGGGGTTTTTATTCTTTAAGAACATTAATTTTTATTCTTTTATTCTTTTTTTTTTTTTAAGTTTTTTTATCTATTCTGAGATAGAGAGAGAGCGTGTGATCAGGGGAGGGGTTGAAAGAGGGGAAGAGAGAGAGAATCCTAAGCAGGCTCAGCACTGTCAGCATGGAGCCCTTTATGGGGCCCAAACCCATGAACCTGTGAGATCATGACCTGAGACAAAAATCAAGAGTCGGACCCTTAACCAACTGAGCCACCCAGATGCCCCTAACTTTTATTCTTAAATCATACCTGTATCTTTCAGGAGACATTATTATCAGGAACATTATTAGCACTAAACTCTGAAATATGGGGTGCCTGGCTGGCTCAGTGGGTAGAGCATGAGACTTTTGATCTCAGGGTCATGAGTTCAAGCACCATGTTGGGGGTAAAATTTACTTTAAAAAACAAACAAACAAACAAACAAACCCTGAAATATGAATTCAGAGCATTTTCTCAATAGACTATAGTGATATATAGCTGTCTACCAATCTTTTCCGGAGCTGATCACCTCCTTCTGCTACAGAAACATTCTACTTGAAAAATATATACAGTACCATTTGGTGCCTTGTAATTCTATACATGGTTTTTACATTTCGCAGCATAAAGATTTTGTCTCCTGTAATAGATGCTGCTTCACATTTGGGAAACGTTATGTTATAACCCTGACTTTTATTAGATTATTTAATATAAGCACTAAGTAACTAGACTAAATTAATAAAGACCCTATTTAAAAAAAAAAAAAAAAAACAGAAAGAGAGAGAACAAGATTATTCCACAAATTAAATAAAACTTTCTGAAGTTGGTATTTTAAAAACCTTTATTTAATTTTCAAAATTCCAATTCTTCTGAAAAACAGCCAAAATATTGGTCAGGATATGAAAAAAATATGGTTGGCATTTAGTTATTTGTTTCATAAGAGTGCCATTCAAAACTATTACATGGGGAAAGAGGACAAATGAGAAAGAAAAGTGTTAGAAGAAATTATTTGGGATCAGTTCTAAGCTTCTGACACTGGTTAAAAATTACTTCATCTGGCATATATTTTCTTATTATTGTTCTCAGTTTAATCACTATCTAAAAGAGTTTCAAATTAAAGGATTAATTTTGGCAGGTAACACAACCTTCTCTTTTTTTTCTCCCTTCTCTTCAGGAATACATTTGCATAAAGAAATTTCCCTCTAGCACTTGTCCCCCTAAAATATCTTCAATAATGGAAGGCACAAGGGAAAACATATACTCTGTTAAACATACTTTGCTACATTCTAGCAGATGCTATTCATAACATGTTTAGCCAGTGTTTCTGCATCCTCTGGGGTAAGAAGTATCCACTGAAGATCTAAAAATACAGTTGCTGCACATATTTCCCATCCTAATTAATTACATGTACTCTTTTCAGATGGGAGCTCCAATCTTGCAGTAAGTTTTCCCGATGACCTAGCTTCCCATCACTGGACTCAAGACCTTTGGAAACCCTATCAACTGCATGCTCCCAATTATATATTCCAGAATTGCTCCTCAGGCATATTCTGTTTCCTATAATTTAAGGTTACATAATATCTGATCTTAAGGGCAATATTATGATGGCATGTTGATTATCAAAGAAAATGCTGCCATATAATATGCAGAAAAACATATACTCATTTATGTTGTACATTTTTATTCATGTGCCAACTAACCTGATTTCACAGTAATTTGTTAAGGAACTTTAAGACATGGAAGCAAATATGACTGTAACTATTACGAAATGGCAACTGCTTTTGGTTTGAAGGCTTTTTGTTTTGTTTTGGATCCTTTAAGAACATTTTAATAATTTTTACTTTCAATACATCTTCATATAGACTCTACCATTACATCTTTTTTTTTTTTAATTTGTTAATGTTTTATTTATTTTTAAGAGAGACAGACAGTGCAAGTGGCAGAGGGGCAGAGAGAGAGGGAGACACAGAATCCAAAGCAGGCTCCAGGCTCTGAGCTGTCAGCCCAGAGACTGATGCGGGGCTCAAACCCACAACCGGCGAGATCATGACCTGAGCCAAAGTTAGATGCTTAACCAACTGAGCCACCCGGGTGCCGCTACCATTACATCTTATAATGTACATGGTTTACAGGTTTCAGAGAGCTCACCTTCAAGGAAGTTCTGAAAATTCCCTGATTTCCACACTTGTGGGAAATGAACTATTTAAAGACAGCAAACCACACTTTTAAATATGGCACTACCATTTTAATGGCTCCGATACAGAAGCCAAGGATCCTATACAAAGGTGCTTGCTCATTAGGCAAATTTTTGTAATGTTTATTATTTATTTTGAGAGAGAGAGAGCATTAGCAGGGAAAGGGCACAGAATGGGGGGAGGGAGAGAATCTCAAGCAGGCTCTCCATTGTTGGCACAGAGCCCAACACAGAGCTTGATCTCACAAACTGTGAGATGAGCTGAGCTGAAATCAAGAGTCAGATGCTTAACCAACCGAGCCACCCAGGTGCCCCTAGGCAAATGTTTTTTGAATCAAATCCAAAGTAGATCAGCAGTCACAACATACATGGTGATGAATAATGACAATGGTCTATCTGAGCCCCCTAAAATATTTAGCCATGTTAGAAAAATGCCATATGAATCAATGGGCAACTGAACCATGGTAGAGACCTAGCAATCATTCCTGACAAGATGCCTAGTTATCCCATGATAGCTAGGCCGACAGCTGGAGATGACGACCTGGAGGGTAGGTGAAGGTCAGAAATTGATTATTTTTTCCCCCAGGACTTTGCAGTTTAGGGAGCACTATGCTATTGAGAGTGGTCAGATTAAGTGAATGGGTTCTAAATTCATCCCTAGAGCAGTTGTGGGCCCCACCCTGACTTCTAGAACATAAAGCTCCAGGGGTAGATCCCGGGAAATGCTGAGGATGAACCAAGTTTGAGAAGCACTGCCCAAGATGTCCAGTAAAAAGCATGAAACAAATCAATCCACTGATTTTCAAGAGAAGGGCAAACAGATCACAAGATTCCCAGGTTCCTTTTTTCCAATTTATCAGCAAATATTCTCATACTTGTCAAGTATAGTAAGTGAAGAGAAAGGAGAAAGTTATGGCATATGAGAAGAAAAAAATGGGGTCAGGACTACATTGTAACAGTTTCTTTTTAAATTTGCAGGATTTGGCACAGGCCGAAAGGTAAAAGCAGAAGAAAATGGTTCCCCATCTATGCATAAACTCCGGAACGTCTTTATCTTATTTGAACTATATACCACCAGAAAGCAAGGGCCATGTCATTAACTGTTTTATACAACTCTAGCTACAGCCCCATACGGTACAGCAGTCAAGTATCAAGAAAGCCACTTTGTTGGAAGAGCAGCAGACTGGGATCAGGAAATGTAGGGCTGGTCTTAGATCTGCCCCTGTCAGTGCAGTGCTGCAGCTCTGCACCTGTGGGCAGCCCATCTAACTTCCCTGGGCCCCTATTTTCTCTTCCATAAAATGGGAATTTAAAAGCAAAAACAAACAAACAAAAACCCACCACCACCAGTAATAAAAAATTCCTCTTGCCTGAATCACAAAATGGTAATTATAATAAAACATAAGCTAAACGCTGAAAATTATAAAGCATTGTATAAACATATGCTGGCATTCATGAATTGCAAGTTGACATAAGAGAAGAAACAACTGCATTTTTTTTTAGAATGCTTTTAAGGGAAAACTTCCTTTACTTAAGCAAAAACGTGAACCCTCTAAAATGTCACTGGCTAAGGTGGCAAGTCATCTGATGCAATCAAAAGAATCTGGAGCAAGTCACTTAATCCCTCTGAAGCCTCCATTTACTGTCTTCGGGAGATGCTGCCGTCTGGGAAGTGTCAGCAGTTCCATGTTACCACCCACATTCTACTGCACAGCATCCCAGAGATGGATGGATGGAAGGGTGGGTAGGTAGGTAGGAAGGAAGGAAGCAAGGAGGCAAGGAAGGAAGACAGAGGGGGTTGGGAGGGAAGGAGGGAAGGAGGCTGGGCCACTCTGCCATGATCCATGGGCAGCACTAGCTCACTTTGCAGGTTCACCCAATGTTCCCTACCAGGACTCTGTCCCCACCATCCTGCTAACCCTCACCAAGCAGAAAATTGAGCTCGTACACTCCTAGCACCTTGGATATCCAGGAAAACCAGCACAAGAGACATTCTAGACAGCGGCTGAAGACACAAAGAAAGGTCGGAGGGGCTAAAAAATCCTCAAATCAAACTTTCTCATGGAATCCATGCCACCCCCAGAATCTTACTGATGATGTCCCCCTTGTAGCTCTGACATTCTAAATCAAAACACCGCTTGAATACTTTGGGGCCCAGTAATGGTGGCTTTGATTACTGTCATTTTAAACACGCATTAAGCCTTCAAAACTGTGAAAATAAACTCAACATTGAATTGGTGGGTTGATTTTTCTTTCATTAAAATTCTACTTTTCTATTAAAAAAAATGGCAAGCACCCAGCTTTTTGTTTCTCAGGGAGGGCTCGTTTTTAAACTTTCAAAGTATAGTAAACAACTTCTAAATTCAGGATAATTGAAGGTCTGCCAGTTGGTGAACAAAACAACAATGGCTTTCATATCAACCAAAAAAGGGAACATGGCTCAATCAGGATTTTTTCCTAACTGAATATCATTTTGCCAACTGTACTTCTTACTAAAATAACAAAAGCTGCTGCCTACAGACTACTAATGGACTACTACTTGAATAAATACAATTATGTTCATTAGTTCTTTACATTCAAATTATTAGCTAAGAGTGACTTTCCCAGAGATTCTTTTTTAATGAAAGACAATAACATAATTGTTAGCACAAGATACTTTCGGATCAATTTTGTCCTTCCATAGCGCCAAAGAGAAGAAACAAATTGGTCACATGCTTCCACAAATAAGTAATTTCCTCATTAAAGATATATTTGTACAGATTTTTCTCGATTTGCAGTGGAGTTATGTCCCAACAAACGTACCATAAGTTGGAAATATCCTAAGTTGAAAATGCATTTACTACCAAACATTAGAGCTTAGCCTAGCCTACAGTAAATGTGCTCAGAACGCTTACACTGGCCTACAGTTGGGCAAAATCCCCTAACATGAAGCTTATTTTATAGTAATGTTAAATATCTCATGTAATCCATTGAATAGTGTACCGAGAGTGAAAACCAGAATGGCTGTACAGGTATACAATAGTGGTAAATGTGTCGGTTACTTGCCCTCGGGACCTCGGGGCTGACTGGGAGCTGCAGCTTGCTGTCATTTTTAGTTGCTCAATAGTGTATTATTATATTGATGTTATAATGATCCATTAAAAAAACTGGCTGTTTCTTTTATGCTTATCATGGTATTGCTATGTTACTACACTAGAAGAAAATAATTACCCAAATTATCCAATTAAATTATCAACCAAGTTATCACATTAAATTTAATTTATACCAGAATCAAATAATAAGTTATTAGCTTTTAAGTTCTGATACAACACTTTTCAGTATGATTCACAGTAAGTTAAACTTAAGTTAAATGCTCACAGACATTTGTTTACCAATTTGTGGTTCTTATACGCTTGGAAACATCTCAAAACCAGCCATAATCAATCAGGGACTATCTCATTCATCTGAATGCCCTAGCCTTGTGACTGACACTTAGTAGAGAAAGAACAGAACAGAGAAAGGAAAGGAAAGGAAAGGAAAGGAAAGGAAAGGAAAGGAAAGGAAAGGAAGAAAGAAAGAAAGAAAGAAAGAAAGAAAGAAAGAAAGAAATTCTTGCATAATATTATTGAAACATGATTATGTTCAAAGAACTATGAATCCAATAATGATTGCAAACTTCTTCCCCAGCCACATCTATGTGACATATAGTTTAAGCATTTGATCTGTATTTGTCAAGTAAAATAAAGAAATCAGAAGGAAGAGCTTTGTAATTCTCATCCCTGCTACTGAATTACTTGATGACACAAAATATTGGACTAGGGTGGTGCATGTAATAATGCTTATAATAAACCAGAATAAGACTCCTAAAAACAAATCTTTTCCTCATCCATAAAGCACTCCATGTGAAGCAGACTCATGTAAACAACTTATTCTGGTACTGTATTTGGGGCACAGCTACTTTCTCTGTCCTATTCATGATGATGTAGGCTATGAAAACTGTTTAATAGGTTTCTTGCCCCTCTATTGGCAAACAATAATTTGAGTTACAAAATGACATCACGTGAGATATCAGCCATGTTAAATACCCAGCAATTTTCAACATGGGCTTGATTTAGACAAGCATGACCCTGTTTTCTATAACAGTTTTTTATGCACCCAAACCTGGAGATAAAGCCCTAATTCTTTCTCCTTGAATTTCCAGTTCCTGCTTTGTTCATACAAACCTTTTATTCTTTTCCCACAAAATGCAGTCATTAGTATCAAAATATTTTTTCAAGATCTGCTCTAATAGAGTCATAAGAGATGCTTGAGATTTCCACATTTGCTGTCTCTATTATCTTTTTGGAAGACAATTACGGTTTCACCCCAGGGCATTCAAAATAACTGTTGCAATAATACAAAAATTCAATTGCCCAGAGTGGGTATCCTTATACAAATACTCATTCTGGACAATTTAAGGTACTTGCTTTTGCAAATGTAAGGCCTACAGATGTGTTTTACAAAAAGCAACAATAACATTTTGCATCTGGAAGGCAGAGGAAAATGACCTTTCAAAGTCACCACAGCACAAAGGAAAAGTCACAGTCCCACCCATCTCAGGAAAGCCCAAAGTACTCCAGGAGAAGAAGCCAAGTGACAGTGCAGAAATCAAATGCGCAGGCTAGTCTTCCTCATCGACACTGAGACACTTGCCCACGTGTAACCTGACCCTTAGTTGTTAGTAAAAATATCACCTCTATTGTTAACTTACTCCCAGCAAATACATTTCTGCTTTAATGGAAAAGAAGATCTGGGTTCACACTAATCAGACCCAACGGAAGGCCATATTAGCAATTTGGCAGGTGCCTGAGGGCCATACCTAATCTGCATAAAATGAAGCAGATTGCAACCGCCCTCATCTTTTTTATTTTTAAACTGGTTTTTGAAGCCGAGCATACATAAAATCTCAGAGGGAGAGACAAGGAGATGGTAGTGCATACATTTTCCCTCATGCCTTGATTTTCATTCTTTTTGTACAAACTATCTTCCTGAATGGCTATTTACTGAAATCAAGATAACAAAATAAAAGGTGCTAGGAAAAGGAGTAGGCAGAGATCACAAATGCTTTAAAAAAAAAAAAAAAAAAAAGGTCTTATATCTTGTAATAGATCTTCACAATTCTCCCTAGTATAATTTAAATCAGTTCGAAGCTGAATTCAATGTTCTTATATTGTATAAAGACATGCTAAATGGAACTATGCTCTGAATTTTGGAAACAGGCTGCAGCTAACAGAAATTATAAGACTAATAATTATTTGTAAACCTATGATCTGTCTAATGGAGAAAAACATTATATTAAGTATTACCATTATCATCTCAACACTGGTTTCTGCTGCTCATAGAATAATTTAAAGTGACAGTGCTCTTTACATCCTAGGAATTTATAACCAAAGTCATTACGTTCAAGACTGGGTGAATCTGAAAAACAACTCAGCAATAATGAATGGTAACGCAAGCCACCAAAATCTGGAAAAAGAAGAATAAATGCACAAAGGTAAGTGTATCAGACAATTTTTAAAAATGAAGTTAATGCAGACATGGAAGTCCCCAAAGAAAGCCATGATGGAAGAATTTGGTTTCTATTGCTTTAGAAAGACATGTATAAAGTGTTTAGCAGGATGCTAGGGAGCACAAGGATGTTACAAGAAAATGGTTCTACCTCGGAGAAGCCACATCATAAGTATTAAGGTCAGTAAGGTCAAAAATAGGAATGCCAGGTGGTTCTGAGGAAGAAGATAAGAGGATTTTGAAGTTGCTTCATAGGGAAATAAGAAGCCATTGTAGAACATTAAGAAATGATTGAGTAATACCAATCTATCGGTATCAACCAAAGGCAGGCACAAGCTTCTCTCGAGCTACAGAATCTAGGTCAGAGGAGACTGCTGCATAACCTGGACCATACAGGAACTAAACAAACACTGTTGCACTAGAGCGAAGAGAGGGTGTCCGCTGACCACCGTGGAAGGAACAACGCCATTTGAAGACAGGCAAAACAGAAAGGCAGGTATGCCCTAAAGTGAAAATGACTGGATTAGAATCCGAAGAGTGAGTCACATACCTCTCAGTCCCTCTCAGGCTCCGCCCAGTAAATAAGCTCACAAAGGTCTCCATCCTAAGGACTGTTGAAGGCATTAAGTGAGGTAATAGGAATTTGGGTTCTCTGTAAATCCTAAACTGCTGGCCAAAAGTATGTTGCATTGTTGTTGACATTATAAAGAGTAAATACAATGACAAAGAGTTTCAAAAGACTGATTTTTTTGTTTAGAATCTTAGAGTCAGGAGGACTTTATTTTCTCTCTGACAGTGAGTAAGAGTGAAATTTCCTAAAGAGCCAAGGAAATGTTCTAACACAGCTTGAGTGGTGATGAACAGCCAATCTTTGAACCTTTAAAGACAAAGATATAGATAAGATTTAACCAAGTAAAAAAATTTCACGTTTGACCAGGAAAAGACATACAATTATGGACTCTTAGGAATGGAGGTTATTTTGTAATTCCCTATATAGAAAAAAGGAAGACAAAATTCCAGTGGCTGTAAAGAACTTACATTGTTAAGTTCTTACTATGAGCTGAACACTTTATATTAATTTTCACAAAAATCCCATGACATAAATATGAGTGCTTCTGTTTTAGATTAGGCTAGATAACTTGCCTAAGGTCACAAAAATGTTAAATGGCAGATACCAGAAGGCAGGGTTGCCTGACTCCAAAGACCAGATTTCCCCACACACATATCATGGCACCTCTTATCTTCTGGAGAACTCCTTTTTAGCCTCTGAGATCCACATCAAATAATACCTCCAGCAGGAATAGAACTTTTCCTACCCAATCTCACTGCAAATATATTTATTTGGAAAGTAAATAGCTGCATAGTTCATGTGAAATCTCCTTTCTCTTTAAACTGAATGTTTCCTTTCAGTCATCCTTATAGCTCTAGCACTAAACTGAGCACCTGGCATAAAACAGGCATCCAATAAATATGCAGTGAATGAATCAACAGAATTTAAAGAGTCCAAGTTGCTACTGAGTAACTTGATACCAACTCTTTCACACTATGATTTTTATTAATCACCCCTACTCATTTATTGAGGGTCAACTATGAGTCAGGTAGAGCTGCCCTAGCTGTCTTACATCAAAACACTTATTTAATCCTCAAATTATTTCTATAAAGTAAGAATTATCCCCATTTCAAAGATTAAGAAATAGCAGCAAAAAAAGATTAACCAACTTGCTATAGATGCACAGCTTATAATAATACCAGGAATTAAGTGCCAATTTTGCTTCAAGCACAGCACTAGGATTTAACATATATTATCTCCTTTGATCTTCACAACAAACTAATGAGGTAGATGCTATCAACACATTTTGCAGATGAGAATACCAGGGGACAAAAAGGTTAAGTAGTTTCCCAAGATTACACAGCTAACAAACGGCATAACTACTATTTGAACTCGGGTTTTTATGACTCCAAAGCCCACATTCTTTCCACTATATCAAGATCCTTTCTACCATGTTGTGTTGCCTAAATCTATTTTAAATACCTGAGATAAGCACTTGAGATAAACTAAATCTCTAATGGACTATTTAAATCTAAGTTGGTCACATTTATTACATGAGTCGGTCAGAATTAAAAATAACATATCCCAGCCAAAAGAGGTCCAGGGATGTAGGCCTGATTTAATGAACTAATCAGTTGTATTTTGTTGGACCCCAAATACCATATATCGCTTTTGAACATAAAGAGCTGTGTAATACTAATATCCTTCAAAGGTATCATTACGTTTCACTCATTCATTTGTTTTAACATTTATGGGATGTTTCCCCAGATACTACCAGTACAGGGTGGTGAACCAGATTGGCTCAGTGCCTATGCTCAAGAAACTTAGAGTCTACCAGGTCTAACCAACAAGCAAAGATACAATTAAAAATTTAACAAGTGCCAGACATGAAAATAATAGGATGTTATGAGAAAGAATAATCAGGTTGTCAGGGAAAATGGCCCAAGGGATGAAAAGGAACATGCTTTGCCATGAGTGATGAAAAGAGGGTGTTGCGCCAAAGTGGGAAAAAGGATTCAAGATGCTTGTGGGAAGGGGAAGTGTGGTCAGTCTTAAAGAAGGCCAGCATGGCTGTGCACAAGAATGGGAGGCGGGGGCGTGGTGAAGGATGGAGGACAGATTAGAAATAACCTGTGCAGGTCACAGCAAGAGTGTTTAGATTTTACTCTGAATTACACAGAAAACCGGGGAAGGGTTTTAAAAAGGTGACTGGCATCTTTTGGTTTGTACTGAAACCACTACTCAGGCTACCGAGGGGCCACATGGGTGAGTTTGAAAGGACTTGGATCAGGAGTAAAAGGCAGAGAAGCCAGTTTAGAGGCTGTTGCGGTGGGGTAGGTGTGAAAGGATGCTAGACTGGACCCAGGGGAAGCAGTGGAAATGGAACAACTTAGACATTTCCAAATCTTCCCCAATCCAGTATCACAGAGCTCCTCCCATTAAAAAAAAAAAATTATACTGAGAAAACTATGATGAGGTTTCAAAGGTCCCGGGGGTGTTCTTCTATTTCCTAAGCAAGGTAGTGAGTACAGGGTGTTTATTTTATGGTTTATTCTTCAATGTTAAACATATACATTACTCATGTAAACATGGCATATTTAATAATGAAATAATTAGAGATTATGAATGCTATGAGTTTTAAATGACTACTGTATCTTAGAATACTCAGATGCAGCAGTCTTATAATTTCAGGCATCCTTTATAAATTCTTTGGTTGACCCGTAAATCGGACAATAAAGCTCTCTACCAGCCCAAATTCTCATGAAACAGGTATTTTCTAACCCCAGGTTAGCTGTAATAACAAGAAAACCGTAAGTTAAATTTAAAATCTAAAGTTCGGAAAATTTAACACCTTAAATATCAGTGAAAATCATGGATTTGTCAACTGGGAATATAATCTAGAATTTTAAAAAATATATTGTCCACTATCAATGAGCCATAGAAGGACATCCAGATGCAAAGATATTTATGAAAGACTTATCAGTGGGGTGCCTGGCTGGCTCAGTTGGTAGACCAGGTGACTCTTGATCTCAGGGTTGTGGGTTCAAGCTCCACATTGGATGTACAGATCATTTAAAAATAAAACCTTCAAAAAAAAAAAAAAAAACACCCTGATATTGTCAATTTCTTTAAAAACAAAAGTCATCAGTAAAAATAAAAAAAAAAAAAACTTAAAAAAACCTAAATGCCTAAAACAAATAGGATGGTTAAACAAATTATGGCATACCCACACCATCAAACATTAGGAAGTCATTAAAAATTAATGCCATGGGAAATATTTGTTATATTAAGTTAAAAAATGTTATATATAGATATAGTTCTGTGCCTATGAGGAGGAAGAAAAAAGAGACTACAAGGGATGGCAAAAAGACTATTAGTTAAGAGAAGAAATATCTTGGACCATACGTGACATCAAACAGGAATCTTACTTTATCATTCATACTGTTTTGTATTGTTCAAATTTTCTACAATGGGGGCATTTATTACTGTTAAATCACTGTGCTTTCCTTGCAAATTATTAAGCAAAGCAACCTACACACAAAAAAGAAGCTATTTGCATTCAGAAATCTCTGTTCTTTTATAAATTCCTGACTATTTTCAGATAAGAAACCCTCCAATTTAGAAACCTTTAGATAGAAATATGAACCGTTCTGATGTTGTTAAAAGGACACTAAACAAGAAAGCCCTGATTTTCAAAGTGGCTAGATAGGAACACCAACAAATTAAATCAACCTGGTCAGTGAGCAGAAATTAGGTCCTCTCCTACTCTTTCTCATTTATTCAGCTAACGTGTACGCAGTGCCTTCTTAGAAGGCAGGATACCACACCACAGGGGTATACGGAGAACCAGAAGGCAATCCCTACCAACAAGGGGTTTCTTACCACCTGGCTGGAAAAAGAGCAGGCAATTCAAGACACTAGTGACAAATCAGCAAGTAAATGATCCCCATGCAGGCTCCCAGGGAAGGCACAAAGCAAGGCTTCTGAATGCCACAGAGAGTTGTGCTGGATGAGTAACACTTCCTCTTCCGAAACACTAAAGAAGATCGCCAAAAGGGACAAGCAATGAAAGCAATGTCAATACCAAGACAGGGAAGGAGATTAAAGCACCCATGTGAGAGTCTAGCACTCCAGACTCCGGATATGGACCCGCTTGCTCTGATTTCGCTCACCTTCCCCTTTGTGGGCTGTCTAAGGAATAATTATTATGTTAACAGATAGAAGACAAAATATAACTGGCAGCTCTAATTGACATAACCAATAACTCTCAGTTAATGGTTCCTTACCTTAATTAAAATAGTGCACATTATTTAGAAGAAAGTTTTAACATACCATGATAAAAAGCAATTCAGGATATAAAATAGCTCAGTATAATTTGGGGTGCAACCACAAAAGAAAAATATATGTCATTTAGGCCAGAGATTATTAATTTACCATGTATACTAAGCATAAGGAAAGCATATGCATTTAAAAAATAAGAACACTGTATTTCTTCAATGCCATGTGAGTCTTTTCAGGCCCCCCAAATAAATAACATTTATAAAAACACTGCTTTAAATTAAATGACATTTTAAATAAAATCACACAAATCTCAAACAAGTAATTTTTTTTGAGTATTTTGGCATTCTTTATTTTTGCTTCCAGTGTATTCTATTACATCAATTAGAATGCTGGACTACCCATTCTTTTTCCTTTTTGGTTATGCCTTTAAAATAACTGTGATGCTACCATAGCTAAGAGCTTTACACTTGTAAATAGCCCCTCCCAGAAACCCAAATCTCCATATCTTAATATCATGAAAGCTGGAACTGTAAAATAAAATCTGTTAGCAGCTGAAATCTTAATGAGGTTCTACAAAGAAGCGGCTTTTCTGCAATGACTCAATGCATGGAAACAGTTGAGTAATTATAAATGCATGGGCTGAATGTGAGTTGGCAAATATAATACCACAGAATGTACCCAGAACCAGGGTTGTCCCAGTTCAAATGAGACTGTATTCCTTTACCAGTGCAAGCACACAACTAACCTGAAATGTCTTTGGCTGAGAGATAGGTGTGAGCCTATAAAATTATGTCCCTTGACTCCCCATTTACATGGTGACAATCTGTTCTGGCCCACCAGCAGCCTGTTCTTAAACAACAAAGCACTTCAGAAGGAACACTGCATAACGTTGGTTTCATCTTAATAGAAGAATAGACTTAATAGAAGCCAGTTAACAATTGGACTAGAGAGGTGGTTCTCTTAACTTGGGGACATGAGACCCTCCCCCCATAAAGAACTTATGAAAATGAAGATTCTGGGATCTCCCACCAAGGGACCAGATGCACGAGGCCAGAATGGGCCCAGGCAAATTGCACTTACATAAGCACCCCACAGCCAAGTAGGCCTCTCAGGGAAATACTAGAATAGGGTGCATCCCCCTAAAGTGGCCAGGGGGATAATACAAGTCATGGGTGCAGAGAGAGAGCCACTTTATTATTTTTTTTGAGGAGGGGGGAGTACTCCACCACTATCAATTTTTCAGGAAAAAGGAAAAAAGTTTCCTTAAAAGTATTCTCTGAACCTTCACACATGTAACTGCAAACTTAGAAAACGTCCTAGAAATATTTTAGTTCACTTTGTCATGGTAAAGAAATCAAACTCCACATGCTTATTTCTAGTTTTATACACATATATATGTATATGTATACACACACATACACACACACACACATATATGTATATAGAGAGATATATAGATATATATATAGACAGAGAGAGAGATACTTAAAAAGGAAAAAAAAGAAAAAAAATCTCAGGACCAAACTCTCTCAAATCCATTCTCACTTAAGAATTCCAAAAATTTAGGAATGTTTAATTATATAACTATTGCATAGTCCACGGCAACTACTATTATTTATTTATGGCATACTGCAGATAAAAAACACACAAAATCTTTACAATGAACACACCTAATAAGGTAGGAGGTTAAAATGTAAACACAGTGAAACCCTGTATTTTCATGATTATGTCTCCACAATTCTCACTTTTTCCCTAAGCCCACTAAATTCCAAGCCCTATATGCTAATGATATATTTGGTTATCACAACATTCAGTCCTTTGTGAAAAAAACCTAGGAAAATAGCAAAATCTTCAACTGACAATCTACCCCCCTGAAGAAGAAACCTTTCCACAGAGCTTGTAATATCTGGAGTGCTGTAGGCTGCTCACCCAAGTCATCTGGATGATGGTATGTGCCACGACAAACACAAGAACATCTCTATGAAGGTGAATTCTGCTGGCCTTAAATCACAGTAGACTTGAGAAATATGAAGCAGTCATATCAGTCTCAGGGATACAAAAGCCGACTTCTGATGTTGACAATATAGTTTAAAGACTTTATTTTTAACTAATCTCTACTCCCAACGTGGGGCCTGAACTCACAACCCCAAGATCAAGCTCTACTGACTGAGCCAGGCAGGCACCCCAACAATATAGTTTAAGAAATGGTGTTCTTAGAAAGACATATGTATTCTATACGTTAGAAAAGCAGACATCCAAAAGATGAAAAGAAGGGGTAAATGGGTTGGTTAAGCGTCTGACTCTTGGTTTCGGCTCAGGTCATGATCTCACAGTTTGTGGACTCAAGCCCCACATCAGGCTCTGGGCTGGCAATGGCACACAGCCTGCTCTCTCTCCTTCTCTCTGCCCCTCCCCACAACCTCTCAAAATAAATAAATAAACACTAAAAAAAGGATGAAAAGAAAAGAATGGGTGTGTTTCTATGGATAGAGTTGTTTTAGAGGAGATGGTTTAAAAGAGTTGTGAGGTTGAGGTGCCTGGCTGGCTCAGCCGGTAGAGCATGTGATACTTGATATTGGGGTCATGAGTTCAAGCCCTACATTGGATGTAGAGATTACTTAAAATGCAATTTAGAAAAGACTTGTGAGGCTGTGAAAACACTTGTATAGTCACAAAAATGTGAAAGAATATGAGTAAGCATCTTCATGAGAAATAAAAGAAATAATAGTAACACACTATCACTTTTTGGTCTAATGACCAAAAATGGGCCCATTTTACAGATGAAGCATAGAGAAATTAAGTAACTCCCAAGGTCAGATGCCCTGGTAAGGAATGAGGACAGAATCTCAACATTATCCTAAAAATCCTTCTGTGTGACTGCTTAGGAAGGTTTCCCATGAGCTTAATTTTTTTTTTTTTTAATGTTTATTTATTTTTGAGACAGAGACAGAGACAGAGCATGAATGGGGGCGGGTCAGAGAGAGAGGGAGACACAGAATCTGAAGCAGGCTCCAGGCTCCGAGCTGTCAGCACAGAGCCCGACGCGGGGCTTGAACTCACAGACCGTGAGATCATGACCTGAGCTGAAGTTGAACGCTTAACCGACTGAGCCACCCAGGCGCCCCCATGAGCTTAAATTTTTAAGGCTCCAAAAAACTGTGGAAAGTGAAGCAAGAGAAATAAACAGGAATCTCTAAAAATTTTATCAAAGAGGTCATAGCTCAAAAGACCTAGAGGACAGGAAACCTAACTTTAACAAGGCTTTTAAGTTAATTCAGGGACCAAATGATGATCTAAGAAAAGACAGGATAACTGTTTAAGGGACATAATAGCATGTTAAAAAGATGAAAAGACTGGAGGCAAAACTAACCAATTACCACCCTATCTCCATTTTATTTGCTAAAGCAAAAGACACTTCAAACCAGAAATGCTAGAACAATGGCTAAGAAAGCCCTGAAAGCTAATATAGGAAATAAAGCCATAAAAGAACATCAGGCTGCTATAAATAAGTGTTAAGTCTACTGGCCCAAAGAATTCGTGTCCCAGGGTATTAGAATTTGTAGAAGTGATATCTGATGGTAAAAATAAATAAGTAAATAAGTAAAATCAGGAAGAAATAGAAGAATTCCAAAACAAGTCAATTTTTAACCCGAAGTTCAAAATTTTAAAAGTAAGTAAGTTCAGTCCACAAAGAAAGTGTAACATCAAAACTAAAATCGTATCTTTTTTTTTTTTTTTAATGTTTATTTATTATTGAGAGACAGAGAGACAGAGCTTGAGCATGGGAGGGGCAGAGAGGGGGGAGACACAGAATCTGAAGCAGGCTCCAGGCTCCGAGCTGTCAGCACAGAGCCCAACGCAGGGCTTGAACTCACAAGCTGTGAGATCATGACCTGAGCTGAAATCGGTTGTTCAACCAACTGAGCCACCCAGGTGCCCCAAAACTAAAATCATGTCTTAAAATAAACACAGAAAGAAAAGAAAAGAAAATCATGTCTTTTGGCCAAATGTACAAGAATGGCATAAATGAGAAAAATCTTTCATGATACCGTAAAGACATGACAGATGGTGCAGTTATGTAGTTTGGGTCTCGTTGAATAACTAGTATCAAGGTAAACAGTCATCCTCAATGGTGCCCCTCAAGGTTATGACCCAGTTCTGTCTGGCCCTGCACATTCAATATTGTGTCAATGATTTGGATGAAGATGCTCATAAAATGTGTAGAGTGCATGAAGCCAACAGAGTTAGACTCAAAATTATCTCAATGGGCTACTAACACATGACTAGATAAAACAAAATGAAATTTAACAGGAATGAATAATAGAATACATATATAATTGTTTATATTACCTAAATTCAGGTGAAAAACAAAAACCAACTTGCTTATATTAAGGTGACTTATATGAGCCACTGTTGGGAATATCTGCTAAACATAATGCATTTATAGAATCAAGATCGCATGTGAGATAATGAGATGAGTTAGCTTCAGAGGGTCATGGATAACTAGAGAGCAATCAGATACAAGGGGAATACAGAGAATGAATGGATGGAAACAGGACCAAATGGACACACAGATGTTTGTGGTTGTGTAGCCTACAAAAATGGAAGTCTTCGAGAGGGCATTTTATTGTTATTTTCCAAATATCTGAGTTGTCCTATAAGCAAAGAGAGTAGTGTTAGTACACTTTGTCTGGAGACTATTTCCTTCACAATGTTCAGGAATGATGAAACTAAGACACATCTATAGCCTCACAAAGAAGTGAAGTCCCTGTCCCTGGAAGTAACCAAGTACAGGCTAAATAATACTCTACTGGAGAAGTCATGGAGGAGATTCCTCAACATGGTGGGGACAGGAAGGGATGATGTTGTATGACTCAACTATCATCCCAACAGTCCATTCCCATTTTTCTCTTTCCACAGCCCGTCCTATGCACTACTCAGCTGTGTTATTTTAATGGTGATCTACAGTCTACTGGAGGGTAGGGAATTTATAGTAGACTTACTGATGTACAAAAGGCAATGAAAAAAATAATAGAAAGCTGAATTTATTTTTTTTTGAAAGTTGGATTTAGATAATGTGTAAACCTCCAACATTTTACAAAGAGATACATACATTGCAAAAGAAAAGCTTTTTCCACAGATAGGATGGTGAATTAACACATTTATCATGGCTAACTTAATCTGTGCCCTACAACTGTGCCGCTTTTATATTTTCAATACCTTACTTTAAAAATCAAGATGAGGGTTTTCTGTGTCATGGTGTCATAACACCACCTGCAACAAATGTCAAGTTTTCACGAAGGAGGAATCTTTGCCTGGAATATGCATGCTGTTTAGCATTGTTTTGTTTTTAAAGATTCGTCACAGTGCAGATGCCCTTTCTACTGCAGGGGGTAATGTTAAGAAATTCAACTTCAAAGAATCACTAGCTCATCCTTACAATGCAATGATACTGCTTGGTTAGTCTGGATTCAATTAAAAGTGTGCTAAGGATGAGGGAGAAACGAAGTTTGTCAGCACGGCTCCATCCCTCCATCCCTCCATCCCCACCAACCCCCTCCCTTTACTGACTTTTTTTTTGGTTTGTACACACTCTGTAGCCCAGAATCATTCGTAAGACTATTACAGAGATTATGAACTGCCCTTTCTTTGTGTGTGTGTTAGTTTAGCATTTAAGGCTATTTGAGGGATTTTAAAAGCACTATAAGAACAAAAACCTTTGTTAAAAAAAAAAAAAAAAAAAAATCCAGAGTAGGTTGACTTGCTTGCTCCCTGAAACTTAACTAGCACTCCTTGAACTCTGCCCTGAGAGGACACTTGGTCAGCCAAACCTAATCGCAGGATCTGAGATTAGTTTAATGATATTTGAGGCAGCTGGGATAGACCCTGCTGAATTTTGTGGTCCTGTTGTAAACTGAGTCATTGTTCCTTGGGCAGAGTATGCTCACCTCAATCAGTATTTGAGTTAACCGGCTATTACTCATTCTTAGTGCAGACAACTGGACAATCAGAATAAAACTGTATTAGTGTCTCATTTATCAGAACTTCGGTATTTACCAGTATCACTTGTAAACTTTGCTTCTTTCCAAAGAATTGGACAAAGAATGCTGGGAATTATCGTCTTTACCAATCTCCAATCTTGAAGTGAGATTACAACTGAAAAATTGACCTCCCTGCGCATGTTGCTGTAACTTTAACTGTGGAATATTTTAGGCTGCAGTTCAAGAAAAATGAATGCTCCATTATTTTAACCAACTGCTCAGGGTGGTCACTCTACTTTTTAATGCAATGTGCTACACAGGAATGACATCATAAGGCTATCATAAAAGCAAGTGTTAAAACCTATGATGAATTTTCCTACTATAACTAAGCAGTTAATTAGTGTAAAAGTAGATCAAAACATACACTTATGGCCTGGTAAAACATTTACATTCACCTTTGTAAATACAAAAATAAAAAGTTTTTTAAAAAGCCATAAAAGCCCCTTTTGCCTCTTACTTCTAAAGCTCCATTAGTGATCTTAGACGCCTGGAGACTGTTGTTCTAATTAAAGAAGCCCAAATAGTAATTTCTAATAAGTGGCATTTCTTAATCTTGGGTAGTTTCTTTCTTCTCATGATAGAGATCTCATTTGGGCCACATTACTATGTATCAAATTCAAATCACATTGAATTACCTACTGTACGCTGCTACATACATTCCCTTTTCATTCTCTAACAAAGCTTCCTTTGCCATGTCTGACAAGGCTTCCTTCCAAGTAGCTCTTTATGTCTAGAGAACAATTTTTTTTTCTTCTCATCTATGTCATTACACTCTTACTTAAAACTTAACTGCATCCTTACTGAGTGGAACTTGTCACCCAGAAGCTTCCCAAGTCTATAATTGCATGACGACCCCCTTTATTTTTCCTTGCTTATATTTACATCAAACAATATGTGAAAGAAGAGGGAGACGGTGTTACCACCAAATGAATATTGTTCTACTTATTAATATATTTTAAAACTATTCTTTTAACATGAATATTACCACGTTTTGGACCATTTTATCTTCACAACACTATGAGGATAGGTACTATTTTTATTTATAGACATATAAACTGAAACTTACACACTTACCCAATGGCACAAAGCAAGCAAGTGGTCCAGTCAATATATGAACTCCTGCAGTGTGACTCCAAAACCAGTACTTTAGCCTTGAGAATGGTTAAAGTGTAGCATGGACAATATGGCAAGCAGTAGTTATGAACAGAACATGGTCCCTAGACTAGAGTAACTCACAGATGAGAGGACAAAAGACGAGTATAATCAATCGTGCTAATCCCTGTTGCAAAGATAAATGCTATAGGAACACAGAGAAGGAAGCAACTACCGTGATTCCGTGACCAGGTGTGGGATGACAGGAGCATGCTTCCCCTAGCATACTTGTAATCGGATCTTCCGTGTTTCAGGTGGGCCGGAGAGGGAGCAAGCATTTCAGAAAGTGCACAAGGACAGAGATTCATGAAAGAATACACTGCATCTGAAGAACAATGGGAAGCTCAGCTCTGAATGAGGTGGGAGGTGCAAGCAGCAACATGGTTGGAAGAGGATGAAAAGGAAGACAAGACGGATTGTGCGGCCTCTGAATTTGGTGAATAAGAAAGCACTGTTGATCTGAGGTTGAAAAAGCAATTTGAGATGGATGAGAGCTAGACTGTAAGGATGGTGTGTGGTGCAAACTTTGAAAATACTTAACAAGGAAAAAATAAAATAAGGTGGTGGCCTGAGTCAGGGAGTAAATACTGAGAATTTCTGTTTCAGTTTGGGGCAGTCTTTAGACCAAACAGAAAGAGCCAATGGAAAGGCAGAAATCAAAGACACGAGAACTCTGGAAACAAATGATAAAGTGAGGGCCTGAAGAGGCGAGGGGCCATGGTTGAATGAGCAAGGAGAGAACACAGCACAAGGTATAGAGAGGACACCTCATTGAGCTGTACTCTGCCACTAACCTGTGCAGCACGCAAAGAGAGCACCTGCTTCAGACTTCATTATTTCGGCTTTGGTGCCCTTCTCTATTTGGCTCTATGGGTCTTTGTATTCTCTTACCAGAGCTAGAGTAAGTTCCTCCAGAGTAGGGGCCAAATTTTATATTTTTTGTATCTCCCTCCATACTTAAAACAATGTGGACACATCTGAGCTAGTCATATGTGCCTTATCATGGTGGGTTGAGGAAGAAATCAGGGACAGAGCAAGAGACAACACTTCTAACGGGGACAAGTCACAGATGAAAAATAGAAACCGTATCTTTGCTTTATATGGTAAGAGCTGCCCCAGATGGAACGTAAAATACATGGAGAATGTAATTGAGCTATTTATCAGGAAAAGACTGTGTAATAAATTGTCACATTATAAATAATCCTGTTAGAGCTGGGGCTTGAGAGAAAATCTGCTATCTCGTACTTTCCTTATAGTAACTAAATACAAGTATCGTTGATAACAGAAAATGCCAAAGCCATGGAGTGTTGTTGTAAAAAATGTTTTGAAAATTCGATACATGGAATACTTTTGCTAGTTCTTTGGTTGGTTCCTCAAATTAAGAGAAAACATTTTTTAAAAAATGTTTATCTTTTTAGAATCTGTGTGTTTATAACTTACTCAGTGTTTAATGTGAAAACACTAGTCTAAAGCACATATGCAATCATTTCTTAGCTTCATAGATCTGGCCTCACAGGTTTTGAAGTCAATTTTACAGATAAGAAAACTCAGGTTCAGAGAAATGACTTCTTCAAACACATGCATGCTTAACAATGATGCCAGATTTAAGGCCTAGTTTCCCTAACTCATTGTGCCATAGTCTTTCATTAAACAAGCCCAAAATTCAAACCAAACTCTGAAGTTATTCTCTCTGAATCTAATCAAAAGTCCTTGCTGGCACGGTTAGCTTTCTGTCCCTCTGCACGCAGTCTTCCCTGATTTCCCATGATAGATTCACAAATAAGCTGTGGCCAACACTGCTACTTATCTACCCAATACCCACTCAATACCCACTCTCCCCTTCTTAGTTCCTAAAGAATCCTTCCCCCCCCCCCCCCAGCTGCACTGTGTCAAATAAAAAACTTGATTTCCCAAGCTCCTCTACACCTGAAACTGAGCTAAATGACATAGTGCCTGGGGGAAGATGTTTCTTCTGGAATTATAAAGACAGAGCTTCCTGAGGAGAGGCATTTCATCTTTTGCTCTTCTTCCCCACCCTCTTCCTGCCTGGAATCTCAACTGGATGCCTGGAGATACAGCAACCATTTTGCAACTACAGGAAAAGAGCCAGAGTCCATGTCCCTAGCAGCACTGGGAAATACTGTATTAGCCTGGATTGGGTCACCCATGTGAGACCAACAAAACACCTATTTGGTTAAGCTACTGCGGTAGAGTTTCTGCTACACGTAGTTACTTGCAATATTAACAGATTAATACCTAAACGAACATCTTCCTGTGCACTGACATATCTCTAACCTGACATAAAGGAAGTCTGAAGCAGGAGACCACTAACTAAAACATGAACTCTTCAACCTGGCGTGCAAGGCTCTTTTCGATAGACCCTTGAGTACTGATACCTCCTAAACATATCCTGCATACACCATCCAAACAGAACGCCTTGCCAGCTGTCTGTCTCACCTCATCTCTGCCCATCAAAATCCTACAGCCTTGTCAAGGCCCCTCTCACACATCGTTTCCCTCATCAGCCTAAATGGATCCCTCCAACCTGGTGACAATTTCTCCCTCTTTTGAACTCTCAAAGCAATTGTGTTTGCCCCTCTCCTATGTCACTCTCCCCAATGGCCACGGTGCTTGCATTCTCTCCTAGGCAAGAGGTAACCTAGTGGGCAGGACCTTGTCGTTCTAGGATGGAAAGCCTCACCCCACGCCCGGCACAGTGCCTGACACATAGCAGATGATTAATAATCCCTTCTTAAACTGAATTAATAAACACTTCCCCCTCTCCTAATACATCTCTGACTGATCCCGGAAAGAGTCCACGCCAACACTCTAATGACTTAGGAGGGAGCATTTGTGACAGCAGGAGTAGGCTGAGCCGCAGTGGAAACTGCTGTATTGTTTTGACACCAGCGCAAGTGATAATGGGCTGTTACTCGGTGTGTCAAAGCATTCACTCAAGACTCCCGCGCCAGTTTCTCCTGCCTGTCACAAGCCCCCTTCTGCAAAAGCCTCTCCTTGCGAAACACCATGTGGCTTCTGCTTAAGAAAAGCCTCTAGCTGGTCACTCCTCTCCCCAGGGGTCACAAATAAAATAGAATAATTCCAGCAGGTGCAGGGCCCCAATGGCATCCGTCAACACACACCTGTCCCTCCAGAAATGATCCCTGCCAAGTGTGTGAGAGAGGGGTAAAGGAGCCGGATGCTGGCAAGGCAACCGGACACAAGGACAGAAGAGCAATCTTCTTGCTAAGCAAAGGCTATCCCATAGCAAGACTGAGGAAGCATTCAGTTGGGATTGCAGAAAGCTGGAAATAAGAAAAGGAGTAAAATCTAAAGGGTGAGAGGCTGTGCAATTTGAATACAATCTAAAAAACAAAATAACTCAAATAAGAATGAGAGCCATAAAATTTACATATTCAAATACAGGACCTGATGTGAGAAACAAGCTGTTCTTCACAGCAGAGTGATAAGTGAAGGGGCTCCAGACCTGAAACTCCCAAAAGAAAATGTTACCTTCAGGAACAGAATAGTTCTAAGTTTGTCGTCTGCCCCCTGGCCGAGGTCTCAAATAAACAGTTGTTCAAAAGAAGCTAAAACAAAGTAACGGCTACATACACAATTAATTGGAATGGAGGCTGAGTCATTAATATTATAAGTCTCCCAGAGAAGTTGCTAATAACTGCCCATATGAATCACTGAAAGTGCTACAACTTATTACGTGTACTATGTGTACTATGATTTAAAATGATACTGCTTTAACAAGCATTTAATACTGATGACACACTCTGGTTAGAAAATAACTGAGTGAGGGGCGCCTGGGTGGCGCAGTCGGTTAAGCGTCCGACTTCAGCCAGGTCACGATCTCGCGGTCCGTGAGTTCGAGCCCCGCGTCAGGCTCTGGGCTGATGGCTCGGAGCCTGGAGCCTGTTTCCGATTCTGTGTCTCCCTCTCTCTCTGCCCCTCCCCCGTTCATGCTCTGTCTCTCTCTGTCCCAAAAATAAATAAAAAACGTTGAAAAAAAAATTAAAAAAAAAAAAAAAAAGAAAATAACTGAGTGAGCATTAATAAGAGCATGCGTACGGAAACCGAAGTTGCATTAAAATGCTATAAATAAATTATTTAATTTGAAGTGAAGGTGAATACTTCATTCATGAGAAATTAGATTAAATGAGTTAATCCCTCGCTCTCCCGCCGAGATTGTGCTTGCTGGGTGCCCAGAGGCCCACTGCCTCTCTCACACCTTCCCACAAGGGTCGGCTGTGGTTACATAAACCTTTATAATTAGCAGCTAGCCCTGTGGTGCCTGCACTGTGCCCTTCCTGGTCCGGTCCTTCTCCTTCCTGACATGATGCTCCACCCTAGCCTCTAAGGCCTCTGAGGGCGGCCTCCTGGCCCAGCACCGCTCTCTGCAAACTGTCTGCGGGGCTGCCCCAGCCCCAACAAGCCCCTCTGCCAACCTAGAGCACTCCCACCGCCCCCACCACCACTGCAAAAGGCCACAGGGTGAAGAAGTAACTGTCATATGCACAGGCTCGGCAGGGTTGAGTACTGGGGAAAGTTAAAAATAGAACAACTGGATCCAGAAAGGAGTGGGCACCAGGACTTGGCAACAGTTACATTGTAATATTTGGCAGAAGGAACGTTATATTTCTATTTTAGAGTGTTTCAGTTATTTCCATATAGGTGTGGTTCTATTATACCAAAGTGGGTTATTTTGCCTAAGATCTAGTGGATTATACTGTGTGGGAAATAGAATGAATTTTAAAAATGCACAATTTTAAAAACACTACTTTATATACAAACCCTATGAATGGCTAATTATCAAATAGGAGACTATCCACTAATAATTATATTTGACTTTGAGGTACACCATGCAATTTTTGATACAGATTTACCTTCGTAATTATACTTTTCTTAGAGTATTATTAGCTTTCACTTGGTAATTCTAATATTAAAATAAACACACACCAAAACACAGTGGGACCACACATCTACTGGCTGGCAGCACAGAGGTCTTTAAATGCTGTTTTCCCGCAGGTAATTCATACTATTTTTTTTTCTTTTTAAGAATAGAATATTGCTCAAAAAAAAAAAAAAAAAAAAGGCAGGGAAGTGGGGGGAGGCAGGAATATTTTAAAAACTAAGAAAAAGGAGAGAAACAGTGAGAATGGACTGCAGAGGTTAGAGGAAGGAAGTCAACACATGGGAATAAGTGAAATCCACTAGCCTGGAGTTCGCCCTTTCAGTTCTCATTGCCCCCTTTACTAGCTAGTAGCATTATGCTGGCACATAACTGAATGGACACAACAGGACCTAATGGCTTGATATCTAGTTGGGCTTTTCAGTCACAAAAATATTACTTTTTTTTTTTTTTTTTTTTTTTTGCCATGGTCATTTAGTCCAGGTGAAAGAGCACTAGGGTAACGGGATTCAGCCTCGAAGCTATCTCTGGGAGAGGCTCTGGGAAGGGGAATGAAAAGAAGGAGCCCTGATGCAAAGGTGACATTACATTCAAATTTCCCAGAAAACAAATACCTAATGACAACGAGTCCTCAGGGGAAAACATTTACATTCCTTCCGCTCCACACAGTCCCAGATTTGCTTCGAGGCAGCTCCACTAGTGGAACCACGTCAGAAGAGCACAGATATGAGCAACTGTTTCGGAGGAGGAATGGAAGGGAAAATAGTCTGGTTTTCAACACAACTGTGGAAAAAGTGGTGCTAAACAAAATGGCCTCACTGTAGTTAAGTTACATCTGTACTTAGGTTTACTCAATATTTAGAACTCCTTAGAAGGAGAAGAAATTGAAGAAATGCAAAATATTTGTCACCTGACTAAAAAAACTAGCTCACTGGGGACACCTGGGTGGCTCAGTCGGTTAAGCATCTGATTTCAGCTCGTGATCTCGCAGTTCGTTGAGTTCAAGCCCTGCATCGGGCTCTGTGCTGACAGCTCAGACCTGGAGCCTGCTTTGGATTATGTCTTCCTCTCTCTCTGCCCCTACTCTGCTCACATTCTCTCTCAAAAAAATATAAAAGTAATAAAAGCATTGAAAACATTATTAAATAAATAAATAGCTCACTGGATTACAAAGCCAACAGTGAAAATTTAAATTTCCATTTGTCATTAATCATAGCTATTTCATTTTTAAAAATACACAATTTCAACCAGATGACCTGGGGGAAGTTCTGTTCATTGTCAGCATATATAAAATATATATTAAATGCTTTGAAAAAAACTGGAAAGAGGCAACGTAATACAGAAAGTTCTGTCCATAATAAAGAAATCAATTCTTTCCCAAGTTAGCGAAGAGCCATGCAATAGGATTTTGTTGATCCAAACACATGAATATCAAAGTATCTATTCTTTCTATACTCTACAAAAATCAAAAGGATAAAGAAAAAAAATCAGTAATTCACATCCAGTAGCTTTGAATGAAAGGCTTTATAAATGGAAGCTACAGAAAACAAAAGAAATTAACATATCATATCTAGCTTCTGCATTGTAAAGTAATATTGGCAATAATAATTATAATAGCAACTAATGTGCAACCAGCCCTCACCCTGTGTTAAGCACTTTGTATGCATTAATTTAATCTTCCTAACAACCCTCCATGGGAAGTATCATTACCCCTATTTTACAGATGAGGAAACTGAGGCAGACAGTCATAGAAATGGAAGTGGTATTAAAAGCCCAGCAGTCAGATTCCATAACACCCAACTGCCACTGTTACAACATGTTACACAGCTCTCAGCTGATCTGACAGAGGAGTTAAGCCACCAGGATCGACTGCCCACCATGACCAATTCCTAACTGACTTGAAGAAAAGAAACTAGCAAGTCAATATGCTTTTAAACATTTATGTTCATTAGGTTGGAAATTAAATATATTTTTTTAAAAAACTAACGTACAATTGTGAAATTTTATCAGTGACTTTTACTTTCAAATCTTAGTCTGCTTTTACTTCTCTATTCTCACCATGTCGTACAACGCTATTGGTTGTTTTATATGCTTTGTTTAATAAATTCTAACACTTAACCTGAATAACCGTTTTCAGCCAACTTTTCATTACACATGATAGAAAATACATCTAGGGAAAAAAAACATGACATAAAGATTCTAACACAAGCCCCACCAACACAGAATAACATCTCCTATGGTCTGAACTCATTGGGCTGTAATCTGATACAAAATTGACTAAGATGTGCCTTATGGGGTTCTGTTTTTATCTTTGACCCAGTGATCTGCTCCCCACTACTGCTCCTGCCCACCCATCATCGCAAATTAGCTCTCATGGATCACAAAGGGGACCAGGTGAGTGATTCTGGCAGACTCAGTGAAAAATCCATCACTGCCCAACAAAATCCGGTACCACCAGCAATCAACACGTATCAATCTCTCCCACACAGAAGATGACACTCTTATTTTTCCAGAATCCCTGGTACTACAAACAGAACTATTTTGGTTCCACATATTTCAAAGCCTTTTTTTAAATTTAGGACAAACAAATGACTGTGGCAGCTTGGGGACACAGGTTCTTTGAGAAAAGCTTGAACTCACAACATCCAAATTTTGAGTTTTAGCCTTAATACCACCACAGAGACCTCCGACAACACACTCTGTTTTTAGTCCAGTGGAAGAAAAAAAAAATTCTTACTCAATCTTGCTATGAATAAATTACCCTCCAAAAGAAGTCAACACATACCTTCCAGGAAACTATTACATGCACTTAAGAAAGAATTTTCTAAATGCCACCCCCAGTGACCTAAAAATGGCCCATTCTCTCTACAGGATGAAACAACTTGTTTCTGGAGAGTAAGTTCATGGCAAAGAAGGCCAATTAAAAAGATATACCTGCATTCCACGACTTTAGAAGTTCAACCTGGGCTGTGCTTGACATCACGTTTTAAAAAAATTTTTAGTGTGTGTTGTAAATCAGCTAGGGATGCCCACGTGCAGGCAGTGCTGCCTGGGAACAGTTTGTGTCATATTGTGGCACACTCAGCTGCTCCGTCCCCACAAATGGCACTTGTAATGAAAACACTGCCATATATCTTGATTTGTCAGAGAACAAATCAGTTTTATCTGTTCATTTTGTGGTTTAGTGTCATAGGTATTTTAGAAAACATAATTTATAATTCTTCATGCAATTATATATGAAATTAAATCATCTCACTTTTCCAGAAGCATCAAAATATTTCAGATTAAGTAGAATGCACTTGTAATGTCTTTAAAGTCTTCATCTCCCAACCTACTACGAGAAGAAAACAAAATAAGTAAAGGCAAAAAGGGGGGGAAATATGTAGCATTTTAATGAGTTAGTCTAGTCATATAAGTCAGGCCTACAGAAGCTTTTACTTCTATTCACTATCACAAGGATGCCTAATCATGCCACAGAAAGGCAGGGGTGTGGTGGCTAAGCCACTGCTTCAAGCAGCAGAGTGCCTGGGTTTGAACATTTGAATGCTGGCTCCCTCACTTAACTTGCTGTGTGCCCCAGGGAAACTCAGCTAACCTCTCTGTGCATCAGTCTCCTTAGCTGTGAAATGTAGGTAATTGTACCTATGTCACACATGGTTTGTGAGCATTAAATGAGTTTACATGTGTAACATACTTAGAACAATGCCTGGCACACAGTAAACTCTGTGTTTGCTAGCATTGTAATTAGCCGAAATGGACACTTCATTTTTTTTTTTTTTTTAAGAATTAAACATCCATGAAAACACAAGACTGTCTTATTGACTAATACTAAGGCATTTCCATGAGAGACAAAAGAAGTAAGTCCTACTGGTAGGTCCTCGGATGGGTGATAAATTAGTTATTTTAGTAAACTTCAAGACAACGTGGCCAAGATCCCCTCTTCAGCACTGACACCTCAGTCTCCCAGAACAGCACACCAGCCCCACAAGTGTCTTAATTCCACTGATTTACAACGGAGTTGGGCCCATTCTTTTTTAAGTAATCTCTACACCCAACATAGGGCTCAAACTCATGACCCCAAGATCAGGAGTCGCATGCCCTACCAACTGAGCCAGTTAGGTGCCCTCCCCACCATTCTTTTCAATTTACCTGCTGACAGACCCAGACAAATTCATAATCTTATCATGAGTCACAACAGGACTCTCCTCTTAATACTAAGACAGAAAAGCAATTGTTGATCTCCATTGCATTAGTTTAAACTGCAAATGGTACACTGTAATATCCATCAGGGTTTACAAGTACAAAAGAAATACAGCAGCAAATTATAACTTAATCTGTTACATAAGCCATCTTAGATTTATGCATTTATTTTTATCATAATGAGACACTGGTTTCATAATTAAAACTCTTTCATATAACTTGGTATTTTGATCACACGAGTACATTTCAATAGCTAATCTGAGTTACAGAAATCCTCACCAATCTTTGCTATGTCTATTATAAAGCCCACCTGAATATTTATTGAAAGCAAATAACTTCTCACTATCCAAAGGCCACCAACGAAAATCACATGGGAAGGAAATGATCCCTACCTCTGAGGACAGGAATCAGTGTGGGCTGAATGAGTCCAGAAAAGCACAGAGGAAGATGCCGATCCGCATGGTGCCAATGATACTATTGGGAAGGCGTGCAGGGTAGGTGGCCAAATACATGTGAATTCTAACTAGACTATCTCACACCTGCTAAGCTACAGGGAAGACTATGGAAAGAAGTTGGGTCAATCTTACAACCTTAAAATACAGAAGGGAGAGAGACAGCTGCTCATCTCTTTTCCACGCCCAGCGGGATCTGAGGCCCACTAGAAACAAACAACCAAGAGGGATCACAACCCACTGCTCCTGAAGGTATGGGAGCATTCATGATTTGTTTGACAAATCCCCTACCTCCAACAGAGGGCTATACTAAATCAATTCAAGCACAGGAAAAATCTTCCCTAAGAGTTTCCCCCAATGACTCTTTCATAAAATCTCCATCCTACTGCACATAGCAAAATCCAGAAGCTAAAAAATAGACAAACTGTCATCAGTTATTAATTCCTGGACCAAGGGACATCTTTAACACAGGACTGTCATTGTAAAACTAGTAAGCACTCAGTAACCAGCCCACACAATGCTGTGTATGTGTTTTTTTAAAGAGGAGAAAAGACCAAAACGTGGGTAAGAACAAGACTATTATAAAAACAAAACATGAAATTAATTAACTGAAGTTTTCTGAATGACACAATGTCTTTTTACTCTTGTACCACATTAAAAAACTTGACCACAAGGCAAAGGTAAAAAGAAAGCAGGCCAATGTCAATTTCTTTTTTAATAACTGGCCTTTCACCTCCAATGAGCCAAGTAAGACAAAAATGATATTCTCACATAAATGTGGGAATAAATTATTCTGATTGTCCAGCCACTGAACCAGGCATTGTCTATACCTAACACCTCCTAATTTACTGATGGCTTCTAAATCCTTCTAGATAATCAAAAGAAAGCTAATGTTTTACATTTGATTTGAAAACCAAAAGCTTTACTATTTTGCAGTACTAAAAGCAATAAGAAATATGTAAATCATACATTATAATATTCAGGGAAAATATTGCACATATACAACCCAACTATGCAAAAGAATGCCTTAAACCATAACTAAAGGGGAATGCCTGCAAATGTTACCTACATTTATCTCCAGGTTGGTCCATCAGCATTTTTTTCTTTTTTCTACTTTTCTGCATTTTTTAGTTTTCTATAACTAACAAGCATTGGTTTACTATTAGAAAAAAGTTTTTATTTTAATTTGTAAGTTTACAAGGCGCTTAGATATACACAAATGGGGTCTCATAAAATAAGTTCTCATAAAATGCCATCCCAAGACAGCAAGTTCAATTTTGTTATTTAAACTCAAAACAAGCTCCCCACTCAATTTAAAAACATGTATGTTCAGTTACCAATTCCAAAATGTCAATCTTTGGTTCATGCCTGTAAACTATAGTATCAGTTTGAACTGTAGAATAAATTCACAGACTAGAAATATAATGCTGTTAAACAGGATGCTGGTTAAGTACACATTCCCTGGAGCCAGTTTTTGGTGTCAGCCAAGCTTTTTACCTCTCTGAGGTAAATGGACCTCGGAGTGTCTCTGTTTCCTCATTGGTAAAATGCGGACAATGATATTATGTACTTCATGGGGTTATTATAAGGATTGAATGAGTGAATACATGTGGAGCACCTAGAACAGCGGCTAGTACAGAAAAAGTACATAATATTGGTGCTTAGTACCTATTAATAATATCAATTTTATTAAATACATTTGTAACATTCTATCACGTCAAAATGTCAGTTGCTCTCAAAAAAAAAAATTACACCATGGCTTAATAATAAGCTAATTCTGATGATATTACATTTATCCTATACCAAAAATGGAACAGTCCACACAGGTAAATTTTTCAGAAAACTGAGATTTCACCTTTTAAGTGCCCACATCATTTTATTTTTAATCCTCAAACCCCATTCAAGATCTTCAAGTTTGTTCTGGCTCAGGAGAAGCCTAAATTTGCCAAACTCCTTTACAGACAAGATGGGGAGAATAAGGTCAACATAGCATAATATAATGTCAGGTCCTACCTAACATGTTATTATATATTTATGGTTTATTTTTTATGTCCCCTACTGGAATGCACCTTGAAGACAGGGGCATTATGTTTGGCTCTTTGCTGTGTCCCCAACACTTAGAACAATGTCTGACACAAAACATTTGTTAAATGAATGAATGACAAAAAGCGGAGAATTAAGATGTGATTTTTAAAACTTTCTTTGTAGCTTTCCTCTCCATAAAACGGAACAGTTAACTCAATCACATTTCTTCCAATGGCGCCCAAGAAACTAAAGATCTTAATAAAGAGCTTTTTTTATTTTTCCAAATAATTCTGATATATTTTCTACTGCAGAGTATCTAAAGCAGGCCCCCTTTCAAAGAAGTCTTTTCTCCACCCCACAAGGAATCACTGTATTCTTAATAATAAAACAAGACATTTCAAATTGTTATTTATTGCTGTGGCTGTGCAGCATATTCTCAAGAAGAACCACCATCTGAAGTTGGTAAAACTGCTCAGAGCTTTTGATCAAGAACAGACTGCCCTCTTAATCTGCTCCCACGATGGTAGGCCCAGCTTTTATCTGGGAGGTTATTAGACTTTGTAGAGCCAAATATTGAGGACAGAGGTTTGCCTGGGCTATGAACTTTCCAGAGTCTCATTCTCTGATTTACAAAACTGACAGAAGGAATATGTCGGATTTATCTCTCTGCCGAAAGCGAGGGAGAAACTGAGAGGAACCTCGGGCACGATTTGCATATAGCCTGCAGCAATCTTTTCAAACCCCAGTAACGAGCTTGTAAAACAGTAGCACAGATTTGCTGTTCTGTCCTGGGTGATATTTCCTCATACCAAAACTAGAAAGGCAGAGGTGTCTGTGTCTTCTGTCATTGATACACAAAAAAATTTGCCAATTACTGCTTTTGAGCAACCAAATGGCACTCGCTCTGGAGCTCACAAAGCTACCATAAAAAAAAAAAAAAAAAAAAAAAATGAGTTGCAAAGTGATGGGTTTTAAATGCTTATCACAATCATGTGAAATCTATCTAGCACCTTGGAAACAAAACCAGGGTGGCCAGAGTGACCAAAAGACCAGCAGGATGCTTTTCATCCCTGCCTCCCACCACCACCGCTGAACCTGTCCTCTATCACACTGCAGATAAAAGAGGTCCCTGACATCTCAGGGTACCACTTTGTGTGCCAAGTACCTCAATAAATAATGAATAAACTGCCTGCTAACGGAGGCTACGCAGATGAATGAATATTGAGTTGAACTCTCACCATAATCTTAAAATACAATAATAGTGTATCTGAGAAAATTTGGCTATCCAAAGTACAAATGTAAAATTTACACTAATATAAGTAAAAGATCTACCATTCTGAAATTTCACAATTTTGCAAAGAATTAACTAAAATTATAAGATGTAGATGACAGAGCTCTTATCCATTCAAAAAAGAAAAAAGGGAAGTAGGGAATTTTAAAAAAGCATTTTAATATTACAAAATGCTGTATGGACAAGAATTTTTTATTGTCTATCATGAATGTCAAAATAGGCTTTACTTAGAGTTGAAATATGATGTTATAGCACCAAGACTGAGATTCGTATCAATAGAGAACTTTTCATATAAAAGATCTACTCAAAAAGTAATAGCACTATCTATTGAAGCATTTGTAAGTGAATTCATTTAATGAATATGCTCTTTATTAAATGACTTTCTTGAATAGAATCTGTACTATATCTGTGCTTCTTAAAGCACAGAAGGACCCGAGTCTTCAGGAAATGACTACCTTACATTTAAATCTATATATTGGTAAAAGACAGTTATACTTTAGAAGGAACAGAATAAAAAATTAATCACAATATAAATTGTATCACACTATCACCAATTTTAGGTTGTAGCTTTCCTACTCATAACTCCTCAAAGCTATATATTTTTAATGACATATACTTTAATTATTAAATAAAAGCTGTATATCACTGTAGGTCAATCTGTTTAACCTAGATCATTTTACAGGAATGCCAGAACATGGAACTCAGATGATTAGCCCCCTTCAGCTCATGGACATTAACACCTAAAGTCTAAAAAGAGGGATTTAAAGCAATTTTAAAAATACACCAAAGCTAACGGCCACCATGGCAAACTGCCCAACAAATAGCTGACTAAAAATACTGCTAAAAACTTCTCTCATCATGGAAGAAATAATGAGCTAGTTTTCTAAATGAATTATCTTCACTGATAATGATTTTTTTTAATGGATGTTCAAGTAAAAATTGTAAGGTCAAAGGTAAAGTGAGATCAGATAATTTTTTTTTTTTTTTTTTTAATTCACTGCCCTTAACAGTTCTAATCAAGTACTTCCTACTCAACTGCTAGACGTCCTGCATATCAAGTCCAAGTCCGATAGGGTCTTCATCCTCTACAAATTTACATATAGACAGTAATTCCATCAGTTGACCTATATATTTTAGATAACACATATTTGTGCCAATATAAATACGAGGAATACAGAACTATAAACATCTATATTAGATATTCATTCTTAAATATATATTGGACAAGGAAGTAAAATGAGCATTACTCTTCCTTTGGCATTTAAAAGTAGTGTTTCAGGTTTTGCTCTTTTTGCAGGTAAATAAGCATATATGAATATTTAATTTTATGTAGTAGAGGAGGGAAGAGCGTAGGGGCGTTGTTAGAGATTTGTATCGGCACAGGCAGTGTTTTATATTTTGGCCCAGTCAGCTCTAATGAGGGTTGAGACATGGTTAACAGCAATTTTGGGTAGCTTTTTTAGCTCTCTTTTGAGAGCCACAGAATTTTTTAAAAAGCAGTTTGTTTGTTAAAAGATTGCTCCAAGGCCTAAAATTTCTAAATATGCACCTTTTTTCAACATTGCCCTTATAAAGAAAAAAACTGCTAAGAGACTCCCAAACATGAGAGTTTAATTAAAGAAGGAAAAGTGGGGAAAAAAAGAGAAAGAGCCAAAGAAAGAAACCAAGAAAGCAATACAAGGCAAGAGATCATTTTAAACATTTTCAATGGGGAGAATGTCAAACTTTCAGAGCATAAAAAAATCTTTCAGCTCCAGACAACATATGCCTTTTAAGCATCTTCCCTTACAAAAAAAAAAAAAAAGAAAAAAAGTGTGATTTTTCTGAATTCCATTACAAGGTTATAATTGAGTTTACTAATTGTTTATTTAAATCATAGTATTTGCAGTCATTTATAAGGTTAAGGTTTTCATTAAGTTCAGCAAAATAAAAATAATTCTGAATTAACATGACAAACATTAATTTTAGAAAAGAATTTTTAAAAATTCAAGAGGATGAGAGAAAACACGTCAGCCAAGTGCAATATATAGATCTCTATGGCTTCTGATTTGAATAAAGAAACACTAAAAAGAAAATAATAAGATAATTGGGAAATTTTTGAACCTTGATTGTATATTTCATAACATTAAGGAGTTTTTTAAGAATCATGCTAATATTTGTGGTTATGTTTTTAAGATAGTCCTTATCATTAAGAGATACTTAGTAAATATTTATGGATAAAATATGAGGTTTAGGATGTGCTTTAAAATAATCTGGGGGGGGGGGAAGATGTGGCTAGGGACAGAGATGAAACAAGACTGACCATGAATTCCTAAATGTTGAGGCCAGATGATAAATTCACGAGTATTTATTTACTACTTTAATCTCTCTATTTTGTATATGTTGCATGTTCCCAGAATAAACATTTTAGAGAATTAAAGAAGAAAGCATTGCAAGCACCGAACAATCTAAAATGAAAGTATATTTATTTCTAATGTTAAAATTTACCCAAAAAGTAGCTTCTTTGTAAAGTTCTTCCCAATAGTATGTTGTATAAAGCTAATTCCCTGAAAAGTATATAATAATAAATGAATGAATAATATACAAAACAATAATAAATAAGTAAAAATAAATTAAGGCATTCCTTTAAAACATATCCTTATTATTTTGGTTTTAAATCTTATTCTATTTATTCTTATTATTGTTTCTAGTTCACAGATGTAAATTGTTCTCCCTATACAGAACGCCTTCAAAGATGAGGTCTGGATAAATACTGACAAAATACCTCTAAGTTTTGATCGAAGAATTTGGATCCCAGCAATCCCATAAGTGTCTTTTGAATAAGTAGCTCTTTGAGTCTAAACATTATTACTAGAAGTGCTTTGGCACCATGAGTATAGATAAAACATCACTGCCTTTGGAATGATGACATGGAAAAATCTAGAAATGACGATGCTGATCACTAAGGAATCAAATTATATTTTACTTCTGATAAAAATAGCTAATTCATGAATGGGAGCCAACTTCACGATGACACACAAGGAAAAAAATCTTCATGGGTAGTTTAGTAAAAATGAACCTTAAAAATACCTGTTTTCATTGTCAACAAACATTTATTGAATTCATGTAGACTTCACACTGTGCTATGTAACGCTCGGTTTTAAGGAAACAAAACAGTTTGTAGTTCAGAGCCCAAATCTAATTATTGATGACATTAAACTGGCACTTTTTAGAACTGCATGTATTTCTCCAGGGTAATAAATAATACCTTCAATCCATTTGTTCATTCTTCCAACACTGACTAAATGCTTACCACAGGTGCCACTGTTGTGTTCTGAAAAAACGGGCCTCTAAGAACATAAGAGTTTCATCAATAAAAAAGCCAACAACAGGGCTATCTTTTTTTTTATTTTTTTTTTTAATGTTTATTTATTTTTGAGAGAGAGAGAGTGCAAGCAGGGGAGGGGCAGAGAGAGAGGGAGAGACAGAATCTGAAGCAGACCCAGGTTGTCAGCACAGAACAACAGGCCCTATCTTAAAAAACGGAGACAACAGGGGCGTCTGAGTGGCTCAGTCGGTTGGGCATCCAACTCTTGATTCCGGCTCATGTTATAATCTCACGTTTTGTGAGACAGAGCCCGAGTTGGGCAATGTGGTACCTACTTGGGATTCTATCTCTCCCTCTCTCTCTGCCTCTCCCCTGTGCACACTCTCTCAAAATAAATATTTAAAAGTAAAAAAATAAAAATAAAAAATGGAGACAATGGTGTACAGAAGTGGCAAAAAAAAAAAAAAAAAGTTTTCCTTTAAGGAGATAAAGCAAGGATTTTTTGGAAGTTTTAACCCATATTTTCCATTTGGCCATGTACTTCCAAAAACTGACAAGAAGAGTAATTCTTAAGTATTTTTCAAGAATAAAACTAACATTTATTTATAAATTAGCACTAAACTATAAATAAATTTTATATGCATTTCGATTCTCTGAACCTCAGTATTCAACATTTCTGAGCTCAGAGGATCAAAAATCAACTAATAATCCACATACTAAACTTCTCTTATGTTATTAAACTACCAAATGTAAGCTCCATGAAAGCAAGATTTTTTTTTTCAGTTCTTTATCCCCAGAGCCTGGAATAATGACAGGAACATGGTGGGAATTTAATAGTGCTGATCAATTTGAAAATCAGAATTGCTGTGGAATATGCTTTATTTTCCTATCAGGAATCATTTAGGCTTCCTAATAAGCAGGGACAGTATATCTGAATTACTTAACCTACTATAGGCCTTGTATCTAGTTTTAGCAATTGGCTTCAATAGACAATTCTGTGAGATTTGGTTTTTTTGTTTGTTTTTAATGAAGGCTGTCTCATTTGCCTAAAAAAGTATCTCTATGTATAATTTATCATTATAGAATAAGTATAATCATTATGAAATAAATATAATCCTTATGTGTTCAGTAAGCACCCAATCTAAAAAGTCCCGCCTTTCAGGGCTCATGTCAAAGAGTAAGGAGCAAACATTAAATAAGAATTGATGCCTACCCCAACTCTAAACTCCACTGATCAGGTCTATCACAGGACAGCTCTGTGGTTAAGAACCCTGACTCTGTGGAGTTGGATCACTGGGCTTCAGGTCTCAGCTCTTCCTTCCAAAGCCCTGTGTGCCCAGGAAAGTTACTTCTCTTCTTTGTTTGCCTGTTCCCTTATCTGTGAAATGGGGAACATATAATTTATTTCAAAAAGCTGTTGTGATATTTAAATAAGTCAGTACATGTAAATCTCTTAGAATAGTGCCTGACATATTATAACTGCTCAGTTAATATTACTTAGCACTGTTAAAACTATAAGAAATTCCTTGGTTTGTTTATACATCATAGGGACTCATTCATGACTTATTCTTTTTTTTTCATTTTAAACTGAAAAACAACAGAAATACATCTGTATCATGCACAAGTTTTCACACTTACAGACACATTAGGGAAAAAGGGAACTGCTTATCAAAAGTGGGTAATAAGGTAGAACTAACACATTCACACTTATTAAGAGCATTCATGGGGCACTTGGGTGGCTTAGTCAGTTAGGTGTTCGACTTTGGCCCAGGTCATGATCCCGCACTTCGTGGGTTCAAGCCCCACATTGGGCTCTGTACCGACAGCTTGGAGCCTGGAGCCTGTTTCAGATTCTGTGTGTCCCTCTCTCTCTCTGCCCTTCCCCTGCTTGCACTCTGTCTCTCTGTCTCCCAAAAATAAATAAATATTTTTTTAAAACTTAAAAAAAAAAAAAAAGCATTCATGGAGCGGAGCCTAGGTGGCCTGGTGAGTTAAGCCCCCGACTCATAATTTCTGCTCAGGTCTTGATCTCACGGTAGTGAGATTGATCCCTGCATCAGGCTCCATGCTGAACATAAAGCCTGCTTGGGATTCTCTCTCTCCCTCTCACTTTGCCCCTCTCTCTCTTTCAAAATAAATGCATAAACATTTTAAAAAGAGAGAGATAGAATTCATGGAGAAAGTAGAATTTCATACTTTATTTTTAAAAATTTTTTTAATGTTTATTCTTGAGAGAGACAGAGTAGAGCAAGGGGGGTGGGGTGCAGAGAAAGAGAGGGAGACACAGAATCCGAAGCAGGCTCCAAGCTCTGAGCTGTCAGCACAAAGCCTGATGCATGGCCTGAACCCACAAGCCGTGAGATCATGACCTGAGCCAAAGTTGGACACTTAACTGACTGAGCCACCCAGGCACCCCAGAATTTCATACTTTAATCCTACTATTCACACTATGATATTTTAATAGATTTCCTTTGTATTTTTTCTATGCATATATGAATAATTTTATATAATTGAGACTGTATTTGGCACTCTGCTTGATTCACATAACATGGTATTAAATCCATTTTTGTGTCGCTTTTTAAAAATATTTTAAATGACTGCATAAATTTAATTATTCCAACATAAGCAAGAAAAAAATGGTAATACACCTTCTCTTGAAGCCATAATTTTTATATACTAATGACCCCAAAAATAGCCAGTCAGAAAAAATTTTTGCTTATTTATCACTCAGCCTGTTTGTTTTCATTATTAAAAAAAAAATTTTTTAATGTTTATTTACTTTTGAGAGAGAGACAGTGAGAGCCAGGGAGGAGCAGAGAGAAAGAGAGGGTGACAAAGAATCTGAAAGCAGGATCCAGGCTCTGAGCTATCAGCAAAGAGCCCAATGCGGGGATCAAACTCATGAACCATAAGATCATGACCTGAGCCAAAGTCAGACACTTAACCAACTGAGCCTCCCAGGAGCCCCATTGCCTGTTTATTTTTGAATAAAATTTTCTGGTCAAAAACAAATTTTACAATCTTAAAAAAACAAAAACAAAGCTGGAAATAACACACTCCTTATCTCAAACTACAGTACAAAGCTATAGTAAACAATATGGTATCAGCATTAAAACAAACATGTAGGGGTGCCTGGGCGGCTCAGTTGGCTAAGCATCCACCTCTTCATTTCAGCTCAGGTTACAATTTCACGGGTTTGTGGTTTCAAGTCCCGCATCGGGCTCTGCGCACTGACCGCGAGGAGTCTGCTTGGGATTCTCTCTCTCTGCCCCTCCCTCTTTCTCTCTCTCTCTCAAAATAAATAAACTTTAAAAAAAAATTTTAAAAACAGACATATAGATCAATGGAACAGAATAGAGAGACTAGAAATAAACCCACGCATAGATGGTTAATATACAATAGAAAAGCCAAGAATATACATTGGAAAAAGCACAGTCTCTTCAATGTATATGTTGGGAAAACTGGACGGCCACATGCTAAAGTATGAAACTGGACCACTAATTTACACCATCCACAAAAATTAACTCAAAACGGATTAAAGACTTGAATGTAAAACTTAAAACCATAAAACTCTTAGAAGAAAACACAAACAGTAAGCTCCCTGACATAGGTCTTAGAAATGATTTTTTGGATTTGACACCAAAAGCAAAGGCAACAAAAGCAAAAATAAACAAGCAGGACTACATCAAACTAAAGAGTTTCTACACAGCAACGGAAACCATTAACAAAATGAAAAGGCAACCCAGTGAATGAGAAAACATATTTGCAAGTTATATATCTGATAAGGGGCTAATATCCAAAATATATAAAGAACTCATAAGATTTAATAGCAAAAAAACAAACAATATGATTAAAAAATGGGCAGTGGATCTGAACATTTTTCCAAGGGAGACATATAGTTGGCAAGGGGTACATGAAAAGACACTCAACACCACTACTTATCAGGGAAATGCAAAACCACAATGAGATATCACCTGACACCTGTTAGGATGGGTATTATCTAAAAAACAAGAAATAACAAGTGTTGGCAAGGATATAGAGAAAAGGTAATACTCGTGCACTGTTGGTGAGAATGTAAATTGGTGCAGCCACTATGGAAAATACAGAGGTTTCTCAAAAAATTAAAAATAGAACTACCATGTGATCCAGCAATTGCACTCACTTCTGGGTATTCATCCAAAGAAAAGAAAACACTAACTTGAAAAGATACATGAACGGCCATGTTCACTGCAGCATTATTTATAATAGCCAAGACTTGGAAATAATCTATATGTCCATCAATGGATGAATGGCTAAAGGAAATGTGGTGTATACACACACACACACACACACACACACACAAAATCACTGAGCCATAAAAAAGAAAGAAATCTTGTCATTTGTGACAGCACGGATGGAACTTGAGGGCATCATGCTAAGAGAAAGAAGTCAAACAGAGAAAGAAAAATACCATATGATCTCATTTATAAGTACAATCTTAAAAATTTTTTTTTAGTTTCAAAAACCAAGCTTATAGATACAGAGAACAGATTGATGGTTGCCAGAGGTGGGGGTGGGCAAAATGGGTGAAGGAAGTCAAAAGGTACAAGCTTCTAGTTATAAAACAAGTAAGTCACAGGGATATAATGTACAGTACGGTGACTATAGTTAATAATACTATATTGCATATTTCAAAGTTGCCAAAAGAATAAATCTTAAAAAGTTCTCATGATAAGGAAAAAAAATTCTGTAACTACATGTGGCAATGGATGCTAACTAGACTTCCTGGGGTATTTCACAATATACACAAATATCAAATCATTACGTTATATACCCGAAACTAATATATTTATGTCAATTATGCCTCAATAAAAATATATATAAATAAAATTCTAAAAGTTACTTTAAAACTTACAGGACACAGAAAAGAGAGAAGATGATCACTTACAAATTTAGTCAAATGTGCACAGAGAGGAATCAAGTCACCATCACTGCCACTTCCCCAAATCTGCCATCCACATTATCAACTATGAATAGCTACTTGATCAGTATGATAAAGAACACTCAATGACATGGAGAGATCCCTAGCTATTACCAAAAGCGTTATGGGGCAGAACTGAAAGAATGAAAAGGAAAGAAGAAAGAAGAAAGGGAATGAGTATAATTTGAGGGAACAGTTCCTAAGTTAACACTCTTCTTCCAAAACTAGAAGACTTTAGATTCAGAGATATGGACTCATGATCCACCATAAACTGTGCCTGCTGTTTATTAGATCTTAGGCTACCTACTGTAGGAAAAGCAAAACACCTGCCATCTTTTGGCTTTTTGCATATGCAAAATAGCAGGTCAGATGTGTCCTGCATCTCTCATCCTTGAGAATCACAGAGAGCTAATGGTATGTGTCCTGGGAAATAAACAGTTGGGCTCAGTTAGAAACACTGTGCCCGTCATTTATAACAGTATTTTTTGCCCTTAATTTCTCAAGTCCCAATATGTGGCTTCAAATAATGCCTGGAGGATGTGGTGGTGGTGTTGGAAATCCTTGAATTGCATTTTAGTGGAATTTCTGTCATCCTTTAGAAGCAAATATCTTTCTTAATAAAGCCTTTTCAGCTCACTTGGAGGTAATGCCTTCTCAAAAAAAAAAAAATTAACTATCCCATGCTCACAAGACCATGGGTTCATTACCTTGTCATTAGGATAAGGTATCACTCCAAAATAATGACATTGCTAATATATTTTCTCTTTTCAAGGCAATCTGAGTACTATCTAATTCAATTATTGAAACTCTTTTCTGGTCACGTCACAATAAAAAATCATGTTTCAAGAACCTCAATTTTTAAAATAGGCTCAAGCAACCCACTCTCCTTACAGTTTAGTTCTGCCCAACTTTTCTAACACAGGAAGAAGAGGTTCAGAAACGCTCAGTTTCTCCACTGCAGATGGATTTGCTAGGTCATCCAATGACATCCCTATCTTGGAGAGATTATCTAAACAATGAACAAACACACAAACAAGACCAAAACAAAACAGAAAACTAGATGCATAGAAAGTCAGATTTCGAATATACGGTTATATTTTGTTCTACCTCCTTTTCTAGCTTTCTGTTGCTCTGCTGTTTGCCCAGCACACAAATGACCAGTCTCGTGCTGCATTCTGTTTGGTCTATAATAAACATGCAACAAACTGCATACGTTTGATGATCTAAAAATGACAACAGAGATCTAATACAGTCATTTCAAAATAAACAATTGCCAAGTTCTTCCATTTACCCAAAACAGAGATCAGCAGCCTAATTTAAAACTAAACAAACAGCATTTTTCCCCCCTTTGAAATTATAGTACAAGACCTGGTGCTAAAACCTTTGTTTACCTACAAAATAAAGTATTATCTATGATCTAGAGCACCTTCAGAATGTTGAGTCAACTTTTTAAATGTATAATATTCAGTATTTTTTAGTCCTGGTTTTCAAAAACTTTGGGGAAACAAATATTTGCTTTTGACTTCTCTCCTGTTTAATCCTCCACTGTAGGCCATATCCCTTGCTAGTGTATCTATCTCACCTTGGTGGGCAGAACTCTCAGTCCACATCACTGAATGGAACAGTGTGGCTCCCTAGTGCAAATTTCCTTAGAGTCCCTTCCCTGAGCATGTGCCAAGAATCAAATCTTGGCCACTTAGTGCTCTGTGCTCCACATGTGAGCTCACGGCGCGTTGAGCAGCCATGCTAACGGAGATGGATAGCCCTGTCAAACAGGAAGCTGGCACACCAGGATGCAAGCAGTGGGATACAGTGACCTTTACATTCAGAAAAAAATATCCTTAAAATGGCATGAAAAGTTTCGGAGGGGGGTGGGGGGCGATGGGGGGATTCCTTTATTTCATTCAGGCAAATAGCATAAAATAAAAGCAGGGGTGCCGGGTATGGAATTTGCTCGGGATTAAATCTTGAATCCCTTACACAAGAAAAAAAGGAAATGAATCATCCTTTATCACACTGCTCTGAAAGCAGTGCGCTGGACAATTCAGCTCTTATCACTGCACCCGACAGGCCAATCACACAGATTCAGACCACACTTAGACTTCCAATAATCCATGGGGTACCACCTGCCCTGGGAAAACATTCTTGACCCCTGGTTTCAGATGGGCTGCTTTCCTGGTAGAATTACAATCTAATTTAAAGACTGAAACATTTTTCAAACAGTGATGATCTGCTTACAGAATCAGTCAAGAGCTTGGATACTAAATCCCATGTCCTCGGTTGCCTTACCTGTAAACTTTGTATGTACTGTTTAATCTCTCATAGTTTCCTTATCTGAATAAATGGAGGCTTTGACAAGGGGCTCATAAAAAAAAAAAAGTTGCAAAAATCTGTGGCACATATACACAAATGTTAAGTAAGAATAGTAATATAGAAAATGAATATGCAAAGCAAGACCTGGAGGTAACCTATTGCTTTCCTTCGGTTATAAGGATTATCATAAACTATAGGATTCAGTCATTTGAGCTGAAATACAATAATAATCATTCCACTGGGTCAAAAAGTTTTCTTCCATTTTCCCAGGTTTGGGGGATGTTTTTGTTATTTTTTTTTTTTTTTTTTTTTGTAGTTCTCTGCCATGAAAGAACAATGGGCTATGCTGCAGAGTGAAGCAACAGAAACTCACAATGTGCTCCCCAGTGCTCTATGATACGTGCAGAAATGATGATGCAATTTTAATACTTAATTACATAGATACAGTGAATTGATCACAAAGACACTGAGGGGAGTTTTTTTGTTTTGTTTTGTTTTTTTGTTTTTTACTGAATGTACTACACTAAAACTACAGAGCAGTTTTCAAAGATAACAAAAGTATGATAAAATGTACCCATTTTTTTCTACTTAATTAAAAGCTAATTGTAAAGTGCAGAAGCTATAGGCGCAAAGCAATAAATAAATTTAGAAAACTGAAAGCTTATAAATCACGTATTAAAGTTTGGAGAAGTTAGGACCAAACATCTCAACGCTCTGAGAACACCAGTTTCGGGACTTAGAGAAAGTAACAGAGCTTTCAATGCCAAAAAAACCCCTATGATGATCACTTTAAAATGCAAGTTTATTTTGGTGGCTCTAAAGGTGCCGGTCAAATATTTCCCAAAGCAACCAGAAAACAAAACTCGGCAAGAAACATTCTGCTATTCACTGTTTGGAAAAGATGTTAAATCTGACCATTCTCCTCCAACCCATGTTTGGAGAATTATTTCAGGAAACACATTCTTCCTCAAATCCTGACACAATGAGGCGTGGGGAGGAGGAAGGGGATATGCGTTAATACCTTGTGCCTGAGCTGCGGAGCTGTGGGAGTACCCCAGGGCCAGGAGCGCGGTCTCCACCAGCTGGCTAAAAAGCACATCTTTTCGAACCAGGACAAACTCTGCATGTTCTTCTCTGTTGTCATATTCAAGAGAGCCATCCAACTGCTCCACCACACAAAAGACAGGAATCATCAAACCTGGAGAGACAAAATTCAAGAGCAAAACACAAATATTACAAAGCAAATCTCAGTCACCATGATGAGAAGGGAAGAGGCAGTTATAAAAGTTACTCATCTGTGATCGACAATGGTTTAGATTAAACAAGCCTCTTAGTTGGATGGGTCTAATGGGAAAGCTGGGGATGTTTTTCCCCTTCCTTATTACTCTCAGACTGCAGCAGAATTGCCTCGGGCGATGGCAGAAGCCCTCAGATTCCAGTCATTAAAAAGTGGAGTGCACCAATGAGGTGTCCTGACTGAGACCCTAACTCCACAGCCAGCATATAGCTGAGGTCAAGGTGACCTTCTAGACCCTTACATCTTTCATGTCTATGGTTTCACCATTAACTGTCAATCAGGACTAGTATTTCCAGATCAGATTTGCTTCTGTCGGTAAATATAAAAGACCTAGTAGAGAGGCATATTTGATTTCACAGTCTAAGCTATCATGTGAATATGTACAAGAAAGTCAATGGGAACTTTTTTTTTTAAGTTTATTTATTTATTTATTTTTGAGAGATAGAGAGAGCACGCAAGCGAGGGAGGGGCAGAGGCAGAGAGAATCCCAAGCAGGCTCTGCACTGTCAGCACAGACCCCACGTGGGGCTCAAACCCATGAACTGTGAGATCATAACCTGAGCCGAAATCAGGAGTCAGATGCTCAACCACTGAGCCACCCAGGTGCCCGTCAATAGGAACTTTTTAAAAGTCCCTTTTATAGCTTTTATTTTTCTACATCTTGGTAAATAGGGCATCAATTAGCCTGAAAATGCCCTGCTCCTGAAAATCTTAACTGACATTTAACTTGTATCAAAATATGCATCCACATGTAAAACTCTGTCTTTCTTTAAGTTATTATTTTATATATTAACACCAGTTACCACTATAAAGGGAACTATCTCTTCTTGTGTTTTCAGGAAAAAGAAGTAAACTACCCTAAAGAATAAAGCAAATTAGTCTAGTTGAAAATCTGTTGAAATCTGTTGTCACTGAAATATTTCTCTGCTTTGTATCAAAGTGTGAAAAGCTAAAAAATGTTTAATTCGCCAAAGATTTTTTTATAAACTGTTTTTTATTTTTAAAAAAGTCATACAGGCATTTAAATCTAAACATAGCCAAGGCATAAGAAGATCAAAGTTTTACCAACATACAAGTAATAAACATGGACTCTGCCCCACGTAATTCACACAAGTTAGTACTTTATAGAAGAAGATCTGTTCTGGGTCTTCTCTCTTTGTGCAAAAAAACACAAAAGTTATGAAGAATAGGTGGGCAGGCTGAGAGATGGGGTGGTGGACAACGAGCTGGTCATTGCTGAAGGCACTTTACAATAAAAATAAGACTTCTGGGTAAATGAGGTATGGGAGTCCCGCCTGTGACACCAGGACTGCACAGTTCTTCTAGAAGCCCCTCCCGTTGCCTAGACCCTAGAAGCCTCCCGACTCACTCTGATCTGGAAAGCAGAGGGTGGGAGCAGACACTGCAAACTACCAGCTCACAGATGTAGATTTTTGTTCTAAAGATAATACAATGGTGCCACTGGTTCCCATGTGCTAATTATTATTATTAAAGATAATAAGTATAGGGTGTAATTATTAAATATAATCATTATTAACAATAATAACACTCATTAAGAACTGTTATCACTAAGGATCATGGTAATTATTATTAAGCCAGCACAACAGGCTAACAAGTCACACCAAACTATCCCCTGGACAACTACAGCCTCTGTGTTTGCCCTTAAGAACAGTAAGGTAGCATTACTGTTTGTAGCAAATACAGTATCCATGGTATAGATTTATGGAAAATAGGAAACAAGGATGGAGCGAACTGATTGTTTGGACGAACAAACAATCGTCCAGGAATTTAGCCTGGCCACATGGTGCCTTATAAAATATTTTTTAAAGCTGTGACCAGTAATGGCATATCAAATGTTCATTTATGCCCAATTTATTCCTAAATATATGTAACACATGAAATGAATAATATAAATTAAATTTCCTTCAAATTATCTTTGTGCTCATTCATTTATCCAATTTTTATTCCCTGGACACCTATTGTGTGCCAGGCATCCCCTGTGGCTTCAGGGATACAAGTAAGAACAAGTCTGACGTGGCTCCTGCCCTAAAATCTTCCTAAGCAAGCATAATGGCATTTTATAGGACCTATTCATCAGAGTCCTCACCAGCAGGGAATGGCCCCCATTTAGACCTTGTAACTCTTACAGACTGGTATATGATCTTTGTCCAAGGAAGCAGGTTGATTTCTATTTTTAATGATTTAAGCATATGCACACATAGGGCCATGTAGTCAGTGGTGCCACAAGCTATACTTCACCACTAATACCTATGTGTACATAAGTTTCAGTGCTGAAAATCCATGTGCAGTTCCTAATGTCAACATCGGAGTGTCACACATCTGGGAGTCACAGATAAGGCCTTTAAGTGAATCCAGTTGCTCCATAACCTATCATGTATCCATTACTTAGGAACCATAAATCTTCCTCAAGTCTATGGTCAACTGCAAAAGACTCAAGACCCTATCAATTTTTAGAAATAATATTAACAGTTCAACGAGTGAGATACAAAATATGACATTAGAGCACAGGGGTCTCTACCACTTAGGAACTTACGTTTTGAAAGTGTCAGTTACCAAAATATTTCCTACACATTTTAGTTCTGTGATTAAAGAAAGCAATTGTTATCTGACATGATAGCAATAACTCTTTACAGTCAAAAGGCAAGCACCCATCCATCACAGGCATCACCTACTTTGAAAGAAAGAAAGGAAGGAAGGAAGGAAGGAAGGAAGGAAGGAAGGAAGGAAGAAAGAAAGAAAGAAAGAAAAAAGGACTTGGAGGTCATTTATAAAACAAAACAATATTAACCAGAAACATATGACAACAGAATTTACTCTGAAAGCACATATATATGAGACACTAAAAAATAAAGAGGTTATATTTAACCCCTAGAAAAATGTACATTTTTACTTGAATTTCATAGATCTAAGCAATTATGAAATGTTTACAATGAAATGCAATTTTTACAAAAGAAGAGGAAACATAGGTGTGGTTACTAATGACAATGACAAGAGAAATAAAAAATAGTAAAATAGTACACTTGGGGTCAAGTGGGAAGAAGAAGAAAATTAAGGCATAGGTTTTAAAAACTTAAAAACAGCAAATCCCTGGAAAAGAAAACGATAAAAGAATATATATATATATATATATATATATATATATATATATATATATATATTCCATTTTTCCCCCTGCCAATGCCACTTACTCCAGGCAAAAAGAGAGAAGAAAGAAAGAAAGAAAGAAAGAAAGAAAGAAAGAAAGAAAGAAAGAAAGAAAGAAAAAGGGGAAAAGTAACAATGGATAAAAAGATAGGGAGACTATTTGATAAGCAATTCAAAAAATAAATTAAGAATAGGAGGGAAGAATTAAAAGGTAAGTTTCAATAAAAGAATTAACAACATGAAACGAAAATGCATTCACAACAAAATTTAGAAATGATCAAGAAGAAAAAAGAAACTCTTACTCTGGCCCTGTATCTGGAACTTATGGCATTATTTTTCTTTTATTGTAGCACAGACCCATTTCCAGATGATCAAGTAGGGAACTTTGAACCTTTTGATTATAAGCCTCTCTAAGCCCTTTACAATTGTGGCAGGTGAAGCAGGTAGTTTCATCTAAAGGACAGGCACAGGGTCCCAGCCTTTTGCTAAAAATTAAGAGTTGTTCTGACAATTGGGATGAATGGTGAATTCTGTTGTCACGGAGGCAAAATAAGCATGGGACTCCTTCCACTAGAAAAACGCATTTCCCAATTGTCATTAGTTCCAATGCCCAATTTGTCACTTCCATCGTGACATTATTTCTGAAGAAGCGTGTGTGATTATAAAGGTAATCTAATCTTCACCACGACAGCCATGGGAATAGAGACGCACGGGAGATGGTCACATGTGCTGGTGACTAACACCGTGTCCGGAGGCAGGCAGCTCTTGGATCAAATCCTGGCACCGTTACTCTTTACCTATTGTAGTGACCTCAGGTAATTTATTTGACCTTCCTGAAGCTCAAATTCCTCCCAGTTAAGATGCAAATAATAACTACATCACAGAGTTGTTGTCAGGATTAAACAATGTGAAATAGTTAAGTTGTCTGGCTACCCCCAAACAACGAAACCTATTTGTTTCTCTTTTTTCAAAATCAGTATTAATACCATTCACTAATATTAATACAGAGGAAAACAAGAAACCAGTAATTTTTTTCAGGGTCCATAATCAATGCTCATGATACTTACTAAAAAGCATTTCTTCAGAATAAAAATGATACTCATAATCATTGAATTACTAAAGATGTTCAACGTGCCCCATGGTAAAAGGGTGAATGTGTTAAAAACACATACTTTATACTCCAAAACTGCTTGTCCAGTATGGAAGCTACTAGTTATATGTGGCAGCTAAACACCTGAAATTGACATATGCTTGTAAGTACAAGATACACACTCAATTTCAATGATTTAATACCAAAAAACAAATAAAATACAAAGACATCATGAATCATTTTTAACAATCGCACAGAGAAATTTTTTGGATGCATTAAGTTAAATAAATTATCAAAATTTATTTTGCCTATGTCTAACTTCTTTTACACACAGCTCCTAGAAAATTTTAAATTATACATGTGGCTCATACTATATCTCTAGGAGAGCTGCTCGAAGCAATCTGTTGACACCAACATATACAATGGTTTTTCTGACACAGGATAAAGTCATCACAAACTGATAACTAAGACAATTGTGCAATTGTCTTGAGCATTTCTTGGATGCCCCTCAGTTATCTTCCCTCTGTGTTCCAGATCTTAGGAGACTTGAGGACAGATGTACTATTGGTTAAACTCCCAAATCTAATGTGGTATCTTCTCTGCATCATCGAACAAAGTGTAAGCCATTGTTTTATTCCTAACCACATTAATCCAAATGTTTTATTAAGGGAAGGGCTTCCCCCCTTCCCTTCATTTTATTTATTTATTTTTTAATTTTTTTAAATTTTTTTAAAAAATTTATTTATTTTGGAGACAGAGCATGAGCAGGGGAGGGGCAGAGACAGAGGGAGACACCGAATCAGAAGCAGGCTCCAGGTTCTGAGCTGTCAGCACAGAGCCTGACGCGGGGCTTGAACTCAGGTACTGTGAGATCTTGACCTAAGCCGAAGTCGGATGCTCAACTGACTGAGCCACCCAGATGCCCCACCCTTCCCTTCATTTTAAAGAGCAATTGCAGTTTTCAGGAAATGCCACAACACTGGTGTGAAAGTGACCGGAGGCACAAGTATTCTTTGATGCCCTGGATGTCTAACCTCAACAAGGAAAGATGAAAGAAGATCCAGTGGTCGGGGTCTAGAGGATAGGATTCCATTGTTTTCCACCAAAGTCACAGCAAACAAACCTCTCCCTTGCACAGCACCTCCTAACTCATCACATACACACTCTAACATACACAGGTACCTTTATCTTTCTCCGGGCCTTTACCCTGAGAGGAGGTATTATTATTCTCATCCAATAAATGAAGACACAAACTATGGGAAAATAAGTAACATGCTCAAAGAAACAGCGAGGCACAAGTAGAACAGTTCAGATTAGCCAACTCTACATCTCAAGCACACTGCTTTCTTGGGGGTGGAAAAGTACATTGGAAACCCACACCCTCAGAGATCTAAATGCTTGGCCTGGCCCCTGCACCACTTGTGATGTCCCATGGGTGACATGCATTGCTTAAAAGTAAATTCACCTTTTGACATGAGGTACTGTGCTAGGCAGACAGGAGGAATCAAACGCAGTTCCTACCCTTTAGTCACTCATAGACAAAGAAAGGCTCAAATAATGAGCCATACTCTAGTGTAGGTGAGAGTGGGCTCCAGCCTCTACCCCAAGCCCTTTGTCTCTTGGGTCCACCCTCATTCTTGGACCTGCCTCCTGAATAGCAGCAGCCAGTCTGAGATGATAGGAGGCCAACTTTTCTTCTCTCCTTCCAGGGGCTCCTGAAACTATCTGTTTCCAGAAGGAAGGCGGCCATGGGGCCCACTCCCTTCCCTGAAGCTGGCAGTGTATCTGGTTCTATCACCTGAGAAGGTCCTAGGGCTAATTGAAGATTACAAAGGCTTTAGGGCAGAGCCTCGCGTATCTGTTCTTTGTATAAAACTGAACCTGGAGTAAAGCACCACACTTAACAACCACCGCAATCAATAAATCATAGAACCCTGAAACACTGAAACAAATTCTACCAAGTAAGCCAAGCAAGGACAGGCTCTACCGGAGGATTGGGAGAGAAAGGAGTGAGGGGTGGCAACTATCCTAGTGCAAATGTATTAGAAAAACAAAACAATTTACTTTCTCTACAACCTCATTCTCCCTTCCCTTTCCTTTTGTCTCTCCCTTTCTATTTCTATCACACACATGGACACACACACACATACACCGAGTCACACACACAAGAAGAAACCTCAATGTTAACCCCCAGTATTAACTTCTAGACACTTCCTCCCACTCTAACACAATAGAGACAACTCTGAGCACCAAGACTGTGGCAGGAAACAGAAAGGAAGAATAGGGTGCCCCTCACCTCCTTCTTGGGGTCCCACGCAAAATTTCAAGATGGATCAAGTGTGTCTTTCTTACCGTCCTCTTCTCTGTCCCTGCTGTCCCCTCCCAGGCACCCGACCTCCTGAGCCGTGGTAACCAGAGGCTCCACATTCCACCACTCCACTCCAGCCTCCCAATCCCCCAGGGGCTGAGCTCGAAAATTCCAAAGAGATTAATAGATAAAAAGATGCTACACTTTGCTATTTGAATGGTTTAGCAGTCCTTTAATCTCCTTAGATATATTTTCATTGTAAAATGAAACACATTGTATCCCACATTAACTTCTAATGGAAAGAATTTCAGGTGATGCAATTAAAAAAACAAAACAAAACAAAACATGTTTTCACCAGTCTTGGCATTGTGGGGGTGGGAGGGGAAGAAAAAATATTTGGGGGCAAGGGAGCCATCCACAGATGGACTGGAGATCCTCTGAGCTCCCCTAAACTGCTTTACTTTCCAAAGTTCCTCTCTGACCCTTGCTTGTGAGCAAAGATTCTCGGAAGGATTAATTCATTTGCCATTGCTGTTGGTTTTCTTTCTTCAGTCTCACTAAAGAGGAAGCAAGAGCTGACAGAGGTGGGTGACCTGTGTGGTTCAAAGGTGGAGGAACACAGTTAATCCTACAATGCTGGAGAAGGCAACATTTGCCTAATAATTAGTCTATGGGCAAATGAAGGCATATATGCAGAAATTTGATTTCATGTTCATCCATGACCCAGGTGTTTGTAACTCAAGGTTAAGCCTCCAAATAAAAGTTTCAACCATAGAGCTCCTTGATGCCTCTCTCCCCTTGGGGAAGTAGGGTGAGGAGGTAAGACTATCAAGAAATACTGTATTCTCAGAATCCCGTCTAGTAACACCAGACACTACCTTGCAGCCCCTGAGGCAGATCTTAACTCTGGAAGATAAGAACAAAAATAGGCCAGGGGTGGGGAAGCCTCGTGAACTCTAGTCCTCTCTTCCTTACCACCCCAAATGCTCAAGCTAAGCTTCAAGCGGTAGGGGAAAGAGCCGGGTTCTGGTCTCCCAGGCCTGTCCCCAGACTGAGAGATGGAAACTCAACCTGAAGTCAGACCTGAAGTCTGCAGGAGAAACCCCACATCTCTCAATACTCTTCATTTATAGAAATGTGGTAGCAGGATCAGGTTGGCCAGGCAGTTTGCAAAACAGGATTTCACAGGCACACAGAGGCACAGTGTGGCTACTTATCTAAACAAAAAATCCTGAGCTACACCTGGGAACTGGGCCATAGCAAGCCTGACCCAAGGAAGTAAATTCCCTGATGTCGGGAATGTCCAGTTAGAGTGAATGAGAGGCCTGCCTTTACGTTCTCCAACATGGGCTGCATTTAGATAAGTCTTCTTCACTCCCTCACTCCCCACTCCACCCCTGAGCCTGTCTTACAGCAAGTCCAAAATAAATGTTAGTTCAGTTCAACAAAAACGCTAATTCTAGCTAGAGGTTAATAACCACCATTAACAGGCAATGTCAGTTCTGGCTTTTTCCTGTGACTTCCCAGCTGAGTCTATCACATCACTGTAGCTCACTGCACCGCAGTGAGCATCGGCGTGCAAGAAAAGCTTTCTAAGAAACAATCCACACAAGTAGCCTTAGGAGCTTGCTCCATGTTCTCAAGGGGGAAGTGCACCAGACCTCAGGGCTGTGTGCAACCACTGTGGACAGACATTGTTAGTTTATCACTAGGAAGGCATCACAGTCCATTGGTGTAAGACTCAAGTGGCTAGCAGCACTGTGCTCTGTGACTGTACGTATCCTGGGACCCTGGGGGTCTTACCTGCCATCCTACATGTTCTGCATGGAAGGACTGCAATATCTTTTCTAAATCAGAGCCACAAAATGTTCGGTGATCGTGAATTAAGAAAAAAAAATTTTTTTTTTCTTTTAAGAAAAAAGCAGAATCTGTAAGTTTGATTATCACGGAAGAGTTCAAACACTGTTTGAATGTTAAACATTGTTTAAGTATCCTGTAGTTCAAAGCTAAATTTTTAAAGTTCTTTTCACAGTGGGTTATAAATGCATGTATTAAGTCTCGAGACTCGATGCCATGTTAAAACGACTATACTATAACTCATTAAGATTTCTGTCCTTCGTTGTATAAAATTTTATTCTAGAAGTTTCTGAGAAGATAATATTTCAGATAGTATTTAAGAGGAGATGTATTTGCTATTCCCCTCTCATTATCCTTTCTGGAAAAGCTATTTGCAACTCAGAGTCCCAAAAGTCAGAAAAAGAATCAATAAAAATTGCCTTCATAGTAACCATTGCTTCCTCATCTCAGGTTTTGAGCTTTGCCTAAATGTCGTTCTATCTAATTTAACAATTAAAATAAAAAATCTTTGATTGATTTCTCCAGTGTAGTGTTAAGGAAAGGTTAACTGTACTGAGGTTCACTAGCAAGAAATTAATAAAGGAATCAAGCACTCAGCTCTCAATAAGACAAGACTACCCAGATTTCTAGTGGGAATATTTCATAGCACAAGCATGTTTTCTTTGGGGAGTTTAACTCACCAAAATTATTAAAAATTGAGATCAAACACTGGTGCAAAACCCCAAAGGAAATCATACTAGAGTGGAGAGATTTTTATCAAATAAAAACCTGAAAAGGTGAAGTTTTTATAGTAAAAAATAAAAGGCCTTCTCCTTACAAAAGGAAATCCTACTATGTTTAGGGATCAAACAGCAAAACATGTATGGATGTCTAATGTGTAAAAATCATCACTGTGAAGTGAATGCAGATTTCACAAAGCCAAGCTTCAAAAGACAAGCAGCCATCACCTAGACTAAAAGCCACTCTCATTCTTGTACCCAATAAATGCATCCACTGAGAGGTAACAGCAACCAAGCCCTGGAAAGGACTAACACTGGGGAAAGAAAAAGAAAAGAACACAAGGAGAGAGCAAGAAAGTCAAAAGCATAGTGTGTATTCTGCAGTTCCCTAAGGGTACACTGAGATGTCTGGATTGCAATACATAGGATATTATTATTGTGACTGAGATGAAGTTAATAAAACCCAGCATACAGACTGGGGAAACTCAGGTCCCCACTGATGGAATACTTCCCAGACAAGATATTTTAGGTATATATGTACCTCCGCAATTTACAGCAATCACTTAAACGAGAAAAAGAGAACAGAGAAAACTCATATATTATTTTTTCACTTTATGAGTCTAAGACATCCCCTTTGTAATTTATATAATTTCCAAGAGAAAATATTAAATTTAATATTTAAAAACCTAAAGAGATCATTTAAGCCACAACATATAAATCCATGAAGATCTTATTTTCATCCTTAATGTTATCCAAATGGTATCATCCAGCCATAGGAGGAATGTTATTCTGCTTTTAACAATCTTTGAGAAGTGTCATCCAAGCCCAAAGTGATTTTCCTCCCAGGGGAAAAAAAAAAAAGATAAATGATAAATCACAAAGGACAATACAACTTTCTACCTTCATTAAAGCAAAAGACCCTGGTAGAGTAGTGCACCTTTTTAAATCTGGGGTAATCCCAGGTATGAAACATCTCAGTCTCAACGATTCCACTTCTAGATCCCCTGGATTCGTAATTTCTTTAACTCTCAAATAACTTGAGCCACAAAATCAAGCATATTTATGTAGCCTCTGCCCCACCCCGAAAAGGCCACAGTTTCAAAGCAGACCCAATCTCACAAACTCAACACGAAATAACAGAAGGACGAGTCTTAAGATTTTTTTTTTCAAAATCCACATTAAAGGAGAAAGGGGCTCCTTCTGGGGTGAACCCCAGTGTGGCCATGGTGCCCTGCCTGTCATGGTAAGAGCGGCCACTTTATCTTGGTACCACCACTGCCCGCATCTACATGAAGATGAAAGAAACTGTACCTAACAGTTCCCGTGAATATACATGCATCTCTTTATTTTGTTAACAGAAGTAAGATGGACAAATGATATGTTTTCAACGAGCAAGCCTGTGTTTATTATATATCTGAGAGGCTGGCGACAACAAAGACGACTTCGTGAGTTCTATCAAAGGGAAAAGAGAGCTGGACCCCAGAGGCTTTCCTTGGGTAAAGAGAACTGTCTCCCTCAAACTTGTTTTCCAGCTATACATCAATCTTCAATATAATTATGTTTGACAGAATATAAGCTCTTGGCAGTTAACTTGTTTACAATAAACGCTTAGTTTGGGTACATGGACTGTATTTCGGTTTTATAAATATCAAACACAAACCTACAACAGTTCCATTATGGGGCTGAGAATTATTTTGCTATAAATCTTTTTATTGGGGGGCCAAGGGAATTACTTTGCAGCTTGTTTTCCACTAACCACTTGGAATAGTGTGAAAAGAGGTACATTTATACTCTGACCCTGTGCTAATTGGAATTCTATACATTTCCATGGGAGAGCATACAGTATCAGTCCTGAACATGCAGGTTGCCCCCCAACCCCGACATTGTTGTCATGATGGTAAAAAAAAAAAAAATACACATGCAAGCAAAATGGTTCTTGCTATAGTTTTCATACAGTTCTGATTCTCCTCAAAGTCTCTTGGGAACTAATGGCCATTTGTGACAGCACTGGCAGGCCTTCAGTGGTGAGCTCCAGTTTGGGGGGGTTTATAAGTTAGCTGTAAAAATGTGCTTAAGGCCCAAACTGACTATATGAATGGGCCTGTAAAAAGAGTTAGTTTTGCTGAATGTTACCTGGAGATTCATTTGAGAAGGGAAAAAAAAAAAAAAAAAAATCAGGATCACCTTATTTACTCTTGTAAAGTGCCTTTACTTGGGTCTTAAATGTGTGTATAACTTACTTTCAGAGAACAATTTGCTCCTCTTATACCCCCTTGAAAATAAAGGGTGTTCAGTCTTCTAATACCACACCTGCCACATCTATAGCACAAAACCTTGTCTGAATGGAGCCTGGGAAGCTGAACGCCAGACAAAGCTTCAGGGGTACCCTGGCTTAGCCCCACTCCGTGAACACTCTTCTCCAGCATGCACCTTCATTAGCAAGCAGCATGCCTTCTGGGGTTCAGATGAGGACGATTCGTCCTTGCAGAGTTTCCTCACTTGTTTTTAATTTCACAATGACCTTGTAATCAGATTCCTATAATAGTTCAACTCTAATACGGTACTAATATTCAGAAAATACTCATTTTTAATTTTCCAAAATACCTACTACTGGGGAATTCAGGCACTTTATTGTTTAACAGTAAGATTCCAACTTCTTTCCTTCTAGTCAATGCTACAATTTCAGGTGACATAAAATAAAGAATTTTTTTGTCTCTCCCCTTCTGATAAAGACCTGAAACTGATTTATAAGTTTCAAGAGTCATCAAATAGGATTTTATTAAAAATTTTACCACATAACTTTCATACATGAGAAAGAGAAAGAGGAAAAATATTTTCATTGCATTATCAGCCCCACAGGTCTTTCTTGTTAATATCAAAAGCACTAGTTTACAGTGTGAACTAATGGAAAATTGTTAAATTCACCTAAAATAATCAATCTTTTTTTTTTATTATTTAAATAAGCCCTTTTAAGACTTTGACTATTTAACTGCTATTTACTCGGGGAAGGGGAGACATGGAGAAGGAGACTGTACAAAAAAAGAAAAAAACTTTTTTAATTGTACAACAAAAATTCCCTCCAAGGCAAAAAGACATTATGCCAAGTTCCACCCAGAATTAATGTTTAGGTTTAAATTATAAAGTCCAGAAAAAAACAGAACCACTAATAGACCCTTAAAGCTCGTGGCATTCGTCGCCGCTGTTAGGTTATGTAGATGCTAAAATTGAAAAACCCTTTGCTGACAAAAGTATTTTAATGAAGGTGCTATTAAGTAGACTCTCTGAACTGAATTTAAACAAAACAAAACAACAACAAAAAAGCCTTTTGAGCTGTTTGATATAAATTCCACTCTAAAGGGGATTATGCTTGGGACAGTTCTGGGATTATGAGACCTCCACCAGTAAGGGTTTACTGCCTATCTTATTCCTTTCATTTTAACATTCTCAGAAAGATTTTTAAATATTGAACCCAAGAAAATTCTTAGCTACAGATCAAAGAAATGTTCTCCTCTAACCCTGCTAAGGTTGTCCAAACTTTGGGCTCCAAATACTCTGATGGCCAACATTGTTTGTGGTTTTAGCATCCCCGCAATGAGCAGGGGTTAACTCCACTGTCTGGCTAAGTCCACTGTCATCACCAAAGTTGCCAGGAGCTCACAGTTTCTATGAATAGAGTAAGAAATACAGCCCAGAGTGAAAGAAAACTAGCCACTGATTTTGGCTGCTGCCGGCCAGCTCACTCTGAGTTGCCAGAAGCTCCACTCTGGGGAAAGAGGCAGGGAGGTTGAGCAGTGTGAAGGATCATGGACTTAATAATGGTTCCAATGATGGCCACTGGAGGCCAGAGCCCTATATATATATCTCAAGTGACAGTCTATGCTGCCTGAGTGAATGTCAGTGATGTGCACACATGGAAACTCAGGGTCCCCCCACCGACCCCATGTGTGCTGAGAAGAAATAAGGGTGCTCATTATCCACCTTCAACTCTCTCTCCCCCTTCAGCCTGGTTATGCCTTCCAGAGGAGGAACAGCAGGTCCAGGATCACACCTAACCTTTACCAGGGCGAGCTCCGTCATCGGAGAAACAGTCATCATGTTTGTCTTTCATTTACAGAGGTTTAAAAGAAAGGTGGGGGAAGGGAGTTATACCTCAGGTAGAATATAAGAAAATGTGATTGCCCTTCTCAAACTGCATATAAAGACAAAATCAATGAGCACTTTTAATTGTCTCCTGAGCAACCACCTCCCAGGGGCTCCTTTAGGAACTTCCCAGGGAGGAGAAAGAACAAAATGGTCTCTCCCAAAACAGATTTTAGCTAATAAACACAGCAAAGTAAGTGAAAAGCATTTCAGTTATTCTGCATCCTCTCCAAGACTAAAAATTTGTACATTGTGTGACAGGTCCACCTCATTTTTCTTAATGATGTTTTTATTATTCTTTCACTCAATTAAAGCAGAAATGGATATTGCATCTTCTGACTGTATAATTGTTATTGTAATCTGTTTTCGATCACTGCTTGGGAAATGGGTCCAAAACAACATAAACTCTCCACTGCCTCAGAAGGCAAGTCATTTTCTTTTACTACGACACTTAAAGAGACATTTATCATGCTGGTCTGTTCACATCTTTGGATTATGATAAAAGAAAGTTCTTGTTCTGTTAACCAAAAAAATATAATGTTTTGAAAACACTGCTATGTAAACAGTTTTGACATGAATGCGTTTTCCTAATAAACTATCAATTTTGCCTTTCCTTATACATATAAAGAATTGGAACAAATGCAATAAAAATATGCAATTTTAACACAGGGACCAATCAGGAAATTTGAAAATCAATCATATTCAGTTATAAAAGAACTGATACACTCGTTTTCCAGCCAAATAGAAAAACAAGTAAAAAACAAATTTTTTTAAAGAAAGAAAAAGATATCTCTGCTTAATGTGATGAAATTAAAATTGTTTCTATGAAAAATGCAAATCACCTCTGTTAAATCTTAGTGCTTTGGAAACACTTGCTCTAACCAGAGTCTTATTAATTTTTTTTTTTTTTTTCATATCTGTGCAAGTCTTCAACACATAAAGTCTCTGAGCTGCTGGGCACATTTCAGTAACTGTGTAACCATAAGTGGGCACGAAACAGTCTGGTGAGAAATGCATACTTTTTGATAAGCTTGCAGTGTTTCCTCTGATCTTTCTAACCTTCGTTGTTATGTTAAATGCTATCATTTAATAACCCACTGTGCTAAGACAGAACTCCATTCCAATGATAAGACAACTAGTGAAGGGCAGATCCAAATTTGCCTTATACCGTGAGCAACTAAAATTGAAATCTACTTCCCTTAGAGTTTTACTATCCTAATGTGTCATAACCACAAATAAAGAACATTCTTCGTACAATATGACTGCCCTAATTTGCTGATAACTTCATTGCAAGGTTCAAATTCTTGAAATTTCTATTAATGCTTTTTTTCTTCATCTTAAGCATTTGCCAAACTAGTAACTAAAATATTCACTAGTTTATTTTTTAAGTTTTAAAGGTACACACATCAGTGAAAATGGAAAAAATACATCCCATAAACCCCACTGCCATAATTATATGTCTAAGGCAATTTACTCCATATTAGGTCATTTTTACCTAGTTTTTAAAAAAAAAAATCTGGAAGAAGTAAAACTTTGTAGGTGAGAAGAGAAAGACAGAAGTGGTGGAAGACAATTTGTGATGCAGGCTTTCACTTAATTATACTGATTTTGCCACAATTCTTAAAATCACTTGCTATTAAACAGCAAAACAATTCTGCTAATTGAAAACAACAACAACAACAAAATTACAGAGATACAGTTCCATGCTTTTGAAAACTCCACCATGGAACATTTTTACATAAACACTGTGTAGCATGAAGTGCTTGTGAGGCTTGTTTCATGCAAAAGAAGAAAATAAATGTTTGGCTGATCACTGACAATACGGGAACCAATGTGACTTCAGAAAATGGAAAATAACATGCTATAGGGGCTCCGTCTGTGCTTTTTTGGAAGTCTGTAAGTACTCAACTGGCTTTTGTTTTAACTCATACCTCAATTCCTCTCAGGGCCGTCTACTTGGACTTTGAAATATCTATTGCGTTACCCGTAAGTAGTAGGATGATGAATCCTTTGTATATGAAAATCCATTTTTAACACATAGACATTCTCAAACCTCTATTGCACTTTAAAATAAAAGGAATTCACAACTCTCTTTACTGGCACCCTAAATTAATGCTAGAGAGCAGTGGTGATTGGAAGTGAGAAAGGCCCCACATAATCAAAGTCAGCAGAGGGAAATCACTCATTTTAAAATCACTATAAAGAAAAGAATGGAAGCAAAAAAGGCTAACTCTCTTCATTTGCTGAGCTACGCATAAAGGTCTTCTACTTGAAACCATTTTCACTTGTTTCTTTCTCTTTTTCCTTTCTCTTTCTTCCTTTCTTTCTTTCTTCCTTTCTTTCTTTCTTTCTTAAAAAATAATGAGTTAAAATGTATGGGTTAGATCCAATATTTCACTGCTGTTCTTACTCTTGGGGAGTAGGGGGTGGGGTGGGGAACGTGCTGCCAAAGCTTCTGAAAAGAGAGTTTGGGCTGCTAATTTTCCGTTCACAAAATCTAAATTCCCCTTATGCATCTCACACAACTCATGAAATAATATGAAACAGTATTATATCACTGCAAATTGAGACATTTTTATCAAAATAAAGAGTGATGATGCCAACATTTCATTTGTCATTCCCCACTTGTCACTTTTCACTGACAAACTGTTACACATACAACTTTTGTCAAATGCTCCATCTTTAAATATGTTCCAAAATGCCATTGTATCTCAGCACTCTTATAAGGAAGACAGCAAAAACCACTATGTTACCACACATTAGTTACATAGGTTAAAAAAAAAAAAAAAACCCTACTTATTAAATAAAAGAAGATAGAGGATTTTTTATTAATTTACATGCTATGTGGGATAAAGTTTAGATTCCTGAAAAAAAAAACAAAAAAAAAATTATGAATGTATTTTATTTACCTAATGTGAGATTATTAGTTACAAGAAACTTTGTTAATGGTGAAGAATAGGTTCCTTTTTAGCAACAGAAACCTAAACTCTCTAAAATGACCTAAAAAATAATAGAGTTTAGAACTCATCTAGCCCTGTTAATGTCTTTTTTACAAATGCATGTAAAGTCTCTACACTGAAGTCTCTTTTCAAAAAAAGAAAACTAAAGGTTTTAAATGATCAAAGTAGAACCACTACACTTGACTGCTTATGAGATATATTTTGCCAGATATACCAAATAATTACCCTGCCTTTCCTGGACTAAAACTGATTTCCATATTCTTAAAATAATGCAAATTCATATTCCTAGACCTCTAATAAATGATAATAAGTCTTTTTATATATACATAAATATAATATATATACAAGATATCTAAGACGTACAGACTGATTCTAGTCACAACCCCCTGGGAAAAGATTATATTGCTTATTTTCTACAGGGGTTAAAAAACAAATGTCTTAAGGGACATCTATGTAGTTCCAACACACACACACACATACACACACATTTCATTGCAGATGATCTTGAATATATAATGGTCAGTGGGTTTCTGCTGATGGAACACAAGGCTTCCAAAATTACTTGAAACATCAAATTATGCTCAGGACTTTGAGGGGCGGATACCCTATGTTCTGTTTAATGTGTATGTTCCATTGCATATATTTTTTTAACCAAGTATATCTTTATTTTAATAACAGGCCAAGGACTAAAAACACTTTAGAAAAGGGCTATTTTTCTACCTCAGCAAAACTACAGAGGACATGCTAGATTGTTGGATGACCCCAAAGCCTAAGTTCATTCTATTTAAAAGATCTCAAACCCTTAAAAAAAAAAAAAAATGTAGAATGTAAAAGGGAAATACAATCTTTTCTCTTTGGAAGTAATAACATGAGGCCTCCCTACAAGCAAAATGGTGTTCATCCTTGGCTAAAATGAATTTAATGGGTTTTCGTCATTTTACCCAGGTTGACAATATGTGTCTAAATTTCCAAGTATTTTATACATTTCAATACATCAATATCTATACTCTCTCATAGCTATACTCCCTTCAAAGAGTAAAATGTCTGCCTACACTGCTAATATGGTGACTGCACCTGACCTGAACTGCATTTCTTTTAATCTAAAAGGAAATGTTCCACATGTAGACAATTAAACTAACTGTTGTTGTAGACAATGTTCAGCTCTAAATGAGGCCCTGCCCAACAATCGTGATCACATTTGCTTCCCTATTTGAATACATCAGTGTGTATTGCATAATGATTTTTTTCCCCTTGTAACAAGACAGTTATGTTCTTCAAAGGGCTGCCTATTAGCAAGAAGAATAGGCCTACTTTGGGTCAACTAGTTATAAGACAACTTTAACAGGCAATTCCTCAACAAGATTAAATCATGATTTTAAAAACAAATTATTTTTCAGGAAAAAAAAAAAGGAAATTTTTTTCAAAAAACAGCAACCATCTCTAAAAGATATTCATGGTGTTCAAACATTTTCCCCCCAAAAGCCTAGAACATTTAACACCAAAAAAAAAATGATCAAAATTCATAGGAAAATGAAAAATATCAAAAAGATTTCTGATGTTTAATGCCTCCTATCAGCAAATACACCATCTGGTATACTCAAGCGCTGTTCATTCAGTTTAAATAAAGCTGTCTGAAAGTTTTTCTTTAAGCCAAACATTTAAAAATGAAAATGCTTGTGTTAACAATGAATGAAGCACAATAATTTATTGCTATTAAAGCACAACTGGCCAGCGCCTTTCAGCAGTCCAGGAGGAAAGCAGAGAGCTTCGCTTCCTCTGCAAACTTGATTGGCATCACTTTCATTTTATGCTGTAGGTTTCGTGGCTGAAGCATTACACACAGCAGAACCTTTTAGGTACTTATGTTAATGGTGGCAAAAAGGATCATCTGATTCTTATTTTCGTCACCCTTAATAATCTTCTCTTTTTCTAAATCTTCAAATAGATCTGTAAGTTTTAATCAACAATTTCACAAATATAAATTTCCCCACCATTAATCATCCTTTTTCAAAATCCTTATGGAGTGAATTACTAGCTGAGAGGGGACGCCAATTCTAGTAAGTGAATGTTACCCAGCAGGGATATAAAGCTGTCAACACCACGGTGCTCTTGCTTGCTCTAAACTCTCTCCCAGCCTTCCTATGTTTTTTAAAGAGATATTAGCCTTTTTTTTTTTTTTTTTTTTTTTTTTTTTTGCCTAGGGACTTTCTATAAAAGCTGACTGTCATACACATCTGAGCACTTATTTTATTACATACATGCTTTAAAACATAACTTAGATAAGAACAAACACATCCTAGAAGGTGTTGGAAAGACAAAGCAAAACTGATCTATGTTCTAATAGTCTTCTAAAGCTAACCACATTGTAAACAGCACACTAACTTTTAAGTCCCCTATTAAAACGCAACCTTGAGGACTGTGATAGTGTATCTACCACCTCAACTAGTCAAATCCAGACACTAAAATAATTTTTTTTAACAAACACATTCTCACCAAAAAACATACCAAACTCTCTGTCTAAAACCGTAGAATAAGGGCAACAGAATTTACTATTACAACTAAGGCATTCAGAAACATTTATTCACCTCACTGTTTATCAAAAGCATGGAAGATAAACTGCCATATTATTGGGCAACCAATTAACTTAATGATCTCCCCATTTTTAGAGGGAAAGCTTTTAAGAAAGAGAATCACTAAAGATTAACAAATGCGTCCTATCAAATTTTGAGCCCTATTTTTAAACCATCTCCATAACATTGACAAGACTGCAATATATCTGAAAATGATAATAAATGATATAGAGCTATAAATATTTTGTAGTTGTCTATGTTTATTATATTGCTTCATAAAGAACATTTAAACAAAAGAAGGTAGGGTGATAGAAATATAATCTATTTTATACTTAACCTGTTCAAAAAAAAAAAAAGTCTTTCAATGACAAAGAACTTCTAACTAGAAATGTATTTTAAACATTTTTAAAAATTTTAAATTTTTTTTAAAGGCTTTGCTTTTCTCCCATCTATATACATGATTAAAAGTTACAAAGAAATGAAATTGTTACCAGCTCAACATACATTAGGAAACCATATAAACTTAAACCCCTCCAAAAATATTAACATTCAATAAAAAACTTTACACTGTCAAAATTTTATGTTCTTATATTTTAAAGTTTTCTAAATTAAAATCTTTCTAAATAATCTACTATGCTATACAGAATACAATCTTTCTATAAATTTTTTTTAAAACTCACCATATGTAAACTCTTTTAACCACTTCACTAGTAAGTATTAAACACAGTACTTACTGAGACAAGCTAATAGCATCTCTATTTTCACTTTGGAAAGCAACTAATAAGGCCTTTGACATGACTACATTAAAGCTCAGTAAAAGTGACGAAAACAGCTTGTTGAAACAAACCTATTATTCCTCTTGAAGACTTAATTTCACTTTATACCAGATTTATAATAAGTGGTCAAATGTGAATTATAGTCTCAGAAAATAAGAAACGCTACCACTGTTTCACACTAAATTTAGGTATTCCTGGTCAACAAAATTAGGGAGTTTCTTTCACAGTTCAATATGATGTAGGAATAAAGAAAACACTTTTTTTTCTAAGGAATCACAATTGTTAACAATTACGTTCTAAAATGTTTAGAGACTTCTTTCAATTCAGTGAATTTTAGCAGGTCTTCAGAAAGAAACCAAAATTCTATGTCCAAGTTTTTTCTTTATGCATAAGGCCACTTTGAGAACACATCTCCTCCTCCAATGATTTCCAAGTTTTTCAATCAAATAGTATCAGCACTCGCATCATCTTACACTTGGTTTTACCATATTTGCTATATATTTTTCTTTCTCATATGCATATACTAAAATGTTACAAAAAGTCTGAAGTTATTGTTCCAGTCTCAAGATAGCACAATAAACACAAATTTTAAAAAGTGGGTCACAGAACTATCAAGTTATCTTTTGCTTCATCGAAGTGTATCTTTAAGCCCCTAAAAATAAAAGGTGCATAAGCCACAATGTATAGCCAAATCATTTTTTAAAGCTTTAAAAATTGTGAGAATGGGTGCTTCTCAAGGGAGATGATTAATATAAGGAACTAAGGCAAACCATTCTGAATGTCTACGGTGAAGAAATAATAATAGCAAACTAAGTAAAAATAGAAACGTGTTATTTTATAAAATGTCTTTTAACTCTTTAAAAGGGTATGGACGTTTAGACTTAAGTCTTTACTTTGAAATACAAACTATGGCTATTTAGAACATGGGGTTGGAGTTTATCACTAAGTTTTGCCATGGTTTTGTATCATTTCAGGTGGGCTCATATGAAGAATTATGTTAAGTAAGCTACTGCTGAAAATATTAGGGGGGAAACCTCTAGAAGCAAAAAAGATTTAAACTAGTGATTTATCTCAAACACAAAAAAACTGCATGCCATGTTGAATTGTGCATTTTGTATGCCAAAACTAAGCAAACAGCACATAAGCCTCAACATATTTTAATAATATTTAACTTTCGTACATATCGCTTTATAAAATTATTTTTCCTGACCACATTAAAGGAAAGTGGTTGTTTAAGTAGTAAAATCTCCAAAAAGTTTTCTTTAAATAATATTAAATTCTTGGAAAGGTAAACAGCGTGTAGCCATTAGGACTACTTTGCTATTTTTTACCTGTTCTGCTGTAATTCATAACAAAACTACAAACGCGTAGGACTTTAAACTGTTTAGAAAATGGTGACCTTAAAGCTTCTAAGGGCCTGGCAGATTTCATGATGCTTCTTTATTTCCCACTTGAACTGTGGCAGGAAATATTCCCAGTTGTTACTAATTTATCTCGAAGGACTGTCCTAACTACAAAGTAACACCAACACTCCTGCTCCTGGGCATTAAAGACTAGTCCACAAAAGCGATCGCACCTCAACTTCATCTCTACAACAGATACTCTGAGGCAAAGCAAAAGAGTTAAATCACTAAAAAGCTCTCTAGGAAAATCTAGAAACAGTTAGCTGGCTGTGACATAAACCTGCCAACACCTCAGCACACAGTGGCAAAGTGCCCAAAAAATGCCACCCTCTGGGTAAACCACTTTCTTGTTTTAACTCTACATGAAGCTACCAGTTGCAGATGAGAGGCGACGGGGGCATTATTTGGCAACCTGGAATTCACTTCCTGTAATCCTACACCGCGACAGCGCCTAATCAACCTGAACCCTGACACCCGGGCCATTATCGCCGGGCCGCGGGGCTGCGCGCGCCTCCCCGCTCCGGGCTGTTACCTCCCACGGCCTTGGCCACGGCGCCGTTGGGCCTCCCGCGGGCTCCCATGGGGCTGCCGTTCTGCTCCAGCCGGGCCACCTTCACCGGGGGAGGCCCCTTGACGTCGGGGCTGCCGCTCCGCCGGTCGGGGCTGTCCCGCAGACACGGGCTCTCGCTCCGCCGCTCCATGCTGCTCCGACTCGGAGACAAAGTTCCCACCGGCAGGTCGCAATAAAACGCGCAGGGACCTAGGGAGGGGGCGGGGGGGAGGGAAGGGGGAGGGAAAAAAAAAAAGAGGGAAAACCGCTCACACACGTGATAGACGTTCAGGCCAGTGGCAGAGCGCTGCACCAAGCCACACAAACTTCCTCCCACGCTGCCCGAGGGGCCCGAGCCGGGAAGCGGGTCCCCACCTTACACTGGGCGGCCAAAGGAAGCTCGAGGTGCTGCGACACTGCCCAGTTGCTCTCCAGAAGTTAGCCCTCGGTGACGGTTACCAGGCCAGCGCCCAGGGGCGCCCAGAAGTGGCCCATTCATTGGGACAGGGTTGGCATACGCCGTTCTCAGATGAGACAGCCTCGCCGTGTGGGGGTCAGTGTTGCAGAAGAAGTGAACTTCATAAAAAGGCATCTCACCCACTCGAGGAAGGGATAGGGGATGTACACAAGTCCGTAAGAAACCGAATTAACCACATGATGAATGTGCCATGAATGGCGGGGCAGGAGCCAAAGGCCTGCCTTAAGGACTCCTTGAATCCCTGCTTTTTATCTTTACCGAGCAAGTCTTGAGACACAAACACACTTTGCACAAAACCAACCCTCATTCCACATTAATAAGCATCCCAAAACATTTGGAGGTATTCACCAGAATACTCTCCAGAATAACCTTCATCACAGTGGAGGGGGCTACAATCATTATTTTGGAATGTTCTTATCTTCTTCCGATCCTAAGTGATTTTTTAAAAAGCTCTTCAGCATAAAACACAAAAGCAAAAAGCATCTGAATTATTAGGTTAAGAAGCAACCTTCATCAACCCCAATTTAAAATTTTTTTCCAAAAAGTTTTCCTCTGGGTCTCTTGGCTGGCAGTGCGCTCCTCAAGGAACCCGCAGATCTCGGCACCCCTGGATTTTTTTTTGGGGGGGGGGGGCGGCAGAAGAGGAGGAAACACCTGATGAAACTGCACTCACATTGTCACTGACATCCCCGAGAAGCAGGAACCCTGCACAACAAAGTGCGCTAGGAATCCTCGCGGGCGGTCTCGCCGTGGGAGAAGCCGCATGTCAAGGAGACATGGTGGGGGTGGCAGAGGGGAGGTGAGAGAAGAGACGCGAAAGATGCAGAGACAGAGCGGAAGGGCTGCCCTACTCCCTCTGCTACGCTGTCCGAGAGGGCGAGCGCTGCCGGGAGGGAACTTAGCCGGACCCGGGGCTTTCCCCGAACTCCCGAGCTTGGAGTGGGAGTCCTCGCCCGGCGTACTTACTGCTCACAGTCTGTCTGTAACTTGGCTGGCTGAGGCTCTGTCCATGGAGCAAAAGTAGAGAATCCAGGGTGGAAAGTTTCTGGTGCGTCGCCTTGCAGTGTTCTCCTAGTCTTCTTTCCTCTTTACTCCTTCCCCTTTTCCTCTTTCCCAGGTCCTAACGTTTAAGGTCCTGGGTCAGGGTGTCTTCTAGTGCAGAGATGGTTGTTATGATGATGATGATTGGGGGGGGGGGGGGGGGGGGGGGAGGGGGGGAGGGGGAGGAGGAGGAGAGGGAAAGGAGGGTTCCTCCAAAGGGGCACCCGAGCGAGCGGGGGAGGAGACGGCGGAGGAGGGGAAAAGAGGGAAGGAGGCTGAAAAAGCCTTTTCACACCTTCGGGAAGGAGACCCGTTCTGGAGAGAAAGGGCTGAGGACTGGGAGGAGGCGGAGGCGGGCCGGTGCTGCCGCTTCGCAGGTCTGCTAGTTCGCGAGGAGGCGCGGCCGGAGCCTTAGGGCCGGTGTCACCCAGAGCCAAGAAGGCGCAGGGACCCGGGACCGCACGCGGGAGGAAACGCGGCGGCTGCCCAAGCTGTCACCTCCAGCCTCTCCCCTCTCGGCCGCCGCCGCCAGCAGCCGGAGCCGGACTCACTGACAAGCCGCAGAGAGAGATACACTGAGAGGGAGATGATTATTAGTTGCGTTGAGTCATCAGGCAAAGTGAGTCCTTTTGGGTTGTCCTCGGTTTCCGATTTCTCCCCCTCCCCCTTTCCGTCCCCAAATCTAGCGCCTTCAAAATAATAATTTGGGGTGGGGGTAGGGGAAGTCTCTGGGTTATTTCGGGATGGAGGTGGGGGGGGGAAGATCTAAACCCAAGCCAGACTGGTCCACCGCAATGAAGGAGGAGAGTGGGGGGCGGGGAGGAGGGCTGGGGAGGTTGCGGGGGGAGGGGGGCCCCGCCTGGCAGGAAATTAAACATCAATCAATCAATCGCTGTGAGCCCGGCGACCCAAACAGCGGCGGGGCTGCGGAGGAGGCAGAAGGGACTGGCGAGGGGCGGGTGGGAGGCAGGGAGGAGGGTAGAGAAGGAAGGGGAGAGTCGGCGGTGGCAGAGAGGTGGGGCGAGGACCGCGCGCGTCGGGCGGCAGAGGACCGATGGCAGAGAACCGAGTGCCGCGCGAGGCGGTGGCCGAGGCCGGTGGGTGCGCCCGGGTGCAGGCGGGCGCTGGGGCTCGGGTCTGGTCCTCCTCCTTGTGGCGGGTCCAGGGCGCGGCCGCCTCGCCCAGCCCCGAGGCGCACTCGTCCCGGCGCGGAGGCGGCGGCGACACGGCAGGCGCTGGTTGCCTCGTTTCCCGGCGGAGGCGCAGACCGACGCGCAGTAGGCAACCACGGCTGCCTCGGCTCCCGGTTCGGCTAACTGCGCGGAGTACTTTCGACTTTGGAGATAGGAGGGCTATCGCCTCCCCCACCCACCGCCTCCGCCCACCACCCACCGCCTCCGCCCCTCCGAGCAACTTTTCCCGATGCCTGTGAGCTCCCCCTTCGCGCAGAGCCGGCCGTCCGGGCCCGCCGCGCCGCCGCACGCGCGGGGAAGGCCGCTTCTCTCTCAGAGCCGACGCGGCTGTGGGTCCAGAACAATAGCCCGGGTGTCCTGAGTGGCAGGAGTACCAGCACTGCCCGCCGGGCTGCGGGTGGGACAGGAGAGGGGGCTGCGTGGGGGGCGCAGGGCGGGGGGCATCCCTGGATGACGTCCCTGGAGCGCTCGCAGCGCCGGCGACATCTCGAGCAGCTCAGCCCGGGCCGCCTGGAGGCCGTGACGCGGAGGCAGTGAGGGCGGTGGGGCTGCCTGTCCTCCGGCTGCGGGTCTGGGACTCCTGGGACCCCAGGCGGCTCAGGCACTAGGCTTCGCGCGCGGGCAGAGTGTGCGGTGAGGACCCGGTCTCCTCGTCCCGGGGGAGGCCGCGCGGGGGCGTCCACAGCAGGTCCCGCGAAGGTGTAACTGAGCCACAAACTTTTGCCGACTCCCGCGGCCGCAGCCGCCCGCAGCCCGACTCCAGCCGCGGTGTTCATTTAAGGTGGCGCGAGCACTAGCCGAGCAGGCCGAGCTCCGTCCGCGCTTTTGTCCCTGAGGTCCCGCTTGGGCGCGGGACCTCCTTAAAGAAAAGCACGTGGGCAGGGGCCGCGGCCCCCGCAAGCCGCCTCGGGCGCCGGCTTACACTCGCAGTCCGGACCTGTGGCGGGAAAATGAGGACGCGTCCCCGCCCGCCTTGAGGCCAGTGAAGCCCCTCTGCTGGCGGCACCGCCAATCCCTACCGCACACCTTGTGTCTCCTACCTAAACCCCCGGACCCGGAGGACTCCCAACCATCTCGCTGCCTGAGCCGCCAGTCCCCCTTAAGAAGTGTTGGCTGTACGGCGGCGCCAGAGGGCCAAACTAAATTCGTTTTTGGGAAACGCGCTCGGGTGGTAATTCTGGAAATCTTGGGCTGGTGCACAGACAGGGGGAAGCCGCGTCAGCCTAGTGTGCCCGGAGGTAGGCCGCCGTCCACTCGCCGCACCTACCCGGTGGGCGGCGTGCGCGCAGCCATTCCCTCAAAAGCAGAGGCCTGGGAGGCGGGGGAGCCTCTGGAAGAGAAAGGGTCCCAGAAACTAAACCTGCCCCGGCCTCTGTCTCAACGCCCAGATCCCGGAGAATCCCGCACCCAGGCGCCGCCCACCAAGTTCCAAAGGAGTCCTAGGCGACCCGGGAGGCTGTCGGAGCCCAGCCGAGAAAGGAAGTGAGGCTTGATAGTAAATCTTCGGGGAGCCACCCTGGGAGTTTTAGGCAGCATTTTCTTTTCCCTGCTTTTTATTCCCCAAATCCCATCTCCCCCACTTCCCTGAGCGAACGGGTTAGAGAAAATGCACAATTCGAAGTCTGTGAGAACAAAGTGGCTCGAGTAAACCAACTCGTGGTAGCTAAGGTTTTTGGCTGCAAAGAAACAAACTGTAAGTTTGATCAACAAACTTTTTTTTTTTTAATCTGTAGTTTCACGTCGGAATGGGAAGGGGGTTTTGCAAAAAACAACTACCACTGTCAGAGTTTGAGCCCATTTTCAAAATGGGGAAAGACGCAATTCTTACAAATATCTTAACAACGATAATAATGCTGTTTCTTTCCTTACCTTGGTGTTGAACTGCAGAATCCTCCTCCGGATCAGTGTCCAGGAACTTAGAAGAAATGGTGATATTAGGACTTCAGTACTTCTGGAAAAAAAAAATGCAAATGGTTTAGCCAGGATCTTTCCTGTCTGATTCGTCACTATTATTATATCTGATGATGCGAATGGTTGGAGCGATTCAATCTTAAGTCATTAATGAGCTATTTTATAAACACCACTGTCTGAAGATCTTCATTTACATTTTGCGAAGGATCACTTCGCTAACCTCACATGCTTATGTCAACAGCATGAGTAGGAGACTTCAGTCACACTCATAAACAACACAGCGGTATTGTTAATGGGTTAATATTTTATAAAGCGTAAATATTTTATTATGTTTTGAAAGGAACTATTGATTCTAAATTATTAAACCCCTGAGAAGGGTGATTTAAATAAAGTATACAATTAAGTACAATTAAATGTACATTGTGGCTAGTTTGTTTTCAGATTCTGCACCCTTTTTAAATTAATTGATTTTCTCATTAGTGGAGTTTCTTCTTGTCCGTTTTTGATAATGAACAAAGCTATCATTTTGGGCAAAAGAACTCAACACATAAAGGTGCATTTAACATAAAGGAAAATACCAAAAACTATGGGTTATTACTAGAAATGTATTTTGAATATTTGTAGATTTATATTTAGTAACACATTTTACAAATTTCTTTCAATTAAAAAAAAAAAGAATTCTAGGAAGTTTTGTGATATATGCCCCGTGTCGGGGGTTTTTTTCCCCTTGAGTTTTGTCCCTAATAAAGGCCTTTTCTGTTTCAAATTACATAAGCTTTTTACTGCACGACTTTTGTATTGACCTAATTTCGACTGAAGTAAGCAATTATTTTCAGCATGTTTAATTTTTACAATAAGAAATTTTAAATAACGTTTTTATCTTTTGCTAAAATTTTCCACTTTTTAAAACTAAATAAATTATGATTCAAAAGTTTTGTTTGGTTTCGTTTTATATTCCTCAAGTAGTTTACTTCCAAACATTTTTAAACAAAATCACACTCAATAAAAGAATTGGTTTTCATTACTTTTTTTAAAAATAATTTTATCCAAAACGCATTTGTGCACAGATAGTTTGCTCCAGTGCTCAAACCATAAAGTTCATGTTGGGGGACATTTTTATCCCTCAACTTGCTTCTCACTGACGTTTTTTGTCAGGAATCTACTAGGACGTCTTCCCCTCTCCTCCCCCACCCCCAATTTTTTCATATGTCATTTAGTCAAAGGTCACCTGTCTTTCATAATCACACGGAGATTTGTTATTTTAAAAATCAACGGATCTTTATGCGCTGGGCTTAAATATGCATGTTTTTTTCTAATTTCCATGTTCTCCCCTTTTCTCTCTATCTCTTGTCAGGCCTTTCTTCTCCTTTTATGGCCTGCACTTTTACTGACATTTCTTGATTTCACTCTCTCTCCACACCGAGGTTTCTCCTGCGCTAGCTCTTGACTCTGGCCAACCTTCCTTCCCCAATGACCGTTCAGGACAGCCTAGGCCCGACTGCCCGGGCAGAGGGTGCCGGCTGCCCGGCATGGGACGCCGGCTCTCGGCTGGACTACCCAGACCTCTGAGGGCCCAGCATCCATCACCAGGCTTCCTGGATTTCAGGTCTGGTCACCCTGGCAAAGAGGCCCTCCCGGCGTTGCGCTGCTTCTTAGAGAACACGGGGAAGTTGTGCCGCGTTTCTCCTCCATTCTCGCACACACAGGCAAAGCTCTACGGGAATTGCCAGCGTCGAAAGCCTTCTATGGCTCCTAGGAACCCACGCAGGCCTGCCTCTCCCGCCCCCCTGCGGCCCCCCCCCCCCCCCCAACCCGGGCTTGCTCTGCTGGGGGCGAAAGGAGGGCGGGAGGGAATCGTTTCTCTCAAATGAAGCCCACACCAGTTCTGAAGCCAATTTCCGCCGCGGACTGTCCGGGGAGAGTTGGGCGACCAACATTTTCACGAACCGCATAACTGCCCCAGGCTTGGATTGGAAACTGGATGTGCCAAGGGGACTAGGGCCCGAGGCCAGAACGCCCCAGGGGAATGCGCCTAGAAGAGCAGATCAACTAGGGTGGGCTCGAGCCCTTTCCCAGACTGCTCCGGGGCGTCTGGGGACTGACCAGAGCGCAGGGGGCGGGGGACACTTACTTCGTTATCCGCACGCCTTCCTCTTTGGCATCAGAGCCGGGCAATCCCAACCCGCGCCAGGCAAAGATAAATTACTCCTGGCTCCCGCAGCAGCTCTGGGGCCTGGGCGGGGGCGGAGCGGTGCGGAAGCCGTCGGGCCGCCTAAGGTAGGGGTGGTGAAGGTCCTGCTCCCATCCTCAAAGGAACGAGTCCCTGCGGCCTGGCGGAGAGAAGCGTCCCAGGGAGAAGACTGGTTGGGGATGGGTGTTGGGCAACTAGTTTGTGTTAGATGGTGAGCTGAGCACCCAGGAGGTCGGAGGATCCGGAATCGGGAACAGACAATGCAGAGGCCCAGAGGGCGGGAGGGGACACGCGAAGGTCTGCCCTGGAGCTAACTCAGGCGAGGACTGGCGCTCTGTGCACTGAGGCCCCAAATGTCGGGGGTGGGCACCGCCTGCCCCGGGTGAGGAAAGCGAAGGGACTTGTCTTGAAGGTGAGGGAGACTTTGGTTTGGAGGTGTGGAAGTGCTTCCTCCGCGGCCGCGGGTTGAGAGGCCCGGGAAGGCGGAGGGCCTGCGGGCTCCGAGCACAACTCCAGCGACACAAGACAACGCCCCCGAGCTCTTGAATCCTTTCACTCTTTTTCAGAGTCAAGAGCTTAATAGCTGGATCTCCTGCAGCATCTCAAGGAGATGAGAATGACTGCCCCGCTAATCTAGTTTTTTAAAAATAGAAATCGACTTTAAACGACCGGGAACAAGGCAAGGGGGGACAACACGAAACGCTAAAGGAGCTGCGGCTGCCGCCCCGCCCCCACCCCCGGGCGGCCTGGGTTTGAGCCCGGAATCCCGCTCCAGACTCGCTGCGTTTTCTCTCTGGAAACACCGAGCGAGGAGAAAGGGGTCTGCCCCATCTCTAATCCCGGGGCCCAAGGTAGCGGCGAAGAACCCTGCGACCTCGACTCGTCCTTACGGCCCCGTCGCCCCGGACCCCGGGTCAACGCCAGGGTCCCAGACCGGAGATAAGGCATCCTCTCCCGACAGCGCCACCGCGTGGGCTGCGGCCGAAACCTGCGGCGCCCGTTCATCCCGCTGCTTTCCCGAGCCGGCCTTTCCGCGTAGCCTCAAGTCCACAGGTTAAGGATGCGGCGGAGGGGGGGGGGGGGGGGGATGGGCAGGTCCCCGGCCCAGGCAAACCCGGACCACCCTACACAAGCACCCGCCCGCCAGGCAGAACCTCGGCACCCCAACCCCTTGTAATGAAAAAGCATACCTGGAAAGTCCAGGCCACGGCGCCCCACCCGTACCCCAGCCTGCAGGCTGGGCAGCCTGTGTGCTGAAATTCTCGCCCACCCCTAGCCGGGGCCAGCCAGCCCAGGAAGCCGGGTCCGAGGCGGCCCAAGCTAGCTCTAGCAGCTCCGGCGACGTCTAGCGACATTAGGTCCGCGCTGCTCTCGAACAGCGCGGGAGAGAGCGAGAAAGCCTGCTGCGGGACCCGAGGTGCCAAGCACTTACTGGGACAGAGGACGAAGCGGATAGTCGGTCTATTTGGCGGCCCAAAGCTGTCTGGAGTGGCGGGGACCCTAGAGGGTTTCCTTGGCTGGTGACTCGCCTGTTCTCTCCATCTCACGAAGCCCCACGGAAACCCTCTTAGTCCGTCAAGCCTTGACCCCCGAGTTAACGCCCGGGTGTCCGTGACATTGGTGTTCTGGAGCTCGGTTCTTCCCCGCCCCGCGGTGCCTTGCCTGGGGGCCCCGCGGCCAAGCCCAGCAGAGCCAGGCATCACCTCGAGCTGCCCCGGCGCTACGTCAGGATTTGAGAGTCCCCACGTCGGGCTCAGAGGACTTGAGTGGGTAGGCTGGGGCTTATTTTTAATAAATTCAACTGTTCACACGCGCGCGCGCACACACGCACACACAATTTGGGGACTGCCAGCTACTGAAAGGGACAACGACCCGGAAAGGTGCAAATTCACCTGGTGCCTGTCCAATTACAAAACTCCGAGCCCCGCACAAAATAGGGGTGAGCCCTGGAGGCCCGAGCAGTAACGCCTGGCGGCCATCAGCCGCACTCTTGCAGGACTCCAGCCTCGCGGCGAAAACACCGCGCTGTCGCGGGGGCCGCAGGGGCCGGTGCCCAGCCGCACCCGCCGCGGAGCCGCGCCGCCAGCTTGCTGAGTTCCGGAGCTCCGTGTCCGCCTGGCCTGTTCACCCGCACCCTCATCACTGGCTACCTGTTCGCTTCCAAACCCTAATACCCGTAGGCCATGCGGAGCTATCTCCAAGTGTGCCAGGCCTGGCACTCGTGCCAAGTGGCTCACCTCAGCGGGCTGCGCCTGCCTTTGCCCCCGGTGCCAAGTGCCGAGCGAGAGGCGGCGGGTCAGGACTCGGACGCCGTCTGCTCACCTCCAGGAGCCGACAGTGGGTGCCTGCGGCGTCGCTCGTCCAGCCCTGGGGCTGATTTAAATAACTAATAAGCTCAGAGAAATTTTACGAGGGGAACTTTTCCTTTTAGTATCAATAAAGCCTAGTAATTGGGTTCGTTGGTTACCTAAGCTCGAGTTTCCCAGTCTGTCTCTCTCTCCTCTCCTCTTCTCTTCTCTCTCTCTCTCTCTCATTCAAAAGCAACGTTTAAGAAAACCCGGCAACTGCGTGTGTGCGTTTGTGTGGGTGTGCAAGTGTGAGTATGTGAAAGAAGTTGTTTGTTTCAAAAGTCCTTCTCCTGGAGAACAATCGTCATTGTCGCTCTGTGGTGAAGAGTTTTGAAAGGTGAACTGTTGTTATTTCAGAAGAGAAAAATGTTAACAACAATTCGTCTCAACACAAGTACAGCACAAGGAGGGAGGGTTCTAAAGATTTTTCCCTATGGATGTGACAAAGACATTTGCAATGCGTCCCTAATAGTTTGCATTTTAATCAACTTTTACTATATTTTGACTTCCACTCCTAGAATTCTGGTGGATTGTAGTGATATCTGTTGTTCTCTGTAAAGACTTCTATACTATCATGCATTCCAAATTTTTGGTTCAATTTTCTAACCTTTTGAAAGCATGTTTTTAGTCGTAAAGAATTTTTCCACCTGGGAACCATGCCTCAACTTAAACATATAAAAGAACTTTCATGAATAATAACTGCAAATAGCCCATTTGTCTGTGTCCACGGAGTTGTTGGCGCCTATACAACATCTCAGAAATCTAAAAGCAATCTAAGCATGTTTCTCTCCAATCGTATAGAGATATGTGTGTTTTCATTAGCTGTATGGAAGTTTAAAAAAATCGCTTAAAAGACTTTTTCGAAAAGCATTAAGCTCAAATCTAACTGAACTTAAATTCCCTACCAGATACAACATAGCTAGTGCCTGCCAACGTCAATCTAACGAAATGAAGAGTATTTCTGAATCAGATTACTGTGGGGGTCAGAGGCTAGTCAATGAAAAGCGATGAGAATTCAAGTTTGCAAACCGTGGAGGGCAGAGGGGGCGGCTCCCCAAGTTCCCAGGAACACACCCAAACCTGTGCGCTCACATCCTCAGTGTTTACATATTATGGAGAACTTCTCCTTTTCACTTTTATTTAGAAAATCGATGAGCTCCCCTTAGTTCGTCTTGTTTTAGGCTGCGAGACTCAAAGTCAGCTCGAGGGTTGCTTTCTGCCAGGTAACTTCCGGAGGCCCAGTTATTCGGAGATAGACCCAGCCCTTTGCACATTCCAGGCAGAGAATGGCGTCCCGCCGGCCCTTCCCAGCGCCAACGCCGCCACTGCCCCAAGCTCTCCTCCGCACCCGCGGGCTGACGGGACCGGAGCGCCTGACCCTCGTCTAGCTTCCTGAGCTCGCGCTACGGTGTCGGCACTTGGCTGAAGAGGGAGTGAACCTTGAGCTATGGGTGTTTACGCCCCGTTTCCCGCTTTTCCCAGAGGGTTACAGACAACTTCCCTTCCCATTTGCTCAGGCTGAGTTCTAGTTCCCATCCGTACTTTCTAGTCTTGCCATCACCAGGCTCCTAGTGCCCCACCGTAGTGGCTACGAGCTAAGGGCACTCACCGCGGCGACCCCGTGTCCCCCACGCTGACCAAGTTAAGGGAGGACGTGTCCTCTTGGCGCTGTCTTCCGAGTGCCGGAAGTCGAGAACAACGGCAGAGGCAGATGGAAGGATTGGGAAGGAAGGCGCAGGGCTGAGTGGGGTAGATAAGAGCCTCAGCAAGGAGCACCTCAGCCTCCCCAAACAACCTGAGGCCTCCCCTTCCCTCACTGCACTTCCATTGCAGGTCCCACCCTGGTCCGGCGGGTCCCCACCGAGCTGCTCCATCAACCAGGCTGTCCCCTGGCTTTTAAGGATCTCTCACCCCATCCCATACCTTCTGGCTGTTTGGAGTTTTGTTTTCAGTTAAGCTGCTTTCTGAGGTCGAAGAAGCTCCACTTTTTCTTTTTCCTTTGCCTCATTTACACTCCTTTCTTTAAAGAGCATTCCCCCAAGCCTAGCTTCTGCCAGACCCTGTGCAATCTCCCAGAGCTCTATGTGGAAGAGGAGAAGTGATTTGTCTGTTTACAGCAGGTTTAATTAAGACAGTTATGTGCCGTGAACTCCTTGGGCCCCAATCAATGCACTTTGATTTAGAAAGTCAAATAGAATCACATCTTACACTTGTGGGTCCCCTGTTGCCCGCCCAGGCTGGAGATGGATGCTGTTGTCCATCCACACCGGCCTCACAGGACCTGGACGAGACTCCCCCAGAGTTTGCCACCCTGCTTGTCCCCATGGCTCCCAGTAAGGTCTTCTTGCAAGACCGAGGCCTTCCCAGTAAGGGCAAGAAAGGCTGAACTCTCAGAGCTCTCCTGGTGCCCCTTAGCTGAGGGGCCAGGCGCTGGATTTCTGTGGACCCGGCTTCCGGGCTACCAAAGCATTCCCTAGCCCCAGGACCTAGTCCTCCGCTCTCCCGGGCCCCAACCCCGCAGAGAAAGCCTGGGAGGCAAGTCTCTTCTTTTACCCTAGCCCTGCATCCAGTACCCTCCCCTCCCCCCAACTCTCTGACTTAGGTGCTGGGGCTGCAGCAGAAGCGTTTTCCTAATTTGTCATCATCGGAAACCTCAGACAATTGGACTGTAAAACTTTAAGGGCTTCAGGGAGACGCTGACTTCAGGCGCCCGATGGCAAAGGGGTGGGGAGGCTAAGGGTCGGGGACAGGGATGCGGGACAGATGCCCCAACTTGCTCTCTTGAACTTCCCTCCCTAGCAGCCTGGCTGCCCTAGCATAAGCAGTGGCCCACCCTTCCCTCCTCTCTCCTGCCTTCTACCCCCTCTATCTCCCCTCCTCGCCCCCACTTTCCAGAATATCACCCCACTTCTTCAGTCCTCGGCAAGGAAAGGGGCCAGCGTGTCAAAGGTTGCTCAGCCTCCTCACCTCCCCTTACTTTGTCCAGCTACCCGGGACTCGTGAGCCAGAGCCTTATGTTGCCTGTGGTACCCGTCAAGACTCCGTATGGGGTGTGTGCGCCTCTTCTCTCAGTTCCCCACGTCCAGCGCCCAGAGATAGCACCCACGTTCCCGCTGCCCCTGCAGTTCTGACCCTCTCCCCCCACCCCACCCCCCGGAAAGCTGCGGACCTGCCATTAACCTCATCATACCATCTATAGTCGATCCCCTCGGTTTTCAGTAGATTTGAAATCCAACATATATTAGATCCATATATTTAGATAGGATTGGGGGGGGCTAAAACATTCTGAGCATGCCTGCGGGGCGGGGCGGGGGGGGGGGAGTCTCAGAGGAGTTGTCCTGAAAGCTGCCAGGAGCAGCCACCTTTGCTATAGCCAAGGCCTTAATGGTGTCGACTTTGGTGGGCTGTATGCGCTGGGGTTCCCAGGGCAAACCCCCTCCTCAGACTCCTCCAAGCAGGGCAGGAGACTTAGGTTAGAGGGTCGAGTTTTAGGGGACTTTTAAAAATTTTGTTTTTATATCTGTAAACGACTAGTCCCGGCACTAGACGGGTGCAGCAGTTGGCCCCAAAGTGGAATATGATTCGCCCCTCCCCCCCCCCCCCCCCCCCCCCCGTGTCAGGCAGCAGCGGGTGACAGCTGGCAGTAGCTCTGGTAACGCTGTTTGGCAGGGCTTTGGGCCTTGGCGTCCAACTGAGGCCCAGTAACCCCCATCGTGCGTGCATTTTGCCTAGGGTGCCTGTGCGTGTGTGGGGGGCGGGGGGGGGGAGCTGGGCCAGGGCTGTAGCCACGGTCGCAGCGCCTTCCCGCGCCGGGCTCAAGTGTGGACGCAGTGGATGAATCCGTGAATCAGCACCACAGCAGAGGGGTCGAAGGAACAGCCAATTCCGTTAAATGGGCTAGGCGGCTGCGGCTGACTGCCCCCTCCCCTCCTCTGAGCAGGCGTGAGGTGGCCCGGGAGCCTCGCCAGCAGCCCCCGCCCCTCAGGCGGAGCTCGGGTCCTGGCAATCTCTGCACTTTGTCATCACGCCCGAGTATTTGACATTCGCAATTATCTGCAAATACCCTGATCGGTTTGTATATGAAACACTTTTTTTTTTTGCCTTAAGGTTGGAATCTGGTAAGTTTCAGACAAGTGGTTGCGGGGGGAGGTGACCCGAGGGACCGCGGGGGACCGGCCCGGTGAACCCGACTTGGCTAGGTGGGCGACGAGCAGGGATGGATCTGCGTGCCGCCCCCACCTTCCCCAGCTCCGCTTAGATGCAAGGCCGCGTGGAGCTATGGAAAGGCCAAGGCCGCGACCCTCGGGCCCTCTCTTAAAAGGAGCGCCCCCTAATCCCCGTGAGAGAAAAGCTGACTGGGGAGCGGAGATCCCACCAGAGGCAAGGCCCGGAGGTTAATCATCTTGATAATCGGAAAGGGCGCTGCCCGGCCTGGTTGCCGTCACCGAGAGTGTCAGTCACCAGCTTTCGACCCTGCCGCAGAATTACCTGCTCAAAGAGATATCCCACGGAGCCCTCCGCTCTGAGCTCTCCCCGCCCGCCGCCTGCGGGAAGTAAACCGCGCCCTTGTTCAAAAGAAGCGGATGCCCCTTTGACCCTCCTCCTCCCCCAGATGGTTCCTAAATCCAGAAGGGCAGTGCCAGCCCCAGGATCTCTCACAACTCCTACATCGCAGCTTCCAGGCTACCTGCCTATTACACAGTCTGCGAAAAGAAAGAAGAAGAAGAAGAAGAAGAAGAAGAAGAAGAAGAAGAAGTAGAAGAAAGAAATAGAAAGAAAGAAAGAAAGAAAGAAAGAGAAAGAAAGAAAGAAAAAGAAAAGTGATGGTAGGGGGGAGAGAGAGGGTAAAGAAGTGAGATTATGTGTCTGACTTTTGCTGCTCCCTTAGGAGCTTGATCCTGGCCCCTGGCTGATCTGAGGGCCCTCGAGCTCAGAGACTGGGACGCCGACCTTCCTCCTGCGAGGTGCACACTGCCCGGGTGCTCCCGGCCCGGCGTCTTAATGGCCAACAAGCCCACCTACCTTGCTAAGGGTATAATATCAGCAACTTTGGAAACACCAAAACGTTCAGTGAAGCCTCCTCCTCTCGCACTCAGCTTGAAGCTCTGCTACAGACACTGGGCTAAGTTGCCTTTCACATATACTACTCACATTTTCCGGGAAAGGAGGTTAGAGAAAGCAGGTTAGAGAAAGGTGGGTGGGTGGGGGATATTGCAAAACCTTCAAGAAAAATCGGGGGTGGGGGTTAAAAAGTCCGTCTTTGTAAGAGCCCAACCGTCAAAGCATTGGTATATTCTGAAAAGGAAGAGAGAAGACAGAAGCAGGTCGTAAACGAATCCCTCCACCCCCCAACTCCCTCCCTCCCAGCGTCCCCAGCCCGGGAACCCAGAGTGCCCTGAAAAGACATCAGCTCTCTCGGCTCCTGCTCAGTCCAGGTGGGCAAGGAAGCGCGGGAGGCTCGGGAAGGTCTTTAGCCTCCCGGGGTGCTCTTGACCCAGGAGAGACCCATACAAGAAAGGCAGCTGCGCTTGCAGCTGAGTTCACCTTCTCCACTCACGGGTCGCAACCCTTGCGCCCAAGGCCTCCCGGGAAGCAGGCTGAGACGCCGGAAGCGTCCACCTTTCTTTCCCCGGATTCCTAGGAACTTGGTCTGCGGTGAGGCCGGCTGCGGACACCCACCGGGGCCCTTAGGTTAGGCCCCGCCTCAGCCATGGATGCCAAGATTGGGCACAGGAGCCTCAGGCTGCACCAAGCTGGTGGGTTTCCGCCTGGGTCAGGGGGGTGGGTCACGATCTCAGAGGGGAGAGGCGGTGGGGTGACACCCACTGCACCTTATGCTGCCTCCAAGACAGCCTAGGCCTGCGGAGAAGGCAAGAAGGGCAAGATGCTCCGCGACGGGCCAAACGTTCACCCTTTTATATTTTTTCTTTCTTTTTTTTTTTTCATGTCTTTATCTTTGTTAGATAAGTGTGGGGCTGCTATAGTCCAATAGCTTACTCTACATAAAACGCCCCGAGGATTGGGCGAGACTTTGCAGATTTGGCTTCCCAGGTGACCGTTCTTCAGTATTCTGTTCCCTATCCACTCGCCGCTTCTGTAAGTACCCAGGGCAGCGCCCACTTTGGCAGAACTGATGACTCTTTGGACCCGGCCAAGTGCTCATCGCCCAAACCTGCGCGCCAGAACTGCAACCTCGCCGGAGCTCCTGCAGCGCGCACCCTGAACAAGCTGGCATCCCCGAGCACGTGCAAGCATCCTCCCACTTTGAAACAAATTCGGCCCGCGTCCGTCACCCCGAACGACTTTGCCTTCGGGCAAGTGCTACCGGGACCTAAGCCCCGGGCGAGAAGCCCCGAAGACGAGGGCGGGAGGCTGGAGGACTCCTCTGCTCACCTTGACTTGAGACACTCGAAGGCCCCAATTAACTATCGGTTGTATCGGGGCCGACGGGTGCAAAGTGGCTGCGACCCGCAGAGGCACTCGCTCCCGGAATCCGGGTCTCGAAGAGCATCTGGTGTCGGGGTAGACTGTACTGACCACCTGCAGCGCGCGCAGATCCCAGGCGGGAAAAAGAGCGCAGTGTAACCGGACGGTCGGTTACCTCTCCGGGGATCGGCCCTGACTTTGTTGGTAACTTAAGAAGCGCCTCTGAACTCGGGGAGCGCGTGATGGGGCACCTCCCTGCACAATCCCCCACCCCCTTCCTTCCCCGGCCTAGAATCTTACCATCCTGCCCCACCCCCCACGCAGCCCCGCCCGTTAGAAGCTCTCGGCGGGCACTCGGTTTACAGAGCCGCCGTTTCAGATGTTTATTCACAGCTAATTGCTTATGCAGGAAAATGCTCGTTACCCGGGCCGAGCCCTTCCGCCCCGCGCGGGTCGACCCCGCCGGCGGCAGCTCGCTGATCCCACCAGCGAAGCCACGAAGGAAACGGCGGCAGGGAGGCGGCTGTGCCACCCTGGGCCCGGCCACCAGCACTGCTCCGGACTCCCGGTAGGGGGAGCCTCCTCGGGAGCCAGGCCTCTTAGGTTGGCCTTGCAGCCTGCGGCAACCCGAAACGCGAAGCGCGGCGGCCTCTTCACCTGCCCTTCAGGGGCGCACTGCCAGCAGAGAGGGGAACTTAAGGGCTGAGCCTGTTCCTCATGCCCGGCTGTTGCACAGTGAAGAAGATAGACATGACTGAAGTGTATTCTTTAGATCCAAATATAGTTATGGAAATTTGTAGGTGAGATCATCTCCTTTGCCCATATCCAATGGCAAGGAAAAAAAATCTATTTTTCAGTGGTTAAGAACTGCTCTTGGTTCCACACATTTTGAGCTTTATTTTTAAAAGTTTACGTGATCTAATTCCTTCTCATTGTGTTGCCCAGGCGTTTATTTCCAGGAGCATAAGATGGTCCTAGCACAAAACAGCAGCTCAGATGAGACCTGCTGGTTCTGCTGTAGTAATGTCACCAACGGATTCTCTCCCCTTCTGATTCCATATACTTAAGAGTTCAGAAGCTTTCATTTTAAGATACGACCAGTGTTTAGAGAACAACCCGAATCTAGGGTCAAGGGGAAAGAAGTTAGCTAGACTATGAACCCACAGACCACTCTACTGTGCTGACTGTGGCTGAACACCTGAGCTTGAGGGGCCAGAAACTTCCTGAATAATGCTCCCAACAGATAAAGCCTGCAAGCTCTCCTTATCCAAAAAGCCATTCTTCTCACAGAAATCCACAACTCAGAAGAGCTCTCCTAAGGCCAAGTCATCAAAAGCACTTCAAAGAGAATCGCATAAGCAAAGAATTTCACACTTGGAAGGAAACTTAAAGACCACCTAATCTAACGATTGTAGTTTACTGTTGAGCAACTTGAGCTGAGTAGAGGCAGATATTCCCACTGCATTGAGATTGTGATTCTCCTCTTCCGACCCTCAGTCCAATACAGTTTTGACTATAGGACACCAGAAATGCATTTCACTGTTGTCATTAGCCTTGTAAGTATTAATATGTTTCCACATATTTTAGGGTTCTTAGTAAGACATATTCCTTTAATAATATTATAATAATAGCAAATCTGCAAGGTCTGTGTGAAAAGAATGTTACAGTTGGTTCAAAGGGAGGCTGAATTTTAGAAGTGAAGTTACATATAGCATTGAAACATTTCGGGGAGAGACTAAACAAAAATAGTTGCATTGTTCTGTCCCAATTTAAGAACATGGGATATATGCAAATATATGAATGAATAGACAAAATGGTACAAAAACAAGGATCATTGATAATTCAAGGCATTCTTTTTTTAAAAAGGCATTCTTCTAAATTGTGCAATTTTTCTCCAAAAATCAGAACTAATTTTGTGCAACTTTTTGTGTATGGGTTTTTTAACTGTTGAATTCTGATGTTGTTTTTAAGGACCAAAGGAAAATAATACGCACATTTCTAAAATCAGATTTGAAAAAATAAAAATCTAATTTCTTAAAAAGTCAAGTTAGCCACAGTAGGGGAAATTTTTTTAATAAAATATTATAGGATAAGCCTAGAAAACACTCCCCACTGGGTTTGTGATAAACTCTGAGATATAAATGATATTTTATCATTCTCTCCACAATTACTTTCTTATTTTTTGATAAGGTCAATACAAAAATTGTTATTTACAAGGACACTCCACTATTCCTTTTTTATATCTAGTTCAAAAAGGCAAAGAGATACATTATCAAGTGGAAATGTCTCAGTCTCTTTCCGTAACTAATGTCTGATCTTTAGCAAATGGTGCTGTGATGTCATTGAAATGGGTATTGGACAAGGTACCAATTGATTTATTGATTTCCCTTCTTCAAAGTCCATTGAGAATTGGGGAGAAGAAGGCAAAACACAGGTTGGCTGAGATGTGCAATACTTATTCTATCACACACACGCAAAAATTTATTTGGCTGATAAAATCGACAATTCAGAAGCATTGCTTACAGAAATTCATAATGGAATTACATTCAGGCCACTCAACTGATCCACCTGCCCCTCCCCCATCCTGTGTTTTTATTTGCCCTTCCAATTTCAACCTTTTAGAAGTCCAAAAAGACCAAGTTTTCAGTTAGCCTATATACAACAATGAGAGCAGGTGGAAAGAAAAGGAGGTTCGAGGGGCAGGAGATAGAAGAGGCACATCTGCTTTCAAACACGACCCCATAAATCTTGCTCCAGGGCCCGGACAGCTTGGCAGTATCCCTGAAGCCTGGCACTCGCTGTGGATCTCATAAGGGATCTACGTGGGGCTGGAGTGACCTCCCATCTGGGAGAGGCCAGTACTGAGACTTTCCTATGTCCTAAACCTATGACGGTTTATAGCAGACTAATGGCAATAAAGAGAACAAAGCTGCTCTGATGGTCTTTGATTTTGTAGGAGAGGATTTCAAAGCCAGGCTCTTTTTAGCCTCAATCACTTAATCGGTTTTTGAGGAGAAAGACTTTTTTTTTTTAATGTTTATTTTTTGAGAGAGAGAGAGAGAGAGACAAAATGCAAACAGGGGAGGGACAGAGAGGGAGGAAGACACAGAATCTGGAGCAGGCTCCAGCCTCTGAGCTGTCTGCATGGAACCTGACGTGAGACTTGAGCTATTGGACCCACAAGATCATGATCTGAGGTAAAGTTGGATGCTTAAACCACTGAGCCACCCAGGCATCCCTTGAGGAGAAAGATTTTTAATCCCAGTCCTGTTAAAAATGCCAGCTTAATCACCTGGAGAAACTCTACATTGTAACAGCTGCCTAGGAATTACCACACACAACAGTATCTACAGCAAAGCTGAAAATAAATGAATAAAAACAAACCTCAGACTTCCTCTCCCCTGGCACTCCCTATGGGTGAGCAGCATTGAATAACAGGGAAGATTTACTATGATGCATTCTAAACACAACTGCATATTAACTACTTTGTTTTTCCTGTTCCCTCCCCCTACTCCAAGAAAAATGAACATCTTTGCCTTCCAGAGCTTTCTATTCATAAAGCTCAATCCTCTGCGTTTAGCATCATGATCAAGGAAATCCCTGCTGGCTAAGGTGAGTTGACTTTGCTCTGCCTTGTGTCTACAGGAGAGGATGGTAGGATATGGTGAAGAGAGTCTCTCTTTCTCACCACTTCAGGAGAGGGGTATGCTTCCAGAACTTGTGGTTCATTTTACCCAAGTCATGCCCTTTCCTCCTGAGGCTGGATTCCAGGTATTCTCCAAGAAAAACTGGATGGGGATGGCCCTGAAGAAGGATCTGGAACACTGCCTGCATCCTTCTCCTGGTGTGAAGATGCTGGGGGAGAGAGTATGATGGAGAGAAAAGTAGAACTATGCTCACTTTTAAGGAGGTTATGCCAGTGTGAGCTGGCGCAGAGAACTCTTTTTTAAAAAATTAAATTTATTTAAACAATAGCATCCATCTTCCTGCAATGGTAAGTTTAATTGATAACTATTAAAAATTCTTAAAGTATTACGGCAAGTGTAGCCGAATGCCTCAGGACTTTACGCCTACAAGGTAGGTCAGTTCTGTCTTCACCACCTAACAATGAAACCCAGGGGAGGTTAACTTACCTTTCTGAGCTTCATTTTCCATATCTGTCAAATGGGCATCATACCAACAGCTATCTCATAAAACTGTGAGGATTAAATGAAATACTACGTGTAAGTGGCTTAAAATAGTTCCTGCAACAGCAACAACTAAACATGTTCACTATATTATGATGTGGGAGTTGCCGATACAGTTGGCTCAGAGACTGCGTCCCCGGGTGTTTGTTGGCTGCTACGGGGACACATGGTGTCATACCACAGGGTGAGAACACCTTAGGCTTACTCTGAGAACCATCTCTCTCACCCTTCTGCATTACATTTGCCCAGGGATCAATATTGTTTTATTTGGTGATGACAAAATATTGTCATTTCCCTCTCTGTTACAATCATGAAAGAAAATGGTTACACTTTGCTAGGTTGGGCAGTTTTCTCGGCCCAGTGTATACATTCCTATGCTGTACTCGTTGTGGTCAGATTTTTCTCTGGGCTGTGTTCTTTTAGCTACACTGAGAGCAAGAGCAGCCCCAGAAGGGGGCAGTGAAAAAGCAGAGCATTCAGGAACAGCAATGCCGAGCCATTCCCTTCACTTACCTGGAAGACCAAGTGCAAAACAGGGGAATTATGCTCGAAGCCTCAGAGGAAATGCCTCTCCAGCTTTAGCAAAAGCAGAACAGATGGTAGGAGTTATCGCCAAAGACCCACTTGCTCCTTCTTGTGGCTTTGTGTGTCTTTTTTCGAGGGTCTCTCAAAGTCCACACACTAAGCCAAATAGCTTTATTTAGGCAGGCTCATTATACACCTGGCCTACCACTGCCTTTGACTTAAGATGTAGGTATTAAAACGCAGAGTCTCGAGGCCCAGGAAGACAACGTCAGAAGGAAAACACCCAAGATACTGTCCTGTCTGGTTCTCTCTTTGGTTCCATGTTTTGTTCTTTGTGAGCTCAGCCTAGATAGATCAGTTTGAAACAGACAATAAAATTTCAATGACCTTCCAGATCGTGTTCACTCCCACAAACCAAACATAAATTGATTGCTTTTTTACCAATCAGTTCTCTATTGCAGCTTAAGGGAAGATGCTACCAACACTCTGGTAACCCTTGTCCCAAGATGAAAACCCTTAGGCTCTTTGGAGTGGGTTGGGTTATTATAAACTAATGCTGACCTATGGAGCCTGAGGTATTAACTCTCTCTTCCCTTCCCCTTCTGCAAACCAGCCATTTGTTTTTATGTTTTTTGTAGATCTATTCAGTCCTGGGGAAGGGAGAAGGAAAAAAAAGGGGGAGGGATATGGATAGTAGCCACCAGACTGGATTGGCTGAAAGGCTCAGACTTCTTTTGGCATCAGGAATCTCGAAACACAGGTCTCTGAACCATTCCAACTCAACAAATACACTGAGAAGCTACTGGTTCATACACTGTATTGCTCAGCTAGCTTTTATTTCAAGAAATAATGAAAACAATCACAAAAATAATAGCAAAGAATGCTACTAGGCACTGTACATGCATTCTCTGATTTAATACAACCATTCTGTGAGATAAGGACGATTATCATCCACATTTCACTTTCAAAAGTGAGTCCAGAGGTTAAATAATTGGCACAAGGTCACATTGCTAATTAAGAGTGGTCTTTAACTAGCAGACCTGAGCTGCTCAGACTTCCTATTTGGTTCTCTCATCAGCTTAACAGACAGAAGTCAGAGGTAAGTTTTTACGCATGTGGCCTTATTTAAAGATACCACTTAGCAAATATTTTGAAGTGTGTTTTCAGGCCAAGAACAGCCCCTGGCACATCAAAAATACATCATGTACACCTAAGAACTTATAACCTAAGATCAACTATTAAGAGGACCATACACTACCTGACCACACAGATGATGGACAAGGCTAAGCAAACCCATTTTATAGCCAAATACACACCGACACAAGTTCATATTTTGGAATGACAACCGCAGAGGCGTAGCCTATTTGGAAATCAAGGCTTAGAGAAGTGATCACTCTCTGACAGTATTTAGGGCCTGCTTCTTGGAGAAAGGGGTACCTGTGATGCTGATGTAATTGACACAAATGAACAGAGCTGTCCACAGTGACGGGGGGAGCAACTCAAAGTAGACAAAGAAGCTCACAATGTGCTGAGGATAGGAGATGGTCTCACCAGAGTAGTGGCCAGAACAGCCAGCAAGAGTCACACAGAGAGTGACTGGCTAGCAAGTCAGGACAAAGGCAGTGTTTTCCAAGTCCGCACAGTCAGCTTGTTACTGATACCCCATATCTGCCGCATTAGCTTTCTAGTCCTTTGTATTCATGATGACCATCCCTATGAAATCCTTCTTCAAATATTTTGTTGGAAGGGTGGCATGGTGGTCTGACACATGTTAAATCATTCAGCTAAGATGTGAATAAAGTTCTCAAAAATATATCAATGGGTTTCCAATTGTGTGTTTAGAACTATGCCAGATGGTATGAGGAAAGCAAAGAATTTATAAGATTACCCTTGTCCTCCAAGAACTTGGAATTCATTTAGGAGACAAAATTCACTCAGTTGGCAACAACCAAAAGGCATCAATTTTCCAGGGAGTGTGGTACCAACAAAATAAGACATCATAGAGGTGATAGATAAGTTTAAGAATAAAAATAGTCCAGGCAGGTGACATGTTAACTGGATCTGGAAAGATGGTAAGACTTAAATGGGCTGGGGGGACAGGGTGTGATGGGAGCAGAAGCTGGGTGCCATGAGGAAACTACAACAGCCTAGACAGAAGGATCAAAGGAAATTATGTTTGGTAGCCAACATAAGTCAGTTTATGGAGGCCTCAAATATTACCCAAAAGGAAAGAGACTTGATGAGGAAGACATGAAAGCCATGGTAGCTCCCAACTTCACCCCCTCCAACTTCTGAGCCATTTAAAACTGCCTTCATCTCTTAGTACAAAAATCATACACGTCTATTGCAAAGGCATTTAAAAGGACCTGCGAGGAAAATTGCAGCTCAACAACAACAGGAAAGAATAAAAGAAATAGAAAACCACCCTAATAACTCCACCTGGAAAATTCTGAGGTAAAAGAAGGCTCATAGTGAGAAGCATTTTGGAGAATTATCACAACGACAATATGCGGGACAGCTTTCAGGAACAAAAGACGAGTGGCCAGGAGAAAAATTAGAAGGGCAGCAGGCTAGGAAGCTGGTCACGGTAACATGAGGGCCAAGTCCAGAGCAGTGGTAGTGGGAATGGAGAAAGAAGGCTGAATCTGAGAAACTTTCTAGGGAAGGCCACCATCAGGCATTCTTCTGATGACCGAAATGGTGCGCAGAATCTCCCTAGCCTATTAGGGCTCATGCCACACCCCCCACGGACTCACTGGAATCCTTGCCTGGATTTCTCCCATCCCAATCATTTTCTTCCAGACCCTGGATTGCCTAGCATCTCCCAAAGTGGTCTGAGCCAAGTTAGGTGGCCCCACAGGCCAAGAGAGTGCCAAAGTTCTAGAAATGACTATTTTCTTGAGAAGATACTAGAAGCTGTCCTCCAGCTTTTCAAAAAACCTTTTTTATAGATTTAGACTCTTGGACTGACTTCCTGAGGCCTCCAGATTGCGCAGGTGGTGAGGGGCTCCAGGTCAGTCATGTGCTGGATGGGCATCTCCTTTGGAGAAGGAAACGTCCCCCAGATGGTCAAAGCAACATATATATTTCATAATGCAGCACACTACTTCCTTGTTTGTTTTCTCTCTCTCCACCAGCAAATCACTTTCTCAGTTGCTTCATGGTTCTCCACTCATTTTCCAGCTCTGTTTTACATTAGTAATCCCTTATCACTCTATCACCACCAGCAACCACCTTTAAATTGCTTTTTAATCACAAACCAAAAACCAAACTGTTTTGAGAGTGGAGATAATCCTCTGTGAAAAGTGAGTGGATAAATCTTCAGAAATACTAGCCCTCATGTTAATAGCAGCTCCCTTGGATTTAACAGTAAAGAGCTTGTGACAAACCTCAGGTTTTCATCGAATATTGTCCGTTTTATTCTGTCACATGACTGCCCAGCTGAAGCCTAGGTTTCCCAGCTCCCCTTGCCGCTAGGTGTGACTATGCGACTAATTTTTGACCAACTAAAGGAGAGAAGGGATGGGTGCTACTCTTGGTCTTAATTTTGAAAGGATCAGGCACGTACCTTCTGTTCCCATTTGTCTACCTGAGAAGATACAAGAAGTGGAGAAGTCACTTTGAACCCAGATATGAGATTTGAATGTTGAGGATAGCAGACTGTCCTGCTAGCCCTGTATTGCCTACCTCTGGACTGTTGCACGAAAGAGAAGCAAGCTTCTACCTTGCTTAAGCCCTCTACTTAAGAGTTATTTTGTTGTTTTAGCCAGCCTGGAGCCCAACTAGTGTTATCCTACTTTATCAGTAAGGAAACTGTGAAGTCAAAAAACTCCCTTAATACCAATCATACAATCTCCATGAAGATATCACAACAGGAGGAATAAATAGGGAATGGCATAGGCATGCAAAAGGCTTGAGAAGGATTGGGGGAGGCTGCATAGTATAAAGAATGAACTCTGGCCTGAAGGTCAGAAAAGTTGAATTCTAATTATAGCATCAGTTATGATTTATTGAATATTTACAATGAGCAGGTACTATGTAATGCTCACATTTATTATCTGACTTGATACCCTTGAGGTAGATACTTTTTTTTTATCTTTATTGTACAGGCGAGGAAACTAAGACCAGAAAAGTTAAATGACTTGCCTAAAGTCACAGAACAAATTGTTAGAGCCAAGATTTGTAGCCAAATCTGATGCCATTCCCTGTACTTTCAACCGTGATACTGATACGTCACTGTCTTTAGTTTTTATGCTAGGTCACTACTAGCTAGGTGACATTTGGCAAGGAATTTTCCATTTCTGGCTCTCATTTTCCTTAATTATAAAATGAAGGCATTGATCATCAGTTGCACCTACTTTAATTCCTTCACTGTGTTGAAAGATTGTGGTTCTAAGTTTGGCTGTGCAATGATTTGCTGGGATCTAGGGGATCCGAATAAGTAGCTGAAACTATTTTTCCAACATGCACCATGTCAGTGATCACAGTGATCTGTTAACACATCACAAAAGTGTGGTCAAGTCCAACAAAATAATCTGCGGCCCTGACCCAGAGGTCATTCTTATTACTCCCCCAGCCCTCTCATTCCCTAACTCTTCTCTGCCTCATACCTCCTGCTTGTTGTTGGCCACCATCTCACAACTAACAGCCTGAACACAAACATTGGTACACACTGAAGACTTGTTCCAGGTCTTCTAATATTTCCAAATGACACTATACCCACCACACTTATCTTGGCTTTTATTCATATCCTCATCATCGTATCATCATCACTCTACCAATAGGAAAGCTCTTGTTTTGTTAGGCTTCCTCCTCTTCCACTGGTCCACCTCTGCAAGGGGGAGGCTTCTTGCCTTCTTCCACCCTGAAGTAGTGGGCTTTCAGCACCCTCTGCTGGGTTCTGCCTGCAGCTCAGAACCTCTCTCTGTGGAGGAACCAGCTGGACCTTTGTTTGAGACTTGGACCAGGGAGGTCTCCAGAGGGAATTAAGCAGAGATGCGTGGACAAGTGCATTCCTGATAAGTGAAGGCGGTGCTCCAATTTTACTCCTTCCCTGGATCTTCAACTGGCAGCTTTCCAAATCTCGACATCTGGGCCCATATATTACTTTCCTGATCTTTAAGGGGGCATAACCGTTTGAATTCAGGAAGCTGTGGGCCACCTCGGTGACCTCTCTGTATACTAGTAGAAGCCACCAAAGACCTGAAGCCAAAGTTTCCATTATATTGTTCATGATCCGTCCCTAATTCTGTCATTTAACAGCTTTAAAATGCGGTCAAGGCAATTTTTTTTTTGGTTTCTTAGCTATAACATATGGATAAAAATCTATACATGCTTCGCCTGCCTCACAAGATGTTGTGACAATAAAAAGTGATAATTTGCTGAAAAGGACATTGAAAACTGTAAACTACTATGCAAAATCCAGTTATTCCTGCTTTGATATCAATGTCTATGCACTGATCTGCAAAGTCCATTTAGAAAAACAACAAAACAAATTCCCACAAATAAAATGTATTATCTGAAATTTTAAAATCAACCAAATCAATAGACTTATTAGCCTTCCCAAGCCTTAGTGGGACATTGAGCTCATATGGAAACATGTACACTCATATGTACCATGTACAGTCTGCATGTAGAACCTGGGATCGGAAGGTGCAAGGATCGCCCCAGAAGCAAATCCCAAGCCAAATCTAGTTAGAGCCAAAGAGATCTGCACCTGGTCCCTACTCCATTCCTCTGCCATGGGAGTCAACAGGAGGGGACTTCACCAACTGACTCAGAATGCCAGGGATGGGAGGAGAGTGGGAGTCCCTGTGCATTTAGCCAGGCTGCCAACCAGATACACAGGGCAGTCTTTGTTACTCCTCCCTGCACTGAGGCTATACTCTTTTTTTTTTTTTTTTTTTTTTAACGTTTATTTATTTTTGAGACAGAGAGACAGAGCATGAACGGAGGGTCAGAGAGAGAGGGAGACACAGAATCTGAAACAGGCTCCAGGCTCTGAGCTGTCAGCACAGAGCCCAACGCGGGGCTCGAACTCACGGACCGCGAGATCATGACCTGAGCCGAAGTCGGCCGCTTAACCGACTGAGCCACCCAGGCGCCCCGAGGCTATACTCTTCTGGTGACATTGCTGCCTTTGTGGTCTCATTCCTTTGGCCCCTTTTCCCACGCACTGGACTACAGCGCCCTCTAGGGTGAGGTGTGTCCTCCTAGCTACGGGAGCTGAGCTGTTTAATAGCAATATAATGACATATACATAATTGAATTTTTTCTAGTAGCCATCTTTCTAAAAAACATAAGGACACAGGTATAATTTTAATAATAGATTTTAGTTATCCCAATATATCCAAAATATTTTCATTTCTACATGTGATCAATATAAAAATTTACCTGTAAGATCTTATGTCCTTCCCCCCCCCCCCCCCCCCCACGATAAGTCTTTGAATACCAGTGTGTATTTTGTATTTACAGTCCCTCTTCAATTCAGGCTAGCCAAATTCCAAGGGCTCAAGAGCCACATGTGGCTGGTGTTATCAGATTAGACAGTATAGCACTAAAGTGTATCACCCAGTGCCATTTCATTTCCTATGTCCTCAAAGTCAAGTTTCCAAGGCTTCCAAAGTGCCAGTAAATAGCCCAATGGAGGCTGTGGCTCATTGGTTATAAGAGGAAATTAGAAGCATCCGGCGTCTCTGCTCTTCTTTTAATAACCACCACCACACCACACACACACACACACACACACACACACACACACACACCTATATACACACTTGAACCACTCAGGCTCCTCCCTCTCCTCCTAATAACTTAGGCTTTTGAATGAGAACAGTTGCTTAACCTAAAAGTATATTGCTGAGGTGAGGATTTCAGGTCAGTTGTGGAGAGAGAGTGGCAGATGTGCCGGGAGGCGGGGGTGGGGGGCTGGGGTGGGGGGGTATGGGAAGCCCTTGTAGGGTTCCTCAGAACAAAAGGTGTGGGTGGCTACCTAGCTTTTGAGTAGGGGCAGGCCTATCCAGTGCAGCGGCCAGGACAAGGACTAACCGAGGGTTCTGGTGGTTTAATGACAGCAGAGCTCGTGAATGTAATCACCTCCAGTGTTTGTTGGCTCTCGATTTAGTTCAACAAGCATGTGTTGAGGACTTACCAAGGACCCTGCTAGACAGTGAAACACTCTGAAAATAGGACCATCTCTTCCTCATCTCCGTATGGCCAATGTCTCAACTGGTGAGTTTATACAATTTCAGCCAAAAGCAAAAGACATTTGATGTTTTCATTTTCCTGTGCAGCTTTATTTCAGACGAGTAAACATTTGGGAGGCTTTCTTAAACACTAAACTCCACTGGTGGAGTTTCATGTCTACCTAGAGCTCTCCTGGGTGTGTGCGGGAGGGAACTCCAGGGTGAAGACCACAATTCAGTCTCCATTGTCTGACAAAGGAGGGAACCAAGGCCACCAGACCTTGAATAAATCTATAAAGAGATTTTTACAATTGGGTACTTTTCATGCCGGTACTTTTCACGGGAGAAGAAGGGCGGGGAGTAGTTGGGCTATTGCTACAATTGTAACAGAATTTAGTCCACTTCATCTTTAAAGAGCCCAGACAGAACTCCAGGCTGGGCTGTGGGGAAGTGGGAGTTGGAGAAAAGGAGAAAAGGAAAACCCAACAATCCCTATGCAGGGGAATCTGCTGCGTTTTATGACCCGAGTGGCCAGGAAGATATTTGTACTCTTAGAAATGTACTCTTAGAAATCCCTGAAAGCTGCCAAACTTTATGAATTATTTTGTAAACTACAAAATCATCAGCTTAAAGTATGAAATGGCCAGGCCAATCCGTAAAGCATCCTACACGGTACTTTGCATCTTGTTACACAGGAACCTGGAACAAAAAACTCCCTGGCCCAGGACACCTCCCTGGGAATTGCAATCGGAACTTTTTTTGGAAAACAGAAACATCTTGTCATCTGTGGTCCATGTGAACAGAGCTCAATCAGGAAAGGAATGTGCACAAAGGTTCATCTGTAAGTCCACTGTTAGCAAACCGAATGCATTTGCCCATAGACACATTGTTGTTGACTAGGGCCTCAGCCTATCCCGAAAGGACTGTTTAACCCACAGTGCTGCTGAAATGTGATACCTTTACAGTGAAAAACAGTGGGGTGTTATGTCATTGTCACATTAGGAATTAAGCACTAGAGGAAAATAAATACATTGAAAAAGAACTTGATATTCAGACTAAAATGTGAGGTCAGAAGGAAACCTCATCTATCACCTGTCCCTCACCCTCACAATAGAGTCTGTGAGCCAGAGCCCCTGCCCCACTGCCCCACTGCCCCACTGCCCCACTGTGGGCTTGGGGCTGTTCCTTCCAGGCCCCCACTGCCTTTTCTGACCTTCTCCAGATGACCAAAGAATTTTTCCCCAGCATTTGCCACCTGACAAGTGCAGTTCCTTCCCCAATACTGCCCCCTCCTGGAGAAAGGAGCTCTCTCCCCGAAAGGCTGTCCTAGTTAAACTTGAACCATTCCTGAACAGGAGCAGATAGGAATCCCCTTGGAAAGAAGCCCAAACCAGGGAAGGGAAAAAGGAAGCCCTAAAATTATTTTCTGAGTGAATCTCTTCCTTGAACATGAGGAGGACAAACCAAGAGGGCTGGTGCTGGTCCCTCAACCTAGGAGTAGAGGAAATCAGGGATTCAGGAGAATTCCAGGTTGTTCAATAACAGAACATTTATGAACACTACATTTAATATCAATGAAATCAACACATGCTACATTTTATAATTATGTAATAAATCTGTGTTAACTTCAATGTTCTAGTTTTCTTTTCATCTACTGAAACAAGCATTTTTGTCAGATCTCACACCTTTCAGTAGGCCCCAGAAAAGCTAGAGCCCTCAGAATTATGCCTGTTTGCCAACTGTCCCTAGCCTTCTGGGCTGAGTGTTGAGCTTGTCCTTGGACTGATGTTAGCTTTAGAATGGATCTTGTCAAGACTCAAATGACTTTACAGTTTCAGGTAAGGTTTTTTGTTTCAGTACCAACCTCTGGAAGCACGTAGTACAATGGAACAGACAAAATGGAATGGCATTTTTCCATGCCAAAAAAAATGGAGTACGTTTAGGACAGCCCACCAATTCAACTTCCAGATCCACTGTAGAGAAACATTCGTAAACATATACAGAAAAGAGTGTACAGAGGTATTCACTGTTTATAATCTTGGAAATTTGGAAGCAACCCAAGCATCCTTCAGAAGGGGAATGATTAAATGACAGACATACATATTGGCCGTGGAAGACGATTCAGCAGTTCAAGAAGAAAGAAGTAGATTTGTATTTAATGATGTGAAAATCTTTGAAGACAGATTTTTATTTTTTTTTAGGGAGAGAGAGAGACCGAGTGTGAGCAGTGGGGGGGGAGGGGGGGAGGGAGCGATGGAGGGAGGCAGGGAGGGAGAGAGAGAGAGAGAGAGAGAGAGAGAGAGAGAGAGAGAATCTTAAGCAGGCTCCATGCTCTACATGGAGCCCAATGCGGGGTTCAGTCCCAAGACCCTGGGATCATGACCTGAGCCGAAATCAAGAGCTGGAAGCTCAACCAACTGAGCCACCCAGGATCCCCTAAAGACAGATTTGTAAGGGAAAAAGGGCTTCAGAATAATCTGAGCCCAAAGATAACGCATAAAACCATGTATTGTTTCTCTGTGTGTGGATGTGTGTGTGTGTACATGCATGCACTAAAGGACTGAAGAGAGATACATCTTACTTGGAGGAGGGGGAGTGGACTTTTTTTGCTTTTCAAGGAAGGCGTATGAAAGGAGCTTCTCAAGTCTTTGTGTATTTCTGTATTTTTATATATATATATATATATATAATGGAAAAGTATTCATGTAAGAGTTGTGTAATTTAAAAATGACATGTAAATAATAACAAAAATCTGATAATATTATACACATAGTTAAGGTAGGCCCAGGCTAGAGCTTAAGTCTCGTCCCCTTTCGGGATTTGGCATGCCTGAGCATGTCCACTGGGGCAGAATTGCTTGGAATCTATTTTCGAGATAGACAAAGAGCCACCTGAGAGACATTTTGTCCCAAGGGAAGAGAGAGGCAGGCTCACATGTGTGGCCTAATAACTGGGGCTAAGTGGAGCAGGTGTGAGCCCAGCCATGTACAATTTACCATAGAATATGGGCAGGTGGGCTCCCCCATTAACTGATGGCTGGAAAGCAGGAAACGGCCATTCAGGGGCTTGGAGAGGAAGGACGCCAGACAGATGGAGGAGAGTTACCCCTCTTCCTTACTTCCCGAACTTGTGTTTCCTTCTGCACTCCTTACCAGGATAAATGTCATGAAGCCACATCCAAGTTTAAAAACATGCAGCCTGTTCCTCCCATTCTATTGTCCCCACACCTAGGTCACCAAACCCTCTCAATCCTCTCTCAACATGCACCTCCTGACCATCACCTTCTCTCTATTCCTTCTGTGATGACTTTGTGCTGGCCAGGAGAACAGCAAAATCTTCCTGCCTCAAACTATCTGCCACACGGCTGCCAGTAAAATGTTTCTGAAACCCTGAAATGATTTCCCCTTCTTCAAATCCAGTGGCTCTTCCAAGTTCCTAAGAAAGTCACTTCTGTCTCTGAGCTGAGCCGCTCATTCGGCCAGTCTTTTCTCTCCTCTCCCGCTGCACCATGTTTGTGCCTCCTGTTCTCTGGGCACAGAAAAATGACGAGCTTCCCCAGTACCTGATGTTTTTACAGCCAAGCCTTCACACACACTTTCTTCTGCTTGAAATGTCCTCTGCAGACCTCTCCATTTGGCAAACTCTTACTCATCCTTCAAGAACCCAGGTGAAAAAACTCCACCCCTTCCTTCCCTGTGCAGAATCAGTGACTCCATCCTCTGTGCTCCCCTACATACCTTGTGCATGCCTCTATCACAGCATGGTCACACTGCATGGCCATGGCTGTTTCCAAGATTGCTTTCCGGTATAGATCAGAACTCTTCCAGGATAGGCTTCATTCATGCAACAAATATTTCTTATTTGCTATGTGACAGGCACTGTTTTAGGCACAGGGATTGTAGCAGTTAACAAGGTGAACAAAGCTCTTAGAGCTTCATTTTAATGAGGAAGAAAAACAAAAACAAAGATGAATACTGAAAAGGGTATGAAGATAACAAAAATTAGGGTATGGGAAGGGTGAAACATTGGGAGCCTCTGCTACTTTTACAAGATATTTTGGGTCCGAGAGGACCACTGTGAGGCAGTGACATTTGAGCCGAGGCCCAAATCAAGTGACTGTCTGGAGCCAGGAGGCAGGGCAAGGGGAGGATGAGTCCATACAGAAGAAACAACTAGTGCAAAGGCCCCGGCTGGGCATGAACAAGGTGTATTCAGAGTATAGAGAGCAAGCTGGCATGGTTGGAGCAGAGTGAGCAAGGGGAGAGCACAGAAGGTAAGGAAGGAGGGAGGGGCAAGGGCCTTGAAGGTCCCAGTAAGGAGTTTGGATTTTATTCTGAATGTTGATAGGGTGATCTGATTTAATTTTTAAATTATTTTATTTTATTTTTTTAAGTTTATTTCTTTATTTTGAGAGAGACAGAGACAGAGTAAGCGGGGGAGAGGGCAGAGAGAGAGGGAGAGAGAGAGAATCCCAAGCAGGCTCTGCGCCGACATCACGGAACCTGATGCAGGGCTCGAACTCACAAACTGTGAGATCATGACCTGAGCCGAAACCAAGAGTCAGACGCTTAACTGAATGAGCCACCCAAGCGCCCCTGATTTAAATTTTAGAAAGGCCATCCTGGCTGCTGTGTGGAGAACAGAGGGGATGGGATGGGAGTAGGTAGAAAAGGAAGGACAATTTGGGGGCTGCTGCTGTCATCCGTGGAAGAGAGTGGTGGCCAGACTAGAAAGGGAGCAAGGAGGAAGAAGCCAAAGGGTTCAGCGTTTAGGTTTTTGACTCAAGCAACTAAATGATAGGAAGTGAATTATCTTATTTCTTTCCATACATCCTCCTCATAGGGTATTGACCACACAGCAGGTTTTCAAGATATATTTGCTGAAATTTGCTCTGTGACTACAAGGTGCCATGACTTTCATCTCCACAGTGCTACTAATGTAGTCAGTCTTGGGATTTTTATGAATGATCTGAAGTCAGAAATCTGGTGCTTAGGACCCACCCTTCACCGGTGGCACTCACGTTCTGAGTGTTAAACCCTGTGTGTGTCCACACACGTGTGTGTCTGCACATGTGTGTTTATTCTCACGGAGAATGTGGCCAGAAGAAAAGTTAGTACCTTAGCTTTAGTTTGAAAAGAAAGGTATTTGGTTTCTTTATGGTGTTCCTCTGTTTTGAAAAGTACTTAACAATGGGGTGATGAGCGTCCAAAGCAGGCATGGGAAGAATTCAGCAGAGCCTCTGAATGACAGATCAGCTTTTCTTCCCCCTACACCACCTCTCTCTCTCTCTCACACACACACCCCCAACTTCCTCTGGCTGAAATGCCTTTCATGTCCTCAGCTAACCTTACATGCAGTTCTCTGTCATGCCACATGTGTGACAGTGTGCTGAATTACTACAACAGAAACAACAATAATCTGAAAAAAAAACCCACTTTTCTAATTTCACCTAGAAATCAATCTCCATCTTCATCACAGATGATCAATTTTATCACTGCCTCTTTGTCGCAGCTTCTACTGGAAAGAACAAGTGTTGTTTGATGTAACGATGTGTTCTGCATTGGCACCAAGGAGTAAAATAAGACACGGGGCCTCCTTAAGAAATGCTAGGTTTAAGCGGAGGCCTGAACACTGAGTGAAGACCCTAAGATCATAAGCACATGAATTTACAGATGTTTCTGCTGTTATGGTGTGTGTGCAATGAAATAGTCCTGAAAATATGGAGTTCTGTGAAATCTTGCACTCAAAACCATAAAGTTTGTGGAGAAAATACAGTCGGCCCAAACCACTCAAAATCTATTGATCTTAATAATTAGAGCCTCACTTAAATCAATAAGTAGCACAATTTAAAATGAATATACCAGCATGATTTAAAATGATATAAATTCCTGGGATACCTGGGTGACTCACTTGGTTTAGCATCTGGCTTAACGTCGGCTCTGATTCTGGCCTAGGTCATGATCTCACAGTTCATGAGCTAGAGCCCATATCAGGCTCTGCACTGATGGTGTGGAGCCTGCTTGGGATTCTCTCTCTCCCCCTCTCTCTTTGCCCCTCCCATGCTCTCTCTCTCTCTCAGAAATAAATAAATCAACATTTAAAGGAAAATAAAATAAAATTAAATTAAAATAAAATAAAATAAAATAAATGTCTAAGTAAAAGTACTATAATAAATATGGAATTTAAGCATTAAAAAATAAAATGATTTTGATGAAAGGGTTTTTTGATAGATAAAAGATGGTTACACTTATTTCTGGCTATTCCTTGCATTGAGAAGTAGAGTCTAGTTCCCTCTGCTTGAATCTGAGCCCTAGTGACTTGCTTGGCCAACAGAATGCAGCAGAAGTAACATGCTAGGACTTCTGAGTCAGGTTGTAAGAACACTCGAAGCTTCCATCACAGACTCTGAGAATGCTGGTGTCGGGAGAAGTCAGCTGCTGTGTGAGAAGTCCAACCACCTGAGATCAGCATGCTGTGGGAAGCCTGAGCTATTCACATGGGAAGGGAGAGAGGGAGAGACAGAGAGAGAGAGAGAGAGAGAGAGAGACAGACTCAGCCAGTCCCAAGCTAGTACACTGTGCACTGTAGTCATTCAAAGTGAGGCCTCAGATGCTGTGAAACAGAGAGCTGTTCCTCCCAAGCCTTGCCAAAATTGCCAGTACATGAGTAAATTAAATATTTATGTTGTTTTAAACCACTAAGTTGTGGGGATGGCTTGTTATACAGCAACAGATAAATGAACAGACCCGAAAGGAAGAGTTAAGGTTGCTGAACTATGGCAAACGATGCAAAACACAGTGATTGGCAGAAACAGCCAATCACATAAATGGAGACAAGGAGAAGACTATTGTGGGGGCTGTACTCACACAGCTTTGTGGCTTTGTGGTCTCCAGGCGTATTAGGTGTTTTAGTTTCTGTTGCTCTCATTTGCTGGTGTGAAATGCTAGGAAAAATTACATTTGAGTGAACACAACTTCCGCATTATACATCCTTAACCTAATTACTAATAGCATATGAGCCAATTCTTACTCAAAAAAATAAAGGCTGCAGAACAACAGATTGTACTTGCTTTGGAAGCCCATGCTGTCCACAGTGTAAGGAGTGAAAATGTCTTGACTGTTTCCTTGGATTTTATATTTCCGGTTGAATTCACATGAGTCACTGAGAGTAAATGACAGCAGGCAGTAAAAAGGTGCTGAAAACAGGACAGAGAGAGAGAGAGAAGAGTTCCCATACACAGAGTTCTCTTAATTATAAGCAAATAGAGACTAGAAGAAAACTCCCTCAATCAGATAAAAGACATCTATGAAAAACCTTAACATTACATTTACTGATGAAAGACCAAAAGCTTTCTCCTGATATCAAGCACAAGGCAGGGATTTCCAATCTCACTGCCTCAATTCAATATTCTACTATAGGTTCTAGCCAGTGTAAGATAGAAAAAAAAGAAGTGAAAGGCATGCAAATGAAAAGAAAGAACAACAGTCATTCTCATTCACAGACAATAAGATCCTTTGTGTAGAAAATCCCACAGAATCTACAAAAACTATTACAGCTAATAAACAAGACTAGCAAGGTCATGACGTATAAATTAGTATAAAAACCAATTGCATTTCTACATGCTAGCAGCAAACAATATGAAAGTGAAAATAAGAAAACAGTTTCATTCACAATGGCATCAAAAAGAATAAAATATTTAGGAATACGTTTAACAAAGTGTAGGACCTGTATTCTAAAAACTAGAAAACTTTGCAGAGGGAAACGAAAGAATATTTGAATAACCAGAGGGATGTTCCCTGTTAAGATGTCAATTCTTCCCAAATCGATGTGTAGATTTAATACAATCCCTACAACAATCCCAAGAAGGTTTTTTTTTCTTTTAGGAATTGATAAGCCGATCCCATAATTTACTTGAAATGTAAAACTTGAAATAACCAAAACAATTTGGAAAAAGAATAAAGTTGGGTGATGTACACTACCTAATTTTAAAACTTACTATAAAGCCACAATATTCAAGATAGTGCATAAGGATAAAAGTATAGATCAATGGGATGAAATAAAAAGTCTAGAAATAAATGCTTACATTTATGATCAGTTTATTTTCTTTAAAAAATTTTTATTTTTTTATTTTTGAGACAGCGTGAGTGGCAGAGGGACAGAGAGAGAGGGACAGAAGATCTGAAGCGGGCCCTGCACTAACGGCAGTGAGCCTGATGCAGGGCTTGAACTCACGAACCACGAGATCATGACTTGAGCTAAAGTCAGATGCTCAACCGACAGTCACCCAGGTGCCCCACGATCAGTTGATTTTCAACAAAGGTGCCCAAACAGTAGCATTGGACAGCCTTTTCAATACATTGTACAGAGACAATTGAATCTCCACAAGCAAAACAAACCCACACTGACATCCTTACTTCATACTATATACAATAGAATGAAAAGATAACTCCCCGACTGAAATAAAGTATTTGCAAATCATATATCTGACAAATAATTTGTGCCCAGAATATATAAAGAACTCTTAAGGCTCAATCATTTAAAAAACAAAAACACCCAGTAAAAAAATGGGCAATATTTTCAGAGACATTTCCTCAAACAAGACATAAAGATGGCAAATAAACACATGAAAAGATGCTCATCATCATTAGTCATTAGGGAACTGCAAACGGAAACCACACTGAGAAAGCAGTACCTTCTGGAATTACTAAATGAAAACACAGAACAACAAGCGATGGAGTTAATGTGGAACGACTGGAACTCTCTTACACCACGATACCACTCCGGGAAAACTGGTTGTCAGTCCCTTGTAAGCAATCCCTCACCACAGGACCCAGGCATCCCACCTGTAGGTATTTACTCAAGAGAAATGAAAACATATATTCTCACAAAAGCGCATATCTAAATGAGTTTAGCAGCTGTATTCATACTTGCCAAAGGGTAAAGGAACCCACACGTCCTTCAACTGGTGAATGGATAAGCCACCTGTGCTGTGGTACATCAATGTAATGGAATACTACTCAGGCACCCAAAGGTATGAACTATTGATACATACAACAATGTGGCTGAAACTCAAGAGGCTAAACATTGCATTACTTCATCTATAAGACACTCTGGGAAAGGCAAAACCGTAGGGATGGAGAGCATATCAGTGATTGTCAGAGGATACTGGTGAGGGAGAGTATGACTTCAATGAAGCAGCACAGGGAAATCTCTGAGGTGACAGAACTGGTATCTCATTTGTGGCAGTGGCTACGTGACTCTGCAATTGTCAACACCCACTGAACTATGCACCAAAAACAAAAACAAAAACAAAAACAAAAACAAAAACAAAACCCTGCGCAGGGTGTGAATTTAAAAATAAAGTCAAACAAATCTGGTAACATTCTTATTCCCTATCTATTGTATGTATGTAACTTTTTTTTCTTTTTTGGAAACTTTTAGAATTTTCTCTTGGTCCCGAACATTCTAGAATGTTACATTGTTGTGCACTGGTATGAATATTATTTTCATTGTTCTAAGCCCTACAAGGATCTTTTAAATCTATAAATAAATAGATATCTTTCAATTCTAGGAAATTTTCTTGAAATACTTCTTTGAAAATATCTGCCCCAATGTTTTTCATGTTCTCTGTTTGTACTTCAGATAATACCACTCCTGGGTTGATTTTTTTTTTCTTTTTGTTTTTCTTAAGCATCACACACCATAAAACTCACCTATTTAAAGTGTACAACTCAATGGTTTTTAGTATATTCACAGAATTGTGCAACCATCACCATAAACTAAGTTTAGAACATTTTCACCACACTAAAAAGAAACCACATAATAATTAATAGCCTCTCCCCATTCTCCACCCATTCTTATTTTGCATCTCTGCTATTTTCTGTAGATTTTCTCAGAGTGTACTTACTCTGCCTTCTACTGACTTTTAAAAATAAGGTTGGCTATTGTATTTTTAATTTAAAGGATGCAGCTATAAGAAAGAATACAGAGAAATGCTATATTTACTTCACCCAGTCTCCCCCAATGATAACATCTTGCATAACTAGAGAATAATATCACCAACAGGAAACTGACATTGGTGTCATCCACCAGGTTGCAGACACTCATTTTCCTGTATCTTTAGTCCTATGTAATTTTACTCACCTGGGTAGATTCAGGGGACTACATCACATCAAGAAACAAGACAGTTCCATCACGCAGATTTCTCATGCTACCCTTTTATAGCCACAGCCACCTTTCTCCCCAACCCTCCCTAAATCGTGGCACCCAGCTATCTATTTCCCTATAACTTTGTCATTTTGAGAATGTTACAGAAAGGAAATCACATAAGTTTTGGGACTGACTTTTTTCACTTAGCATAATTCCCTTGAGATCCATCCAAGCTGTTTCGTGTATAGTTTGTTCCTTTTATTGCTGAGTAGTATTCCCTGGTATGGATTTACCACTATTTGTTTAACCACTCACCTGTTGAAGAACATCTGAGTTATTTCCGGTATTTGGAATATTTGCATATGGGTTTTTGTGCGAACATGTTTCTTTTTTCTGGGATAAATGCCTAACAGAACGGTGCAATTGCTGGCTCAGAAATTGTTACCCTCCTTCCTAAACAACCAAGCACTTGCTCTCTCTCTGTGCCTTAGTTTCCTCATCTGTAACAAGGGATGATAAGTAAAACGTTATGTGAATGTAAGTTATTATTGTAAACACTTAACTGTTAAATTGATAAATGTGTGTTGATGCATCACCAAAAATCATCTTGCATTTTATGAGTGATTGTATATTCTACACTAACTAATCCAGGTGATCAATCATTCCCTTTCCCCCACCGCTGCTCCTCTTGACTGTGGTTCTTTGAGAAGTGCATTAAATCACTGAAGCTGCTAGAATACAATTCAGTGAGAAACCACTTCTGCCCAGGAAGCCTCAGTTACTGCCATGCCCCAGCCCACGGGGATGAGCGGGAGAATCGTGGGTTTGCAGCGAGAAAGGGGGAGTGTAAGAAAATGTAGCACTTAGATTTTCTCACTGACCCCAAATGGGCTCTCAGGCAGAGAATAAGCGTAAAATGTGCACTATTTTTGGTCTTTGTTTCTCCTTAGCACCATTTCTAAACTTTAATGGAAGTTAACCTCCAAACTGAATTGGCCTTCTAGACTTCAAGTTTGTAGCACGGGCTCATTATAGGCTTGAAAGAGATACTGGTGTGCTGCTGACAGCCCGACTCCTGGAGAGTCATTTTATACAGAGGGAGTCTGACCCAGGGTCTTCCAAAAATAACTACTATATGTTAAATGCACCAAGTTATCTATAATGTAAGAATAGTCCCGTGATTTAACTGCTGATAATACTTGTTTTGTGGATGAGAGCCATGTTACAACAGTGTTTGAAAAAAATTTTAAACTAACCCTACTGTGGGCAGGGCCCTTGGTGGGCGCTTGAGTGCTAGTTTGAAGGGAAAAAATGTGTGTAAGAAGCATGTGATGTTTTTGCAGTGGTTTGAGGGCTGGGTTTGGTAATTATACTCTCGAATGCGAAAATCCAATGTGGCATAATGAAAAACACACCTCTGTTCTGCTTCCAAAACTAATTCCAAATACAGGACAGTCAGTCTTTGCCCAGGCTGATTGTGTTCCATAAAGTGTACATTTACTCCATTTCTGTATCTGTAAGAGCACCAGCACAAAGATCAGAGACCATAAAAACGTGTGCCACCTCCTTCCTTTTGTTTCTGCGTCTTTTCCTCTAAGTGACCCTCATCATTCTTAGTGCTCAGTCTACGTATTTGAAAACACACACAAAACCAGTCTTAATAGAAGGAAGAGAACAGTAGTCATGTGGGTAGTAAATCAACTGTGCAGTTCACATTATTATTACAATAAAATATTGTTCATTAAGTACCCTGCAGAGTTATAAAAAGGATGGTTTGTATTGGGTAGGAATAAAAAGCCAGCAAAGAATTCACAGAGTTCAGTGTGAAAGTCCTTTTTTGCTACAAAATTCTTACCCAGGCCCTTCCAGCTACATCAAACATTTAACGACAGGAATTCAAAGGAACCAAAATTCGCCTCATGAATTTTGAACCACATGTTATGGTCATTCATAACATCTGTCTTCCTTTATCTAACAGAGTTTGCCAATCAAAAAAGGAGACATTTTCAATCTTTTTTGTATGAGGATGAATGGGTGTAAAAACATCAAGCACTTCCCTTAGCTGCCGACACAGAGGGCTTATGTTGTTCACTGTTTATATGTTGCTGAGGGCCTTGTCAACTAGGTTATGGGGCATTACTCTCTAATGTATGGTTACTCGGTAGAGAAATTTCTCTCAGAACTGAGCATCAGGAATGATTGTCATTTTCCTGAACAACTTTCATGAAAAGATTTCACTCTTTTTGCTTCTGATGCTAAGAAGCTGAGTCAAAGTCCTGCCCCTATTTCACAATTTACACTAAACTTTTAGGTATGTATTTTGTGTGATAATGTTATCCCCAGCTTTAGCTCCTTGTCCTACTCTAATTTCCCTCTTCCCACAATTTCTTCACTTACTTTTTTCATCTTGCACTATGCTTTTGCATGTAAGCAATTTCACATCCCTTTTTGGAAAAAGGCACGGTTTGAATTTCTAAAAGTGTCTAGAAAAAGAAGTAATTGTATTTCTGCAGCAGTTATGCCAAGCAGAGAAGAGCTATGGCTTTCTTTGTGGTGTCACACATTTCAGAAGATATCAGCCTGGTGGTCTGAAATTCTCACCACTGCTAGGTGGTCAACATGGCTGACAGGCTGCCACAGCCACTTTCTTGACACTGCATGACAGAGGCCCCATGACCTAAGTCACGGTGGTTGGAACTCATCCTGGGTTCAGAGTCTAACAAAGACTTTATCACGTAGTACAGGTGAACGGAGGGTAGAGACAGTCAACCCAACATCCTGGATCTATTTTGGTTCATCTTAAACATTCCTAGTAAGTTCAGGTAACGATGATAAATTACCTCAACACACTAAAATGCTGACTTTTACTCCTACTATTACCAGCTTGGTAATTTATTTGTACCATCATCAGCTGGCAGTCAACCAGCTTGTTAATATTTAGGAGATGCCCAAGTACATTGCTAAGTGCACATCACTTCCATTTAACCTTCAGAAAATCCTATGAAGTAGACACTACTATTTTGCCTTTTCAATGTTGAAGGAATTGTGAGACAAGGAAGAGTTTAAGAACTTTCCTCATGATCATGTACTAGATTAGTGGACCTGGAATTTGAACCCACCTACGTCTCAATTGTCCATGCTCTTACCCCTGTGCTGTGGGCCACACACTTCACACTGAATACCAAGTGACATACCATGTCAGAGATCCAAGAAGGTCTTTTGTTTGGCAGGAACGAGGACAAAACAGATGAGATTCATGTCCACAAAGCACTTGAATCTCATTGAGACAAATGGTCAGACAATATAGTACCTGGAAATTCATGCAAGTGCAGAGCTGAAATTGTCATAGCGAGTATGTGAGTTAAAACTAGGGGCACTTATGGGGCTCCTGGGTGGTTCACTCAGTTGAGTGTCTGATTTTGGCTCAGGTCTTGATCTCAAGGCTTGTAAGTTTGAGCCCTGCCTTGGGCTCTCTGCTGTCAAGGGTGGAGCACACTTCCAATCCTCTGTCCCCCCTCTCGGCCCTTCCCCCACTTGTGCACATTCTCTCTCTCTCTCTCTCTCTCTCTCTCTCTGAAAAATAAATAAACATTAATAATTAATAATAATAATAATAAACCTAGGGGCACTTAGGCTACTTTGAGAAGGTATCCATAGGAAAATTCCTTTGGTGGGGCCTGAAAAGTCAATATGATCTGTGGTGTCATTTGTTCAGATTTTAATGGTTCCTATTCCAAACTGGATATTGCTGTCTATTAGAAAGCTACAAATTTTTAGCACAGTAATGTTGTAAACAATACACTGATTAAAGGTTTTATATGTTCTAATAGTTTTCCAGTTGAATCTTTTTGATTTTCAGGTGCACAAACTTACTATCTGTAAAGAATGATAACTTCATCTTCCTATTTTTATTTCCTTATTTTATTGGTTAGAATTTCTATAATAACACTGAACAGTAGAAGATACTATGGATATTTTTGTTATGTTTTTTCCTTTAAAGGAGTTTTTAGTGTTTTACATTAAGTGTGATGCTGGGTAATCTGCAATGTTTAGAAAGTATCTTCTTCCAGTTTGCTGATAAACTTACCACAATTCACAAAGACCTATAAGAAGAAAAAGACAACATTGTGCAATGTATGTGAAAGAAGACTTTAAATAGGAATATAAACTAAGTTTCTAGATAGGAAGATAATTTTGTGGAAAAAAGTTGTTCTTCCAAATAATCAATAAATTTAATGCAATGCTAAATAAAATCTCAATTAAAAACAATAAGCAAGGAAGGTAACCTATGGAACGAGAGAAGATATTTGTAAAGCACAAATCTGATAATGGATTAATGTCCAAAATATATAAGAAACTCTCACAACTCAATAGCAAAAAAACAAATAACCTGATTAAAAAATGGGCAAAGATCTGAAAAGACATGTTCCCAAAGAAGAAAAGGGCCAATAGGTACATGAAAAAGTACACAATATCACTAGTCATCAGGGAAATGCAAATCAAAACCACAATGGAATCTCACGTCACGCTTGTTAAAATGTCTTTCCTAAAAAAGCCAAGAGATAAAAAAAAAAAAATGCTGGCAAGGATGTGGAGAAAGGGAATGCTTGTATACTGTTGTTGGGAATGTAAGTTGGTCCAGCCACTGTGGAAAGCAGTATGGAGATTCCTCAAGAAATTACAAATAGAATTACCACATGATCCATAAGTTGCACTTCTGGGTATAAATCCAAAGGAAATAAAATCACTGTCTCTAAGATGTATCTGTACTCCCATGTTCACTGCAGCATTATTCGTTATTCATTATAGGCAAGATATGGAAACAACCTAAGTGTCTATCAATGGACGAAAGGAAACAGAAAATATGATACACACACACACACACACACACACACACACACTGAAGTATTACTCAACCATAAAAAAGATGGAAATCTTGCCACTTATAACAACATGGATGAAATTGGAGGGCATTATGCAAAGTGAAATAAGTTAGAGAAAGATAAACACTGTAAGGAATCACTTGTATGTGGAATTATTAAAAATAAATAAAAAGTTAAAATCAGAAACAGAGTAGAGTGGTGGTTGCCATGGGCTAGGGGGTGGGCAGGGAAATAGGGAGAGGTTGGCCAAAGGGTACAAACTTTTAGTTATAAGATGAATAAATCCAAGGATCTAATGTATAGCATGGTGATTATAGGTAATAATACTGTATTGTATACTTGGAATTTGCTAAGAGAGTAGATCTTTTTAAAAAATTTTTAAAAAACATATTTTTAAAAAACATTTTTTAAAAAAATTTTTTAAATATTTAGAAATATTTTTGAGAGAGAGAAAACGTGAGTGGGGGAGGGGCAGAGAGAGACAGAGACATAAAGTCCTAAGTAGACTCTGAGCTGTCATCACAGAGCCAGATGCACGCGGCTCGAATCCATGAGCCCTGAGATCATGACCTGAGCCAAAGTCAGACGCTTAACTGACTGAGTCACCCAGGAGCCCCTCTAAGAGAGTAGATCTTAAACATTCTCATAAATAAATAAATAAATAAATAACCATATAAGGTAATGGGTATGTTAATTAGCTTGATTGGGGGAATCATTTCATAGTGTATACATCAAATCATATGTATGTATATATCATGTTGTACACTTTGACTATAAGTTTGTCAATTATACCTCAATAAAGCTGGAAAATTGATTAATTAACCATAGTTGCTTCCCAAAACAAATTTTTAAAACTACAAGCAAGAGAAAGGTCAGAGCAAAAATGATTCTGAAGTTTATCTGGAACGAGATCGACCAAGAAAATATTTTAAAAAGAAGAATAATGAGAAAGACTATTTATTTATTATTTAGCCTATCAGATATTAAAACCCATGACTAAGGTAATAAAAGAAGTGGTGTATAGTCATGCAAAGGACAGGAAAGAATACCAAGTCCATAGGCCTGAATTCCTGGGGAGTTGCACCGTTGAAATAAGAGATGGGCCCCTTCTTTAAGGAGTCTGTTAGTGGGAAATATCATTGGGCAGGAGTCCCTGCTTCTAGAAGAGGTGGTCATGCTGTGGGGACTAACATGAGGCAGAGGAAAAAGTAGCTGTGGGGTGGTGAGTGGGAGAGACTCGGATAAACCTATGGTAGAGGGCAAGAGGGTTAGTGAAAAAGAATTTTCATCAAGTTTCACTGCATGTAGAGATGTACAATGCCTTTGTCAGCATCCCACCAAATCCACCATGCTTTTCAATGCTTTTGGAAAAGAATATTTATTGGGTTTTTGTTTGGTGTGGATGATAATGTGATGAAATTAACTGTAAGGTAAAAGAGAAGGTCCAATATTCCTTAGATTACATGAAGATTTAGTGACTGATAAAGTTGGCATTTACTATAAGTGAGGAGGAAAATGGTTTGTTTATCAGTGGTGTTGGGACAACCAGTCTATTCTTATAGATACAAATGTGTGTGTCCTAATACTTTTTGAAATTTTTACCATTTATTCATGGTCATTTTAAAATATAATGATGCATCCTAGGGATGCCTGGGTGGCTCAGATGGCTAAGCTCAGTCTACCTCTTAACCTCAGCTCAGGTCATGATCTCACGGTTCATGGGATCGAACCCCGCATAGGCCCCTGTGCTGACAGGGTGGTACCTGCTTGGGATTCTCTGCTCCTCTCCAACTCATTCTCTCTGTCTCACTCTCTCTCTCAAAATAAATAAATAAACTAAAAAAATTTTTTTAATAAAATGAAATATTCTCAAAGAGGCACAACTAAACGAAGTTTTGACTTCTGTTTTGTCTTTCTCATTATATGCTATATGTTACCTCATAGTCCATTGTGTAATTTATGATTGTGTATTATTTATATTATGATGTTATTTTTAAATATATTTTACTTTTTAGAGTAGTTTTAGATTCACACCATAGCTGAGGAGAAAGGACAAATATTTCCTATAGACCCTCTACCCCCACATATGCATAGTATTCCGTTATCCCCACCAGATGGAAAATTTGTTACGGTTGATAAACCTACATTGACACATTGTTATCGCTTAAAGTCCATAGTTAACATCAAGGCTCTCCAGGAGCACCTGGTTGGCTCAGTCCGTTAAGTTCCTGACTCCGGCTTGGGTCATGATTGCACAGTTCATGGGTTGGAGCCCCACGGTGGGCTCTGTGCTGATGGCTCAGAGCCTGGAGACTGCTTCAGATTCTGTATCTCCCTCTTTCTCTGCCCCTCCCCTGATCATGCTCTGTCTCTCTCAAAAATAAATAAACATTAAAAAAATTAAAAAAAAAACTATCAGGGTTCCCTGTAGTGATGTACATTGTGTGAGTTTGGACAAATTTATAATGACATGCATCAACCATTGTAGTATAATAAGCATAGTTTCCTATGTGCTCCTCTGTGCTCTGCCTATCCCTGTAATAATTTCTGAGATCATAGATCTGTGTTTTGTTCACTGTCTCTCATCACGTACTTCATCACAAGGAGGATATTCGGTAAGCCTGGATATCTTCTTCAATCTGTAGTTTTAGGAAAGATTTTTTTATGAAGAAGCATTGAATTTTGTTCAATGAGCTTTCTGAATCTATTGAAATCATAATGTGGCTTTTTTTTGTTTATCTGCTAATGTGGTAAAATCTACTGAATGATTTTGGAATGCTAAGCCAGCCTTGTATTCCTGAGATAAACCCCAGTTGGTTGCGATATATTATCCTTTTTGTATTTTGCTTTGATTTACATTGTTAATATTTTGTTAAGGATGAAGTGGGGAATTTTAATTGTTCTTTGTTTGTTTACTTCTACTGTACCAAAGAGAAAACACAAGTGACAGGAGGACTCATTTCCCTAGGAAACTGAAGTTACCTTTCACAGTCTCTACCAAATAAAATATCACCAAAATATAGCAAAGCAAACAAATAAGCAAAATCCCAAATACCAAGAGAGCAAATCTAAGATAGAACATCAGCAAAATATGTAATAAAAGTAAAATACAAGTATGTTTAAAACTATAGATGTTAAAGGGGCACCTCGGTGGCTCAATTGCTTAATCATCTGACTTCAGCTCAGATCATGATCTCACAGCTTGTGAGTTTCAGCCTTGCATCGGGCTCTGTGCTGACAGCTCAGAGCCTGGAGCCTGCTTCAGATTCTGTGTCTCCCTCTCCCTCTGCCCTTCCCCTGCTCACACTCTGTCTCTCTCTCTCTCAAAAATAAACATTAAAAAAATTAAAAAGAAAACTATAGATGTTAAAGCCTTGGGTAATTAAAAACATTTGACCACATTTATTGAAATATCAATCGTAATTGTTATAGATAAGTTAAGGGCCAAAGAGGGGGGTTTAGTACATTACTTTTCAAGTGTGAAAATTGTAAATTGGAGATCAGTCAGTTAAATAAACCATATATTTTTGGAGTCTTTCTTGGAAATGCCCTAACATCAAAAATTTATTTTGCAAATATGGTTACCTTTGGTTTGATTGGTTACTGTCTTCCCCAGTTGCCTTGATAGGATTAACGTTCCTTTTAACCCCACTCCCCCATTCCCACACTTTCCTACCTCTTAACATATAATTGAATTTTTCTGAATTTTTTGCTCTTCTTAAGCATTATCTCCAAAGGCAAAACCATAAAAAGAAACTATAAGGCTAAAAGCAAACCAAACAGCAAACAAACAAAAACTCAAAAGCAACTCTCCTATCCTCACCAGCAATACCATGATAGACAAAATTAAAACACAAGTAATAAAATGAGGGAAATATCTGTAATATAATGATCACAGGTCAATTTTTCTTTAATATAGGAATACCTCTTAAGAGTGAAAAAAAAAATCATGGAAGAAAAGTGAGTTAAAGGCATGAACAAACAGTTGACCAAGAAGAAATACAAATGAATAAAAAAAAGCATTAAAAATTATTTAAGGGGCACCTAGGTGGCCCAGTCGCTTAAGCATCCGACTTCGACTCAGGTCATGATCTTTCAGTCTGTGAGTTCAAGCCCCACATTGGACTCTGTGCTGGCAGTTCAGAGTCCGGAGCCTGCTTCAGATTCTGTGTGTGTCTCTCTCTCTCTGCCCCTCCCCCGCTTGCTCTCTCTCTCTCTCTCTCTCTCTCAAAAATAACATCAAAAAATTTAAAAAGTTATTTAATCATACTCATATTTAAAAATGCAAATGAAGACTGTATCGAGAGTGTTTTGCTTATCAGATTGGGAAAAAATGAAAAAGAGTTCTAAAACCTGATGGGAAAGTGGCTGAATCTTCCTGAAAAAAAAAATTGATGATGAGGATGAAAAGTCTATAAAATGTGTGTTATCAACTCTCCCCAGATCCATAAAGACACCGCATAGTTTGTGGCCACAAAGGGTGGGAGGCAACCTAGAGATCCATTAACCCCCCCCCCCCCCCCCCCCCGGCAATGAGTAAGTAAACACGTGCATACAGAGGAATGCCTTGTAGCAATGATAACAAATTAGTTGTATTTTCATCATACATGTATATATCTGAAAATCACATTATTTAAGTCTAATACGTAAGAAACAAAATGAGATTTTTTGGCACAGTGTCATTTATACATATTAAAAGCACATGAACACACAACCACCATGAATTTCTCAAGGATATATGTATTTCTACAAAGAAAAATAGACAATGAATTGAAAGAGTAGATAGTAAATACACTAGGATGGGCATGTGGGAGGGAAAAAGATGAGGAATGAGAATAAAAATAACATGAAACAAAATATGAGAGAAGTCTTGCCACGACTACAGGGCCATGAAGTGAAGTCCATGAGAAACTCAACTTTGGGCAGATAAGGTGCATCTCTATGGAATCAGCAGTTGTGCTATAGAATTACTCTAAGAAAATAATTTAAAAATCTCTGCTGAATTTCTACTTTTCAAAAAAACGGAAGGATAATATATTTCACAATAAAAAAAAAATCATAAACAGAAAGCCTGATGATTTTTCACACAGAGAACACACTCATGTAATCACCTTCCAGATGAAGAGATAACAATATTTTCAACTCCCAGAAGGTCCTTTGAGTCCTACCAAGCCATTACTGGCCTTCATCAAAGGCAACTGCCGTTCTGATTTCTCACACCATAGATTTATCAGTTTTTGATCTTTCTATAAATGGAATCATGCTATATGTATTGTTTGTGTCTGCTTCTTCATTCTCTGTTCTGTTTGGAAGATTAGCCAATGATTTTTGCAAAGGACAGTAAACTATTTTAAGGTATAAATATATCACAGTTGATTCATTCTATTATTGATGAATGTTTTGTTCTCAATTTGTTATAGGGATAGCGTGGCAACGAACATTCTTGCCCATGTCTTTTGGGACACATGCAAGCTTTTCTTTTTGGAGAAGAAGAGTCCTTAAAAGAGTTATAGTTGGATCATAACGTTCGTATATGATCAGCTTTCATAGCTACTGCCAACTCATTTTCCAAAGTAATGGGACCAATTTTCACTTCCACCAATGGTATATGAGGACCCAGTTGCTCCACATCTTCTCCAACCCTTGGGACTTGCCAGTCTTTTTCATTTTGGCCATTCTGGTGCAGATGTCTTGTACTTTATTATTATTATTGTTATTATTATTATTATTATTATTATCATTATTATTTTGTTTAAAATCAGTTTCTGGGTTTAATTTCTTTTAAAATCCAGATTGGGCCACACAGCCTAACATGTCCATCACTCTCTCAACAGTCCCAAGTCCCAATGTCATCCCACTGTATTTATTGGTCAACATCCCAAGTACAGATCAATCATTCTGCCTTCTCTTCCTTACACATCGCCTACTGCTTCTGCTGGAGGGAATTATGCAACAGTACAAATTGGTACCTTTATATATTGAGGGCCAACCTTCAGTGGGCTCTCTCTCCATCCCTAGTGCTAGTGTCTTAGTCCAGACCATCTCCATCTCCACAATAGCCACTTGTGCTGTCTCCTGGCACTTCTTTAATCTTTTCTTTAGTGGGATCTTTCTAAAACACAAAACCGATCACCTTATTTCCTGAATTATTCTTCAATGACTCCTACTGTCTTCAGGATATAGTGTAAATTCATTCCAGATCTCATTTTTAACACTCCCTACGCTGCCTCTCCCCACATCCTTGACATTCTAGCTCAGTGTTTTTCAAACATTTTTAACTTGGTTCACGCATAATAATGAAACAAAAGTTTTTTTTAAAACAAGATTTAACCTTTCTACAGTGATGCACTCTGACATTTTCCCTTCTGTTTTAAATGAAATATTGGCATGACTAACAAAACTGGTTTCATCAGTGACTAAATGGGTTGCTGCTAGCACTCGGTAAAATATATTAGCCCTATTGTACATGTTTCAGTTTCCGTAAAACCCTCCATTTCTCCTCTCCAGGAACCCTCTGCCACGTATCTCTACCAGTAGTGTTTCATCTTTCAGGACTGCACTCCAGGAAACTTCTCCTGATCACTCCTCCCTTTTACTCCAATTATGTACTCACTCTGTATTTTAATTGTCTGTTTACTTACTTAACATTTTCCAATGCACTGTAAGCTCCTTGAAGCCAAGGAATAGGATTTCCTCATTCGTCTTCATAGTTCTAATACCTGGCACATAACTGGCACTCAACAAATGTTTGTTGAATGAATGAATGAATGATATACATACATATATATATATATATATATATATATATATATATGTATATATATAATGTTTATTATAGCACATAATAAACACATATATATGTTATTACTTATCCTTCTAATTTTATAATATTGAAAACAGTTTAACTTGCCAACATTAAGACATTTAAAAATACGATATACTGTTGCGATACAAAGTAGGTAATGATTTAGATGAATATTTGTTGTTATGAAACAATGTCATTGGTCTCTTGGGAAGAGTAAATGAAATAGAGCAGATAAAGTGCTCCTTGGCACACTGCAAGTACTCCTCCAACATTCAACAGCCACTTTTGTTAGGAATCAATGAGATGCATTCATAACAGACAGATACTAGGATAAAAGACAGGTTGGCAGTAAAGAAAGGAAGGTGGCTCCAAGGGTCCAAAAAAGAAAAAAAAAAAAAAAAAAGGAGGCAGAGGCAACACCTCTGGAAGTTGTCTTTGTGTTTTTGGCTCCACACCCCCACTTTACAAAGGGAGAGATGAAGTCCAGAATGCATGGAGGGTCCATCTTTGGACATGTACCTGGAGCCCAGGTCCTGACCTCCAGCTGGGAACTCTTTAAAATACCGAATGGAAAGGGTACCTGTGAACATACCTTTCAAACAAAAATTATTTTTGAAAATGCCTAATAGAACTGAGAGAAACCTCCTAGGAAAGCTTTGCAGGAAGTTAGGACACAGAGATTTACAGGGTTCAGTGTACTGTCTAATTCAGACTCCCTGAATTCCCTTCAGTATGCCACATTAACTTATTCTCAGATGGAATGCCATGCAATTATTTTGACTTAATCTTTCTTAGTTATAATTATACATTAGCCCTGCCTTTTTTGTCATCACCTTGATTATATTTTGCATGCTTGTCAATCACATATTGACTGATTTGTTTTGGGACTGTGTTATCAGTGACACATCTCATCTTTTACAATTTGATCCCTCTTAATTTCAACCTGTAAGCGTTCTTACTCTTTTTTTTACTGAAGTATAGCTGACATACAATGTTAACTCGTTTCAGATATACAACACAGTGATTAGACAATTCTACACATTACCCAATGTTCACCATAAGTGCAGTTACTGTCTTTCACCATACAACATTGTTACAATATTATTCACTACATTCCCTATGTTGTACTTTTCATCCCCATGACTTATTTATTTTATAACTGGAATTTTATATCTCTTAACCCCCTTCCCTTATTTTGCCTACCCCTCCAACTCTCTTCCCTCTGGTAACCACCAGTTTGTTCTTTGTATTTATGATTCTGTCTCTGTTTTTTTGTTTGCTTGTTCATTTGTTTTATTTTTTAGATTCTCTATATAAATGAAATCATATGGTATTTGTCTTCTTCTGTCCAACTTATTTCACTCAGTATAATACCCTCTAGGGTGCATCCATATTGTCACAAATGGCAAGATATTCTTTTTTTATGGCTGAGTGATCTCTCTCTCTCCCTCTCTCTCTCTCTCTCGATATATCTATCTATCTATCTATCTATCTATCTACCTCATATCTATCTATCTATCTATCTCATCTGGAACTTGAGACTGGGCTTCCCAGTGGGATCTGCTTCTCCATGACAAGAGGGCAATTCTGCACTCACCCACACCTTTAGCAAAAATCTATCCAGGGCCCACTGTGAACTGAGCAGAGCTGTTGGGGTTGTACAGGATAACTGAGCAGTCCGTTAAGTGGTTCTCAGGCTCTCTCTGTTGAATCTAGACAGAGAATGGATCTATTCCCACTCAGTTCAACGTAATTAGCTTGGTGGAGAGAATGGAGCCTTCAAACTAGCAATGGTGGAAACACATCTGTCTGGATGCTCTCAGCCAAGAGAAGGGACAATGTGAACTCTGTATGAGGACTGAATCTAGAAGTCTTCAAAGGAACCTCAGGACAGCTTCCAGCACCAGTTAGTTCCATCTCTTCCTCCCTGGTCTCAGGGAGAGATGCTAGGTTTGACTTTTTAAAGTATTACAATTACCATCCTTTACATGAACTGTTTATGCATTTAAATCTAAATAGTATGTTAGTATCTAACAGGATGATTATGGATACCTTTACATGTATGTCAGACAGGCACTGTTTCTAAGTTATATTTGATTTCATCTCTCCACTATATTTTCTTATGCCCAGTTATTAGAGTTTTTGCTTATGTAGTGTGCTTGTATACTCAAGTTTGAACAACTAAAGGTGACATTAGTCTATAGTGCATTAGATCTAATAGATTTCAGGAACAGTAAACACAGAATAATATATTTTTTTATTCTTGGCTTGATCATCTGAAAATTAACTCTACCAGGATATGTCAAAAGAATGAATATATAAACTACTCCTTCTAAGTATAATTTACTTGTGTGGGCATTTAATAGAATGCCTAGTCTCATAGATAAAGATAAAGAATCACTGTATGATTTGAGCATATATAATTATACAATATATATATATATATATATATATGGAAGAGAGAAAGGAGTGTGGGAGTGTGGGAACTAAAATTCAGTTGCTACCACAACTGTATATGTCCTAAACTTTTTTGCATCTTGGGTATTTTATCCTCAAAACTAGTTTTAAAATTTGAATATGTAATTACTTTCATTTCTTTATGGGTTGTAGAATAAGTTAAAAATATATATTTATTCATTGGAATCTATTACACAGAATTTTTAGATATTGCAAAAAAAATTTTTACTCTTCCTTCATAGAACTGTAATTTTTGTTTGCTTATCATTTAATAAAATGGGGAGGGGATGAGTTGAGGGTTTAGTCTCTGCTGAAGATTCACTGTGCTTCTAAACACATCTTGCATGATTGATAAAATGTTTTGGAATCTTCATAGAACTGTAGCTATTAAGTTCCTGAGGTCAGGTATTGGATCCCCAATTCATTGCCACTGGACCCAACATTTGAAACAGTTCAGGAAATATTTCTTGAATGATTGAGTCTATATAATACCTATAGAACTGACTCATTTACTTAAGTAGCCAGCCAAACCAGTTTACTCAATCGCATTGATATTATGGCCTTATTTAGATACACTCTATTAAGTAGAAAGTCATAATGAGGGAAGGGATATAAAGGTTCCTATTGTTGTATTGTGGTAAAAAGATAATACAAAATATTTCATTGTATTATGTGGCACAAAAAGAGAAGATAAAAACTTCCAGGACTATGAAGAAAATACTCTCTAAACTTTTGAATCCCTGAATAGCTCTGGGGGGGCGGGGGTGGGTGGAAACTCTGAAGACAATAATTTTAAAACAAAAACAAACTAGTCCTTTAATTATAGCATAATTATCCAGATTTCAAACTGTGAATTCACTTTTGCTTTGGTCTTTTAAATAAATTATGCATGTTTTCCATATGGGGCCCCACACCAAAACTCCTTTTTAATCTGGGAAAACATTTCCAAAATCCAAGTTAGTATCCATGCTCTGGCATATTAATTTGACTTTGGATTCTTCCATAAACTTTCCATGTTTAGCAATCTTTTTGAACTGTCCCTTGGGACACACATGTTTGTATTACACAGATTCTATGTCTTTTAATAGTAACGTTTAGGAATTCAGTAGGAAAAAAACAATGCCCTTGTAAATTTGATCTCTTTTGCAAACATCAGAACATGAAATGTTCTTTGGCTTACCCCCCACTAGGTTTACATTAATAAACCATCAATTGTGAGCCCAAACACCCAATTCCAAAGAAACTTCCAACTTCAATATTATATGCTGTTTTCTTCTTTTGTGCATTTAACAAAGGATTAAGGCATAATGCATTTTTAATTAACTGAAATATTAATGGCAAAGGCTTTTAAGAGAAAATTTTTAAAGAATTACTCATCATAAACATGGTTTCAATAGAATTTATTTATAAAGCTGGGTAGAGAACCAGGAATGGATAATTAAAACTTTGAAACAATGTTTTCCTTTTATATAAAATGGTTAACTTAAGGAACTTCATAGATAACAGCAAAAATGTGGGAACACTCGTGGGGGTTATGTACTAGTCACAAACACTGAGATTTTCTAATTTTTGGCCAAGTTTTTGTGAAACTGCTTATAATAAGCATGTAGAGCCTGGATTGTGTTTAGCCAACCAGTTTCCTTCATAGACCCACATCCACCATCATAAATACCTTCCTTGGTAGCCACCAGGAATTCTGAAACTGCAGCAAATGAGATTATGTACAGTGACAGGACCTGAACCACAGCATTGATCAATCTATCACTGCCCTGCTTTTAAGTATACTGTTTACACTATACAAAGCAAGGTCAAGATTTTATACTTAGTCCTTAATAGCATTTCAATATTGACAATGGACTAATTTTCATGGCTTTGAAAATTTTGGAATCAGTCCAATTTGGCTAAATTTAACAGAAACCCACCAACAGTGGCTTAAGCAATAAAGTCTTTTGTTTCTCAAATAAATTAGAAGTCCAGAAGGAAGCATTACAGGTAAAGAAGTCATCAAAGATTAAGGTTTATTTCCATAAGCTGTCCCACCTTCCACAGTGTTTGATTTTCATGATTATGAGACAGTCGCTCCATCTCTAAGCATCATATCTGTGTTCTTAGCTGGAAGAAGGAGGAAGTGCATAGCACCAATGTGCATGCCATCTGAGCCTGTCCCTTTTTAACAAGGAAAACACAGCATTCCTAGAAGATCTGCCAGTAGAATTCTGCCTATATCTCAATGTCCAGAACTGTCTCATATGGGTCATCTCCAATTGAAAGGGCATCCTGGGAATTCAAATTCTTTTTTTGTTTGGCTACTTTGCTTCCCCCAATAAAATCGGCTCCCCATCAGCAAGGAAGAGGGAGGGAAAAGGATATCAGATAGACAAACAGAAGTAGTTGTAATATGTGATGTGGCTCATTATGGTGACCAAATAAATTACCTACCTTCTACCCTATTTCACATTATATATACACAGCTTCAAATATGCTGTCCTAGAATGAGAAGATCCAAAACCATTTTATGTCACAACAACAAACTTCAGCTGTGAAATACTCCATTCTCTTATGCAAGCCTAGCCAGAGCCTCAGGGACTTTCCAGGTGCTTCCCATGGAATTTTCAGGAGAGGCAGAGCACAGAAGTGGGTCAAAGAATGGTTCTGGAACATTTGTCTTAGTCATTCTTTAAACTCATATAACCTGAGTCTCATCTCATTTTGGCACAGTGAATTAAAGGCTGATGACCACACACTCCCAAATTCTGGCCTACTTATGTTTCTGCATTAAGTTAGGGAACCCCTTTTCCTCTCTCAGTGTTTGTACATCAGGCAGGTCTACAATACTCATGTGATAATGACTGACCTAGATTAGGGGTCTGCAAACTACAGCCCAGGATCAAATCTGACCAGCGGCGTTTTTATACATAAGGTTTTCTTAGAACAGAGCCACACCCATTCCTTTATGTATTCCAGATGGCTGCTTTCACACTACCAGGGCAGAGGTGGGAGTTGCAACAGAGACCATCTGGCCTGGAAAGCCTAAACACTTTTGATAAACACTTTCTATATGCAGGGGATGGAAACATGGATTGCTTCATTATTGTCGTAGACTACATCTATGAGTTTGGCACTATTTTTATCCCCATTTTAAGGATGAGGAAATGGAGTCTTTAGATCAAATACTTAATCTAGAATCTGAAAAGGTGGAGATGGCTCCAAGTTCAAGCTCCCTGACTCCAGGGCCTTTCACTCATCTGCCATGACAAGACTGTGCTCCTTCCTTCGTGGCACAGAGGAGAACAGCCAGGGGTAACCTCCCAGTGTAGGTCTCCACACCTGCACATGGGACAGGGGCCACAGTGGGGATTACTGTGGGAGCCACTGGTTTCAGAACAAGATATGCTCTTTGGTTTTTGACACTTTCATTTCTCTCTTTGCCCCTAAGAGCGTCTATGACAATAGGTTAATAATTCCTCCTAATCAATTGACTATTTCCTCCTTTGCAGAAAAATAATAGCCATGGAGGCAGCTGGCCTCATTCCTGCCAATTAAACATCCCTAGAAGCCACAGGAAGAATTTCCCTATCTAGACTGGGAAACTAGGAAACCCACAATTACTCAGTGGGGACTTAATGAAGGTAGATGGTTATTTTGTCTTCTTGTTGATAAATTTAAGGTCACAGAGAGTGAAGGAGAAATGAGGGAGGACTGGAATCCCTGGGTCCGCCCCTCAGTGCAGCAGGGCAGAGGTAGCACTGGTCAGCCAACTTGGTCAAAGATGCCAAGAACTCTGCTCTCAAAGACTGCCAACTCAGACTTATAACACACGAGTGGCAAAGGTAGAGGCTGGCACATGTGTGCTGTTAGGAGAGTATTTCAGTTAACCTTCCCATCCCTACCCTGGAAAGCCAGTAGTGTCCAGCCCGAGCATGTGAGTCAGAGACAAGCACATCCAGCCCAGAGTCCAAGTAGATCACAGACACACAAAAACAGTTCTTCCAAGAGTAAATTTCAACAGCTCTTAGATTCTAAAAATAATTATTCCACACATCTTTAGGTTGAAATACTCAAATTCACTCAAATTCTTTTTTCTCCTCATGTCAAGCACAGTGAATCTTATCCCATCCAAGACTAAAAGACAAATTTAAAACAAGAAGACACAGAGACTGCTATTCAGGTATCCTAAAAAGCAAAATGTGGAGACTCTGATTTTTATATCCATTTATGGATATAATTCACTCTTTCACCAAATAGATTTCTTCTCTGTTGTCACATTGCAATTCAAATATTGGACATTTAGAGTATAAACCTTTGTGGCAAATCTCCAACGTCAATATTCCTGAGCAGAAATTCGATCTTTGGGCTCTGCTTTTTCCTGAATGGATCTTTTCTAACTATCCAGAAAGAAAGGTCTTTGATTTATTAGGATTGGGCCAGTCAAATAAGGCCCATCAGTCACCACAAACATAGGCCCTGTGGATTCCTATTTGAGATGGTTCCAAAGGCTGAGGAGTTTAAAAGTTCTCACCAGGTTGGTGCCCTTTGAACAAACTTTGCCTGGAGTCATCCTTTAAAACCTTGTTAAAGCATTGAGTCTTGTCTCTGTGCTCCCTGAGAACTACTTATTCAGGTTTATCAGCCCCTCCTTATTGATGGTTGGCCTTTTGTCTCCTTTCAGAAACATGAGACTGTAGAAACACCATTCTTACTGACTCTTGCAGTGCCCATGGGGTGGTCTTCATCTAAATCTATGGTGTCTCTGGGTCAAACATCTAATTTTTAAATATTTTTTTTGAATTATACTTTTAATTCATGTGTAATGTTCAAAATGGCATAATTTAATCAAGGGCAATTTGAAATTAATGGTGGCCATTTTGGAGAACTTTGAACATGAACAGAAAAGGAAACAAATCTTAACTATGCTTTGGTCTTTATGGTTTAATTGACATAGGAAAACTTTCAAACACAATTTGGATTCTAAAATTGCCTCCCTAAAAGATTTGCCAATAACCATAATTTTATTTATTTTTTATTTTAACATTTATTTAATTTTGAGAGAGCACAAGTGGGGGACGGACAGAGAGAGGGAGACACAGAATCGGAAGCGGGCTCCAGGCTCTGAGTTATCGACACAGAGCTCCACACAGGACTCGAACTCACACACAATGAGATCATGACCGGAGCTGAAGTTAGACACTTAACTAACTGAGCCACCCAGGCTCCCCTGCCAATAACCATAATTTTAAAGGAAAAGTTTACTTATAGCTTCAGACTTGGGGCCCCCTGGGTGGCTCAGTCAGTTAAGCGTCCAATTCTTGATTTTGGGCTCAGGTCATGATCTCTGGGTCGTGAGATACAGCCCCATGTCAGGCTCTGTGATGAGTGTGGAGTCTACTTAAGATTCTGTCTCTCTCTCTCTCTTTCCCTCCCTCCCTCCCTCTCTGCCCCTCTCCCATGTGCAACACACTCTCTCTGTCTTTCAAAAAAAAAAAAAAGGTTCAGACTTATGACCACATTCACTTCAGGCCTCCCTGAACTCTATAAAAATAAAAAGAAGAACTAGAAGCCTCTGGGACAACGCAGAGGCTTCAAGCCAGACAGCGGCACCCAATTTCCAATAAACAGCTTAAATGAGCAAGAATTGTCTCTGATGATCAGATAAGAACAAGCCTCTTTAATGGGTCTAGGCGCTGTTCTTTCAAAGAGAAGTCCCACCACAGTGTCTACACTTGTACCCTGCAGTTAGATTACTTATGTGAGGGGGGGTTTAACACCACCTCAGACTCTCTCCCTCCCCCAGTCTATAACTGTAACTTCTATATTTGTCTGTAGCGGGCCTGTAGCTGGCTTTCTCTCATTTAATTTCCCCCTACCCCATCTCTTTGGAAACTATAGAAATTAATTAATTATAAAAGTTGTCATTATGTGTCACTCTAGGAATACCTAATTCAGATAGCCAGAAGTAACTACAGGAAAAAAATCTCAGAAATTAGGTTTAATGTAACAAGCTCTTGCCTCAATTGACTTTTAAAAACAAAATCGACTTAGTTAGCTTTTGAAAAAAACAAAAACAATCCGAAACTGCATGGTCTTAGTTACTGGGTTACAAGATAAGAAGGAAAAAGAAGTGCCAAGAGCTTTAAAATATGATTGATAGTATTTAAATTTTTGGTTTAGAAAAGCACACATTTGTGAATTATATTTGTAAAACTTTCATGTAACGTTCTTATTGAAATGATTCCTTGGACAAATAGCTAATTTAATAATTTTAGGCTTAAAACTGCTCTATGTTCTGCCCCTGATTTTACCACCATATTAACAACAAAGTTAGTGGGGTGCCTAGGTGGCTTAGTTGGTTGAGCATCTGGCTCTTGATTTCGGCTCAGGTCATGATCCCAGGGTCTTGGGATTGAGCCCCACATTGGGCTCTGTGCTGAGCATAGAGCCTATTTGGGATTCTTTCCTTCTAAGCCATCTCATTCTTTCTTGCTAGTTCACATCTCGAAATGGTTAGTAGACACCTCTATTCCTCATTCATGCCATTACTCTCATCTTTGGTAACATCCAAATACTTAATCTGTTCTTCAGACACTGGCAAAGTTAAAGAATCCATATCCAAATTAAAAAGGGGAAAACAGGTATAAAAGGAAGATTCAAATAGTTTGTGGGGCATTTAGGATGTGTTTCAACCATTAATAATAATCCTTGTGCCCATGTTTGTCTCTGTTATAGTTGCCAAATGCATCATCTCCAGGATCTTAAATACTGCTGTAGAGTCACTATCATACTAGATGATTCAATCAATAATCACCCCAAGAAAATAGCCAGAAGGTATAATGCCTATACTTATCAAAAGAGCTATCATTACAAATATTCAATCCTTTTAAATAGATTCAAAGACTATACTTTCTTTTTTAAAAACCAAGATATAATTGACAAAGTTGTATATATTTAAAGTATGCAATGTGATGATTTGATATAAATATACATTGTGAAATGATTACCACAATCAAGTTAATTAACACATCCATCACTTCACATAATTACCTTTTTTGTGTGTGTGAGAATGCTTAAGATCTACTCTCTTACTCCCAGCAAATTTCAATACAGTATTATTAACTATAGTCACCACATCATACATTAAATCCTCAGAACTTATTCATCTTATAACTAAGAATTTTTTAGGTACTATGCTTTCAACATGATCACATTCCCAAAGAAAATAATCTATCACCAAGAAAGTAAAAAATGTCCATACTGGTAGTTAGGCTGCAGTGGAGGAGATACTGATAATTGAAACAGAAGGTGCAACTTTCAAAAATGCAAAACAGATAAACTGCATCAAGCCTAACCATCTTGTGCATCATAGAATATCCAGGCTCAAACTTCTGTAACACGAGCTCATTCAGACCCATATACTGAGATAAGACCATGAAAAAAATGATCTAGCAGTAACTGCACAAACTCATGCTTAAAGACCATAGATTGTTCCAACAACATGCCTTGTTAAGGCCATTGTTAGACGAATCTAACCATCCATATGCTATAAGCACCCTTTCCAAACCACTGCGTCTTGAAATACATCAGGGTCCCTCTGGAATACCTCTTCCTTATGCACCAAACTAAACCAACATTGGCTTCAGATATGTTCCTGGTGGTCTTTGCATGGTAGGCTTTAAAAATCTTATGAAATAAGTATTATTACTATTCCCTGAAATATCTGGAATGTTTCAGATTTTACTGAAGAATTTTATCTTAGAGCAGCACTGTCTGATAGAACTACCTGAGGTGATGGAAATGGTTTGTAATCTGCACTGTCGAGCACAATAGCTACTAGCCAGTGTTACTCTTTGGTACTTGAACTATGGCTAGAATGACTGAGGAACTGAAGTTTTAACTTTGTGTAATTTTATTTAATTTAAATCTAAATAGCCGCATGTGGCTAGAGGTCATCATACTGGACAGTACAGTCTTAGAGCAGGTACCACTGTTGACCGTACTATACCCTGCTGGTACACTTTATCTAAAAGGACATCTTCTCAGGAGGTAATGAGCCTGATCACTTCTCTTCTTTACAAAACCCTGTGATAGTCTCTGAATAGATGTAGAAGGAGACTGACTTCCTGATGAGGGAAGGAAGGTAAAACTTAGCTTTGGTCCTTTCAGGGAAACATTTTGGTTGTAGAGACATAGTTTCTGCTTCTTTTTCTGATTAATCTAGTTTCTGCATCACCAAAGAGAGATTAACAATAGCATTGTTCTATGTTTTCATCAACCAAAGGGTTTACCCTGATTCAAGTTGTACCAAGTCAGAATGCCACTGTGCTTGTGAATTTTGCCTCACAGCACTCTTGTTTGTGGAAATTCCATGAAGATTCTGGCATGTGACAAACTTTTGTGTTTATGTTCCTTTGTAACGTGAGTTTTCATAATTTTAGATGTCCTAATAGGTATTTTGAACAGATAGTTGGCTGACTATGAATCAGAGGCTGCTTAGGTTGACATTATCTTAAACCAGAAGTCCCAATGTCACTAGAATATTTATGACAGATTTGATGGTGTACAAGAATGTCTATCACTGAGATACTTTATTGCATTTTGTTAAGATACAATTGACACACAATATTATGTAACTTTAAGGTGTACAATGTGAAGATTTGACACATACATATTGCAAAATGATTACCACAATAGGATTAGTTAACGCGTCCATCATCTCACATAATTATCTTTTTGTGTATATGGTGAAAACATTTAAGATTTACTCCCTTAACAGCTTTCAACTATACAATATGGTATTGTTAACTATAGTCATTGTGCTATACATCAGAACTCCAGAATTTATTCATCTTATAAATGAAAATTTGTATCATTTGACATCACTCATTTCCCCCACCCCCTAGCTCCTGGCAACCACCCGCTACTTTCTGTTACTATGAGTTTGGCTTTTTTCAATTCCACATGTATGTGAGATCACACAGTATTTGTCTTTCTCTGTCTGACTTATTTCACTTAGTATAATGTCCTCAAGATTCATCCATGTTGTCACAAATGGCAGATTTCCTCCTTTCTCATGACTGAATAATATGCCATTTTATATATATAACAAACAATATTATTTTAATATATGTACATATATATGTACATATATATGTACATATATATGTATATGTACATATATATGTACATATATATGTACACACATATATGTACATATATGTGTGTGTATATATGTACACACATATATGTACATATATGTGTGTGTATATATGTACACACATATATGTACATATATGTGTGTATATATATGTACACACATATATGTACATATATGTGTGTATATATATGTACATATATATATGTACATATATATATATATCTCACAACTTTATCCGTTCACCTATAGATGGACATGTATGTTGTGTCCACATCTTGGCTATTGTGAATAATGTTGCAATGAACACAGGGGGACATACATCTCTTCAAGATCTTGATTTCATTTCTTTTGGATATATACCAAATGTGGGTTTGGTGGATCACGTGATTTTTAATATTTGCAGGAACTTCCATACTGTTTTCCATAGTGGCTGCACCAATTTACATTCCCACCAACAGTACGCAGTTTCCCCTTTTCTCCACATCCTTGCCAGCACTTGTTACCTCTTATCTTTTTTATAATAGCCATTCTAACAAGCATGAGGGGATAGCTCATTGTGGGTTTGATATACATTTCCTTGATGAGTAGTGATGTTGAGCATCTTTTCATGTACGTGTTGGCCATTTGTGGGTCTTCTTTGGAAAAATATGTCCCTTCAGGACTTCTGTCCATTTTTAATTGGTTTTATTTCTTACTTCCTTTCTCTTTCTTGCTTACTTTCTTGCTTTCTTTCTTTGATATTGAGTTGTAGGAGTTCCGTGTATATTTTGGATATTAACCTTTTATCAGATAGATGGCTTACAAATATTTTCTCCCATTCCGTACGTTGCCTTTTCATTGTGTTGATTATTTCTTTTGCTGTGCAGAAGCTTTTTACTGTTATATAGTCCCACTTATTTATTTTTTCTTTTATTGCTTGAGCCTTTGGTGTCTTAGGCAGGAAATTGCTACCAAGACCAATGTCATGAGGTTTTTTCCCCTATGTTTTCTTCTAGGAGTTTTACAGTTTCAGGTCTTGTGTTTAAGTCTCCAATCCCTTTTGATTTTATTTTTTGTGAATTGTGTAAGATAGGGGTTCAGCTTCATTTTCTACTTGTGGTTATCCGGTTTTCCCAGCACCATTTTTTAAAGAAATTATCCTTTTCCCCCATTGATTATTTTTGGCTCCCTTGTCAAATACTAGTTACTGTTTGTGCAAGAGTTTATATCTGGACTCCTAACTCTGTTCCATTGGTCTGTGTTTCTGTTTTTATGCCATTACCATGCTGTTTTGATTACCGTAGCTTTGTAATACATTTTGAAGCCAGAAATGTGATACTTCCAGCTTTGTTCTTCTTTCTCAGGATTGCTTTGTCTATTTGGGGTCTTTTATGGTTCCATACAAATTCTGGGATTATTTTTTCTCTTTCTGTGAAAATGCCATTGGAAATTGATAGGGATTGTACTGAATCTATGCATGACTTTGAATAGTACAAACATTTTAACAATATTGATTCTTCCAATCCATAAACACAGGGTATCTTTCCATTTATCTGTGTCTTACTCCATTTCTTTCACTGATGTTTTATAGTTTTCAGTGCACAGATCTTGCACCTCAACAGTTAAATTTATTCCTAAGTATTTTATGTTTTTATGCTATTATAAATGGTGTTGTTTTTATTTATTTTTCAGATATTTGATGTTAGTATATAGAAATGCAACTTATTTCTGTATGTTGATTTTATTTTATTTTTTTTATTTTATTTTTTTTAATTTTTTTTAACTTTTTTTTTTTTTATTTATTTTTGAGACAGAGAGAGACAGAGCATGAACGGGGGAGGGGCAGAGAGAGAGGGAGACACAGAATCAGAAGCAGGCTCCAGGCTCCAAGCCATCAGCCCAGAGCCTGACGCGGGGCTCAAACTCACAGACTGTGAGATCGTGACCTGAGCTGAAGTCGGACACTCAACCGACTGAGCCACCCAGGCGCCCCTGTATGTTGATTTTAAATTGAGTTATTCTAGAGCATTGATTCTCAATCTTGATTGTACATTAGGATAAGTTGAGGAAATTTTAAAAATTCCAAATGCCCATCAAATAATTCAGAATTTCTGAAGGTGAGACCCTGGTGTTAATGTGTTTTAAAGTTTCCTAGATGATTCCAATGGCAGCCAAAGACAGAGTACTCATTTTTAGTGGGTGGTTTAACACAATTAATGATTTCATACTAGAAATAGAATGAAACACTTCTCAGAGAGTTCAAAAAAATCATCATCATCATCATCTCTACTCAGTGACTCCTTAGCACACAGTAGTGTCTCCAGTCTTAAAGCATTTCTATGAAACAGGCATTGTTATTCTTATTTGTCATAAAAAAAAAACCTGAGTAATTAATTAAGAAATTGAATTTCAAAACCCTTGCCTTTTCTTTCCTTTTTTTATCTTTCTCTCTTTTCTTTCACTAAGATTTTCCATATGATAACAGAACCCTCTGTGAAGCCATCCTCAGCTTAGCTCTGGGATTGGGATAACCAACTTTATTTCTTGACTATGAATCACATCCAGCAAATACCTACTGAGCACTTAATTTGACCATGGCACAATGAAGAGGAAGTTAATCACCCTAATCTTTTACATTAAGTAAAACTAACTGGTAATGGCTATTTCCCATTGTACCAGATGTGGCAATGTCAGATATATTTGAAGAACATTTTTTATTTTATATTTTTGTGAGAAATTGGGCTGTCTTGCATCTTAGCTTTACATGACAGATGTTAGGGGCTTTGAAATAGACTCTGGATTAAGGAAAATGGTGAGATTTGGGGGCCTGAGATGATTTGGGGTTTACATTTGTGTATCATCAATATCCTTGGGTGTTTAAGCAGGTGCACGAAAGAGAAGTATGGTGGTTGAGGCCAGACTTGAACTGTAAGAATTCAAACCCAGCTCTTCCAGCTATGAGATTTGGGGGAAATAAGTTAAAATGCCTTGTACCTCAGTTTTCTCATCTGCTGAATGGGGATAATGATATTAACAGCGCCCACTTGATAGAGTTGGTGAGGTTTAAGTAATTGATACATACATATAACTGAGATCAGCTGTCTGGCACACAGTGGCATTTGCTATTGTTATGATCTAGGTTTCTACTTTGAAGAAGCTCATGTAGTTGTTTTCACACAAGAGTTCAGAAAAAGAATGTGATCACTGATTTGCAACATACCCTGTTTTTCATCATGTCATTCGAGAACTGTTGATCTCATACCTATTTAGTAATAAAAAGCTTTAAGCATTTATTATCTTGTTAGAAGAACATCCAGAGTTTTGACAATGTCAGAAGGCGTCCTAGAAGGTATTTTTCCTCCTCAACTCAGGGCAGCTGTGCATCCTGAGACCTCGTTCACCCAATGTGGATCCATGTACCTGTCCAGAAGACACAGAACTCATTTCTCTGTTATCTGAGTATTTGCCCTTGACAGGAACGACAGAACCAAGTTTCTGACTGTGAAAAGGAGAGAAATCCTTGGCAGTATGGATGGAGGATTTAGGCATTTATGAGCAGCTTTATTTGACAATGAATCCCTTGGAGTATAAACATTAGGGATTTGAAGAATTTTTAGTTATTCTAAGAAGACCTTCAGCAATCTGGTTTTCCTCTTAATTACACAACTGCACATTTGTGTAAAAGTCCACTGGCATCATGATATTCCTTGCCCTTTCTAAACTTTGCTCTTCTCCTTCCCTGCTCTAGACAAGTCTTTGAAAAGGACACAGTGAAGAGAAGGGTAAAGGGACAATTGCAGGTAAAGGTGAATAGATGGAATCCTATCCACGACCTTCATCCACAGAATATGACTAAACCTGAGTACATTTTCCTGGCATTTAAATGTAACTATTCATATTCTAAAGAGTTTCTGAGGTGAGCAGAATTCTGGCCTCTAGATAAGTAGCTAATTTAAGGAATACATATTCTCTTGTTGAGGGGAAACCTAGAACAAGGACAGGAAATACATTTATTGTTTTTAAACTCTTCTTTTTTTTAAATTTTTTTTAATGTTTATTTATTTTTGAGAGAGACAGAGACAGAATGCGAGTGGGTTGGGGCAGAGAGAGGGGGAGACACAGAATCTGAAGCAGGCTCCAGGCTCCGAGCTGCCAGCACAGAGCCTGATGTGGGGCTCGAACTCACAAGCTGTGAGATCATGACTTGAGCTGAAGTCGGTCGCTCAACCGACTGAGCCACGCAGGCGCCCCTTAAACTCTTCTTTATAAATGGGTCAACTTGATCTAATGTATAAATTCCTCCAGGCAGGGCTAGAATCATGGTATATTGTGAATTATGAATTGATGGAACAGCCTGGAGACTGTTTAGTCTGAAGGCCTGAGGCTTAATAGTCGCTACTCAGTACAAAATGTTCCAAGGCTGCCATTTCTTTACATGCTACTCTGGTAAAATTTCTTTCTGGTTTCCATATATTAATATTTGAAATACATTAATTGGTATTTTACTATATTTGAAGTCTTATGAGATCTCTCTTTAGAAAAATGCTTAAAAAGAGTCCAAAGTGTGAATATGGTTTTTTTAGGGTCATAAGCAGGATACCATCGCCTAGTCTGGGTTTCTCTCCGTGACCGTGTGGCCTTTTATTTATTTCTTGCCCTAAACTCCCTCTATGTCAACTTTGATTGTGTCATCAGAGTTCTGAAGGACAAATTTAATCACATCTCTGCCTTAAGAATATTTATCCTCAGGGTGCCTGGGTGGCTCAGTCGGTTAAGTAGTTAAGCTTCCCGCTCTTGATTTTGGCTCAGGTCATGATCTCGCCGTTCGTGAGTTTGAGCCCTGCATCGGGTTCCTCACTGACAGCGCAGAGCCTGTTTGGGATTCTCTCTGCCAGGCATGCTCGCTCTGTCTCTCTCTCTCTCAAAATGAAGAAATAAACTAAAAAATATATATATTTATTGTCTCCTTCTAGGCCTAAGAATGAAACCCTAATTCCTCAGGAAGACATGCAAGGCCGTCTCACTTTTCCCTGGGAAATCTTCGGCTCTGTGTGCTCCATGCCAACAGAATCATGGCCGGTTTTGTTCACCATTTTCTCACAGGTTCAAAGGCAGCCAGCACAGGACATGGAGAGAAGACGGCAGGGTGGAGACTGGGGTGAACTGGCAAGCACATGCCTCTTTCCGAGAGGGAGGAGGTACAGGGGCTGCTACCCAGCTCCAGTCGTTTGTTGCCATGTGGGAATGTGGGCCCAGTGTTGCCAGATCTTCTGATTTTTTTTTTCAAGAGAAGCCAGAAATCTGGAATTTTATGAGAAATCTTCCAATTTTTAAATCTTGGCAACTAATTCAAAATATTTTTAAAACACTGCATGGGCCAAAAAGAAAAAAAAAAAAAGAGTCTGCCAGCTGAGACTGTGACCTCTTTGGTAAGAGCCAGAAAGTGTTCGCTATTTACCTAGCCCTGTGTTCCATCCACACTACACTTCCTGCCATTCCCCAAATATGCCACGTATTTTGTACTCCTCTTCTGCATTGATCTTGCTGCCAGGAATGCCCTCCTCATACTCCACTTGGAAACTCCTACTCATCCTTCAGGACCCAGCCCAAATGTCACCTTCCCTGGTGAGGTCCACCTTCCCCAAGGAGGGATCATCTGCTTCCACCTGGACTGTCGAAGCCTGTACCATGTATATGGCGATCCTTACGCACCAGGAGGGGCTCTCTTATGAATCTTCTCTGGCATCCAGAGCAGGGTCTGGCACATAGTAGGCTCTCACTAAATGTTTGTTGAAGGATGTGTTCCCATCAGAATGAATATATGAGATTTCCTGAGGAAATAAACACTTTTCAGTTCCTCTCATCTTTGCCATGTTGATTTCAATGTGGTAGGCAAATCCATCTGTGGGTGCTGGTGTCCTTTTTCAGTTCTACACTACGTGCAGACGGTACTCTTTTTGGAGCTCTCCACGGTTACCACACTCATTGGCTTAGGGTTAAAGCATAGCTAGGCAGATGGCTATATAACTATTTGTCTTAAATGGGCTAAATTATTCAGGTTGTTTTTCAAGAACTTAAGGTATAGTAGAAGAGTTGTTTCTTCAGTGACCTGGAAGTGAGTTTTATAGAAATAAAATTATTCCCTGCTGAGTCAGGTAGTTCCAATTTTAAAAATATGCCTACTAATTTTGTAGTTTTGTAAGCTTACCTTCTCTGTGAGAATTTCATTTCTTAAAACTGTTTGAATTATGTTTGATGTACATTATGAGAATAATGCCAGCCTAAATGATTTCATATGAAAAATGAAAGCCACTCCAATCCATCCTTACCTCTGTTAAAGTAAAACCATAAGGGCTTCTAATTCCTAATTTCCTGTATACACCCCATACTTCCCAACAAACAAGCCCATCCACATAATTTGACCACATATCCACCCACACAAAAAAGCCCACAGATTCCATACACATACATGCATATAAACAGAGAAATACACTAAGCAATTTGCATATAATCATTCTGTCTACACAATAATATTCAAAGTAGACTTTCCTCCTCTGGAATTCAATACACTCGAATGTTAATTAGGAAATCGCATTTCTCCTGTTTCCATAAATCCATACACTCCCCTCTTTTATTTTTCTAAAATTTTCTACTTATTCTAGGATTAAGACATAATGTGTCTGAAAATGTGAAATGGTTTTGAACAAAGGGCAAATTGTGTTCCTAAAGTTATCAACAGGAATTTACTCTCTTATTCAGGAGCTGACTCATTAGTGAATCAAGTAAGATCTGAAGGACGATCTCCCTACCCATTATTACTATCATCCCGATAAAATCTGAAAGAGCAGAAAATCAGTTAAAAAGAACCCCCAAGGACAGCAACTTTTCTTTAATAAGAAATTTCAAATTCGACATGATCCAAAGGATGACTAAAATGCATGAAATAGGAAATTCCAAACAGCAAAAAACGAAAAGAATAAGGCTTTCAAATAACTTGTTTCCCAAGTCAATAAGATATATCATTTTTGCATGATGATTAACAATAGATTACTATAATATGAAAATGATTATATTTTCTCTACATGATTATGGAACAGTATTTGTTCTTTGTTCTATAATCTTTTCTCCTAAAATACACCACTAATAGGATTACTCAATTAGGGTCTCAGGAACTCCAGAAAAAGGTCAGGATAACACACAATGCTATGCTTGGCAGTGAAGTCCAACCACAATTCCAATCTCCCTCCTCTGCCCTCACACACAAGGCTCCAGGGGCAAAAACATGCCAAGTCATTGAAGTGTCACCGATTAACTTAAATGACAGTAAGACTCCAAATGAATGAAGAACTGAAAACACGAGTCAATGATCTCAAAGGTCAGAATTTTGAATTCCAAGCTGGTGGGATCTTGGCCACTGGCTAGCAATAGGCATCGATCCCCTACCCATTTATTTATGTTCTCTCATAGACCCTGTGGCTGCAAACATGATTAAGATGTAGGCTTTCAGAGCACAGGGCTCCTGGTCTGCAGCCAAAAAGGTCAGACCCCATTGTGTGGGTATACTGGATTCCAGGCTCTCCTGGGTTCCGTGTTTCCTTAGTCTCCCACCCAGGACAGGTGCACTGTTCTAAGGTGCTGTGCACCATGTTTCACCTTGGTGGTTTCCTAGTCCTTTCTGCTATTCTTGATTCCTATTCATTCATTATAAAGCATTTTCAGGAATAATTGTGATGGCAAAAAAATTACAAATGTCTCAATTGTCAAAGAGAAAATATAATACTGTATCCACAAGTCATGGAACAGAAGGAACAAGGATATAGTGGACTAGGGTGAAGTTAGCTATTAGTGAAAAAGGAAAATACTTTAACTAGGACTTTCTTGCTCTCATTCAGTGAAGCTTGTCCATAATTTTAATTTTCAGAGACAATAGGGAAACACCAGACAATGAAGGTAGTTAGGATTTCCAGATGGGAAACTCTAGCAGGTCATTTTTAGACTAAAAAATCTGCATCTTTCCTTTTAAGGAAAAAAAAAAAAAACCCTTTGGTATGATGTGGTCATAGACATGGTTCACTATTAGGTTATAAATTTTAAAAACCTTATTAGGATCCCCAAACCAGGAATATAAAAGTACAGTTTGTCCCCTTCCCCATAAAGACATATTTATTGGCATCCACAGTGAAAAAAAAAAAGGCTTCTGAAAGTCCCAAATGTATCTAAATAAGCAGTTAAGAATACACAATGTGCATATGCCACATCAAAAGAGGTATTGTAATTTAAGGACTGTAGGGTAAAAATAAAACCCAAATCTGCCACAGTTGCATAGAAATGTGTTTAATCCTCTGTCTGAGTTATTTGGTATGAAACATTACCCTGCCCCCACAAACCTTGACATAGACTTTGGTGGAAACTCAGCCAGGCCACTGGTTTTTTGCAGGCTCTGTGGTAGGGTTGGCCAGTCTTCATCCCCTCCCAGGGCTACCATGCTTTAAATAAACTCATCTGACTTTAAAGGAATGTTATACAGACAGATTGTTTGTTTGCACTTGTATTTCTGAAATGGAGATGCTTCTGCTTTTGTTAATATGGGAGCAGAAAGTTTCATAACAAAGAACAGAGTCAGGAAAATCTCATTTGTACCTGGTAGAGGGACAATGTGGGTAGGCCCACATACTAAATTCTCCTTTCTTTGGGACTACAGTTGTCCTTTAGACCAGTCAGGAACTCTGGGCTCATGAGGCCTCCACATGGTATGTGGAGAAATCAGGGGCATTTCCCCCTAAATTATATTAGCAATGCTTTGGTGCCAAATGAGTGATTTTTTTTTTTTTTTTAGTTCCAATCACATGTGCCTATAATGATCATAATACTAAGTAAAAATTATTGACATAGCAATAGAACTAAAATTGGTTTTCTCCACACTTTCACATGTTTATTAAACATCTACTTCATGCCAGGCTTTGTATTGACTCAAACAGATACATGAAAAGGGCATGCATGTGGGGCAGTAAAAATAGTTCACAAAAGCTAGACAGTGAGTGCTAGAAGGAAATGAGTGCTTTGAGGGAACTGAAAAGCATTGTACCAGAATCTCAACTTAGCCAAAAGACAAGTGGTTAAGGCCAAAAGGCAGAGAGCAAGACAAGAATCTCAAAAAATGTCATCATCCTTGAAATCTCTCATGAAGCTACCCTATTAGTGCCCATGTGCCATCTGTCAATAAATTCATCCTGGACAAGCTTTCCTCCCGTCTTCATAGAGAGAGCTGTTTTTCCTGTTGAGTACCAGATTTTAAAAAATGTCTTCCATTTCGAATTCACATTGTATAAGAAATACATGTATTTAGGCATTGTCATCCCATTCAGTGTGGTGAGATGTCCACCCCCCAGAAAGGCACAAAGAAACTCTTGAATGAAGGTAACCCAGAGTCATGTCTCCTATCTCCCACTTGCACTGGAGCATGCTCTCATTGAGTGAACTGGAGTGCAAGTTTTGCCTGCAGCATTTCAGTACTGAAATTGTAATTTCTGTCACTCTTGACTCTTCTATAAGATACTAATGGTTGATTTTTAGAAAATTAAAGGAAAGAGTGTGAACAATATCACTTGGCCAACATTTGTGGTTTAGAATGGCTATTGTAGCTTAGAGGAGGGGTAGGAGGAAGGGATACAAGTGATACATTTGGATACTGTTGCAAAGGTTTTCATCAAATGGAGGCTGTGGGTATGGAAAGGAGAAACTTCAGAGAGAAAAATGTGGGTGGTGGAATTGACAGGGTTTGTGATTACCGAGATAAAAAGGGTGAAGCAGGGGAAGGTAGGAGTCACCCTAAGATTGATTTTTAACAGGATATGAAAAAATTTGACATCATTCTTACAAACAATTTATAACTTGGGCTACTAACCCAGAGGCACATATAAAAAAGCTTGCCATTTATTATATGGACTGTACTACAATCTTTTCCCCAATATCTCTGTTGTGAAGAACATACAGATTAGGGTTTAGTATTTATTTGCGTGCCAAAGTTTTTATGTTGCTATCACTTGAAGTTATGAAATAATTTTTTTAAAAGCCAGATTAATTTTGGTAACGAGGATATTAGACTGGTATATGGAGGTACAGTGCTGGTGACTAATTGGCTTATGACTTCACCTGTTTCCCATGAATGCCTGCCACTGACAAATCAGCGAATTATGGATTCTACCAGGTACAACAGAATACTGTTATTAGCAAGAAGTAATTAGGGTCAAAGGTCTTAGTTGTTCATTATGTATAATATAGCACTTTTCATAAAAACAAAAATGTCAGCTTTGACTCAAATTTAAGGAGACATGCCATTTACGGGTGTTTTCTTTCACTGTGGTTTATTTCTAGCATGAATTTGAATCCTTTAGGATTAGGATCTGGTATTTGTACCTGTGGCTGAAGTATGTAGGAAATTAAAAAAAAAAAATCAATAAAATTCTATCTCAACATTCTGACTAGTTAAACTTAATACTACCTGCATTATATCTGTTGAGGACTATATTCTCATCCCTTCTATTTTTGAGCCCATCCAGGAAAGAATATCTGTGCGTGTGTTTGTGACATTGATTATTACCATCAAAGTGAAATTAATTGTGTTTGTTCAACTTATTTCTAGCTCTTCAGTGATTTTAGTTAAAGAGACATGAATGACTGTATCTTACATTAAGCGATAATGGTATGTGGCAATGCTGAAATTAACTTTCTTGTCAGATTTCCTTTTAGAGAATTTTGTCTAGGGGCTGAGATATTATATAATATACCCAAGGTAAAACTTGCCAGGTATTTACCTTCTGATTATTCTAACTCTACGATTAGCCTTATCTTTAAATTACAAGACACACATCTTTTTAGCATTGAGTAGCATTTACTATCAAATCATGTTATAAAAATCTTTTTTTAAAAAAAGAGACACTTCATCTATAAGATGGTTATATAACAGATAACATTACTCCCTAAATTAATAAGAGATGGGCAAAATTTAGGAACAACATTAAAAAAACTTAACCATTGAGGAATACTAAAAGCTGAAATAAAGTATATCTATCATTTTAATGTCCTAAATTGTTTTCTTTTCAAGAAGGCCTGACCTGAATATAGTGAAGCCTATTCAACACAATGAAAACAATTTTCAATTTGGCTATAGGAAACACGCTGCATTCAAGTAAACATTCTCTTTTAATGACTGAAAATGACGTTACCTTAAGTCAATAATGGATGTCAAATTAAAATATGCTCTGTACTGGGTATGCAGTTGATCTCAGGTATAGCTGATTTTTATTTCTACCTTTTAGCAAGAATACATCACAGGTCTGAAGTAAAACCTTCTTCAGCATAAAGTGCATTTCTGGACTATTTAAGTTTGGTGGGAGAGGTAATAAAATGGTTGGTATCTTCTCAATATCTACGCATCCAAAAAAAGAGGGATCACAGTTTTGATCAAGCCCTGATTAAGAAAAAATCCCACTATATGTAGGAATGAAAACAAGCTAGAAGCATGGGAACACAACTGAGAAAATTTCCCAGTGCATCTGGCCCCTGGCACCGTGATCCCAGAGGCCACTCTGGAGGGTGCAGGAGCCTCCTAAAGACGGGGCACATGGCCCCCTTTCTCCTGAACTCAGGCAAGTCATGTGTTTTCCCTGAAAATCTGGGCCCAACTCTCGGTTTCCTCCTCTGAGGATTCTATACCCTAAGTTTTCTCTGTAATGCTAGAAGCTGGCCTGGATTTCCAACATTTCAACATCCTAATTAAAGGAGGATTGTCTTTATCCGGCTGGCAGATGGAGTTGCGGCAGAGTCTGCTCAAACTGAAATGTGTTTGCAAGGCCTTCCCTGTTGGAGACTTAGCAGGAGAAGCAAATGTACTGGGCACACCTCCCATGGCAAGTCACTAGGTGGGTAGACAGGTCCTCAGAGAGACAGAGATAGACATAGAGAGATAGGGAGAGAGAGCCAGAGACAGGGGTAGAGACAGAGAGAGAAGATGGGGATAAACAGAGGGCTAATATGACAACTTGGAAGTCTTTCCAACTTGACGCCCTGCTCTAGCTTGCTACAGGATGGTGGCTAATATCAGGGACCAGAAGTGCAGCAGACTATCTTGAATCTCTGTTCTGTCAGTTATAGAGGTTAATTCTCTGCAATTCAGTTTCCTGATGCATAAAATGGGGGCAACACAATTTTACCAGAGGGATAGTATTAAGAACACACGAGGTCTTAATTTAAGGAGATCATTTAAGGATTTAAGGAGATCATTTTGCAACTGATATTGACACGGTGTCTGGTCTCAATAAATAATTTTATATTATTAAATATAAGCTAATTGAGTTTATCACTATACAAGATATTGGAGATATAAATTAAATTGTTGTTATAGAGTGGCTAGCCTCAATGCTACTGATTTTGGTTAACTCTGAGATGTAGCTCACCAGATTGTGCCATTAACGTAGCACATAGACACCAGATCCATGGGTTTCTGCTTGGAGTACAATCTTAATTTTGGACCTAGTAACAGCTAAAGGTTTAACTTTCAAGGACATCTACTCTGAGTTTTAAATATCAATGTCAAGGTTAAGTTCTCTGACAGTTTACCTTCTTTCTGGTTTTACCATACTTCTACAGGCCAGGTAAACATTCTAGGAAAAAGTAAAGTATAAAATGTTGAGGCTATAGACTGGCTGTTGGCCCAGGGGTGAGATGATGGTGTTCTTTCTCATCCCTAATCTTGATATCTTTCCTGAATCTCTTTGGAATCAAAGTCAGGGTCTTAACAATCAAGTTGTCCCTGAACTGTCAGCTATGGTGTTGACTAACAACAGTTTCTCACTAGAGAACACTTGAATAGCCACAGACTTCAGGAAGCAATATATCATCTTCACTTGCAACATTTTAGCCAAGTGTGTGGCCAAGGAGCCTTCCAGGAACTGCCCTCTAATGGCCCTAAATTAAACTCCTGTAGTCATCTACCTGGCAATTGTGGCAAACGGAAAATCTGTAGGGGATGGGACCTGAGAAGTCTCAGGGACAACTAAAAACATAAAAGAAATTGGGGACAAAAGCCCTCTTCTTTCCTCTCCCTCCAACTCTTCTACAAATGGAAGAAAATTTACCAAATTCATTTCTTAAGAAAGGCATTACTAGTGGCAAGTATTGTCAGGGTGCAGAACAAGTGGAACTCTCATGTACTGGGGGTAGAGGTGTAAATTGGTACAATCGTTTTGGAAAATCACTGGGCAGTTACTACTAAGGGTGAACTACGCATACTCCTTGACTCAGCAATGACACTCCCAACAGTAAGGCGTACATATGCCCACCAAAACCACGTACAAAATGTTCCCTTGTGGTATAATAGATACAAACTGAAAGTAACTCAGATGTCCACCAACAGTAGAATGCATACGTAAATTTCGATAGCTATACAATGAAATACTACATGCCAAAAAATTAAATAAAATGTCATTACACACAACACAACAGATGAATTTCATGAACATGTTGAATGAAAGAAGTTAGATACCAAAGGGTACACACGGTATGTTCCATCTTACCTAAAGTTCAAAACAAGGCAAAATGAACTTACAGTGTTGGAAGTCAGAACAGTGGCTGCTCTTGGTACGATCATAACTGGAAGGGGCCCAAGGTGAAAGAGGGCTTGGAAACGTTTTGTTTCTTGACATGGATGTTTGGTTATACAGGTGCAATCTCTTTGTGAAAATGCGCTGTGTGCAAACTTGTGATTTGTGTATTTTTGTGTGCAGCTATGTCATATATCAATGTCAATTGATATGTCAATAAAATTTATACAATAAAACAGGATAGTCTCTTGTGCAAAGACACAAAGGTGGCCCACACTTCGGAGAGATGCTTTGCTAGTTGAGCCAGTGCTCTGAGAAGGGACATTAGAGGCAAGATCAGCACACCTGAGTTCCACTTAAGGCATTTGAACAAATCACTCGTTCTCTCTTGGCCTCATTTTTCTCTTCTAAAAGAGGAAGGATGTCACTAGAGGTCCCTAAGATTTCTCATGGCTTTATCGTGGGCATAGTGGCCTCAGAACGAGCACACTTAACCACCAAACTTGTTGCATGCGTCAGCTGGATAACAGGCAGATTGCAGTCTCTAATGTTCCCCCCGAGGTGAATCCCGCTTCCTCCTCAGATAGATTCTTGGGCAGTCTGATAGAAACTACATTAGAATAGATTTCTAGAAAAGATTTTTTTTCTCTGGTAGCCTGTATCCTTTCAATGTTGGATCTCATTAAGCAATAATCCCCCAAAGAGAATTCATCTTTAATCCTAATAGAAGTGAGAAGGGTTAAAGCAATAATTACACTTGAGGTAACCAATCTAAAGGCATTAAGGAAGCTTTTCGGGTAGGAGCCGGGGCGGGGGGGGGGGGGTGGTTTGGGTGTGTTCTTGAAGCTGCCAAATGCAGCATTGGATTTTTGATTACCTATTGCATTTGACTTCCTAACAAACTGGGATTATCAACAGCCCCTTGCCAACTAAATTCTAATGAGGAGGTCTGAACTGAAATTAAATGCAGATAGTTTAAATGAGGCCTTATTATGCTAACCATGTTCTTCAGCTGGGCCAAAAGCTTCTCTAAATTGGGATCTCTGCTTTCAGATGGCTTTTCCCTTGCCCCACACGGGGAGGAGGAGAGGCTCATTTCATCAGACCCCTCTCCCTGGGCCCCTCTTTTCTTACCTTGGGACAATCTAGAAAACTTATTAGGATGGAAAATGTTTTGCTGAAATTTTTTTGCGTATAATTTCCGAGAAATTTCCAAAATAGCAAGGGGATGCTGACTTCCCACTAGGACTCAGTAGAGTGTAGCAAATCAAACAATTTTCCAAAAGGCATTTTCCTACCACTCATCTAACCACATTTCCCACCCCACAGAGAAGTACTGTGGCTGCAAACAGAATTAGATCTGAAATTCTCGGAGTGAAATAGGTATGTTTTCACATGTTGGAGGGAGAAGGGAGCAGAGAAACACTCCAGGACGAATTTTTGAGTAGGTCACAGGGGAAGGTGGGAAATGACAAAGGGTAGCAGTGCAATCAGGAAAGAAACAAAGTCACTTACTTTCTGTAACTGAGCTGAGGTGGGGTGAAGACATCGGCACCCTGAAGCGCGGGGACAGTGACGTCTTGAGCAACCCAGAGAACAGTTTCAGATTCTACTCTCAGTGATCTGCGGGTCTTGTCTAATCAGGGAAACTTTATTTTTCACCATTCCTTGCTGAGCTGTGACACATGAAAATAATTACTGAGGTTAGGGATGGAAAATATTTATTAGGTCAGCTCGACCATCCTTCCCACTATGTAGGCCGGCTCCCCGCTGGGCCGGGAAGACATAACTCTGACAACAACCTGGCCAGTCCCTGTCTCCCAGCACCTGAAAAGCAGGTTATTTGTTCCTTCTTGATCTTTGCTGGGTTTATGAATGCCAAGGAGGAGAAGAAAGGAAGACAGCAAGATACAACCCAGCCACAGGAAGTCCCGTCGCCCAGCCACTGACCAACTATTAATATGGGACGTGGTCCGATTTGGTTTCAGAAGGTTGAGGTCCAGCCCATCCTTGATGTCTCCCCTACTGTTTGTTTATGACAGATGCACGAGGCCACATTTAAGGTTGGGAGTTATTTCCAGGTGGATTTCATCCTGTGCTCATCGCTTTTCCTTGGGCAAGACCTGGCTCCCCAGACCTGGCGCTCAGCAGATCCGTGCTGAGGGGCCTGCATGCTCCACTGGTTGTCACTGAGCCAAGGAGGAGAGAGCTGGTCCTCTCTCTCAGTTTGCCAAGTCAAGGCACTCCCCCGAGCCTTCTTCCTTTCTGCTGTTTTTCTTCTGCATGATTTCCAGCTTGCTAACATTGAACCTGTCCTAAAGAGACCAGGGAAGCACTTAGCAGCCTAAAGATGGTCTCTTCAGAGCCATAGAGACAGCGCTGCCCCCCCCCCCCACCCCGTGCTGGGCCTCCCAAATAAACAGCTCTCCTCAACCCCCCACCAGCTCCCGTCTATGTGCCCTTGTTTCACGCGGAAGTCCGGGGCTGGTTCTCTACAGGGCTCGGTGCACAGAGGCATTTAACCTATGTAAAATGGTGCTCTGGCCTCCCCACCCCTCCCCGTATGGCCAGGGGTGCAGGGCCGAGGGGGCTTCGTCTCCTCAGAATTGCCGGCACACGCTGAGAAGTAGCTCAAGGGCCCCACACAGTACTGGTCTCCGAAAACAGCCCAGAAGAATTGTTTCAAATTCCTATCCAAGCCCCAGAACATGTAAGGGGAAAAGGGAGCAAAAGTTGCTATAAAATCAAGGAAGTGACTGAGGAAAAGGTTATAATGATTGCAGATATGCACACTGAGTGCTACGGTTGCTTGTACAGGTGGCGCAGGGTAGGAATAAGCGTACAAGGAAAGACAAATGATCCATACAGTCTGCTTGTCCACATACAAGAAGGGCCTATACGGGATGTTTTTAAGGTAACTGAAAACCGTCCACAATTCTCCGGGGCAATTTCATAGGTGGAGAGGGAGATCTTTTCCTGGCGCTAGATAGGGCCCTAATATTACCCCAAGCTGTTTACATCCTTCAGGGCCGCGAAGCAGACCCAGCGATCACTGAGTCCTCAGCTCTGCACTAAGACGCTGTGTCTACTAGTGAGTGCGGATTTACATACAGATCTTCTCACAGAACTTTGAATATGCTGAATTTTAATTAAGTCAAGTCACCGGCCTCCTCACTCCCTCATCCACATCTGCTGCCGGTACACAGTATACCCCAAAGCCTTAAAGTCCTTCCCACACTGCAGCTAGGAACATGTTGTTCCAGAGAGAAATGTTCTCCCAACAGGAACTGAGGCACTGAAATCGAAGGTTCTGTCAACCTTTCAACTGACCAATTTAGTTTTAAAAAGTGAGGGAGGTCATCACAACCATTTAAAAAATCCAACTTATCATTTTTACTAATTAGTTAACTGTATGCCATGAAGCCTTTTCTCCTGAATGTTGACTAGCAGGTATTATGATCATATAGAATCCTGGGCAAAACATAAATATGAATAAGATGCCATAAGTGATTGGATATGTGCAATTAAAGGTAACAGTTTTAAAGCAAGAATTTCTCAGACTCAAAAAAGAATAAAAATTTTAACTGTATTTCGAGACTCTTCTACTCTATGTCAAAGCTGAATTATATCTCTTTTGGTTTTACATTTAACTTTTTTTTCCCCCACAGCTCCATACACATTGAGGGGACCATAGAAGGATACTTGTGAGCCTCATTTCAACAGATTTTTCTAATTCATTTTAATATCCATAAACACTTCAATTTTCTTCCCTATTCTACTGCAAAAAAATTACGCTTTTTACTTTTTCTTTTTGGAAAATAAATTAACCAAAATGTAACGTGATATTTTGGTGAAGAGTGCAACTGACATTAAATGGTCCACGTGGCATTACATTATGTTTTCTGTTTTGTTCTATGCATCTTTCTAATACAGGCTAAAGCTGGTGTTCATGTAAATTGCTCTGGTTTTATAGAACAGGATGCTGCATTCTTTTTGAAACTCAGGGCTCTGGTGCAGTAATAGAAAAAAAAAGAGGCAGCAACAAAATAATGGGCACTGGCAATCAAACTATCATTATAGGTACATTATGTGAGGGGTGCTAAATTGGTAGAAGGCCTTTATTTTTAATTTCTGCTCATCTGTTCACCATTATTAAGCAAGCTTAGACACCAGAAGAGATTTAAGAGTGACAGAGGGTAATTATACACTTTAGGAAAAGATATTTTTCATCATAGGGTTAGAACCACACCAGGAAAAAATATCCCTTCAGGATTTTATACAGAGCGTCAATGTACATTTTTGTTTGGACAGGTACATACTTTTCATTTCATATTCCAGTTTGTATTTCGCATAAATGCTATTCCTATTATATTTTTACAGTCTGGCTATATAAAATTTCATAGTTGCTTTTAAGGGCATTATTTTAATAAATAATTGTTCGTTTTGTACTCCGTACTTAAAAATAATTCACAATGCAGTTAATGAATTTCCAATTTTCCAATTACGGTAAGCGTCATTGGGATGAAAATGTGAGCATTTTACACATAATGTGAGCATTTTACACATAATTACAAATGTGAGACTTTGGTTAAGTGGAATTATTAATGGCACAAAGTCACAGAAACTATACCAATTGTAGCAGTTTTATTGGCGTATAACTGACATGCAAAAAACTGCATGCATTTAAATTGCATACTTTCATAACTATTGATATATATGTGATAGATACATGCATATGATATATATATATACATATATATATATATATATGTATATATATATATATATATATCTACATATAAACACACTCTAACGAAACCACCACAATTACAATAAAGATAGTGAGCATAGCCATAACTCCCCCCAAATTTTCTTGTGCTCCTTCCTATGTAATTCCTCCCTTGCATGCCTCCCTACCCTCTGCCCTAGGTAACAATTTACCAGCCATCACTATAGTTTAGTTTGCATTTTCTACAGCTTTACTTAAATGGAATCACATAGTAATATACTCTTTTTCTGGTTTCATTCATTCAGCATATTTTGAGATACATTCATGTTATTGCATGTATTGATAGCTTATCCCTTTTTATTGCTATTCCATTGTATGGATATATCACAATTTGTGTATCCATTCTCCTGTTGTTGGACATTTGGATTGTGTCCAGATTTTGGCTATTATAAATAAAGCTGCTCTAGACATCCACGTGCAAGTCATTGTGTAGATATAAATATTCTTTTCTTTGGGGTAAATACTTAGGAATGTCATAGCTGATTCATATTTCCTTATTAAGAAACTGGCAAACTATGTTCCAAAGTGGTTGCACCATCTTCTATTCCCACTTCAATCTATGAGAGTTCAAGTTGCTTCTCATCCTCATCAGTATTTGGTATGGTCAGTCTCTTCAATTTTAGACATTTTATAGGCATAAAGTGACCTCCCATTCTGGTTTGCTTTTTTTTAATTCCAGGACTTACCATTCAGTGTTACATTAGTTTCAGGTGTGCAGTATGTGATTCAATAATTCTATATATGACTCAGTGCTCATCACAAGTGTACTCTTAGTCCTCTTCGTGTATTATGCCCATCCTCACCCATCCACCTCCTCTACCATCAGTTTGTTTTCTATAGTTAAAAAAGTGTTTTTTGGTTTGTCTCTTGTTTTCTTTGTTCATTTGTTTTGTTTCTTAAATTCCACATAGGAGTAAAATCACATGGTATTTGTCTTTCTCTGACTGACTTATTTCACTTGGCATTATACCTTCTAGATCCACCCATGTTGCTGCAAGAGGCAAGATTTCATTCCTTTCCATGGCTAAGTAATATTCCATTGTGTGTGTGTAGGGGGGATTGCATATCTTAGGTTGCTTGCATATCTTAGCTATTGTAAACAATGCCTCAATTAACATAAGGGTACATATATCTTTTGAATTCGTATTTTGGTATTCTTTGGGTAAATACACAGTAGTGGAATTACTGCATCATATGGTAATTCTGTTTTTAATTTTTTCAGGAAACTTCACACTGTTTTCCAGAGTGGCTACAATAGTTTGAATCCCCCCCAACAGTGCAAGAGGGTTCCTTTTTCTCCACATCCTCACCAGCACTTGCCATTTCTTGTGTTGTTGATTTTAGACATTCTGACAGATCTGACAGGTCTTCTTTGGAGAAATATCTGCTTATGTCTTTGGCCCATTTTTTAATTGCTCTTTCTTTCTTTCTTTCTTTCTTTCTTTCGTTTTTTTGTTTGTTTGTTTGTTTTGTGTGTGTGTTGAGTTGTAGTTCTTTATATATTTTGGATACTAACTCCTTATCAGATATGTCATTTGTAAATATCTTCTTCAATTCAATAGGCTGTCTTTTAGTTTTGTTGATTGTTTCCTTTGCTGTGCAGAAGCTTTTTATTTTGATGTAGTCTCACTAGTTTGTTTTTGCTTTTGTTTCCCTTGCCTCAGGAGATATATCTACAGAAATGTTGCTAAGGCCAATGTCAGAGAAATTACTACCCATGTTCTTCTTTTTTTTTTTTTAAGTATTTTTATGGTTTCAGGTCTCACGTATAGGTAGGTCCTTAATCCATTTTGAGTTTATTTTCGTGTATGGTGTAAGAAAGTGATCCAGTTTCATTCTTTTGCATGTTGCTGTCCAGTTTTCCCAACACCATTTGTTGAAGAGACTGTCTTTCTCCATTGGATATTCTTACCTCTTTTGTTGAAGATTAATTGACCATATAATTGAGGATTCATTTCTGGCTTTCTATTCTGCTCCATTGATCTGTGTCAATTTTTGTGCCAGTGCCATACTGTTCTGATTACTGAAACTTTGTAGTAGATCTTGAAATCTGGGATTGGGATACCTCCAGTTTTGTTCTTCTTTTTCAAGACTGCTTTGGCTATTTGGGGTCTTTTGTGGTTCCATACAAATTTTAGAATCGTTTGCTCTAGACCTGTGAAAAATGCTGTTGGTATTTTCGTCAGGATTGCATTAAATGTGTAAATCACTTCAGGTAGTATAGACATTTTAACAATATTTGTTCTGCCAATTCATGAGCATGGAATGTCTTTCATTACATTGTGTCATCTCAAATTTCTTTCCTCAGCACCTTATAGTTTTCAGAGTACAGGTCTTTCACCTCTTTGGTTAGGTTTATTCCTAGGTACCTTATTATTTTTGGTGCAATTGTAAATGGATTGTTTTCTTAATTTCTCTTCCTGTTACTTCATTATTAGTGTATTAAAATGCAATGGATTTGTGTATGTTGATTTTGTATTTTACTGAATACATTTTACTGAATTCATTTATCAGTTTATTTATTTACTGAATTTTACTGAATTCATTTATCAGTTCTAGTAGTTTTTTGGTGGAGTCTTTAGGGTTTTCTATACATAGCATCATATCATCTGAAAATAGTGAAAGTTTTACTTCATCCTTGCTGATTTGGATGCCTTTTGTTTCTTTTTGTTGTCTGATTGTTATGGCTAGGACTTCCAGTACTATGTTGAATAAAAGTGGTGAGAGTGAAAATGCATGTTTTGTTCCTGATTTTAGAGGAAAATATTTCAGTTTTACACCACTATGATGTTCACTGTGAGTTTATCATATATGGCTTTTATTATGTTGAGGTATGTTCCCTCTAAACATACTATGTTGAGGGTTTTTATCATGAATGGATGTTATACTTTGTCAAATGCTTTTCCTACATCTATTGAAATGATCATATGGTGTTTATCCTTTCTTTTGTTGATGTGATATATCAGTTAATTGATTTGCGAATACTGAACCACCCTTGTATCCCAGAAATAAATCCCACTTGACTGTGTTGAATGATTTTTTTAAATGTATTATTGGATTCAGTTTGCTAATATTTTGTTGAGGACTTTTCTCATTCTGGTTTTAATTTGCATATCCCTAATGGCTAATGATGAGCATCTTTTTACATGATTATTTGCCATCCATATATTTTTTTTGGTAAGGTGGCTGTTTAATACTTTTGCCCATTTTTTAAAAATAGTTTTTTTCCCCATATTATTTAGTTTTGAGAGTACCATGTTCTACCTAAGAAATCTTTGTCTAATTCAAGGGCACAAATATTTTCTTCTATGATTTTTTTCTAGAAGTTTTATAATTTTAAGTTTCGAGTTAAATTTTGTATATAAGTATGGATGTAAGTTCATTATTTTGCATATGAATTTTCATTTGTTCCAGTATGATTTGTTGAAAAAGAAAACACCTTTATTTTCTCTACTGAATTGCCTTTGCACTGTGGTAAAATATCAGTTGTTCATGAATGTATGCGTCTATTTCTGGACTCTATTCTGTTCTATTGATCTATTTATTGTTATACCAGTATTGAGTCCTCTGACTTATGAACAAGGTTTATCTCTTCATTTACTTAGATTCTCTTTAACTTCTCTCAGTAATGTTATACAGTTTCAGTACACAGGTCTTTCAAATCTGTTGCCAAATTTGTTTCTAAGTATTTCATATTTTTGAGGTTATTATAAATAGTATTACTTTTTAATTTCAGTTTCTGATTGATTGTTGCTAATGTATACAAATACAGTTGATTTTTATATATTAATCTTGTAGCCACCCACCTTGATTAATTCACTTATCCTAGCTCTTTGTAGATTGCATTAAATTTTCTTCATATATGAATATGTAGTCTGTGGAATAAAGACAGTTTTAATTCTTCCTTTCCAACATGGCTGTCTGCTTTTTCTTTTTGTTTGAGTGCACTGGCTGGAATCTCCAGCACCATGTTGAACAGAGGTGGTGACAGTGAGCATGCTTGTCTTCTTCCTGATTTTACGGAGGTTTTCAGTCTTTCACCATTGAGAATGATGCTAGTTATAGGTTTTTCAAAGATGTCCTTTATCAGGTTGAAGAAGTTCCTTCCTATTTCTAGTTTTCTGAGAGTCTTGATCAGAAATAGGTGTTGGATTTTGTCAGTTCTCTTTCTGCACTTATTGAGATGATCATATAATTATTCTTTTACAGTTTGTTTGCTTTTCAAATGTCACACCAACCTGGCACTCTTGAGATTAACTCCACATGGTCACGGCATTATCCACTTTGTACGTTGTTGGATTTGATTTGATAAACGTTTGTTTAAAACATTGTGTTACAGGCAGAATGCAGAGAATTTTTAGGACAGTCCATCTTCTCTCTGTAATACCATCATGGTGGACACAGGTCATTACATAATTTGTACAACACCAAGAGTGAACCCTAATGTAAACCATGGACTCTGGGTAATAATATTGTGTCAATGTAGGTTCATCAATGACAACAAATGTACTATTTTGGTAGGGGTTGTTGATAATGGGGGGAGTTTTACATGTGTGGGGCAAAGAAGTATAGAGATAGCTCTGTATCTTCTACTGAATTTTGTTGTGAACCTAAAGCTGCTCTAAAAAATAAACTACTAAAAAAAACTTCTGGACATGGATAGTGGCAGATAGTCATGCAACAATGTGAATGTACGTAAAACCACTGAATTGTACACTTTAAAAATGGTTAAAATGCTAAATTTTGGTTTGTATGTATTTTACCACAACAAAAGTTATCATAAGGTCTTTCATGAATACAAAAGAATATAACACATAATAAATACATATAAAAATGAGCACCTATACCCACCACTACATTAGGAAATAAAGCATTATCATACATAAGTCTGGGCACTCCTCTGAGTGTCACTCTCTTCCTCCCAAGGATAACTACTCTTCTGGTTTTATGTTTACCATTCCTAGGCTTTTCAATCTTTATATATCTCTAACAAATATTTCAGTTATTGTATGTTTCTATACTGTGTATATATAATACCTGGTAGTACCTCACAAGTGTTCCTTCTTACTCAAAGCTATGATTTTCATATTTATCCACACTGTTAGATGTAACTACAGTTCATTTTCATTGACCTTGGAACGCATTAAGTAAATATACCACATATTGTTTATCCAAAAAAAAAAATACGAAGTTAATTTTTGTTAAGTAAACTCTATGCCCAATGTGGGGCTTGAACTCATGACTCCAAGATCAAGAGTCCCATGCTCCACTGACTGAGCCAGCGAGGTGCCCCAATACAGTGTTACTTTAAATAATATGATGTTATTTTGTTCAAATACAGTGAGTATCTTAAAATTTGAACCCTGGTTAATTCTTGAATGGTTCAGAACAGAAAACCTATAGGATCCATAGAATTTTTAAAGAAAAAAAAAATGCTTTTAAGATAAAGGCTGATGTTGAACTTCTATAACATTTATTATCTGCACTACACACATTAAGTAATTGTACACTGCATGTACCGGGCTTTTTTAAGTTTATTTATTTTGAGAGAGAGAGAGACAAGGAGTGTGCATGTGTGCGAGGGTCGGGATATGGAGGAGCAGAGAAAGAGTGGGAGAGAGAGAATCCCAAGCAGGTTCGACACCATCAGCACAGAGCCAGATCTCACAAACTGTGAGATCATGACCTGAGCTGAAATCAAGAGTTGGACGCTTAACCAACTGAGCCACCCAGGTGCCCCTGTATATATTGTTTTTAATTATAGAACTTATTTACTATTGCTTCTCCAGTTAAATTATATATCTTTTAGCAGGAATCACGTTCAATCTACCTTCTGTGCTCCTCTCAGCACCTAGTACAATAGATGGCTATCAAGGCCCAGAATCTTACCAGAAGGTGTTTAATAAAAATACTCACTGACTGAGATGGACTGATTCTGCTTCTCAGTGTCCCTCAACCCTGATGATTTCAGGATTGGACTTTTGAGAGTAATGGAAAAAGTATTAAAAATTACACTTTTTTATCTTTTCTGCCTCCAAGTCTTGTCTTATCTCCAAGCATGAAAATAGTCAATAGAGAAAGAGTGGGAGGGGCTGAAATTCAGAGGTGGGGGCAAGTATAGTGGGCTCTAGGAAAGGCCACTGGGTGCTCGCATATCTTGGGGTCAGGTCACCTATGCATGCAGATTGGTAGCATGTGGAGAATTCAGGTCTCAGCTATGAACATAAGAATAGCAATTGCAAGATTAGATCACTATTATTAGTTGAAGTCTATTGAATTTATACTCATGCTTGAGAAGTAACAGTCACAAATTAATGGCATTTAAAACTGTTCTTGTCTTGGGTACTGAAAAGGACTTTAGACGTCCAGAAGAGCTAGGGTATCTTACATACAGCGCAAACCTACTTGTATAGGATTATACTACTACTTGTGTTCTTTTGTTTTTATCAGTAGATGGATATAATTTTTATATCTAACCCCTTATTAACATGGAAGACAAGAAAAAGACTGGAAGTATATGATACAAAATTTTAACACAGCTGATAGAATTAATTATAGGTAATTTGTGTTTTTCTGTGACCTTAATTTTCCATAATAAATATTTCTGTAATATTTATAGTTGCTTTTCAGTAACAAAAGACTTTTAAAAAATCCAATTAAATAATACTAATGGTTATGATGCTAGCCATGTCAATAGCCAAGTCCTTGAACTAGCTTACCTGCTAGAGCCAATCTATTCCCATCTTATGTTGCTCAGTTTGCTTCCCAGAAATCCCCAGTAAATGACAAAATTTTGTCACATCTGTAGATAAAGTAAAATGGCAGTTTGGAATATAGTATTAGAATTTACCAAATTCTTTTTACAGAGCAAAGCAAGCGTCCATGAAAAAAAAGTAAACCAACCTGAGTTCATTGCCTGGAATATAAAAATTCAAAATCAAGAAAAGAAAAACAACCAGCCAAGATCACAGGAATATCTGGAAAACAAGTGAGGCAAAGGTGATAGTTTGGTCAGAAGTACATCAGCCAAAACCAGAAGGGACAGCATGAGTGACTGAAGTTGATATCATAGATCAGTTTACATGATCCCTAACCTATCAGTTAAAAGCAAACATCTCTGCCCTGATTCAGGATAGGTACCACAAAGAATGACACAATAATGCTTATCCTTCCTAAGGATGGCAGAATACTAGTGTTACCCAGTACATGCTGGTATCTAACGGCACTAAAAATGATGAGTGATGATGATTCATACAGGTTTATTAATAGTCACCATATTTTTCGTATGCTGATAAGCAACTTTCAAAGAACATGAACACCAGAGAGTATATCCTCAATTATGACACATTAGGCATAATTTGTTCTTTTATAAGTCAAAAGATTTTTCAGCTCTTAACAATGACTAAAAGTCATTGGAGTATATAAAAATTCTAAGGAAGTGTTACTTATATATAGGATGTTAGATTGAAATCTTGGAGAAATCTGTTTTGTAATAAATTATTTCCTTGCCTTTGTACAATACCATTTCCTTAAAATGTGTAATTATGAAAATAATGCATATACAAATATATAAATGGCTAAAATCATAATAAATAAAAATACCCATATATCCACTACCAAGGCTTTGAAATCCCTGTGTAACTTTCCCAAATTGCATTCCTCTCTCACCTCATGACAACCCAATCCTGAATTTTGTGAATAGAATTCCCTTAAGTTTTATCATATAGGTATGTCCCTAAACATTATATTGTTTTGTTTGCATAGTTTTGAACTTTGTATATGCTGAATCATTGTGTATTTGTTTTTCTAACTCCACATTAAGTTTGTGACATTCACCTATGCTGATACAGCTAACTGTAGTTCATTCATTTTTTCACTGCTGTAGAGTACTTCATTGTTGAATATACACACTAGGCATTATATATTGTGTCCAAGTTAGAAAAAAACTCCAATCATTTCCTTCTTGAGAAATGGTGCAGGGTATGTGAGTAAGGCTCACACCTTAGCTTTACCAGTGTGACTTTTGATTGGTTACTTACCTCTCTGACCCTCAGTTTCCTCATTTGTATTGTGAGGATAACAAAAATAGTACCTATCTTAAAGTTGTTACAATGATAAAATGAGCTAATACATGTAAAGTGTTTGGAACAGTGTCTGGCTCATGTTTAAGTGCTCAGTAAACATGATCCACTATAAGAGACAGAGATTTAGAATAAAGTCTAGATGTTTCTGTAGATTTAAGTGTATATAAGAAGCATTTTAAGAACTGTCAATTAATGAGCTAATGAGAAAAGCATTGTTCCTAATACTTCTGGAGAAGAGATGACAGATCTCATCTCTTCCTTGTACCATCTGCAACATTAAAGGTAATGCTAAGTGGAGCAAAAAGGAACAGGAAGAAGGATAAGCTTTCAGAAAAGATTGTACTACTAGCATCCAGCCCTTAAATGAAAGAGGTGAATATCTCTTATTTACACTGTAATCATAGACTTCATGTAGCAAGTCCATTAGGATATAAATTTATGATGTTCTTTAAAGAAAGTTTATCATCATAAAGACTTCTAAGTGAACTGAAAGCTCAATGAGTAATTGGAGATTAAATCATCATCTTATGGAATGAGGCCAATTTACTGCTAAAAAACTACAACCATCTCCACTTTTACCCTGGAGAAGAAACAAACAGAAGGAGGGAGAGGAGGTAACTTTCGACTACAGGAAGCATTTATGTGACACTTGTGCAGAGAAAATGAATATTCCTTAGCTGTTCCACAAATGGGAGAAAAAATTTAGGATTTTTAAAGCAGGCTCCTTTATTCATTATTGGTTACAAGTTCATGTTGAGTGCAGAAATGAGCCTCATGAGTAAATATTTACTTATCCTTTTCAAAATCTGTTACCCTTGCATTTATATGGAAGATAATAGAATTATAGGAATGGAAGTGATCCCACGTGCTGGGCATGGGTTAATATATTGCATTTCTAGTCACTGAAAGACGGTGAGTGACACGATTCCAGAGACTGTATGTGTCTTGGCCCTTTTTGTAGCTCCAGGCTTAGCAGAGTGCTTGAGGCATTGATATGTGGATGATGCTCAGTGAATAACTGTGGAATAAATACATGAACAAATTCCTGTGTTACCTTGAAATGATACTAGTCTCAATTATTTCATTGGTGTAGCAAAGTACATTTCAGTGCTTGTCAGTTAATAATTCTTATTGCTAGGAAATTCATCTTTATACTACACTCACATCCCAATGCTATAATCAAAATCAGTGGTTTCCAGCCTTTTCAAATACAAAAGGCCCCCTTTTAATGGCAAACATCACACCAGAAAGAAACTATTGTTATACTTTTTACATTTAGTATTTGATAAAATATATTTGAAGATCCTTTATTTAGTTTTCAGTGTTTGTTTATTTGCTTTTGAGAGAGAGAGAGAGAGAGAGAGAATAGAAGGAGGGGAGAGAGAGAGGGAGAGAGAGAGAGGAAGACACAGAATCCAAAACAGGCTCGAGGTTCTGAGCTGTTCAGCACAGAGCCTGACACGGGGCTTGAACTCATGAACCATGAGATCATGACCTCAGCCAAAGTCATACACTTAACCAACTGAGCCACCCAGGCACCCCATAAAGATCCCTTTAAATAATTCAGTGCCAACCTCCCTCTCTGTCCTTCCCACCCAGAACTGGAATCCACAGATTGTAAATCAAGTTCTAGATTCAGTTCTTGCCACTCTTGTTCTGAATAGAAAGAGAAAATGATAACTCTGTATCCACTCTATGAAAACTTCAATGTGATCACTAATCACAGTATGTCACTCTTAAGTATCTTTAAACCTTTGCAAAAATAAATCCCTTTAATCTTGCCTCTCAGGCTTTATTTTTCCAGTACTTTCACTTTTCATAGACTTTTCTGAACCTTCTCCAACGTTTCCACATTTTCAAGTTGCAGAACCCACAAGTGGTCACAGCACTCTGGTGGTGCTCATTTAGTAAGTGTAACAGAGTGACAGGCTTCTTACAGATGGGCACTTTTAAATATAGGAAACAGCAAATAAAAATACAAATCAAGAAATATCACTGAACAACTCTAGCCTATGATGTTTAGTGAAAAAGATATCACAATAATCCATAAAGTTATTGTGTTTCTTGGACCTTATCGTTCCCATACTAGTGTTATTCTGCTGGTAACAGGATACACAGTTCATGTCTCTAACCCATAAAAATGCAGGAATGAATCCCATATGTACCTTTGCCTAGTCTTTATGATGTAGACTCTGATTAGCCTCTGGGCCACACAAGTTGAGTTAACGTGTCTTTCCAAACAATTCTGTTATATCTCATTGCTTGGACTCCTGTTGGCTGGCTGATGAAACGAACAGCTGTTCTCTCTACTTCCTCAATCCAACTATAGGATCTTGGAGTATGTTCCTGGGAGCTAAACTGTCACTTCCTTGCGCAGCCTTTTAAAGCATTAATAAAGCACACATCACATCATTTTTATCAGTGGAGGTGGGAATTATGAGCAAACAGGAGATTTTTGAAAATCCTGGGTTGGCTGCAAGTTGATGTGGTAATTTATCTAACCCTTAGAGCCACTGCACTGTGGAAGAAGTGGGGGGCGTACGTGCTTGGGTTTTGTTCACATTACATCTGAGAGTCCCAGCTGCACTGGAGGACAGACATATTAAAATCATGAGCTAGGCGCTTTCTCAATCTGAGAAATCTTTCTTTCTACCAATGCTTTCTCTGACTCAATTTGAATTTAATAGAAAGAGCAACAAACTTGAATCACAAGATGCATTCATTCCTGGCTTTCCCCCTTATCATCTGTGTAGTTTTGGGCAAGTCAGTACTTCTCTGAGCTTGTTTTCTCTTCTCTAATATAGGAATAATGATGTCTGCCATAAGTGTTATTTTGAGGATCAAATGGGACAATGTTCAAGGATATGCTGGATACACTATAAGGCAGAGTGAAAATGGAAGGTATTATTGTAATTATCAGCAGCAGCATCTCACAGCCCCATGATTTATGTGTGACTTTATCTTCCAGTGATTCCATAAAGGGGTTGGCAAAATAAGCCCAGTGGGCCAGATCCAGCCCATGGCCTGTTTTTGAACAGTCTGCAAGCTAAGAATGGTTTTTACATTTCTAAAGAGCTTGTAAAAACAAAACAAAACAAAAGCAACAAGAAGCAACACCAGTGACAGAGACCATATGCTATGCACAGAACCTAAAGTAATTTACTATCTGGCCCTTTACAGCAAGTTTGCTGACCCCCAATTCTACACTGAAGGACCATGAATACAAATAGTCCATTATTTTATTATTGATGAATGGGCACAAAGATTCTTCGATCACATATGAAAGATTTAGAAAATTCTCAAATCACATGGTTCGGGAGGTCAGCAAATTCATGTACTCAAATTGAACTGCGGGCACAAATTACGTTAGGAAAGACCCAAGGACTGCACATTTCATATTTTTGTTTTCCCCTTAATAATCTGCTGCAAATAGAATTATCTCATCTCTCTTTCCCCTATCACCACAATCTTCCAAACCTCTCAATCCAAACTGATACTGGTGGCAAAGAGCCTCTGACATAATTAAATTGAACCATATGGATTCTGGATCAAGATTAAGAAAAAAATTAAAGCGTTTATTGTGTTGAAATTTCTTATGCCAATTTTCTGCTAAAAAGGAAGACTCAAAAGGTCAGGGACTTTGCAGTACAGGCTTAGTGGTATATTAGTTACAGTAATTCAGCCTGAAAATTCCGGCAGAAATAAATACAATGGAATGCCATGAATTACAAGAGACCACAACTTTAATCAGATCATGGGAAAAGAAAAACATGCATTTGCCTATTGACAGTTGATAAACTGAATCCTGAACTTGTTTAGAGGCTGAGGCGCACCAAGGGCTCACCACCAGGGCTGTTATGTTGAAGCAAACATTTTGAGCTTCCATTTTTTTTCCCTGCTGGTTGTGATATAAAGGCATTCAGGGCAGAATCCTATCTAATTCTTCTTGCAGCTACTCATTATATTCATTTAGTGGGTGTTCTCTGAGTCAGACAATACCCCAAAGCATGGGAACCAATATGGTTACATGGTAAGAGAACGACAGAAAACTTTATGAATTATTTTGCTCTCATTTCAGATGCAACATTACAAAACATAACAAAACTTGTGCATTCTGATGTCACAAATCTTATTGACACCAATTTATGGTAGAAAACTCACAATTAAAGAGAACACTATGCCAGGCATATAAATACTCGTTAAATTAATTTTACATCAAGAAACTTAACAGAATTCTCCAGCTTTTATTGAAACAGAGTATCCAGATTTTATATGAATTTCGACCCATAAGAATCATGCTTAAATTTATAAATCCTTTAGCTTCTTCAGATCAGTCAGCAATGTCAAAGAATTTTTTTTCTAGCTTCTTAAATAATTGTTTCCAAAATTCATATAGAAGACAAATAGATGGTAATAGTCAAGGAAGTTTCTTCAAAAGAAAAATAATGGTGTAAAAATTCTCCCTCCACACAGTAAAACACACTCTAAAGCTGCAGTAATTGATATGGTAAAGCACCAATACAGGAATAGGAGATAGCTCCCTGAAGAATAATCTAGAAAAAAGCTACTGAATGTGAAGGAATTTACTCTATGGGAAAAGTGGTATTTGGGATCAGTAAGTTAGAGGCAAATGGTAGAATGAATTGGAAAAATGTTTGGTCATATATAAAATACATATAAACCATATATATTTCTCAAACCATATATAAAAATTATATAATATTGTTATAATTATTTTAAGTATCTTATTTTAACTATTTTAAGTGTTAAAAAAAAGAGTGTATGAGGCACCTCGTTGGCTCAGTTAGTTAAGCATCTGACTTTGGCTCAGGTCATGATCTCGTGGCTTGAGAGTTCAAGTCCTATATTGGGCTCTCTGCTGTCAGCATGGGGCCTGCTTCAGATCCTCAGTCCCCCTCTTTCTCTGCCCCTCACCCACTTTTGCTCTCTCTTTCAAAATTAAATAAACATTTTTAAAAAATAAGAGTAACTTGGCAATGAGAAAGAATAAAATCATGCCATTTGCAGCAATGCGGATGGAACTGGAAGGTATTATGCTGAGTAAAATAAGTCGGTCAAAGAAGGACAGATATCATATGTTTTTACCCATATGTGGATCTTGAGAAACTTAACAGAAGTCCATGGGGGTACGGAAGGGGGAAAAAGTTACAAACAGAGAGGGAGGGAGGCAAACCACAAGAGACTCTTAAATACAGAGAACAAACTGAGGGTGAGTGGGGGGTGGGGGAGAGGGGAAAATGGGTGATAGGCATTGAGGAGGGCTCTTGTTGGGATGAGCATTGGGTGTTGTATGTAAGCCAACTTGACTAAATTATATTTAAAAAAAAAAGCAAAGGGGCGCCTGGGTGGCGCAGTCGGTTAAGCGTCCGACTTCAGCCAGGTCACGATCTCGCGGTCCGTGAGTTCGAGCCCCGCGTCAGGCTCTGGGCTGATGGCTCGGAGCCTGGAGCCTGTTTCCGATTCTGTGTCTCCCTCTCTCTCTGCCCCTCCCCCGTTCATGCTCTGTCTCTCTCTGTCCCAAAAATAAATAAAAAACGTTGAAAAAAAAAAATTAAAAAAAAAAAAAAAAAAAAAAAAAAAAAAAGCAAAAAATAAGAGTATATAAGACACAATTTTAAAATAATACTTGAATGGTATGACCAGTGTCAAAATCCATAAAGGAAACTATGGGAAAGACTTGATAACATACAATGTCTAAACTGTTTTATGATGCAGGTGACATTAACAAAGTTGAAAGACAAACAGCAAATAAGAAAATAACTGAACCATACTTGGCAAAGATTTTCCTAACTACACAAAGATCTCTTACGGATCAACTATTTAAGAAAAAGATGAACACTATGACAGAAAAACATGAATAGGCAAGTCACAAAAGAAGTACAAATGACCTATAAGCACATGAAAAGATGCTCAGATTCATTGAGAATTAGAGAAATATAAATTGGCAACACTAAGATTAAAAAAAATTGCCTTTTGGGGCTCCTGGGTGGCTCAGTCCGGTAAGCATCTGACTTCAACTCAGGTCATGATCTCACAGTCTGAGAGTTCGAGCCCCACGTCAGGCTTTGTGCTGACAGCTCAGAGCCTGGAGCCTGCTTCAGATTCTGTATCTCCCTCTCTCTCTGCCCCTCCCCTGCTCATGCTCTGTCTCTCTCTGTCTCAAAAATAAATAGACACATTTTAAAAAAATAAAAAAAAAATTGCCTTTTTTGAAGGCAATCTGGCAATATATATTAAAATTTGATCCAGTAATTTTACTCCTAGAAATTTAACCTACAGAAATTATTAGACAAATGCACAATGAAATATATTTGCACGTGGTAATAACAAAAGCTGTGACAAAGTAATAATTTACAGAGAGCTGGTTACCTAAACTACATAGGACAATAATTTTGAAGAGAATGATGAAAACTATTTATATAGGAAGAAGAAATATCTAGAATTATGTTCACTTAATATTAATATGTTCACTCATCATTTCTATGTAGCATAATATTTTTTCTCCAGATTTACTTTCTCCAGATTACTTGATTAAAACAATAATGCACACGAATCATTTAACAATAAAGCAAAATCTATGTCCTCTCATGAAACATATCCATGACTTTTTAAAGTGAGAAAAGCAATTTACAGGACAGTATGTGTATCGTGATCCCATTCAAGTAAAAGTATAGAACGATTATACAATGAAAAGAAAAAAGAGACCAGAAGGAGGTACATACTAAGAGGTTTGCTGTGGCTGAAAAGAGAGATTACAGATGTTTTTTCCTATTTTATTTTTTCTTTTCTTTCTTCTGCTTCTTTTTTTTTTTTTTTTGCTTGAAATCTGTATTGTCCTTGTAATAATAAAAAGACAGAAACACTATTTTTCAATGAAAAAAGATTGAATATTTGAATACAAAATGAAGGCACCAATCAAGATGCCACACAGTAGGTCTTCATTAATTATTTTTGTTTGTTTATTTGTTCAGAAGATCGACCCTTAAAAGCAAATATTAGGGGTGCCTGGGTGGTTCAGCTGGTTAAGTGTCCAACTCCTGGTTTTGGCTCAAGTCACGATCTCACGATTTGTGGGTTTGAGCCAGGTGTCGGGCTCCACGCTGACTATGCGAAGCCTGCTTGGGATTCTCTACTTCTCCCCTCCCCCGCTCTCTCATTCATTCTTGCAAAATTAACTTTTAAAAATATATAAAAATAAATTAATAAAAGCAAATATTAAATCATCAGAAGAACTCAGGCTTCACTTCTATCTCATTCCTGTCTGTCTCTCTATTGTGAAATGGCGATGGTGTTATTAGCTAACCTACTGAATGGCCACAAAGAATGAGAAAATAAGTTTCTGTAAGTATAATGTGTTACCTAGTTTCTGCTTTAAGTGAATAACAATTGTAAAATTAATAAATGACAAACTTTCTGATTATATACCACTGCTGTCCAGGGCCTTCCTGTAACTCATGCCAAATTTCCATTAGTCTAAATGGGAAACATCTTCAGAAATACTGAAATGTTGGCATAAGAATCACTTTTTAACATGTTCCTTCCTGGGTAAATTACTTTGTGAAAGAATTAATAATTGGCCCCATGTCTGGAGTGCTGAAGGAAGGGCTGTATATAGCCTGCAGTGAAATCTACAATGTTAATGCTTGTTTAGGCAGTTAATAAAACATACATGCCTATTATCCAATAGTCCATTAGGGCTCCTTTAGAGCCACCACTGCTGCTTTTGAATCTGTAGAAGACTGCACCAGAAATATATGCTGTTCCCTTATAGAACAGAGTAAGTTTTAAATTGTTACAGAGTGTAATTTAAATTTCTACCCAGGTTTTTTAAAAAAATGGACATCTGGTGAAAAGAATAATAGTTTCTCTGCTTCACTGTGTAAAGAGAGATATCAGCACCTCCCTAACATTGCAAACAGGCAGCCAAACATCACACTAAATGGTTTTGTGGAGCCTGTATAGAAAATTAGCCCAGGTGATGATTCTACATGGCCACAAAAATTATAACTGATCTGACCTCATTTATAAACCATGAAGTTTATTTTGGTCCAGTATTAGAGTATAGTCGTCCTTATCACATTACCAATAACTAAACACCTGTATGTTTAAGGTATCCATTTTTGAAGCCCTATGCTCGCTCAGATTGGAAAGTACTGTCATGAGCTCAGGCAGCTCTTTCTTTGCCTGTGCAATATTTCTGCAGAACGCCTGGGAGTGAAGGCATTGGGAAGGTGGTGTGTTTTCTGTTTTGGTCACTAACACAAGTGTATGCAACAGTAACACTGAAACTTTAAGCGATTTATTGGTGCTACCCATGCCAGAAAATGATGGGGGAAAAAGAAATAAGTTCAAACTCCATTTCCTTAGTGGATGAAAGGTAGATATGTGGGTAGTATCCAGTGGAAAATGAACATGTAACCAGGGGAGATTCCAGAACTACCTATTGGGATGGAGATTAAAAATAAATGAACCAGGGCTGCAAGAATAATCTTTCCCAAGCTAAGAAAACAAAGAAGAAAAAAAAGAAGGAAGAGGAAAGAAGGAGGAGGGGGAAGAGAAGAAGAAAGATAGGAAGATGGATTGGAAGGGGGAGGGGGAGGAAGAGGAGAAAGAAAAGGAGATCTTTTTCCTCCTTCCCTGTGGAAAGATATAACAAAGAATTCTATTTTCTTTTTTTTTTAAAACAAGCTTCTACTTTTATTATTTTTTTAAATGTTTATTTATTTTTGAGACAGAGAGAGCATGTGCGTGGTGGGGTAGGGGGCTGAGAGAGAGGGAGACAGAGGATCCAAAGCAGGTACTGCACTGACAACACAGAACCTCATGCGGGACTCCAACTCACGAGCCATGAGATCATGGCCTGAGCTGAAGTCAGACACTCAACCGACTGAGCCACCCAGGCGCCCCAAGTATTTTCTTTTAAATGGGATGTGCTTTAACTTCTGTAAGCCAGAAACACCACCATCAGTCAACCACATTTATTGAACATCTATTTTACGCCTTTTTTAAAGCTGTCATTAGCCTTTGATAAGGTCAAAAACTCACATCTGCTAGACCCCAGAATTCAGATGTCACAAAAGTTTGACATCTCATCATCAAGGACAAGAAGATGATAAATAAATTTCTATACAAATTTAGAAAGCATGTTTCTAAACTGTTTACCCAGGACATTTTTAGGTAGTTGAGGAATCATGCGTATGTGTTATATATTACAGTTTCTTCAGAGTTTTCCATCTGGATAATTATATGTCAGAGATTGGGGGACTATAGTCTCGCTTATTAAACTACACCTTTTAAAACTGAATTTTGCTTGGCCAATTCCTTCTTTCACATACTGAGCCCTTGTATGTGGTAGCCCTGGTGTTACAAAGGAGAGTAAGACAAAGCCCTTGCCCTAAGGTGCTCACGTTTTACTGGGGACAACACACATAAATAGGTAAATTCTATCTTTGTGATAACTGTCATCCATGGCAAAGGGTGTCTTTTCACCACTCATTCTTGAAGACATAATTTAAAAGCAGTCATCTCTTAGAACCCTTCAAAACCTTCCTTGTCACAGGTGGAATTACCCACTCTCAAACCATCTTACTTTCCATAGTACTTCACCTTATTTCTAGCAGAACACGGATTTAGTATTATGGATTATGGATTATGGTTAATTATATATATGTACATACACACACATATATATAATTTTATATATATATATATTCATATGTATAATTGAATCATGGGTAGACTGTAAGCAGTCTGAGGTCAGACAGGGGCCAGGTATCATTCATTCTATATCTTGGATCCCAGAATAGTATCTGATTTGCCATAGACACTCAACAGATGTCTCCTAAATTGAACTGGATTCCAATGAGCCATTTAATTCCTGGTGTGTTGGGTCATCTTTTTGTGTGTTCCCTCCAAAGGGAAATTTACAATGGACTGGTAAGCCTCAAAAAATTAATCCTTGGGGGAAAAAATCTACAGTCAATAGTTGGTGCACAAATGGAAATTGCTGTCAGAGCTCTAATATTGTTTTCCTTTTGGTTAACACTGAGCAGACCTTCACGGTAGTGGGGGTGCCACTGGTCACTGAGAATGAAGGGAGCTGCTATTTCCTCATTAGAGCTGTAATCAAATGTAAGGGCTTTTCTCATGGTGCTTTAGTTTACTATGTTAGGATTAATTTTCCATCTTCTTAAAATAATTACTTTATTTATTTATTTTGAGAGACAGAGAGAGAGGGAGAGAGAGAATCCTAAGCAGGCTCCATGCCGTCAATGAGGAGCCTGACGCAGGGCCTGATTTCGTGAACCATGAGATCGTGACCTGAGCCAAAACCAAGAGTCAGGCACTTAACTGACTGAGCCACCCATGCACCCCTTAAAATCATTATTTTAGAAAAGAGTTACTGTACCCAAGTGAAAAAAATTTTTAAAAGTAAGGTGGAAGTTCTAGATAATTCTTTTAAAAAATATGTCAGATTGAGAATGTACTAATACTAATGACTTGTTTTATATAATTTTAGAAATAATGTCTTGCATAGAACAACTGATAGGAAATAAAAGCAGTCAATGGACATAAAGCCTTTTTTTCCCATTGTTATTCTACTCTGACTGCTCCATAAGGTGGTCTCTCATTGTCACCAAACAAAGAAAAATTGGGGAGCTCAACATAGTTTTGTCACTTTTATGTTACCAGATAAGGGCTTTACAAAACAAAAGTCAGAAATTACTATTTATTATCACATTATTTCATAAAAGAAAGGACTTTCTAACATACCAAACATAGGAGGTCTTAATCTCTGAAGACAGACATTTAAATTGAATAAACTTAGCTTTCAAAAAACCCACTTCACATCCCTATTATTCTTTTTGCTGTTCACTGGTAAACACTTTGGCATGGACTTGCAGGGTCCACTGCTCAATCTTAAGTTTCTGTGCCTTATCCTTCTCTCTCAGTCATGCCTGCATCATTCCATCATCCAACACAGCCTCCTGAGCCCCTCCTGGGCACCACGCACAACTGCCACGACAGCCATCTTATGTGTCCTCCCAGCACTATTGAAGCAATCTGCTCGTGATAGGTTAGGGCTTCATAATCAACAGTTCCATTGCATGCAATTGAACTAGACACATATCACAAGAAAAGTTGGTGATTTTAACAAAGATTTCATGAACTCATAGCATTATCAGTTTGTTTAATGTAAAAATAAAAAAAGACAAGTTTTTTTTGGAGTATACGTTACAGAACAGCAACTGCATTTGTGATAGCACTCTAGCATTCTAGAAGAATTAAGATAATAGAACATATCTTACTAAAGGGATTTCATCTTTAAAACCAACTAATGTTAGAGGCAGTATCTGTACTCTGCACATTGAAAAGAAATTGAAGCAGTACGAAAGAGCATATGGTGAAAAGTCTCTCTCCTTCTTCTGAACCCCAGTTTCTCAAATCCCCTCCCCAGAGATAACTATAGCAACTATGGTTACCAGATTTTTGTATATCTTTCCATAGATAGTCTATGATTATGCAAACACATATATCCTCTTTTTTTGAAACAAAAATGATAGTATACCATATATGTTATTCTCTATCTTGCTTTTTTAAGTTAATAATTTTATCTTAAGGCTGGTCCACACTAGCATCTACAGATCTGCCTCATTCTCCTTAACTTTTGTGTACTATTTCATTGTGTGGTTACACATAATTTATTTAACCAATTGCCTTTTAAGGTTTTTTATAGTCTTGCGCTGTTGCAGATAATAATGCAACCAGTATACTGGTACCCAGATATGTGTGTCCCTGTAGGATGTCTTCCTGGAAGCAGAGTCACTGAGCTCAAGGACATGTACATTTCTGGTACTCTCCTTGCCTTTCAATAACAATTGGGGGATTTTAAAAGATCCATCTTGCTCACCACCCTGCCATCTAGCCATTTTCCAAACATGCTAACCCTACTTCCTTTGTGCCAGCAATTTAAAAAAAAAAAATTTTAATGTTTATTTATTTTTGAGCGAGAGAGAAACAAAGCATGAGTGGGGGAGGAACAGAGAGAGAGGGAGACACAGAATCTGAAGCAGGCTCCCGGCTCTGAGCTGTCAGAGCTCAGACCCACAACGGTGAGATCATGACCTAAGCTGAAGTCAGACACTTAACTGACTGAGCCATCCAGGCACCCTATGCCAGCGATTCTCAATCCTGTTGCCCATCACAATAACCATGGAGCTTTAAAAAATACCAATAACAGTCTCAGAGATTCTATTTCAATCAGTGATTCTAACATGAGGCTGGCGAGTCTACTTCCCAGTCCCATTACTCCTTCTCTGGGCATCCTTCAATCTGTCTTAGGCAGAAAATAACCCTAAACCATAAAGAAAATACAGCAAAAATTGCTCTTGAGATCTGATTGAAGAAGTGTTGGGGAGCCTAGGTGGCTCAGTAGGTTAAGTGTCAAGGGTCCCACTTCGGCTCAGGTCATGATCTCACAGTTCATGAGTTCGAGCCCCACGTCGGGCTCTGTGCTGACAACTCAGAGCCTGGAGCCTGCTTCGGATTCTGTGTCTCCCTCCCCCACTCGCGCTCTATCTCTCTCTCTCTCAAAAAAAATAAAAACATTAAAAAATTTTTAAAAAGTGTTGAATCATTTGTATGAGGGCCACTTATTTATATGATAACTATATAAATTATTTATGTACCTTCAGGGGCAGAGGAGAAGTCCCTCCATTCTTGTCTTTGCTCTCAGCCCCCTCTTTCACTTCTGAACTTGTTACCTTAAGTAGCCCCAGAGATGTTGCTGAGTTCTCTGCTTCTTTATTAAATATGGGATGAAAAATCAGTATTAGTATACATCAGGAGCCAAACTGGGAGTGAGGTGTGAGGGTCCATCATGGTCTGAACTCCTTACTACACAGTGGTTAGAGATCACTGGTTTTTCTCCATTTTTCATATATGTTTTTTTCCTTTTACTCTCTTTTGCTCTTCCCCTCTCATTCTCCTTTCCTTTTTCATGCTTCTGTTTGTGACCTCTTTAACGCATGTGGAAACTCACTGCTATGAGGAACAAATTATGGCTGATAGTATGCAGTCCGAGTAATTTCTTGATTTTTGTGTCTAACAGGGTGAAGTCAGTGTGTAAGTTCTCCTGTGCTTAATGCTGCAAAGCACCTATCGTTACTCTTCGATAGCCATTCGTGGTTAGAGTCTCATCAGCTCTGGAGGAAAGCTGATGAAATACGTTATCTCTTTACTTTAGCTGTTCATTTACAGATGCTGGAAGCCCCAGTCAGGGTGTCTTTATAAGTCTGCTTTATAACAATGAAGCTAGCTGTGGTAGGAAATTAGTTCCAGCATGTTTTATGGGCAGCTACAATTTTGGTTCAAAGGAAGGAGCACGTAATCTCAACAATTCCAAAAGGGAAACATTACAGGCAAATTCTGACACATTTCCATCTCCTGGCTATTTCAGAAACCACTGACACCTCCCATCTGTATGCTTCTTCCTATGCAGTAAGTTAATAGTATAACAATAACGGATGTACTGGGAAGGCATGGGGGTGGAAGCTGTTCTCTTCTGGGGGTGGAATGATGTGCCCTTAGTATGATAAGCCGATTCCATCCCATTAAATCACAAATCTGTCTCCTCTGTGCATCCCACATGAGCGGCTGAAGAAAAATCATGGAATTGCTAACACTTGCTGCAGCTGTCAGGAAATGATACTAATTAGTTTAATTTGCAATAACACAAGCACTTAACTCTCCAAATAATCTAAGTTAGTAAGTCAGTTTTTATATTATGACAATGTCATGTTTAAGAGACTCTGGAGCACTGCTTTTTTGACCTTTGACACACATTTCTGATAAAGGAACACATCAAAGATGTTTTGTTTTCCTTCTCCATTATTCTTTCATCTGTTTCAGTGCAAATTATTTGATAAATGAGAGGTAGCTTTACATAGCAGAAAAGGAGCTGAGATTGATGCCTTAAAAAGCACACATTAGCCAAAAGGATTATACTTGCAAAGAAGATACTATTACTATATACAAATGGTGATACCTCTCAGATCACTAAATCTCCTAGAACTCATGAGTTCCCATTTAATTCTATCCATTTTTTCCCCCTCTGTCCTTTTTTGGTGATTGTCAGGCTGGGAGAGGGGTGCTCAACTGGAGAGTTTCACTTTCTCCTCTTTCCCGGCTCCTTCTCTTCTCAGGCAAGGCAGCTGCTCCTGCCCTTTCTCCTGACAGGCGAATGTTTAATGTCTCTTTCTCCTTTTTCTTTTCCATACATTTGGTATCAACATCTCTTTCAGAAGCCAAAGAAGAAAAAGCTCTCAAAAACATAGGTCTACCTATGAAATGGTCTTCATCTGGGGTCTCCTGAGGTCCCCCTGACCTGGGAGTTAGCAGTTGGACAGGCTTTCTGTTTCTCTGGAGTTGCTCCTTCCTTCGTGTCATAGTCTTTTTCATTCCACACAAGACCAGGGGTTTGTGGCTGCTACAAAGCGCGTGAACAATTCCAGACCTTAATGGAATCCTCATTTGATTATCTGTTTAGATCAGGAGAGGTTGCCTGGTGATCTGGGATTCCTGTGCTCAGGTCCCTAGGCTACAAAGAGCTTTATCCAAGGGTTTGTTATTTTCATCAGAGGCTCAATTTCTCAGGCACCTTTTTATTTTGGGGGAAAAAATATTATAAAGCTTAATCTAGCTCTGTGAAGCCTAAAGACAAGCATTAGGAATTTCTGTTGTTATTCAAATAGGTGAAAATTGTCTGGCTTCTTGAAGAAATTTTGTTCATAGCCAGCCAGATTTAAACTCGGATAGTTGGGGCGCCTGGGTGGCGCAGTCGGTTAAGCGTCCGACTTCAGCCAGGTCACGATCTCGCGGTCCGTGAGTTCGAGCCCCGCGTCAGGCTCTGGGCTGATGGCTCGGAGCCTGGAGCCTGTTTCCGATTCTGTGTCTCCCTCTCTCTCTGACCCTCCCCCGTTCATGCTCTGTCTCTCTCTGTCCCAAAAATAAATAAAAAACGTTGAAAAAAAAAAAATTAAACTCGGATAGTGATTTTTAAAGGGAGGATCAGATATAAGTTTCTTCTTCCCCTCCTAATTGCAGTTCAGAGGTAAAAGCAAAATGTTACTTTCTTCTGGAAGATTTAATCCTAGTCAATGAGAGCTATACTTAAGATCAAGCACCAAATGGCCATCGAATACTGCCTTGCTTTGTCTTGCTTTTTAAATCAATTACTGGGGAAACAAAAACAGGTTTTACAGTTTAAAAAATCTGTAAACATTCAGGTCTCTTTTTCAAGGGGGAGACGAGGGATATGTAGAGTTGATGTCAAATCTAAAAATCCATTCCAAAGATGGATCGGAAACCTTTGAAATGGAGTGGGGGTGGGGGCATTAAAATAACCACTAAATAATTTCAGCATTTGCCCGTTTTGGAAATTCTACCTCACTGGCACATGTATCACTGAAGCCACTACAGTTAACATGCTGTCAATGTTTCCATCATAAATAAGCCTCAGTGTTGAAAGCTTTATAATTTGGTTATAAAAATTTGCTTTCTACTAAAATTTGACAGGATATGCAAGATCCAATTGTCCCAGAGAGAGATTGTTTTAAAAACATTTGGGAGGAATAAATAAAGAAAGATTAACATATTGTGAAATGAGAATCAGAAGTTTTATACCATATTTTTTAGTGGTCTAAACAGTCACATATTTAGATAAATCTTTGCCCCAAAAGTAAAATTTTGGAAAAAATTCACTTATCCATTGGTAACTGCTGAATAAACATGTCTCTAGTGTCCCTCATTACCCAGGGCACTCTAGGTAGTATTTGGTGATGTAAAGAAATACAGACTATATATTATGGATTAATATAGAGAGACTATGGAGACAAAGATGCTAAGATTTTTTTGCCTTGCTCTAACCTGATTTGCTTTGCTTTCCATTGTGTATTTTACTTTTTTCCCATACATTTTTACTAATTCATAGCAAGCACCTATGTTACTAATTGTCGCTCAGCTTAAGGGTAACTCCCATAAGTTTACTAGATTCAGTTAAAATAATGTTAGTGCAGAAAAGTTTAAAAAAATAAAAGAGAGAGAGAGAGGGAAAGAGAGAAGATTGGTCAGTAGGAGCCCAGGAATCTAAGCTGAGTCCTGCTGCCAACTGGTTATGTGACCTTGATCATGTCATTTAATGTCTGTGGAGACTTTGGTTTCCTAAACTATAAAATGTAAGTGTTGACGTTTTAGTTTGTTGCTCCTATCCGCACGGTTTTGTCATTTTAGGTGGACGGGGGAGGGGGGGTGGTTGTGGAGGTTCAGGGTTTTCTCAGAACTGTGCAAAGCCTCTGGCTGAATTAATAGAACCTGTGGCTTCCAGAATGGTTTGGGGAGGGCTTCTGTTTCATAAGACCATGCTTTACGGGGAATCCTTTGGGTTTCAGCTATCCCTCTGGCTGTAATGCTTGAACAACAGCAGGGCCTGTGTAAATGGTATATTTCATGAAGCACTTTTGAGTACACAATCTTGTTTAATTCTAACAAAGCATCTACAACCTAGGTATTGACTCCATCGTTTAGTTGAGAATACTGAGATCAACCAGATTCAATTACTTGGCCAAAACAGTAAATGCTGGGGATCCCTGAAGCTGAATTCGGTCCTGTTTTGGTACATTTCTCTCTAGTTCTAATTCCTCTGAGAATGCTTTAAACAAATTAACACAACAAATTAATACAACTTAAATTTAAAGATCTACGGGCAAAGAGGACATGTCTCTATGTGTGTGCATGTTCACATGTGAACAGGTGCTTTTTAGATTCTTGTCCTGTGGCTCTAGTAGTCTCATAAGAGGCAGCAAAATGTCCCTGGGCTCCACCTCTGTGCCTCAGCCCCAGTCAACGTTCAGATGTTGGGACTGAGTTCAGCTACAGGCCTGTTTAATTCCAGCTGCCAGGAGTCTTCCTCTCTCTGGCTTGTATAGCCTCTTCAAAGCAGCCAAGAAATACAGAAGCTCTTAGATTCTTACAGCTGAGTGAGATTTTTTGACATTATTTGGGCCCAGATTCTCATTTTTCCAGAAGAAGAAACAAAAGCCCCAAAGACCTGAGAATTCCTCTAACTGGCTGGCGGAAGAGCCAGGACCAGAATTTGGTCTTTAGTGTCAGACCCCAGCGTCATTCCTATGGCTCCAGGCAGGCTTACCATCTTCACTACGCAGTCCAATTGGACTTCTGCAGAGAGAAGCCACGGAAGCCTATTTAAATGGGTGGATTAAACTACTCACGGAAAGCCTGGCTAGGGCACCTGAGATAGGCAGGTGTGGCTGCAGTTTGTCAAGCCACCTCTGCTGCTTAGTTCTGCACACATTACATACATTCATCCCTCCAAGCAGCTGTCTGTTTTCCTTAGTGTCATTCGCCTTCTGCCCCAGTGTCTACCCTCTTCCCTGTTTCCTTCCATCCCACTCCCAACATATATACATATGTGACATAATGACCACATGCCAACATTTGCAAATCTTACTTAGTTCTTTAAGCTTTTATACATATAATCCTCGACGCTCTGATCTCTAAACCATGAAAGAAATTCAACCTTTAATTCAAAACAGCTGATTTTGGGTTCTTCATGTTCAGAGCAAATAAAAAAAAGCTCTCTGTTTTCATCTATGGTACCCAAACTGACAAAAAAAGCTGTTACATGACTTGCTCGGATTGCAGTAGGACAAAGTGGGGCATGGAGAAGGGGAATAGGGTGAGGGGAATGGAGACTAAAGAGTTATCTACCGCTTTTTTAAAGGAATGAAGCAGCGATACCATCTAGAATGCAAGATGGGCCTCGATATTTCTGGTCAAATATTCAAGGTCTCGGCTTTAGAGAGAAATAAAAAAGAACAATGCATTCCCTTACCAGAAATGTTCAGCAGTTTTGCATCATAAATCAGTTGTTTGAAACCAAAAAAACCTAGCTATTATCCTCTCTTATTACACAGCGACCACAATAGTGTAGTGAAACTGACATTTTGGTCTTTTCCGGGGGGCAAGGCCAGACCTGCTGGGAACGGTACCCACAGTGGACAACATTCTGGTTTTGCTTCTTAAATCCATTATTATTCAGAACCTGCTGTAATCCAGATAACACCCCTTGTTTCTAAGAGGTATCACTTGCCTTTGTGATTTATGTCTACACTTCAGTAAACAGAATTCAAAGATTCTGAGGAATTAAAGAAGGTCTTGGAATCAGGCAAGCAAATTGAAGAAAATAAGCGAGGTGTTGATTACATAGACTCCTCTGGAATACAGGGCTCTCGGGCAGCACGCATGTAACATACGAAATATCCACTCTGTAGAGGACTCTCAGTGCAACCTTCACATCCTTGAGTCCTTGAGTCGAACTGCATTCACCAACCTCTCTCTGGGAAAATAACATCGATAAGGTGAATATTTGAAGGGACAAAATTCTTTTCTTGCCTTTACTCCAAGGAAATTTACCACAATGGAGCCCACAGCAATTGGAAACATAAGCCTATACCTTGATCTTTAGGCGAGGAAAATCTAACAAAAAAATAAGAGATGGCTTCCGTTGGCTTTTTGGGCTGTAGTAAAAGTGTGCTATGTGTCTCTATGAGATGAAAATTCAGTTTGGGTAACACAGCTATTCCTGACATGGATAATATCTGCAATTAAGTAACTTCACGGGGCCCACTTCTTCCCTGGCAGAGCCACTTTGCATATTGAGGTACACAGGTGATCTCTGTCACTCTTCCCCTTTTACAAAGACCAGCTTCAAGGCTAAATGTGTTTGTTCAAAATGCCTCCTCCCCTCAAGTCACCAGGGCTGCTCACTGTAACCAGTAATTTAGAAACAATAAGAACACTTTTCAGTAGAATTATAATGCGGTTGTCTGATACCCAGAATGCCCCCTTGTCAAAGCTTCACTTATAATCAACATGAGAAATGCAGGGTGAGCTGGCAGTGGCCTTGGAGAAAGGAGTGGGTGGAAGCAGGAGTTTGTGCCACATCAGTGCCTGTCTGATGGAACTTTATTTTTCCCCCTTCAACACATCAATACAGAATTATCCCAATCTAGGCACACACACCCCCACCCCCAACTCAGATTGCTGTCACCTTTCCTGGCACCAGAAATCAGTAACAGATGTACCAGGCCTTGAGTAAGAAAACAGAGATCATCGGGTACTTTGTAATATGCCCCAAACTAATCCTAGAGCTTACATACAATTAAATTAAACTATGTCGGGATTCACGCTTCAACAAAGTCTAACACTTTGGAAAACTCTACCTTTTGGTTTTAATAAGTAAAATATTAAAATTTCCCTGGAAAGAATTCACAAATGCTAGATTTACTCTATATCTCACATTGCTGATCAAAACTCATATTACTGAATAATTACTGCTTATTTCAATGGAGTATATGAATATGAGACAAAGGCACTCAAATTTTTATCTTCAGAGGTCTGAAGGCTGTTGGTTTTTTGGTGTTTTTTTTTAAAGTGACTTTCATTAGAAACATGAAAGATAACCTTACTCAAATTATGAGAGACCAGGTTCAGGGAGAAGCTTGAAGCTGTCAGCAGGTTTTAGTTTACCCTTGTACAACAATAGAGTTTATTCCCACCTGGAGTGCAACATGCCGTTCTGGTCACTGCATCTCAAGAAATACAGCACAGCCTGTACATCTATCCATAGAGGAATATGGGAAAATGATCCTGGGTTTTAAGGGGTTTCTCTGCTGAGATTAGACTGTAAAAGTAACACATTTCTCTCTGGAAAGATCAAAGCTGATCAAAGTTAAGTCATAAAAGGTGTCAATACCAATCTATCTAAACTCGGATTACCAGATCTACAGAGAAAAATAGTTTTAGATCAAGTAAAAAGGAGTTCAGGTTTCATTATATTCTTAAAAACGTTGTTACCTCACATATTCGAAAAATCAGATTAGAGTTTAGGTGGGATTATAGGTGTCAATTTCTAGTTGGTTTTGAAGGGCGGGTGGGGCTACCTGGGAACGTCTTTTTAATTTTCTTCTGTGAGCTCATGAGGATGGCTATCACCTCTGACACCCCTGTGTACCAGAGATGAATGGAAGGTCTGACCCAGGGTGGTATTCCCTTTGTTCCCATGACCTGAGGAGGTGGGAGGAATAGGCGTACATTTTCATGGAACTTTCAGGCTACAGTAGTATGGAAACCACAGCCGAGAGGCTTTGGGGGCTAATTTTTTCTAGCAGAAATCGAAATCGTCATGATACATCTCTTATCACAGTATTGTTACAATGGCTATAATTATTTCCCTTACAAAAAGAACAATGCCCAGGTCTGAAAAATCTCGCTAATAATAGCTTCTATATAAATGTAAGAATTGTAGGGAAGTGCATTTTATTTAATGCATAAAATAAAAGCTAAAATAAAATAAAAGCTTTGGTGCCATTTTTTTTTTTTTTTTTTTTTTTGCTTTAGTCACTGGAAGCCTATGGATCATTAATGCAAATTAAAAACAACAAAGGTTAAAAGTGCGTTGAAAGGCATGATCGAGAATAGCATAAGCCTTGGCCTTTGGATGCCATTTAGCAGGTTTTTCAAACGGGGCGTTCGGAGCCTTAGGTCCTAAGAGGACCCAGAGACAGTAATTGTGAATGTCTCTCCTCTAGGGAGTGTGTTGACCAACTGCCACCACCATTGTGGGACAATGGTGGTGGCGCTGCTAGGGGGTTCACTGAGCCCTCAGGGCTCTCTGACCAGTTCCCGGGCTTCTGGGGGCCTGGAAAAATTGAACGTGTAGTTTCATCATGGCTTCCCCTTCTTGAGGTCCCATTGGTGTATGATACCAAGACAGACCCCAGGATTGGCCATTGTCACGTATAGGTCCTCAGCTGCAGCTGTTGAAGCTGAGGGGGTAAAAGGGGAAAAACAAAATGTTTTAATGACTTGTCTAGTTCCTAAGAGCCTGATGCCTGCTTCTTCCCCTGAAAGAAAGATGCTCTTTATAACATGCTCACTATGAGTAAATGAGGAGAACAGAAAAGTGCTGGAAGATTAGGAAGTCAAGCAATGTGTCCCCCATTTCCCCCATCATCCTTTGGGGGGATATGGAAGTATCGTTCAGCCCAGTAAAGCCAAAGAAGTATTTTATTTCTCCCCTTAGATCTGAACTTGGTGGTATAAGCCTCTGGAGTGCAAGCATGCTACCCAGGGCCCCACTGCATTAAGGATTTTAATTTATGAAGGTGTTGGCAGTGGTTCTGAATGTCTTATTTTAGGAAAGTTATAAAAGTTAGTTTCAGCAGGTACTAGGACCCTGGGGTCCCTGTGACCTTCAAACGCCTGACCCCATTCACATCGCCATTCCACCTCTCTGGCAAGACAGTGTTGGACACCTAGGCCTCTTTTGAAAATTGTTAGGAGCAAGGGGAGGAAATAGTCCATAAAGAGATTTTTTATTTTTTTTCTAAATGTTAAGTAAAAGTACCTTATCTCCGCCGCTGCCCTAACTACCTCACTAATTCTGGTAGCAAAGTCATGCTGTTAACGAAATAGCTGATTTAAACAAAGCAGGAGTATTTTTAGAACCATAAAAAAACCTATTCATGATATCTAATTATGCAAACTGTGAACAAGAAGATGCTAGTCTTGCATTAGCTGAGACTTGACTCTTGTTATAATTTGCTCTTTTTTTGCAGCAGAAAGCGGTTCTTCTTTGTCGCTTTACTGCCTTAGCGTGGCTTAGCGCTTTCGGCAGACACAGCACAGGTCACCGCAAAGTGTCTCTGTTGCGTCGGTAGACTGCAGTTAGGGAGCGGGGCAGGATAATGTATTGTGATGCAGATTACGGTGCTTTGCTGCTGCGTGATTCACAGATATGATTGCATCTAATTTCAGAAATAAGTGGAACCGTCTGCTCTTTTGTGTTAGCTGAAAAGCTGTTCGATGGCATTCAAATGACGGCTGCCTTTGCCACCTAGAAAGAGAGAAAAGAAACCCACCCATATCACAGCAGTAACTTTCCTCATTGTACACCTCAAATTCAGCACCATATTGGTTTTTATAAGAATTGTGGTTCTTTTCATCTTTCTTCCGAGCAACAGTATGGCCCCATGTTTTGGGGAGTGGGTATGTTTTATTTTATTAAATTTTCTCGCCTCTTCCTCTCTGAGAAGGACCGTGCTACACGGTTCGTTTTCCTCACTTGCTCCTGTGGTTCTGTAACAATGTTCTTTGGACTCTTTGAAGAAAACATCTCCGTGTAAACCCTTCAGTGAAAAGTTCCTAAGAAATGACTTAGCATCCACATTTGGCCACCGTTATGAGGCCCGTGGATAACTAGAGACTTCACAACTGAGAAATAATTACGCCTCCGATTATTGATCAGATCCATGTAGGTTGATGAGTTTTATCCGTTTGTAGGTTTTTGTATAGCTTTCCAGCTCCCTGGCCTCCTCCACTTTGAAGGGAGGCGGTTCCCCAAAAGCAGAGGAATCATGCACACACTCTTTTCCTCTTCTGTGACCACACACAGTCCTCATCCCTTTATGAAATCAGCCTCCCCGTTTGAGTTTGCATGCCCCTAATTATGTGCTTTCTTAAATGTTTGTTTTCCGTTCCTCTAACTTTGGTTTTGCATATCGCTCTAAAAAAGCCCACAGAAACAAGTTAACTATACTTTTCATTCCAAAGAGAAATTAAACCTAGGTAACAAACCCTTTGGCAGGAAAACAGTGGGATTTCCCAACGAGCCACATGAACGCAGAGGATTTTGGAAGCCAGTGGTCACTGGGGACCCACAGAGCACAGAGGTTAACGTGAGGGAACATCTGCCAAAGGTCTGTGAAGAAGCAATCCACAATTTAACACTGACACTTAGTTTTGTTCGGACTGCAATGAGACCAATCACAGGCATGTTCCCCCTTCTGATTTAACGCGGAAAAATTCAACCCTGCGGATAAGCACAAGATTAAGAATATGAACCCAGTGGGGGGAAATTTTTAAACAGAGGCAACTCCTTCTGGCTGACTCACTCACTCTCTTCATGGAGGCTGACCCTATCTCCCCACGCTGGAGAGTTTTTGATGATCTTTTGATTTGACCCACAATAAGTATAAATCCGTGTAACAATGAGGTCTCCGAAGCTGGAGCTATTGTATGCATGTATACGTACTCTTATTCTCTCATATGATCCTTAGACATTATCCTCTATTAGGGCTTTGAAGTTGAGTCAAGTGGCATTTTATCTGGGTGGATGAGAGTGTATGATATTATCATTCATATAAAATTCTACTAGGTTTTTGGGGGATGCCGCTGTTCATCCTGTGAATCCCCAAACTGCCTGATGCCTAGGTCATTGGCACATCTTTCTTTACTGGTCTTCACAGCAAGGAGCAAAAGGGCTGAAGCTGTCCGGCTGCAGCCAGAGCATTTAGTAAGATGTCACAGGAGATTTCTTCTCTAGCACAGTGATTATCAGAAAGCACCTAGCAGGCATCCTGAGTATCCAAGACAGAAGGCCCAGTACCCCTCTGCATGTACACACTAGGGTCTTTACTATGGAAAGAACATAATTAATAATTATCTCACTGACCCAGAACTCTAGGTGGGAGAAGCAGCTCATTAGGAAACATGAAGTTTTCAAAGAACAGAGGATTTGATTCCCCCCAAACTTTAAGCTAATTATAATATTTGGAGCCCCTGGGTGGCTCAGTCAGTTAAGCATCCGACCTTGGCTCAGGTCAATGTCTCACACTCCGTGAGTTCGAGCCCCATGTTGGGCTCTGTGCTGACAGCTCAGAGCCCGGAGCCTGCTTCAGATCCTGTGTCTCCCTCTCTCTGACCCTCCCTCATTCATGCTCTGTCTTTCTCTGTCTCAAAAATAAATGAACACTAAAAAAAATTTTTAAAAACTAATTATAATATTTAAATAAATTTTATTCTCACAATTAACAATCTGCTTCAAACACCACAACCTAAAAGTACATGGAGAAGAATATAACTCCCACCAAATACCTTTCTCACCTTCACTTTGCACATCTACCCCGCTTGAGGTGTAAAGCCAGAAGAAAAGCAATATGGCTGGGAGTAGGGGCCAGGAATCAGTTCCTATATTAATTCACATTTAGGATAACATAACATAACATAACATGACATAACAACATAACACATTTAACATAAAATATAAGTTTAATTTCTTTAAGAGGGTGTAAGTTAAACTCTTTCAGTAGACACAGTAGGCAAAAAAGTATTCTTTATTAACCCAGTGAGAGAGCCTTACTGTAATGCAGAGATGAGGTCAAGAAGGTAAACAGGACAAGAGGCCAAACGCACAGAAACAATAGTGTCTTGAGTTGAAAACTAAGAAATTTAGGTTCCCTCCTGGCACCAGTCACCTAGGGAAAGCCTCAGGTTCACCATCTATAAAACGGGGAGTTATCCTACTTTCTATCTTCACAAAGATACACTACTATCCTATCTTCACGAAGATACAAAAATTAAGAAGTGTCTTGAAAAGTACTTCAAAATATATACTATTTTAACCTACTGTCCACCACTGGGCCCAGAGCACACAGCTCGGATTTAAAGGTGGAAAGGACATGGGGCACCTGTGGGGCTCTGTTGGTTAAGCATTCGACTTCAGCTCAGGTCATGATCTCCTGGTTCGTGGGTGTGAGCCCCGCACTGGGCTCTGTCCTGACAGCTCACAGTCTGGAGCCTACTTCGGATTCTGTGTCTCCCTCTCTCTCTGTCCCTACCCTTGCTTGCACTCTCTCTCTCTCTCAAAAATAAATAAACATTAAAAATTTTTTTTAAATGGAAAGGACATCAAGAAGGTGATTCTAGTGGGACAAGGGTCTGCAAATTCCATGGCAGCACTCAAAGAATGCCAACGATGGTATTAGTTATACCTGGGGAGCACTGACTGGCATTAAAAATGCCCAAGTTACAGAGGGCAAAGGACACTTTCCATAGAAAACTTACAGAGAATGGAATGGCAGGTGTGTGGCTGTGGCTATTTCCTTGCTGTGCGTAGGGGTCGCCTTGTTATCGGCACGGCAAGGCCTAAGCCTCATGTTTAGGAGCCGAAGTCTCTGTGTGTGGAGAGAGGTCTTAGTCTCCAGACACAGAGAGGAACAACTCGACCATTGGGGAAGACCTAAGTCCATGCACAATATTGCTAACTGGCCTGCAGAAGCCCTCTCAGTTGACACTTTCCTTCCTCTTCCTGTGCCTGGCTCAGACCACATGCCAGCATTACTTAGGGAAGGAGATGATGATTCCCTGTCATTGTTTTTGAGTAATGAATGGGCAATTACCAAACTCTTCTGGAAACTCCTGTCTTCTCAGAGCCCTAATGGAGCATTTGATTCCGAGTATTGGGAACACAAATAGCAGTGAGGGTGCCCACATATTTCAAAGGCTGTAGAAATTATATTGCACAACGTAAACCACCAGAAGTTAAATGGCTTTCTGAAAGGATACTGCTGGGATATTTTTCATCACTTTTATAATATTTTTTTCCTTGCTGTCATTTAAAATAGATCCTTGGAAACTTGAAACTTAAATCTGTTTCCTTACCAAAAGTTTTCCTTTCAGCATGCACACTCACACACAGACACACACATATAACTGCTTTGTTATTTTAGGATCACTCATGGACTGGTGGCACTGATTTTTTTTTAATCAGAAAAACACATAAAAGCTTTCTCTCCACATATTTTCCCCACACACGCTGTGCCTCACAATGGTAAATTAAAGCCACGTAGACAAAAGAGAGACATCCTCACTTATTATATAGAAGCCCTCTTTTTACATAAGTAGCCATTAGAACTATTTAATTTGGGGGGGGCTATTTCTTTAAATATTTAATTTGTAAATAAAAACACATAAAAAATAATTGTATTAGGTATAAGGTTTAAATAATGTTTACAGCTACAGCTGCTAACTAAAACAACCTTCATGCTCTTTGCATAAGAAGGCCGGCAAGTAAATCTGATTTTCATAACAGCTCGGATCCACATACATTGTTCGTGAAAGTCTACGAAAATATGCTTTGTATTAGCTCTGCTAACTTTATATTCGGTTTTTCTTTTAAAAATTTAATTGCATTTCCCATTGTTTCTATTGCATTCTTATAACACAATTTGTGTTCCCTTTGGTAGCTAAAATTACACCTGTAACTGTCCAAAACTATTAGTAAAGTCAGCTTAGCCTGTGGGATAAAGTATCTGTCTTGTATTTCAGACAGATTGTGTTCCAACACCATTGTGGTCAGATTTTTATTAAAAATTCTTCATATTTCTTTTCTCTTGGTGCCAAACAGATCGCTACATTTTCAACACTTAATCATCTTCATCATCTAAAAATATTTCCACATTAAACGAAAATATTTAAACTTCTTTTTGATGCAGCAAAACTTAGCACACTGTACAAAGTCTGGTTTTCATAAAGTTTCGCAAAAGCTTAGTGTGCATATAGAAGTGACTCTATTGTAAATAACTGTCAAGGTCAACTCCAGAAGAAATGCAATGGTAGCAACAGAATGCTTCTTTCTCTGAGATTTCAGATGAGCTACCTCAGCAGGGAAGCTCGTTCCCTTTTTCCAAGGAATGTCTGGAGAGTTAGCCCTGCTGATGTAAAGTTATGGCTTCCCTTAGTGGAGACACTTCCCTCAGCATCACTGAATGTTTCAAACTCATTCAAGAGAGGGGGGAAGTGCACCAAGATGTGACCCTGTTCCCAAATGGCCCCAGGCAAAATCCTTAAATACTTGCTGCTGTAATAGTCAGGGTCCAATCAGTAAAATAGAAACCTCTCTGAGCATTTAGAACAAGAATTTTAACACAACGGATTGGTTACTCTCCTGTTGCAACACGGGGCAGCTAGGAAACCTGAGATTAACATCAGTGAGAAGCCATGGGCTCTCCTAGGTTGGAGGGACAAGGGAGGAGGTGAAGCATGAGCCAGGCAGGAGATAGTCACTGGCTGAGATATTACCTGACGCAGAAGAGGACAGCACGGCTCCTAGGCCAGGGCTATAAGATCTGCACTTGAGCGTTTTAGAGTCCATGTGCTGTCCTCCAGTTGTGGGCTCCCCACCCTTGCCATGGAGGGAGGAATGTCTGGGGCTTCAAGGAGGTACAGGTGAAGCCAAGGGCAACTATTTGGGATGAAGGGGATGGAGCTTGGACACACAGACAGGGATATCTGCATGTGGGCATGGAAGGTCACAGGAAGTGAGTGGCAGACCAGAGGCTGGGCCAAAGCATTGGTGGGGGTGGTGCAAGGGGGTGGAGACCAGGGCCAAGTCTACTTGCACCACCATGGCCCTGGAGGCCAAGAATTCTCCAACTAGCCTTCCAAGTCGGTGTGCAGGGATAACTGATGCAGTAGGAAGAGAGGGTGTGTTTCGTTTATCAATTTGTTACCTTGCTGTATAACTCTTAAATATTTAGGCATGTGGACGTAGGGTATGGGGACCTCCATTTGACCTTTTATCTTGGACTCTGTGGATGTGAGGCATAGGCCCAGGGAGGGAAGAAATACCTTTGGCTTCTCCTTTCCTCTACCCCTGTGATCTTTCACCAGCGCCTGCCACTGCTGAACCTGACAAGGCAGGCCCCCTATGATGGCAGCCGAGCAGAGGAGAGGGGGACAGTGCCCCGACAGAAAACAGGCTTAGGGCTGCGACACTCTTTGCTGCCTGCTGAGGGTCTCTGAGCTCCCCAGGCCAAACTGTATGTCCCTTTTAGGCTAGGTTATACATCTGTTATTTATAGCAAGTCTTAAACTTCTATCCCATTCAGTTTTTTTTTTTTTCTTACCCAGATTTTCCTCTTTCTTCCTTCTTCCCAAACTCCATTAACTCACTCCTGTGAGGAGCGGCAGATTAACCCCCCTAGCACTTCAGTGTAAATGTGTCTGTTAAATATTTTTCCAGGTCTGGAAGGCTGGAGGGAACAGCCTGTCTAGGAAGAGATAGGAGGGAATAGAATGGCCATCTGGTGACTTTCTGCAAAAGTCATTCTGTAAAACTATGCAGATTATAAGATACAAATAATCAACGACAGTATCAGCCCTGGGGAGCAAATGGTACAATAGTTAAGATGAAAATTAAAAGCTGGGCTACTGTCTGGACTGAGCAAACGTATTCAACATCTCTGTTCCTCCATGTCCTCATCTGCAAAATAGGGGTGATCATAAGACAATTTTTCAGGATTGGAGGGAAGTGAAGTATATAAAGTGCTTAGCACGGTGCTTGCCTAACATAGAGCTATCACTCAATGAAGGCCAGCTGTGAAGATTTTGTTGTAGGCTGAATAGTGGCCCCATGAAGGTATCCATGTCCAAATCCCCAGAAACCTATAAATATACTACTTTACATGGCAAAAGGGATTTTTCAGATGTGATTAAGTTAAGGTTCTGAGATGGGGAGGTCATCCTGGATTATCCAGGTAGGTCCAGTGTAACCACAGGGTCCTTATAAGAGGGACACGGAAGGATCAGAGTTGACACTAGCAGATGTGACAGTGGAACCAAGAGGTAGGTTGCAGTGACGGAAGGAAGAAGCCAGGGGCCAAAGAATGCAGATAGTTTCTAGAAGCCAAAAAGGGCCAGAAACGGATTCTCCCCTGAAGCCTCCAGAAGGAACAGAGCCCTGCTGACACCATGATTTTAGACACTGATGCCCAGGGCCCAAAAGAATAGATCTGTGTTGTTGTAAGTCACTAAGTGTGTAGTAATTTCTCACAGCAGCAGCAGGATACTAATACAGATGATTATCTCAGATGATCTGGAGGTGCCTGGGAGGAGGGAAAATTCAGCTGATTTTATTTGAAACTTCTTTTTTTTTAAAAAAAATGTTTATTTATTTTGAGAGGGATGGAGAGAGCACACGAGTGAGCGGGGTTGGGGGTGGGGCAGAGAGAGGGAGAGAGAATCCCAAGCAGGCTCCGCACTGTCAGCACAGAGCCCTATACAGGGCTCGAAGTCACAAACCATGAGATCATGACCTGAGCCAAAAATCAAGAGTCAGAGCTTAACCAACTGAGCCCCTTATTTTAAACTTTTAAATCTAGGAACAAATTAAGGATGGCAGAGAGACAAACTTACATGGTACAAGATCTAATAGGAATAAAGAATTTTCCTATACACAGGTGTTCAAGAAAGTTGGCTGTTCTCTGATAAGTTACTCAGTTGTACGGGATTCAGGGTTAAATCTGGCTTTCTTTTCTCCGTGGATAATTTTGGGCATGAACAACTTCTCCTTGCCTATGGGCACCCTCTATGGAAGTACATAGGAGCAATGAGGAGCAGGGGTCTGGCAGCCTGGGGAGAAAGGTCTCGGAAGACTGCTAACCCACACTAGCTGACAGTATTTCACATATTTTGTGGTAGTAGACAAAAACATTTTGCAGATTTGCTTTTTCCCTTATCTTATTCTTCTTTGGAATTTAAAGCTTCTTACCTTTAATTCAATATCCATCTAGCAATCACGTATTAAAGACCTACTCTGAGCCCCATGCTGGGCAAAGTACAGGGAAACATAGATTAATGACAGAGGAAACCTTTCACATGAGGAGAAAGGGGATGAGGGGAACGGGGCAGATGAGTCACAGGTAATTACAATAAAATAGGATGTGAACTACAATATATAAATGAACAGAGTGCTCACATACCTAACTCAAGAAGTCAAAAAATAATTCTGAGTGGAAGTACTTTATGTAGGGTTTGAAGGGTGAATGGAAATCGACCAAGTGGAAAATACTGAGAAGAAAACATGTGCAAAGGAGCAGTTTCAAGGACATGATGTGTTCAAGAAAGATTCAGAATTAGAGGTGAATTAGGGACAGAGGGAAGATGAAAATGGAAAGCTAGTAAGGATCAGATTATGAAAGGTTTTATATGCCATAGCATGGAGGTTAGAAAGGCAGAAATAGAAGAGGCTGAAGAGTAGATGGATTTATGTGTGACTCTGGGGTCTGATTTTGCCACTTATTAGTTGTGTGATGTTGGGCAAATTATTTAACCTCAGTTTCTTCATTTATAAAAGACAAATGGCTAATAAAATAGAAAAATGGAAACATCTAGATTTGTGAACATTCCTCTGTGTTTCCTATCCTTTCCCCCAGTTACTGTATTCTCTCTCTCGTGGTTTTCCTTCCCTACACCCACACCTCTGCAATAGCTCCTTTGAAGATAAACTCTCCTTCGTTTGTCCTGATCTGAGCATGCCGTCTCTTTCCTAGACACTGGCTGAATCAGTCCATAAAACATGTGGCCACATGATAGGATTTAGATTCCTTCCCTCCTTCCCTTAAGGATCTTGGGCTGCATTTCGAACATTACTGGGAACTCCTGAGCTTTTTCATGCAAGAGAATGGATTCATCTGTTTTGCTGTTTGGAAAGATGAATATGATGACAAGTAAAAAGGACCTTCAGATGGGAGAAGGAGAAGGTAGAGCGACCTAATCATCAGGCCCCAATCTGAAGATCTTCCCGGGGGGTCTCAGGATGCGGCAGATGACTAGTCATAGTGTGGAGGAATAAGTGTCCCCTGCCTCTGTGGCTTCAAAGAATGGTAGGTAATGTCACTCTTCGTTAAAAATAGGAATCAAGAAGAAGTGCAGCAGAAATTGCAGAAAATCTGAAGGAGCAGATAAGGGATCACTTCCTTTCTCTCACCTTCTATTTGTGAGAAGAGGAAAATGAGGGGAAGGATGTGGGAAGAAAACAAGTAGACGGCAGCAAACTCAAAGAATCACTGTGAGGGAGTGCGGACAGACACCGAGGAGAGCAGCACCGGTCACTGTGCGTGAATGTCTCCCTCTATTTCTATTTGCTAAAGAGGATTGAACTACACAGCCAGCCCAGTCTTCTCTCCTGAGATTCCACCACATACCTGCATTCAGATGTCTCAAAGGAACCTCAAACTCAAAATGTCCCACCTACCTGACTTTCTATGTTCCCAGCTTGGTCAGCAGCATGAACATCCATCCAGTCGTCCAGGTTGGAAACACAGGAGTTCTTTTTGAGGCTCCACCCCACCATGCCTCACCAGTCAATGACTAAGCTATCTTGGTTCTGTCTCCTCTCCTCACTCCCCCCCCCCCACCCCTCCTTCCAGATCTTAGTTCTGATGCCCAGAGCCTCTTCGCTGGACTATTGCAAGAACCTCTAAATAGTATCTTCACTTGGTCCTTTTTGAGTCCATTCTCCACATCACTGTCAGAATGATCCATCTAAAAGACAATGGGAGTATTTCATTCCCTAGGTGAATGCTTCAATGGCTTCCTACTCCGGTTGTCCTGGTTTTAAAGACCAGACCCTTAGAGTCAACAATCTCTGGCCTCACAAAGTAATAAAAGTGGAGGCTCTCCTGCCAAATTGCTGGGTTCATATACTGGCTCCTCACTCTTTGGACGTGTGATCTTGCGGCCTTGATTCCCTTATCTCTAAAATGGGGATACAGAATAGCAGCTCCTTGGCAGGGTTGTCGTGAGATGCTTGGTGCACATTATATGCTCCATGAGTGTTAGCTGCCATGTCTCCAGCGCCATTTCACGCCTTTCACACATTTCCTCCTTCTGCGTGAATCATACTGAACTCTTCTGCTTTCTCAATTGACCCCGTGTGCGTTCAGTGCTCTCTACCTGTACTCCCACTGCTTCCTCCTACACTTTTAGTCTTCATCAAGGACTTGTGTACATCTTCCCTACCCCCTTCCAGACTAAAAGCTCTGCCAGAAGCTCCCACGTTTCCTTCCTAGTACACACTACGCCCTTATTAAGTAATTAATGGTGAAACGAATAAATAGTATTTACTGCACTTTATGGAAAGTGCTTTTCTCAGTTTCCCTCACCGTAGGTCTCAGTGTGTATGAAAGTTACTTTGTTCACCATTGAATCCTGGTATCTGGTAGATAGAATGGCGCATAGTAGGGGTTAAGGAAATATGTATTGAATGGACAAATACATTTGCCATCCTAGATAAGTACTGACTTTTGAAATCTACTTATACACTCAAATGGATCCATCATGACTCATAAAATTCAGTAAATTTTGCCAATTTACATTAGAGGATCTTTAAAAAATTTCATGTTCTAAGTCTTTTACTCTTTCTATACTCATTCTTTAATTATCAGATGTATTAGATAATTTTGAACTTTGGGGATTTATTTACTTTGTATCATGTGGCAAAATGTTTTTTGATGAATTTTAGACCTTCTCTCTGATCCCGCCAATGGAGTGGCTATCTCAGGTTTTTGTAGGTATGCAAAAAGTTATGCTAAAAGCAAGCTATCCGTGCGACCACTTTATAATGTCAAGTAAACAAAAATATCTCAATAATTCCCTTGCCTTTTATCATTTTCTTTTTTAATATTAGCAAAACTGCCAACCAAAGATCACTTTCATATTTCAGATGGGCTATCTTTCACTGGATTACATTAAAACATTGATTAACTGTAATCCAACGTTCCACTATCTAGGGTTTGCTTTTTGCTTTACGCTTGAGGAAAAGAGTCAAAAGACAAAGAAACAGGTCAGTTTTAGTAAAAACAGCAACAACAAAACACCAGTAGCATACATTCGGGGGCAAATGCATATTAATGCAATAAAATAAACTTTTCTTTTCTTTTTTTTTTTTTAGGAATCATGATTTAGCAATACACCAAGTCACCAAAGATTCGATTCTTTCCCTCCATTCTATCTAAAATGGATTCAGAAGAATTGAATCACTCATTTAGATTTTTCAGAGAACTGAAACAAAAAGGTTGCTGGTTTGATCTTTGTTTAAACAAAAAACTCGATTTTACTTTCACTCCATGTTTCTTGGTAAATTGTGCTCTTATATTTTTACTATTACTTTTAATGACATCTTAATAAGCAAATGCTTTTGATTTACAATAAGATACCTCTTGCTGAAGAAGCATTCATTACACATGGAATAAATAAATGAATGAACAAATAATATATATTAACATATTAATATATTTTAAGCTGGATCTGACTCCTATAGTAAGACATTTATTTGACTCAGTCCAATTCTGTGTATTTCATAAATGAAAGAGAAATAGGTGACAGTAAACCAAGATGTTTGGAAGACTGATGGAGAGGGAAATAGCTCAAACCCCTGAAAATAAAGCTGTTAAATATTACAAGCGCAGCCATGCCTTGCTAAACTCATTTTTCAGGACAGAAAAGCAGATTGTGGAATTATTCACGCCAAAGTAATCCTTGCCTAATTTAATCATCGAACTAGGTTTCCTAATATGGATATTTTTTTAGACTTCAATTTGTTACATAGCTAACTTATTTTCTAATAGACTATGTTGGTAATAAGAAAATGAATTACACGCTCTTGGCAGAGAGATGACAAGTTAGATCTGAATTTATCCCCCACAAACTTGGTACCCCCTTTTAAATTCAATAAGCTTGGGATACCTCTATAATATATCAGGTCTGGATGCCGATTATAAACAGATGGCAAGCCTCTGAAGGCCAAGCATATAGGATCGAGCACAGGCCACGCCACGCTTTTATCAGGAACTGTCCACAGGCATCATGGGAACTATGCATGGTCCAGGGGATCCTGCAGAAAGACCACTCAGCTTCCTATTTTAGCACCTTCTAAATGCATAAATCCAGTTGCCTTAGCATAAGTAGGACCTAACACCCCAGTAAATTTAATGCTCCACCCTGGGGAGGATAGTAACACTCATGAAGAGCTGACACATCATCAATTGGATCTGAACAATGAGATAGGAAAACCATTGAATGAGGTGTCTGGTTCTGAAAAGACCTGGGTCTTTCATTATTCCTGTTTCCAAACATGAACCATGAGAAATATCAAAGCAAAAAAAAAAAAAAAAAAAAAAAAAAAAAAGCAACAGTTACTATTTCATCCACTCTCCATTCACAGCAGGGACTTATTCAAAAATAATAATGCCTTTCTATGACAGGAAACCTAATTATGAAGAGCATTAAACACCAAGAGATTGCCACCCTTCACACTGGCTGCAGACCGTTTGTCTCACTTGTCAAACATGAGTTCATTTTTGACACTGATTTCTTAAATTTCTGCTGACTTGGCAATCTGCAGCCACTTCTCACAAGCTCTGTAATATCTTAAAGACTTCACAGCTAAGCAGTTAGAAAGGATTTGGGGTTTAATTCAGCTCACTGACCTGTTTAAGAGAATAACGGAAATAAAACAATTTTCAGCTAAAGGCCCGAGAAGGCCTCTCTCCTTCTGAAAGGCTCTTTGTATCAATGCCATGAATCAAATGGTTTGTCTAAGTGGTTATTCTGTACCACCGGTGAAGGCCCAGCAATGTAGCAGTGAATCACATTTAATAACTTGTGGTTAGCTGTCATGAACACTTAATTTGATGTTGAACACAAACCCTGCAGGGGCAGAGGGGGCTGGGCAGGAGAGGTGGGTTAGGAGTGGGGGGCAGAGGGAGTTAAGATCGACTTGAGATGCTGCGGCTCCTTTCTCCCCCTGACTCGGTGGGGGAAGGATGCGGATCGCGTCTGCGGGTGTTTGTGCGCGGCTCTGCAGCCAGGCAGGAGAGGGCCTTTGCTTGCCGGCTTTCACCCACCCCTCGAGTGTTCCTGGGGTCCCACTCACCCCCAGAAGGCAGGCTAGCCCAGCGCTGCAAGAACATTGCAGACTTTTCCAGAGTGCTATTGGAGAGCTGTTGGGCTGGCTAGAAGAATTCAAAGCGCTCAGGGAACCCACAAAAGATTTCTTGCAGCTTTTTAGCCGTCTGGCAGGCAGTAGAAACCCCTCTTGTGTCAACTGCTAAACACTGCTGTCCCTGTGTCCTGGATGGAATGCGTCAAAACTCGGGAATACCGCAGCTTCACATGTTGGCCATGTGTGCTGGCGGCAGCGGGCTCCAGCCGCTTCAGACGTTTTAATTTGTCACTCAGGAAAGCAGATGTGTCAGGGAGTTGGAGGACGTGGGAGGTGACCACAGCGAACTCCCCGAGGGGCTTACCCGGCCGGGACTCTGCCCAGCCCCTCCCCTTCGGAGCGGGGCTGAGGGGACCGAGGGCAGGGACAGCGCGGGCGCCTCCCACGGCGGCGCCGCCCAGGGCTCTGCCACACGACCCTCCCTGGACGCCGAGGCACCCCCGCTTGCTCTCTCGCACGCCCCTGTGTCACGCTCTGTTTCTCAGAAGCACTTTCCAGCCAGCTCCTCAATCCCTGGTCCTCTGTCTCCTCTAGCCAGAGTGCTTAGGGCTGCACAGGCATCTCTCCTGCATTTCCCTAACTTGGTGCCAGGGGCTTTCAAGGGCATTTCAAATGCTACTTTGCAGGGACATGAAGGAAGGAATAAATCTTGACGATTCCCCATCGGCCCAAGCTCCTGATACCTGCTTCTGAGGAAACCAGAATTTGACATTAAAAAAAAAAACAACAAAAAACAGTAGTCCTGTTTTGAAAGTGTAGCACTAAGTGTGTTTTCGGGTAGTGTGGACTGATTTTACAGCAAAGCAAACTTTAATACATCTAAATAACACTAATTAAGTCGTAACACCTCTGAAAGCATTAAGCACACCCTTGGGATGCCAAGAACCCTGGAGTCATTAGAGACTTTATCTTACTTCCACAGCACCTCACCTCCATCTACCCCTGCCCTGCACCCACCAAGGCACCCCTCACCCACCAGGACACCAGCGCATTGCCTGGCTCAGGGTAACTCCTAAATCAATGCGTGGCACCAAATTCCTACAAACTCAGATGACAGGATGAATGTGAAAAATACACATCTCTATTTTGCATATTTTTATTTTCATTTATTTGTAGCAAAAACAGAAAAAAAAATGTTTACATTAAAAAATAATCCAAACCCATGGAATAAAAGTAGCAAGCCAGTAACTACCCCATAAAACACACCTAAAAAAAGAGAGTCATAATCCATGAAATAAACACACACACACACAAACACACACACGCGCGCGCACACACACACACACACACACACACACACACACGAAGCTTCTGTATTCTAAAAATGTAACAGGTACATTCAAGTCAGAGCTATGGCACCAAGTTCTTTGGAACAAACTAGTCCCCACAGTAATATTAGAAAAACAAAACCCAAGAATATGCAACAAGAAAATCAACACTCAAAGGTGTAATTGTGTGTGTTCGCTTTAGAAAAGACACTGAAATAATAAAATTAAAAGATTGTAAAACAGGAAAAGTCTATAATGTTTGCTTCATTTAAATTATTTAATGTTTCATTTCAATGAAAATGAATTTCATCTCATTTAAATCATTTAATACTTTGGAATTATGAGGAAATGGGAGACACAGCTGGTTTCACGACATGCATGAAGCCCTAAGCTGGCTGGTCTATCCCAGGCCTGAGATGAAAACTTACCTGCGCATCCACGAACGCTGTCTCACCCCCTTCCTCCCACAACATCTATGAGAATGGTAATCATTTGTGGCAACGTTAAAGGGCAGATGTTGAGGCAAATACAGGTAAAAATCCTGAGCAAATCGATACCAGAAAGAGTCAGAGGAGTCCTCATGGCTAACCATTCCACAAAAAACAGTATTTCTTATTTTAAGAAGTGATTTTCTTAAACCATTTAAATTCTCAGAACATTATGGGTAGACCGAAAATATGCAGATAAACACATTAAAATATTTTAAAACTATTTCCTCCTTTACTTACTTTCCAAGACCCGAACTCGGATTTATGCTTCTCTTGAAAGAATTCCCAAGTCTTCTTTTCCAAGCAGCAGCACTAGGCCTTGGTGAAGGCACTGTGATTGCGAACTGAAGGCAACAGAGAACACGAGAATCCAGGATCTGAGGGAGCTCTGGTCTTCTCGACGTTCAGCGCCACATCTTCAGGATTTGGCTTCGGCAAGAAGGAAGCAAGTCCTCATTCTTTCAGGACCATAATTTTTCCATGAAGACGCTACGTTTATTAGTTTCGGAGCTGTTAATTTGACACTTGCCTTCTTAGAGTTTACCTAAAAATAGGGTGTGGGGGAGGGGCAGGAAGGCAAAACCAAACACTAAAATGTAAAGGATTCTGACTAGGATGGCAAAAATCATGTCATTTATAACATTTCAGTCAACAGGCTTACTGCATGCCACATCTTCATAGAAATCCTATTATCAAAGCCACCAGACACTATATTTGCTTCCTAATTATAGACCCTGAGCTAACAGTTACTTTTTCTTCCCTATAATAACAACAACACTTTGTATTTATCTAGCGCCTTTCTTCCAACAAGCTCAAAATGCGTTGCAGACATTAACTCCTGAATCCCAGGCCTCTGGCAAGTGGCATCAGTGATATCTCTTTATCTCTACAATCTGTTGTTGGAGAAATCAGGCACAGAACAGCCAAGGACTCAGAGAGGGACCTGGTGAAGGAGTCAAACTCTGGGCCTTGGAGCTTCCTCCACTGTTTGCTTCTATTTGGTCAAGTCCTCCTCGACACACCTGAAAAAACCAGGGGAATTCTTGGGTCCGATGAAACTTCCATTTTGGGCATTTTCCTTTCTTCCTTTGCTTCCTGATCATGACTTGTAAAAATTTTTAGCAGGGCTCTTCATTAATTCTGCTCTTGAGCTTAGCCACAAGGATTTTAATCACATCTATCATCCTCTACCACCACAAGCAAGCCCTGGGATGCTTAGGGCCCCCAAAAGCAAGAAACAAAACACAGGCCTTCACCAGGGAGGCTAGGAATTGCCTTTTAGACAGATTTAGCTGGAGGCCTGGGATTTTTACTTTACACTGTTACTGAAAGTTTCCAAATGGATTTCCTCAGTGGGCTCCTTTAAAACTTAACTAAAAATAAAACACAGGATTGCAGAATCTTGAAGTTAGAAAAAATTTGGAGGCCTTCTAGAATTCCCTCTCTAATACTGCTGACATACCATCATTCAGCTGTTGCTTGAACATTTCCAGTTTTCAAGGAACTCAGGCAACAGCCCATTTATTTTTATAATAACTTTCATTGATAGAAACGTCTTCATTATAACAGGGCTGAAGTCATCTGCCTTACAATTTCATCTCATTCAAGCTAGTGTTGCCCTCAAAAACCCAGCTTATAATCAATCACCCTTCCACAGATCAGCCCTCCAAAAATTCAAGGATACAATATAATTTTCCCTTTTAAGTTTTCTCTTTGCTAGGTTAAGCCCTCAAAGTTTTTAGTACTTTCTCACCTGACATGTTTTCCAGACGCTTCACCTTTGTTAGGGCCTTTTTTTTTTTTTTTTATTGAGTTTTACCTGTCTCTGAAACTGGGTTGTGTTCTGACCAGTACAAATCACCACAGAATTATATCCCCTCTTATATGGTCCTCTCTGCTTCTAGTAATGTAATTTAGGGTTTCGTCAAGTTTTGTTAGCCATAACACTCTCCTGGCCACTATTCATTTGGAATTCAACTCAGCCCCTGGGTCTTCTTCATGTTAAATAAGAGTAAAGCAGGCCTCCTTCATTCTGTTCTCAGAGAGGTAGATTTTGAATCATTGGTTTCCATTAAAACTAATTTGGTTAGTTTTAGGTCCAGCATCCTGAAATCTTTCTGATTTTTATTTTGCCAGGTTGGAACTATTTTCTCAATATTCGTATCTCAAATGTATTTTATCTTTTTTTAATGCTTTCAGTTGTTCATTGATGTACAAAGTTCCCTGTGTAGCTGGTGTTATGTTAGGTAAGAGAAATGTAAAAATAAATAAGATAGTTGTCCTCAAAGCATTCACCATCTAGAGAGATGTAGAGATGGGGAGCATGAGGCAGGAGGCTGGAGAGATAGGCTGGAGTCTGCTTATGATGGCCATCACTTATCCCATTAAGGAGACTGCACTTGCCCTTTAGGCCTCAGGGGATTTTCATGCAAGGAGAGCAACCTGACCACATTCTGTGTTAGAAGAACATCTCTGTCAGCAGCAAGGATGATGGGTTGAAGGAAAGAACATTGGAGTCAGGCCAGTAAGGAAGCTATTGCAAAATTCAGGTAAGAGTTAACAAGGACTGGAGTACTATAGCTAGGGCAATGGGAGAGAAGAGGAAGGAACAGAACTGGGAATTTTTAGAAGGTGGAACCAGCAAGATTATGTGAATTATTAAATATAAAGAGTAGGAAAAAAGAGGTCAAGAGCATTCTCAGGATTTCAGTCTCAGTAACTGATATTATTCACATGGTTTAGAAAGCTTAAGGGAAGCAGAAACCTACTCAAAGGATAGACAGTTGAAATTGGAAGCTATAGGTTTACAATTTTCTTCAATATTTCTCACTAGCCTGGGATCATTATGAAAGGAAAGGGAAGGCTAAATTATTCCAAAGGTAGGATATTGGTAGGTCAGAAGTAATAGAAGACCAAAGCCTGATGCAATAGTGCATGTGAATGTCACCAGGGGCAGTAGGCCCAGGGGAAGAGAAAGCTGATATGCAGTAGGTATAGGGAAGAACCAAGACATGGGAAATAGGAAAACAGGTTTGGTGGAAATTCAAGAATTGAAAAGGCCAAAGCTCAGGAAAATTATGTGAGCCATCTAGATCACTGAAAAAACTGAAGTTCTCAGTAGTACATTCCCAAAAAGCTGTTTTTTGGGTTGATTTCAACCCATGAATCAATACCAGCTCTAACTACACTCTACAATCATCAAGGTGACATTCCCTCAACTTCTCCATAAGGCAATCATGTGTGGTTTTATCAGATGTCTTACTGATAATGCCCATTATGTTGAGAATACTTCATTAACAACCCAATAAAAAATGAAAAGTCCTTTTTCATGAAGGTTCTTAGTGATCCTATGTTAGCACCTGGTAATCACTGTATTCTTTCCTAAATATTTATCTCTTTGATTACCCATTCTTGAAAGTTGGAAATAATTAATAATCAAATTTATCAATCTACGTTTTCCCCATTTCTGAAAATCAAGAACATATTTTTCCAGCTCTATTCTTTAAGTAATTCCCCCCTTTCATCATTATTTCTCAAAAATCCACAGGTGTTTATGAGATCACACCATGAAATGTTATTTAAAGTTCTGGCTGTGACTTGCCTAGGCTTTGAGATGTGAAACTGGTAGATTTTGCTCTAGGATACATCACCTTCTCTATTTTCTTAACCAAACTTGCACTACTCTTGCCAGTTTGAGGAAAATTATTTTCCTTAATAGACCAGATGGAGTCAACACAGGGGTTGAGAAGTTCTGCTTCTTATATGCCACCTTTTACATGACAAAATGTCCTAGCTTTTCCTTGTTTCTTCCTCTTTTGCAAACAAGCTTGAATAGTTGTTTGTGTTTTATTGTTTATGGGGGGGGGGGTTATTTTTGTTTTTTCTGGTTTTGCAAGTCCTCAGTTCCTTAAGGATTTTGGCTTTCCTGGATCTAATCTAATTCCTATCAGTCTATTGTATATAAATCATTGGGAAATGTCTTAGGACAGGTTTTATCAGAATCAGCCCTGACACAAGGATGTATATGCAAGGTGTTTGTTCATGAAGTGAACCCAGGAAAATCCAATGAGGGAGTGGAGGATCTACGCAAAGGGAAAGAAGTCAAGCAAGGACATAATTCAAGCAGAGGCCCAGCCTCAGCCTGATTGTGCTGTGTTTTGTCCCCAGCCAAAGTAAGGGAACTAGGTTTTCATAATCCTGCACTGGTCAGTCATTAACTAGGGGTACAGGTGGGAAGAAGGCGTGGACGGTGAGTGTGTGGGGGGAGAGTAAACTGCCAGGTCACTCTGGTTCTCTGCATGGGAGTGTGTGTGTGTGTGTGTGTGTGTGTGCGCACGCACGCACACACGTGCACAGACGTGCGCACATACAATAGTTCATGGGCAATCTTCACTAGTTCAAGACTAAGTTCAGTAGTTTAAGGGAAATCTTTTGAAGATAGATAGTTACAGGTGCTAGCTGATAGAATCAAAGGCACACAGAAATTGAAAAGGGAATCTAAGGGGTTTGTATTGAGTATTGACAATGTTCATATATTGTCTATATATGACAATATTCAGTGTCATATTCAATACGTCAAATATTCTATTTTTATCTTTTTTATACTTCTCTTTGACACCTGAGGTCATCAAAGGCTTCTTTGTGCAATCAAGTTGGTTTACAAAATGTCTATCTTTTCTGTGACAGGATCATTTGTGTCTGTATTGTCGGAATCCCTCTTTTGGAAAGCACTGCTTCTTGAGCTGTCTTCTCCTGTACAGCCTTGGACAAAACCACTCCCCATCCCAAAGATGCTCACACCAGAAACCTGCTGTCATTCTTGACTCTGTTCCTCTCCATCAGCAACCCCCTCTTCCATTCACATTCACTTGAAAAGTCACCCATTCCTGTCCTTCCTCCCTGCAAAACGCATCTCAAATCCATCTACTTTTTTCCCATTTTTACTGCCTAGTATGAATCATCATCACGTCTTGCTTATATTCTCATCAAAGTTTCCTAACTGTTCCGTAGTCCTTCACATTTGTGCCCCCTAACCCATTTTCTACACGGTGACTGGAATGATCTTCTTACAACATCAGGCAGACCGTGCTGGCCTGTCCTGAAACATTCCAAAGCACTCAGGTGAAAGTCCACTCCGTTCTGTAGATCACAAAGCTGCTGCCTGCAACCTGAGCCATGTCACGAGCCCTGTGTCCCTGTTTACTGCACTTCTGCCACACCTCCCTATATTTCCGTTGTGCTTCCTGACCTCGGTGACTTCCTCCGTGGTGTTCCTTTGTCTGGAATGTCCTCCCTTCTGCTCATCACTCCGCTACTTCCTCCTGATCCTTCAGATCTCAGTGTCTTTCTCTACCCTAGGTAAACCTGGTGTCCCAACCTGTTATTCTCTCTCATGATATGCACAGCACAATGGGAGGAGAAGCTATGGCAAAGCTCTTTGCCTAGATGGTATTTATCATAGTTTGTAATTAAATATTCATTTATGTCTTACTTCCTTGGTATTGGTCTCCCCCCTTAGACTGTAAGGCTCATAGAGGAAAGGAATGCATCTATTTTATTCTTTGATGTATAGCCAATAATAGCTGTTGAATAATAAGTAAGTTCTTATTTTCCAAAACTGTTTTGAAATCTGTCATGCTATATTGAGGACACAGACTTGAATTGCAAAACAATAACTTCCATTCACAAAACAGCCATTTTACAATCAGTGTGAAGAAAAGCTATGAAAAGGTGGCAGTTAGGACCTCATGCAAGGACCTACATCTTCTGACTTGTGGAGGCTTCTGCTACTACAAAGAAATTCTTAGGACTTAAAATCTCCCAAAGAGGAATAGCATAGAACAGGGGTATTACAGACTGAGTCACTGAATTCATATGTTGAAGTCCTGGCCCCCAGTAAATCAGAATATGACTGCATTTGAAGATAGGGTCTTCACAGAGCTAATTAAATAAAGATGGGATCAGTAGGGTGGGGCCTAATTCAATATGGTACCCTTATAAGAAAAGGAGATTAGGACACAGACCCACACAGAGGTAAGATCATGTGAAGACACCAGAAGATAGCCATCAAAGCCAAGGAGAGTGGCCTCAGAAGAAACCAACCCTGCTGATACTAGATTTTAGATTCCTGGCCTCCAAAACTGTCAGAAAATAAATTTATGCTGTTCAAGCCACCCAGTCTATAGTATTTTGTTATGGTAGCCCAGATTGATTAAGACACTTGAGGGAGTAATATCTAAGGTTGAAAAGAGTGTTTTCCTTGACATAGCTGAGGGCTCCATAAGAATGGGTTCCCTCTACACCAGAGCAGCCCAAAAGTTCCAGGATTTTCTCTACACCTGGAGGTGGAGTTAGAGCCACAGCCCAAAGGACTCCCTCTTACTACACCACAGAAAAAGTGGGTTTAGATCTGAGGTCTTCAGTGCAGGTCCACCGAGGAGCAGATACGGCCATTGCCCACAGGGCCACAGTGATTAAGGCAATGTGACAATTATAGTCAGAGTTCTTTGTTTTTTAAATTTTTTAAATATTTTTTTTTTTTGAGAGAGAGAGAGAAAGAGGAGGGAGGGGCAGAAAGAGAGAAGACACAGAATCTGAAGCAGGTTCCAGGCTCTGAGCTGTCAGCACAGGGTCCCACCGGGGTCTCGAACTCACGAATTGTGAGATCATCGCCTGAGCCAAAGTCGGTAGCTCAACTGACTGAGCCACCCAGGCACCACCAGAGTTCTTTCTAATTTGGGAGGTAAAAAGTGTGTTTCACCTTTACACTCACCCTTCCGTCTCTTTCTCACTGTGCCCACTGAAATGATCACTGTAGGCAGTGGTCTCCACTTATGATTCACAAGGGAGTTTATCAGTTTTCATTCATCTGAGTATGTCTCAATCAACAAAGGAGTGGGTATGTCCACAAAACTGGGTCCAAAGATTTTTCAGATCTAGGATCCTCAGAGATCCCATTAATTTAAAGCCTGACTTATTTTGTCTATTATTTCACAGTATGACTCTTTAAAATACATTGCTTTGAGATAACACATCTGCCTTTTGAATGCTAAAACTCCATGAAGGTGTGTGCGTGTGTGTGTGTGTGGGGGGGAAATCTATATTTGATCAGATTTATGACATTTAGTTTGTCATTTTAGGATAAAGATTCTTCTAATCTTTCAACATATATATATGATTAAGTGAGCTTAATATTTAATAAATTTTGACTCAAGTTCAATAAAACCTTTGTCAGTATTTCTTTAGCTTTAGTTCACATATTCTTTTTTTTTTAAGTTTATTTATTTACTTGGAGAGAAAAAGAGAGAGAGAGAGAGCACACAAACACGGGAGAGGCAGAGAGGGGATAGAGAGAATCCCAAGTAGACTCTGTGCTGTCAGTGCAGAGTCTGATGTGGGGCTTGATCTCACAAACCATGAGATCATGACCTGAGTTGAAATCAAGAGTCAGAGGTTTAACCCACTGAACCACCCAGGTGCCCCTACTTCAGCATATTCTAATTATTCATTAAACTAGTAGCAAAGTTTTATTGGCAAGCCAACTGGGCCTAAAAAGGAGAAGTAGGATGATATTGAGCAAAGGAAAATATAGGATGTAAATCAAGTGAGAAACTACTTAAAAAGGGAAAGCTGGATCATAGGGAACTTTGAGCTGGGTGGTACATTAGAAATCCCTCATTTGTTCAAAGAAAATAGGAATTAAAAATGGGTTGTTTACATTTTTTGCATGTTTTAGAAAACATGTAGATTCTTAAATGCTTAGAGAATTGGGAACAACAGTGAAAACATATTTTATATATTTAAACCCAGTATTTAAAAACTAGGTTTCTATATAAAGCCTATTTTGCACTTATAAATATTAAAAGCTATGTGTTAAAACCTGGTCCCTGTGCACCCATAACAGCACCTCGTCAGTGACCCCAGCCCAGCCAACTGCATTTGTAGGCTGCATTTTGTGTGCCGTCAAACATTCCACATCTGCACAATTTTGCACATCAATTTTCCTCTGGCACGTTTTGAAATAAAAAAATGCTACCATTATAGATGAATCGATATTAAAAGAATGATACTCTTTGGGAAAAATAATACATAAATTTCCATATTATTATTAACATGATAGAGTTCATTCAATCTCTCAGAAATCTTTATCCATCCAGTAAGCTGATTCACATTGGGACTGAGAGATGTGCAGGCCTATTAGGGCAGTTTGTTTCCCACTGAGGCCGGGCACAGCTGGCAAGGGCCGGAAGCTGTGGACTTCGCTGTGATTGCCACACAGGGTTGACCACTGTGTGTCCAGCAAGTCAGAGCCTGCCTACATCTGGGACATGAGCATTGGGAATGTGACAGATCCACAGCGGGGAGGGAGAACTGAAATGGCAAACAGAACAAGAGGAAACAGCAGAGGCACAGAGTTAGAGCCAACCACAGCGCTGTCTCCTCTCTGCTCCATGACCTGGGAAATTCTAGAACGTTTCTAGGCCCTGGCTTTCCACCTCTCCAACATGGGGGAAATAATACTAACCTCTTGTCTTAGATTGGGATCCCAAGGTGACAGACTGGGAGGAGTTAATTATGATGACGTACATCTCAACAGCAGTCTTAGTGGGTCCTCCGGGGATCTCCTGATGGGTGAATAAAGCTCTTCAGAGTTGTCCTGTAACTGAGACAAAGGGGCACACCAACCAGTCACTGTATGCAGACAGCTCCCCTCCTACAGAGGCAACTTGACCCCGGAAGAGGCAGCTCCCTTCAGCTGATGGCAATCCTGGGAGGGGCTCACCTGAAGCCATGAACAGGCACTAATGCTGGCAGCTGGGAGAATAAGAAGCTTCCCCGAAGAAAGGGTTTGGGCAGTACCCAATATTCATCGCATGCATCCTGAGACACTCATGTATAAGTACAGCCCATCTGGAAACAGCTCCTCCAGGATTCTGGATGGTTTCTCTTCCTGGGAAAGCTGACAACGGGAGGCATAGTGGATGAACCAAAAGCCCCCAACATTGCAGCCGGTACTAAGGCTACAAATGGTCCTTGTGTCCCTACTCTACTACATGTTCTAAATTCCCTTTACCTTTTAGCATCTCTGCTGGTCTAAGTGGCTCATGTGGTGGAGGGACCCAGATGCTCACTCCTGAGTGGTCTGAGCTTCTGGTGGCCCTTCTGGCTATGGCTGTTGCACGTGGCCATTTATGGTCAAACTTGGGGAACTGAGTACCAAGAGATGACCCAGTGGATGACCCGAGTACCATGTGAATTCTTCCCTTTTGTAGCAGCTTCCATGCTTCTTCTGATGGTTAAATTATAGCTGCCTCATGGTGACTCCCTTCTTTGCCTTTGGCACACAGAGATTAAAGTAACCAGCTTGCAGCTGTAGCTTCAAGTTGAAAGGCATTCTTGCCGCGAGCCCCACTGGAGGCATTTTTCCCTGTGGGAACCAGGACCACTAGATCCTCAGAGCCCAGAACTGCAGAGCTGGGCAGCACAAATGGTACATTGTGTGGATCCTGCAGCTCCTTCAGTGTCTAGGCTCCTCCCACCCTCAGCAGGCCCAGTAGTATATCCCTGGTCAGGTGGTGTTGGGGTGTATCCCTAATTAACTGTCAGCAGCCATGAGTGGAGCTGGGGGTAAATCCTAAGGCATGAGCAGTGTGTTTTCCTACAAGACAGAGGACTCTGCTCCATCTTCAGACAAGGGGAGTGATGTCCTATAGTAGGGAGAAGTGGGCTACTTTTGCAGGAGCCAAGGGTCCAAGGACTCCTGGGGTTTTGGGTGTTCTTTAATGCATTCACCCAGGTGACCTCATTCCAGATTAATGGGTCTCATTCCTTCCCAATCAAAGCTCTGACCTTGACACAGCTGACTTGCTGGAGAGCAGACCATTCAACCTTCTCTGGTTCTCAGCTATGCTGGTAATTAAGTCCTGAGACTGATCCTCTCACATTTTCTTCTCTCTGGCTACAGGCAATGTGATTGTCCTTTCAGATGCTTCTGAGAAGGCCCTCTGAATTCACACTTTGCTTCAACTTGCTTCACTTTTTATTGTCTTTCTTCAGTGTGTTGATCACACTCAGCAAGAGTAACCTAATTCCATTGCCTTTAAAATTACAATTGCACTGCTACAACATGCCAGGGACTGTCCACATTCCACGTATTACCAGGAATGGAGACCTCATTGCTAATTAGTTGGCAGATGACCTAGTTCCAAAATCCCATTTTAGAGATTACTTTCCAGGACTATTCCCGGCACCAAGGTCTTAAACTGGGTTCTCAGGGAGGCAGAGTCTATGATGTAGATTTGCATACAGAAATTCCATTGGATGTATTCCTGGAAAGAGTACGTGTGGGGAGAGGGTAAAGAGAGAATAAGACTGAGCAGAGGGAAAAATTGAACTGCAGTGAAATAGCCCCAGCTAATCTGGGGGATCTCTAGATCTGAGATGACCCTTCAGAGTTGCTTGAATTGAAGTGAGGGGACTGGGCCTGTGTTGCACCCTTACTAACCAAACTGTCTTTGGATATGAGCTCCTTTGGGGAAAGAACACAGAATTGTATAAGGCAGCTCCCTCTGGCCTCACTAGGCGCCATCAGCTGGCAATAATCCTGGTGGCTGGTAGAATAACCTCAGTCCTGAAGGAGGGGCAGGGAGAGAAATATGGGGCCTACTAATGCTATTCTGAAAATTTCATGAGATCATGAATGTGGAAGGGCTTTAAATTTGTTCAACACTTTATAAATCTCTTATTTTCATTATTTCATAATTTTGACTTGAATTGGCATGGGCATGGAATTAACCACCATAGTCAGTAGAAACTGTCTCTTTAATGACAAGTCATTGGCCTTCAAATAGTCTATCATCTAATTCTAAGACTCCAAATTTCTGGTAGGTTTCAGAAAAATCTCTCACTGAGCATCATGCGGAAATGAAGGACCCACATTCGACTTCTTGTTTCCTATCCAAGATTTTTCCTTTAGTGAGCAGTTCTGAACATCTGAAGGGTTAAAGGCTAGTATCATTGCAAAGTTGAAACAGAACCATAAGTTTAATATTATTTTAAAGTTAAAGTGATTTAACATGACACCAAGCTTGAGTTAACATTCTACATGGTTGTAGAGATATTAGGGTTTAAACAGATGTCAGCAATTTTTTTAGAAAACGGAAATTGAGTTCTACAGATGGTGAAGACTGAGGAGCTCAAAGTGTTGTATAAAACATGTACACTCGAGTAAAAAGTAATCATCTTTATATTTCAAGTTTGAAGACGCCCTTTTGGTGATGAGGATAATTTTCAAGCCGATCAGACAGAAATCTATTTACCTTTTACTTCCATATCATACTTTTATTTTTCCTCTGCTACATTTTCTAATTATGGAAGGTATCTGTGAAGTAATATAGGACTTTATCCTTTCCCAATTCCCACCTTTATTCTACCTAATTTTTCTATTAGCGCAATATTATTCAACCTGCCTCATCACATTTTCCATAGTAACAGGCCATGGTGTTGTAAAAATCATTGCCTTCTAGACTTTTATTATTTTCTCTATGTAGTTGGACTTCTTTTAGAAACTTGCAATTTTCACACATTTATTTTAATGGAGATGCTCTTGCCATTTAAGGAAAGGTTTTCAGGGATGTAAGAAAATATTTAGGTATGTGAGTTTCACTCACCCTCATCAGTTCTTGCAGTTATACTATTTGGAATCAGAAGATAAAATTTTCCATAAATGATGAAACAAAATCTGCATTTTAATTTTTTATTTTTTTTAAAGTTTATCTATTTAGGGGGTGCCTGGGTGGCTCAGTTGGCTAAGTGTCCGACTTTGGCTCAGGTCATGATCTCACAGTTCATGGGTTTGCGCCCCGCATCAGGCTCTGTGCTGACAGCTCAGAGCCTGGAGCCTGCTTCAGATTCTGTGTCTCCCTCTCTCTCTGCCTCTCCCCCACTTGTTCTCTCTCTCTCTCTCTCTCTCTCTCTCTCTCTCTCTAAAATAAACATTAAAAAATTTTAAATCATAAATAAAGTTTATTTAGAGAGAGAGAGAGAGAGCGCACTCACATGTGAGCAGGGGAGGGGCAGACAGAGAAGGAGAGAGAGAATCCCAAGCAGGCTCGTGCTGTCATCACAGAGCCTGATGTGGGGCTAGATCTCATGAACCTTGAGATCATGACCTGAGCTGAAATCAAGAGTCAGATTCTCAACTGACTGAGCCACCCAGGCATCCCAAAATCCACATTTTTAAATGAGGGGATGTAAAAATACAACATCAACAAAATTATCACTTCCTGTTTTCTCCCAATCAGTTTTAGGTTTTTCCAAATATATAATCAATCTTCTGTACTTAAAACCCTGACTGCTGGAGAAGTATAAAAAAAAAACACACCCCACAATTTTGTTTGAACAGGAGGAGATTCCAGAGACTGGAAAGAGGATGAGGAATATGGGATCCACTGTGGAAAACATGTGGGACAAAAGATGCCTCCATTTATAGGTGTGCTGGTTTCCAGCCTAAGACCCTGGGAAAAGTGTGTTGTAACAACAAAGCTACCAACCCTGGTGGAGAATATCTGTTCTATTTCCAGTACAAAGAAGATCCACACATAAAGACTGCCCCTGACTCCCAAACCATCTTACCCTTGAGGGCCAGAGTTCTCATTCACAACTGCCTGTCACCATACCCAGCATCCTCTTTCCAGTAGGTTCAGGAAGGACTTTCAGGGTCATGAAGGAGTTGAAGCCATACTAGATAAATGTCTCTTCCAGCAACTCCCAGTGGGACCACAATCCCTGCTTCCTCTACCAGTCTCCATCTAGAGACTTCTATCACTTTGAGTCTTTCTTTCTCTCTGGCATGGCTCTACCTTATTGTCTTTAGAGAATATCATTAGCTGCTTATTCCCTGGTCCCCTTCCTCAGCCTTGAGGTTGCCTTGTTTCCCCTCCTTCCATCTTTTGAAAATCACTCTGAGTCCTATCCTTTCAGACATGAGGGCTAGACTCTGTATCACTCACTGTTCTTCTTTACCATCCCTTCTCAACAATGACACCAGCCACCTTTTAGTTAGCTCTGTTCCTTATGATGACCCTATAAGATTGAGTTTTACTTCAACTTTCTAATGAGAAAACTGAGACTTGGAAAGCTAAGTAACTTGTTCAATGCCACAAAGCTAATAAATGACAGCACTTAGACTATATACTTCTCCCAGCATTACCCCCTTCAGCACATTACCTTCTGAGATGAAAAATAAGATTCTTATCCATCACAGAGATGGCAGGCGCCCATTCCCACCACACTTCCTGCACACTTCTCATGTGGCAACGTCAGGGTAGGTGGAAAAGGAGGACAGAGTGACTGCAGACCAGTGAAATCAGATATTTCTGAGCAGCTGTGGGGAGAGTAGAATTTCTCAAATAATATTGCTGCTACCGATGCCTCCCAACCCGAGGGCTGTGATTTACCAAACCAATAAGTAGGTTTACTTGAGAACAGACCAGAATTCTCCTGGATGTCCAGGAGAAGTCCCTGGATGGTTGTCAGTCACTTCAGCCTGAAAAGTGGAAGGCAATTCAAGAACCCCCCACTGTTCCAGCACTACAGATCCTAGTATCAATGAGATTGAAAAGATAACAGATCCTAATGCCTCGCTTAAGATGTCCAGACTTCCCACACAGACACCATTAGGTCAGGATAGCTACTAGGATCTGTTATTTTTTTTTTTTTTTCCAATCCTATGTTAATAGGATCAGCATTGCCTGAACATTGAGAGCTCCTGGAACCTCATTCCACTCAGCTCACTAAGTGGCAGATATCTGTTTTATATATGAATATCTTATTGCCATTTTAGCCTTTATATTAAACCTATTTTAAAAGCATAGCCCAAAGCCATCTCTGCCATTGGCTTCTTTCTCTTTGCTCTTTTCTTTGAGCTACAAACTGAGCACATCAATAGCTGCTCTGAAAGCTTTGATGCTTCTTTGGCAATGACTTCAGTCCTCTGCATTTACCACAGAATGGCAGTGACTGTCTTATGTGGAGAAGCATATTTGTGGTTGATAAAATGCTAGTTCAATAGGGGGGAAAAGTGAATTGATTATATTGAGCATTTTCATAACTGTCACTTTTCTAAAAGACAAAAGAGAATAAATTTTGGTTCCTTCATCTATTCCATATATACACTGATTTTTAATTACAATCAAACATTATTAAAGGAAATCCAAGCGAAACCAGGGAGAAAATTATAACTATGGTTTAGTACATAGGATTCCATTTGGGCTGGGGTGGGGGAGGTTGGCAGGCGCTTTCAAGCATTTACATTTGTGCAATATTTGATTATGTACACAATTACTCTGAAAGTATTCTACTCAGTATAATTACATGGAGAATAATACGTGGTACGTAAGGTTCTGCAACCCTCTTTTACAGTCTGAATTCTGAGAAATAAGATTTCTACTGCCCTCTGCCTAAAAGCATGGTTTAATTCTATCATATCCTACTTTTTCATCCCAAAGATTTTTTTAGCTGAACAACTTTGCCTTTGGAACCCACCATTCTTCTTCCAAGAGAGGCAATGTGATAGTGGTTATTTATGTGCAGGGACTCAGCGACCAAGACTGTTTAGAATCAAGGCTGCATCACTTAGTAGCCTTATTAGCCTGTGGAGCTGGTTCCTTAATCCCTCTCCATTTCCTCAGCTGCAAAGTGGGTATAAAGCACTATCTGCTTCATAAGATCATTGGGAGTAACAAATGCAGTCCTGAGCACCAAGTTATTGAAGATAGTAATAATAAAAGTTAGTTGTCATTATTACCAGGGCGATGACAGTCCTCAGTGAAACCGTGGGACAGACCATATTGTTTTAGAAGGCTCACTTGCCACATGAGAAGTAGTTTGATGGATGTGAGCAAAATCCCTATAGAGATATGGATTCTGCTTCTGAAAATGGTTTCTGGAAATGGCTCCTTCTTCTGAATGACCAAGATGGTTCCAAGTCCTGGCAGGACAAACTGAGACCATGTTCCTTTGACTGACTATGTAAATGAATCCAAAACTAGAGTCAAGCTTTAATTTTGACATTATTCTTTCTTTTAAGGTGATTTATCCTTCTGGGCCCTCCTAAGCTGTGGTGATAATGACAGCTGGCACTCCAGGAATACTTTTCAAACATGGAAAAATTATTTGGCATTGGAGGGTGTTTGGGTAAAAAGGAGAGGCCTGCTTTGAAACTAGGATTTACAGTCACCTCTGGGCTCTGCTGCTGTTTCTCTGTTGATGAGCTTGTAATTAGATTATTTCATCAGCGTTTCTCAGTGAGTGGTCCTCTCAATCACCAGGGGGGAGGGTGTTCATGAAAAGTGCGTATGCCTGGGCCCCACCCCAGACTTTTGGGATCAGAGGTGGGCAATCTGCATCTTAACCCGATTTCTGGGTGATCCTCATGCACACCCAAGCGTGAGAGCCTCTGATATCAAATACCATCGTGCATGTTAATGTCACTACTGACATTATTTCAGCTTCTAGCACTTCTCACTTTGTTTTGAGAAGGAGAAAGAGATGGTTAATACTTAAAATTATGTGTTCATTCATGGGCTATGGGCCTTACACCTTTACTTCTCTGTACATGGGAGTTATGAGAGCTCCTGAACTGTTTTTAATGTAAGAATGAATAAATGTTTAGTGTTTGGGGATCTCTGCTAAGAGGTGGTATAAATGTGCCAAGCATTATTATAGGAGAAATATGTAGGTGGGGTTGACATATGTGTGCCCCAAACCCCCATTTGCCATAATTTAAGAAAATAGATACCGAAGTGGTGCCAGTGAATCTTATAGCTAAGCTACTGTTTTGGCTCTGTAGAGGGAGGGCATGCTTAGCCCAAGGGAGCTATAAAACATCAGCTGAGCATTGATGGAGTTGGGAGTCAAATAGAAACCTGTTCTCCTGTGAAAACATGCACATATGTGGAATTGCATTGCTATAATCAGGACACGACCAAATTCACAGATGTGCCCAATTTTCTGTTTCCTCTATATTTTACCAGTTTCACGGCACAGTGACAAATGAGGAAAGTACTAAACCGATTTTGCATAGCATCTCATAGAAGCTGCTCACAAATCTCACTGGTGGGAATGAACCTCACAAATGTTAATAGTTAAGTGCTACATCTGTCTAATCCATCTCTGGGACACACTAAGCTCTCTGTTACTTTGCATATAGCAAATTGAAGAAATACCATTATTCTAAGTCAAGTTTAAAAAAAAAAAAGAAAAGATTTCCTTAACAAAAAAAATTCATCTCTCCCCAATGATTTTCCTCCTTCTATTTTCACATTTCCAAGTGTGTATGATTGATAATTATAAAATGGAATCAGAAAAGAATAGCTGACTGAGGAAATCAGAAAAGGGGGAAAGATAAACCCCGAAGTCTTGTCACTCCCACTACATGTGTTTCTCACTATATTTTAGCTCCTAAGATTCTAGGGGGCTCTTAAAACTCCTCTACCAATACCCAGAAGAAGGAAGGCAGGATTTTCATAGTTTGAAAAAAGAGAAAAAAAATATTGTAGTGGACAATTATTTTTTCTGACCATCAGTGTCCACCCTCACTCCCACTCTCTTTTTCTTTCTTTCTCTTTTTTTCTTCCTTCCTTCCTTTTTTCTTTCTTTTTCTCCTTCCTTTCTGTTCTTTCTTTCTTCCTTTCCTTCCTTCCTTCCTTCCTTCCTTCCTTCCTTCCTTCCTTCCTTCCTTTTGGTAACCAGATTCCAGTTTCCTTTGCAGGAAATCACCTGACTCCATTAAGTGAAGTCTTGAGGGTCTGTTAATTAAGATATCCCTTCTCTCTCCATCCCAGTGATTGAGTGCCTGACTCAAGCTGGGTCAATCAGACATGCTCTCCTGAGCTTTGAGCCTTCAGCACAGGATAAAAAGGATGGCTGAGTGCTCACTCCTAGGAGCAGTGCCTTGCCAATACTGTCCATTACTGCCAATATTGTCCATTTCTTGTCACCCGGAACCCCAGAGCTGCTCTCAGTCCTGAACTTTTCCCAGTATGAATCTTCACTCAGCTTTTCTCCTTTAGCCCCTCCATATCTTTCCCATACATTCCTTTCTTTCATAACCTAGCGAACGTTCTTCACTGTTGCTTAGAATCAGAGGTGTCAATCAAAATCTTCACCAACTGGCTTACCAGTGGGAAAAGGCAGTGACTAAATGGGCCATGTCCCTCAACAAAGAGAATGGTCAGGGTGCCCACCAGTGGGCTACTCACAAGCAAAGGGCTTTTACTAAAGATATTAGATCTCAGTGTTCTGCTTAGTTTAGGAATAGTGGTATTTTAACCTGAGTCACCCGAGGTTTACCTGGATTCATATGATAGAAATAAAAGATGGCAATATTAAAAAGAGAAGGGGGAAGATACTGACAACCAAGCAAGGATTGTCAGAAGGATTGGTAATGAACATGATGTTGAGTAGCATAAGTGAAAAGCTGCACGATGAGCAGGTCTGCAGTAAGAGTAGCTCTCAGATCTGTAGAATCCTAGAGATTCTTTTGGGATTCCCACAAGACACTACATCCATGGCTTAAGAAAGACTTTACTTGGGTAGAAAAAAGCAGTAAGCATACACAACTGTAGACAAATTTTCTTTACTGAGGAATACCAATAAATGGTATTGATAAATCCTTCACTGACTTTTACAGATGCCTTGGGAAATTAGGATAAAGTCACAACCTCTCCAATTAGCATAATGGATCCGTGAAACTGTGAAAGACCAGCATCTGGTTTACTTGTGGGAGAAGGCAGAGTTATAGCACAGGAAGGTATGACACTGAAAGTTAACAATGGACCCGGGTAGAGTCTGTGATCATGTGATTGAGTCAGTGCCTACCTTTGCAGCCTCCTTCCTCAGCCAGGCACGCTCCAGTGCAAGCATATGGAATTAGCTCCAGTTTCCCTAGGGCACCATGCTAGTCCATGTCTTGTACAACCATTCCTTTCACCTGGAATGTCCTCCCACCTTGTCTAACTGGGGATGTCTACTCTTCCACAGCCCTCGGTTCATACGCATCTCTGTGCACTCTAGAAAAAGCACCGCTTGCTCAAGACACTTCATTCTCCTGCCAGAAAATTGTTGAAGTATATTGGTTTTTGTTAAAAACATTTTATCAATATTATTATTTTTTTTTTCCAACGTTTTTTTTTTTTTTTTTTTTTTTTTTTATTTATTTTTGGGACAGAGAGAGACAGAGCATGAACGGGGGAGGGGCAGAGAGAGAGGGAGACACAGAGTCGGAAACAGGCTCCAGGCTCCGAGCCATCAGCCCAGAGCCTGACGCGGGGCTCGAACACACGGACCGCGAGATCGTGACCTGGCTGAAGTCGGACGCTTAACCGACTGCGCCACCCAGGCGCCCCAATATTATTATTTTTTTAAATTTACATCCAAATTAGTTAGCATATAGTGCAACAATGATTTCAGGAGTAGATTCCTTAATGCCCCTTACCCATTTAGCCCATCCCCCTTCCCATAACCCCTCCCGTAACCCTCAGTTTGTTCTCCATATTTATGAGTCTCTTCTGTTTTGTCCCCCTCCCTGTTTTTATATTATTTTTGTTTCCCTTCCCTTATGTTCATCCGTTTTGTCTCTTCAAGTCCTCAGATGAGTGAAGTCATATGATTTTTGTCTTTCTCTGACTGACTAATTTCACTCAGCATAATACCCTCCAGTTCCATCCACGTAATTGCAAATGGCAAGATTTCATTCTTTTTGATTGTCGAGTAATACTCCGTTGTGTGTGTGTGTATATATGTGTGTATATATATATATATATATCACATCTTCTTTATCCATTCATCCATCGATGGCCATTTGGGCTCTTTCCATACTTTGGCTATTGTCCATAGTGCTGCTATAAACATGGGGGTGCACGTGTCCCTTTGAAACAGCACTCCTGTATCCCTTGGATAAATGCCTAGCAGTACAATTGCTGGGTTGTAGGGTGGTTCTATTTTTAGTTTTTTGAGGAACCTCCATACTGTTTTCCAGAGTGGCTTCACCAGCTTGCATTCCCATATCAATATTATTATTTTAATTCTATTGATAATTATTATTTAAAATGCACTAATCTGTCATAAATACTGCCCCTTATGTTCAGCAGCACACAACCTGCATGCTCATCTGGACGGCTCTGGACGACAAAATATCCAGAGATGCTCACAAAGAAAAAGCTCAAAGCTTACAAACTTCATCTTTTCCTTTTGTGTGTTCCCACTCTGTGTAGAATGCCAGCTCCACTGTGCACCAAACAATGGTTTTGAATGCGTTTGTTTATATACCTATCACCCCCACAACAAGGGGAAACAGTTGAGAAGAGAGACCTTTTCTTATTCACCTCTGTAACTCCCATGACCAGCTAAGTATTGGTAAATGATAAGACACTCAGTAGATTTTTGTTGAAGAAATGTTTATACATAGCGCCCAAAGAAGGGCCTTGCACATAAATAGCATTGACTCAGTTAAACTTCTGGAAACAAAAATTGGTGGTATTGGTACTTTTATACCAGCCAGTTACGATTTTGGGGTGGGGGTGGTGTGGGGGAGGTGAGCACACACATACGTGTTTATGTGTGTGTTGAGATCTTAATGATAGCATCGAATTCAAAGTGAGGGTATTTTCATCTTTTAATACTGTGTCCTACTAGTACCTAACACAGTGTATATGCTCAATAAACATTTGCTAAATGAATAAATGAGTGATCATGAATGAGTCAGTGAGTGAATCAGAATGAAGAAAGTGTCACCATCACTCTTATTTACAGGCTAGCAATATTGAGACTTGTTTTCTTAATGAAGTGTGGAGCTTAGTTTAAGTCTATCACATCATGATAAATGTTTGAGAAAGTATGTTTTTTCCCTAATATAAAAGAAACATCTCTCTCCTATTAATATGGTAGGAGTACTGATGCAAAGAAGGGTAAAAGCCCATTATATTAGGTGCAGAATAAAGCGTTGCTCAAAAAGTTAAAGGATTTTCCCTCAATTTTTTTAGTAAGATTGATTAATTGAATGTTGACTGTTGATTGAATTGATTAAATGTTGCACTGGCCTTTACACTGTAATGTCAGCAAATACACTGACCGGCAGAAACACTCAGCACTTCTGCACTCCACGTTCACCAGAAAAGATCCAAGTCTGTAAGAATAGCTGAAAGCAGGAATTTGTTTTTTAAAAAGAAAATCAACATTCAGGAACTAGTGCTGTGCCATCCCAAACTTAAAAAACACCACTCAGTTAGTTGAGTGGCCAACTTCAGCTCACCTCATGATCTCACGGTTTGTGAGTTCGAGCCCTGTGTTGGGCTCTGTGCTGACAGCTCAGAGCCTGGAGCCTGCTTTGGATCCTGTGTTTCCCTCCCTCTCTGCCCCTCCCCCACTCATGCTCTGTCTCTCTTTCTCTCTCTCAAAGAATAAATAAACATTAAAAAATTGAAAAAAAAAACAACACACCATCAGAGCCCATTCAGTTGAAATTGACGTTGGCTGTGGATAATCCTCATCATGAAAGATCTCATTTTGTTCCATATATGCTATTTTCTAGGGTTGGAAAGTAAGTTAAGACAAGAAGAACTAAAGGAAACATGCTTTCTGGTTAACTCTGAGACAGCTCAAAATTCCTTTAATCAGAAGACTCAAACATTCCAGTTACTCCAGGTTTTACTGGCTTTGAATTGGTGTGGGATCAGCAAACTCTATGATAGTCTATTTGTCAGTGGGATCAGGGAAGCTTTTCAGTGACAAGAACTTTTCAAAACATTGACATTAGGTTTAATGGAGAAGACTAGGTCTTCTACTTATGGTGCAGCAAATGGGTAATGAATGTATGTCCACACACTCACTGGGGCCAGCAGACATTGCCAGGTTATTTTCCACATTGAGTATTAAAGGCATAATACCTGGAGCCTCTGAGATTTCCAAGGACCTAAAAAACAGTTTAAAAGACGAAATTTAAAAAAATTATTCAAAATGCAAAAAAGGCAACATGAAATTAATAAATGTTTAATTAAATGTCTCCAAAACATAAGACTATATCAAATTCATTTAGTGTTAAATTTAGAATTCATGAAATTTCCATTATATTTAAAAGCAATTTGTCAGCTAGATTTTATCATTTTGCCAAGTGATCAAGAAATCAGTCAACTGTGAATTAAGTATGCTATCTATAGCCAAATAATTTTTAGCATAAGAATATAAGCATCAATTTTATTAAATGTATAAAAATTATACTATGAAATGTGGGTACATTTCCACATATTTGATATCAGGTGCCCTTGAAGAGAGATTGCTTGGGGTCTGCAGAGGGGGCTCAAACCCATGGTGATTCTATCACTTGTAAGAAAGAACCCAGGACCTGACGCATCTTTTGTTCTCACTCTTCTCTTCTGGGGTCAGCTCACGCAGCAGGAGGCAGTCATTCAGCGTGGAAAAGCACTGGATTTGGAGTCAGAAAACCAGGTTCAAGTTCTATGTGGGCTACCTCCTTTGTTATATGACCTCAGGGGCTGAGGCTCTGCACAACTAATGGGCTCCATCCACAAAAAGGAATAAAATGAGACAATACATTAGGTTGTACTAGATGAAACATCTATTTGTAGGGCAAAACAGACTTCCACCGCAAGTTTCCTGTGCCTCGGCCTAATATTTGAAAGCATTTTGCAAAGAGTAAGTAATTACAGGGATGAAGACACGGAGAGACTTAGAAAAAAAAAGGAAGGAAGAGAGACCTTGGTGAATGCCTAGATAGACTGGGAATAGCAGCGTGAGGGTTACAGAACCACAGCACCAAGGCTTCTAAGTTTCTCCCAGCCAGAGGCAACTCTTTGATCCCTGGTCTGGCACCCTCTGTGCTAACAATTATATCCTCCTTGCCAACATTCCCCCCAACTGTTGCTACTTAGAGGTCTGTGGACTTATATGTACCCCCAAAGCACAAAGAGATATGACTTTGACCTCTGGCCCCCCCGTCCCCTCCCCTTCAAAGCAGATGGAGAGAACAGGGTAGGTATGGTGGGGGCAGTCTAGAAATTTCCAGTCCTAGAAGCTGGCATTTACTCTGTGAGGCTGACAGATTCAGAACTGCTAATAACCTATAAAATGTTTCCACATCCACCTCTGTTTAAAACTCCACAACCACTGGTTAGATGATGACTCTATGTATTCCATATGGATGTTGCCTTAGAAAGTCCTTCTTTTAGGTTTGCAACTTGTAGAAGCATAGTCTTCTCAGCTTGCTTTTATTCATGGAAGAAGAGACATACCCGGGGGCTGACAGGACCCTGCAGGGGAAGAGGCTCCTCCCCTCTCGGTGAGGAAGGGGAGTCCCTTATTTTGCTAGACTCATTTCTTCGTTAATTCAACAAAATGATTACAGGTAAAAGACGAGCAAGTTTTAGATAAAAGGCCAGAGGTTATCACAGGAAGATTTTCAGTTGGCTCTTGTGCTAAAAGAGGAAGCTTTGAGGGTCAAGCTCCTCCCTGCCACACACTTTCCTTCCTCACTCTCAAAGCCTCTTTCCACTTCCAGCTCTGCCGAGGGTGAGAGGGTATCAGAGAACTTTGTAGAAGCTTCCAGACATTCTCAGGATCCCCTGACTGCACACTTGCTTGGTTAAGGGAGAGGCAAAAAGAACTTAAAAGAAAAAATAGGGGGAAGGAGAGAGGAGAACGAGCTCTCCTAACACTCACTTGGTTGTGGCTCCCGGCTGCTGAGGGTCACCTATGAGTGGTTCCTGAGGCATGGGCTGTGACCACCCTGCTATCGATTAATTCTTTCCTCTTATAACGTTGGGCTTCAGTATACTTAATGAGGGAGAAATAGGATGTGATTTTTTTTTTCCCTTCAGAACCACTCCAGTACGATCTGCAGGATGATTAGCGTGGCTCAGCCTCAGTTGGGATATTATGGCTTAAATTATTCCTATTAGTTTCCAGCTGACCTTGGAACACAAACATTACATCTGATTTCAATGAAACTTTAGACTTTGTTGTTCTCAGTCAACTAATGAAACAGTTGAACCTTCCCATGACTTGCGGTAATTATAATAAAGGGTAAGTATTATCACGAATAATGCAAACTGATTTACAAGATGGCAAAGCGAGATTCTGGAAGCTGTGCACCAAGACATAAAAAATGTGAACCGAACACAGAAAAAAAAAAAAAAAAGTAGGGCCTTCTAAAAGGTCGATCCATTACTGCCGAAATACAGCCCCACCTGGCAGCATTGCTTTGTACAGTGAGTTTTGGCACAACTGACTGGTTACAAGAAACATTATGTTAACAGGAAAAGCCACTTTAAAAGTCCGTTTGATGCTTAAAGCTCTCAAGTACCCCCTAAACGTTTAAACCAATACTCCAAACTGATTAAAGCATTTACGGAAAATAAAAGTGTTTTGCCATGGGGGGAAGATACTGGGGATCTTGGTTGTTGTTGCTTATTTGTTTGGTTTTACTGAGGTGTAGAGCAGAAACCCCAAATTTGACCGATTTCCCAGTTCTAATTTAGTTTTAAAAGTTTAAGAGTTTATGCCACCCCAATTTACCCAAACTCAATGGATTTTCAAATCAAACATTATGACCCTCCTGCCATAGGGGTGTGATGGTGCCCTCTTCATGCTTATGTTCTTAGTACTGAATGTAGTACCCGGCACATAGTACATGCTTAATAAATGAGTAATGAACACTAGTGGCCTAAAAAGTGGGAACTCGGCCTCCTAACTCACCTTGGAACACTCTACCATCATATCATATTCAAATGGACATTTCACAGACGTTTCATACACACTGTTTTCTGGAACCAGAGTGTCATATCTCAGCTTCCTGTCCTCCTACTCCCCATGTGCCCAGTGAACTCCTGTTCATCCTTCAGATCACTTTTCCAGAAGAATCCCAGACCTGTGATGCCCAAGGCTCTGGATCAAGGCAGTCTAGGTTCAATTTCTGGCTCTGCCACTTTAATAAGTGACTTGACTCTTTTGTGCCTCAGTTTCTCCATAGGTAAAGTGGATTTTTGTAAGGATTAAGTGCGTTAATATGTATCATCTGCTGGTCACTCAACAAATGTCAACTCTTAGTGCCTTAAGTTACTTGTCACACTGTACTGCAATTATTTGTTTCCTTATACTTCCTTTGCTCAATTCCATCTCATCCCGTGTGGGCCTTCTGTCTTTTTATGTTTGTACTCACCAGGTTTACAAAGCACAGACTCTAAACTTTATAAGCAATAAATACTTGATGATTCAAATAAACCAAAACCAACCCATTCCCTAGGAGGGTGGTACGGCTAATTTCTCTCTTCTTCTTTAGGGAGGTCCTTCCAGTTGGAGAAGGTCATTTGGGTTAGAAACATATAAATTCCACTTCCTGTAACTCACCTTGGTGGGAATGAATTAGAGACATTAAACTTCATCTAGAATTGTTAAACAGCTGGTGTTTCACTTCGGCCAGGCTTTCTTTTAGAGACATACACGTTGACTTGCAGTGTGATTTTTGCTTTTAAAAAATGGTCGCCTTTCCTTGTTATTATCTTGAACAAACGTACATCATGCTTGCTGTATTTCATGTTCTGAACGGAAGTCACCTCCTTCGTAGCTTGCACAGCCAGGGTCAGGGAAGAGGAGAGGTTTAGGGTATACACTGCTTTCTTCCCAAACTATCATTGATTGGAAGAATCTGTTTTTACCCCAACTTTTAACCACATTTTAAAAACTTGTACAAAGTGTTTCCCCAGTTTCTGTTCTGACTGATGTCATTCCCCAAGAACCTAAGTATTTAAAGAAAAATCATAGTAAAAAAATGCACTTTTAGGCCACAAAACGCAGCATAAAACTGAAGCTATTTTGTTGTTTCTAGAAAAATAATTGCTTATATACTGAACCCTTGGTGTTAAGCTCTAGCATTAGGTTAAAAAAATGTGGACATATTTTTAGAAAAAAATCAAAAAATACAAATAAAACTATTCCTTGCATAGGGTAAAATCTGTGACTGTGGCAAGTAAGTGACAAAGGCTTGAGAAACCCTGGGTCAGAGAATATTCCTAAAGTTATTCAACTCTTCCATGAGGGCAGAGGAGCGTTACATCTTGGAGCTAGGATTTCTTCCCCAGTATCTCTCTCTCTGCTCCTGTTGGTGCCTACTTAGGGAAGCAGGACAGTCATGCTACTCATTGGCATTGGTATTTGGAGGTCTTGAAGCCTAGCCACTAATGAGGCTGTCATTATACAAGACAGTAGGAAACGGGTCCCTAGCACAGTCTTGCCTTTCTCTCTGCTATATCAGAAGAACCTCAATTTCTTAGGACCCTTATGCAAGTCTTTTCTCTCAGCCGAGAGGATGCAGGTCTTAGTTGATGGGTGGATATTTTTCTTTCCTATTATGGAAATGAACCACTGAGTTGCCCTCAATAAAAGCAGTTTGTCATTTAACCATAGGGGAATTACAGACAAAAGAAGTTTCTTAGATCATTGGGTCCACCGCCTGCCAGCCTGGGACCCTCCCAACTACCACAGTGTTATTCCCAACTTTAACCCACTCTGTTTTCTGTGTCCCAAGAACTTCCCTCTGACCACTGCTATATTACTTGGGTGGGTCGCTTGTAGGCAGGTTATTCTTGAGTGTCTGCACAATTGTTCTCATAGGTAGTTATCAATCTTGATGCCCCATGGTGAAGTATGACTTTTGTTCTTCCCCCACTTACAACAGACAATTCCTAAGTGCCTACTTTGCACCAGCCCCTGAGGCCAGGCCGGGAGATATGATGCTCAGGAAGACCCAGTTCCTGAGTGGCTTGGCCTCTACACAATGAGTTATTTTCACTTTTCTTCTCTTTCCAACCTCCTGATGATCTTGGATTATTCTCAGGAGGAGTCCCAGGCCTACTTGGGAAATAGGGCCCAATTGTGTGCAGGGAATCCGCTTCCTCTGCAAGCTTCTCCTCAGGCATCCTCTGCCCCTGGACAGGCTCCCTACAGACCACCACATGGGAGGTCCACCTTCATCCCAACCAACCTCCATCCCCATCCTCCAATAGCTGATAGCAATTATTTCCAGGTGACAAAACATTTAATTTGCATTTGAGCCTTATCTCTGCTTGTGAATAGAAAGTTCTTGTTTTCTTTTAGAGAAAGGAGGCTTTTCCAAGTGTCCAAAATTGTATTCCACATTGTACCCACACAGACGGCTAGTCTGAGGGGGCAGAATGGACAAATTATTTGATTATGGTCAGGAAACCTTATCTTGAGGCCCAACTCTGTCACCACCTCCTTGGATGATCCTAGGCAAGACACTTAACCTCTGTGAGGCTAAATGGCCCACCTTATAAAGTGGAGCTGCTCTTCCTCGGCTATCCTACTTCAAAACATAATGTTTAAGCTCTCACTGAGGGGTTCCAATAAAACAATGTTCATGAAAGTGACCATGATTGCCAAGTGCTCTGCAAAGGCCAGTAATGTGATTGCACGGTGACACTTTATTTTGTGTAGAACCCCACTCTGCTTGTATCTATGGGGTGTCTTTTTGTCCTTTGCATTCCCTCACCTCTCCTGCTGAGGCCCCACAGAGCCCCTATAACTTCCGGGGCAAAAGCAGAGTCTGCTCTCTCCATACCATGTCAAAAGCACAGATGGTCTTGCCCCATCCATGTGCCAATTCTGGTGGTTAGGCCACTGGTGCCAGCACCATGAGGACCTAAAATGCTCTACGAGATGGGTGCTGAACCTGGGCCTGTGTTTCCAGTGTTCCATGACTGGGTGTTAGCAACTTGATAAGCCTAATGAAGTGTTTTGCAAAGTCATATGCCAATGCGTGTTTCCTTTTTTGTCTGTTTGTTTTGAGAAAGTATCTATAACTTCCATCAGATTTTCAAAAGGGCCCTTAGCTCAAAAAGGTTAAAAAATTCACTGCTGTAAGATAGCTTTTTAAAATTAGTACATTGACATGGATTAGGTTGCTTCATAGCCAGGTAGGAAAAGCATGGATAAAACACTAAAGTCTTATTATATGCTTTTTAGTTGGGAAGTTGCCACTTTAAGAAAAAGATTCTCAGAACCTCCATTTTCTTGGAGTCCCATTTAAGGGTTCCAATGAGACATCAATGCAAGTGCTCTGTGAATTGCCAAATGCTATTTAAATGAAGTTTTACCACACTTTCCCTGCCTTTGACATTTTTTCCCTCTTATCTCTACATTTTCCATTTCCCTACCACTTATATTCTTTTTTGTAATCTAAGATACTTTGTGCTTGTACATTAATTGATCAGAAAAATTGAGAATCAAAATATAAGATATATAATGGTTACATATATAATTACACATGTAATTTTTAATATACACATATACACATAAATGTTCTTTTATAATTTTTGTAGTGTTCTGTATTTTCCCCTTTGTTTATTGATTCCCATTTCTTTCTATTGTTTATATTAATATTTTGAATTATTAGAATTTATTCTCTAGTATCATAGATCCTGAATAAGGCAAGACTTATTTGTTTGTTTTTGTCCAAAACAATCCCTTAGAAGAAAGGGAGTTGTCAAATATTGGAGCCCAAATTATTTCATATCACAGTACACCTTCTCAAATATTTTGCTGAACATCATCATAGTTTAAGCACCTGATCTACTCTTATGTAAATCTTATGTAAATGATACCTGTAGCTTGGTGATCTCATTTTATTCAAGCATATAAAGAAATGTTTGAGAATTAGTTAATGGGTAATATATTTTCTGAATTTCTGCATGTCTTCACATTTAATTAGTAGTTCAGTTGTGGGAACAGAATGTGAGGCAATCATTCATTTTTTTTCTTATAATTTTGAAGGCATTGCTTCATTGTTGTCTAGCACACAGTGTTGATGATGCAAATTCTGTTGTTCATCTGATTCTTGATCCTTTTAGGTAGTAGGGTAGTCATGAATCCTGCTCACCAACTATTTAGGATGCTTTTCCCTTCCTAGCACTTGGTAAAGTTACTTCTTGGACCCCTTGAGCTTGAATGGCGTCATGTGACTAATTCTGGCCAATGAGTTGTGAGTAGAGGGATATGTGTCACTCCCAGGCCAGAGGATTTATTCTGAGAACCTCCAGAACTCTCCCTTTTCACTCCACCATGGCAAAGGGCAATTTCCTATGCAGTGAAATCATTAGCCTAGGTCCCAGAGTGAAAATCGTTATGACCCAGGAACACAGCCTTTCCATATCTGTTGTATATTGTGGAGATATTCAACCTCTCTTGTGATTCTTTCTCAGCTCCCCAAACCCTCGCTACAAAGCTTTGGGCATAAATCACACACTTCCTTTAGAGTGCAATATTCAAGCTTTAGTCTAGGTGCATAAGTTCCTACTACCAGACACTATGGTAGGAGTGGGACAGGGATGCTCTTTTAAAGAATTAACCCAGTGACTGGCCTACCTTGCCCTTTGCATTTAGTGATGTCAAACATGGAGACTTTCTCGGGCTCCTAAAGATGTCCCTTACTTATTTCCAGTATTTTGGGCTATGGTTTCTTTGGCTCTTTCTGTCTATTCTGATCACATATGTTTTTGTATTCTAGGAATTCTTCAACATTTTTGACCAACATATGGTTTCCAACGTGGTTCTGCCTTTATTAAAAACAAACAAACAAACAAACAAACAACAAACAAAAAACCTTTACTGTCATCTCAAAGGGATCTTTGGAGAGAAAGGAGAGGTAGTTGCCCATGCTCAGTCTGCCATTTTTAATTGGAAGTTAAATATTCACTTTTAAATGAGTTTTCTTTCCAGTGGAAAGAAAAAAATCATATTGATTCTGAATTGCCTAAGTAGAAGGGCAATATATGAGAACCTTGAGAATATAAACTATCTCCTTTTCCTGAGGCCTTTAAAAAGCAATTGTATGAACCTTTAATAAACAACTGTACTTAAGTTTTAGAAGCACAACTTAGAAGGACATGGCAAGGTTATAGAGGCCTAAAAGGATGTAATAAAGATGACTTGAGGCTTGGGCAATAGGGTATTTGAGAAGAAGTAAATGGAATTAGTACTATTTATTTTAGCCAAATAAAATTTCAGAGTGTCCTAATATAGTAATGCATAAAGTGCTAATGTGCAGATCAAATTTTCTGTATCTCTACTAATGCCAAAATAAGTAGAAACTGAATTTAACTACATAAAAAACAAAAAAAAAGCTTTAGATGAAAAATACAAAAACAACTTTCTGAATGTTAGAGTTTTTAAAATAGGCAGTGGAATATCTAAGGAGGGTACAGAAACCAGTTCTCCAATTCTTACCAAAAAATTGGGAGAGTTGGTTCTGGTGTAGGTCGGTCTGAAGATAGGAGCCTGCATTAGGCTCTGTCCCTATGACACTATGTTTGTCTGAGAAATTAAGTTGTGGTAAGTCTTTGGCACAGTGGAATATATCATGAACTGCCTATAAAACCGTAAGCAATCTTGTCCTCCATCATCCTTGTAACATGACATAATTCAAGAGAAGACTGAAATAGTAATGTGTTGTGTTGGAGTATTTTTGGCAACTATTAAAAAGCTCACATTTAACTTTTCAATTATGAACTTGAGCCTTCCTTGGAAGTTGTCTTCTTCCCATAAAGTCTTCCCAGATAATGTTTTCCTAGCAACATCTGACCAGATAGCCTAACACATACCCTTGTTAGTTATAAAACATAAGCTGCTTATTATTCTCTATTCAATTATCTCTAGTGGTACAGTTTTTTTTTTCTCATTATTCATTGTTTTAGATAAAATTGCCAGCATGGAAAAACAGAAGAAGAGAAAAAAAATAAAGACTATTTTAGCCAAATAAAATTTCAAATTTTCCTAATTTAGTAAGTTTTCAAATGCATAAAGTGCTAATGCGCAGATCAGATTTTCTGCATCTCCACTGAGGCCAAAATAAGTAGAAACTGAATTTGCAGGGAAAAAAGATTTAGGTAAAAAACAAAAAAAGACTCCAAATGTTAGGATTTTTAACTTTGGCAATGAAATACCTAAGAAAGGGATAGAAACTAGTTTTCCAATTCTTAACAGCCTTTTCTTCTCCTGGATAAACTGCACTCGTTCCTTTGACATTCAGCAAATATTCACCAAGTTCCTGATAAGTTTCAGGTCTTGTGTTAGGTCCTTGGTGAATGAGAGTGGATGTGAATAGCTCAGTCCTTGTTCTCAAAAAAGAGCTTATATTTTAGTAGCAAAAACAGACATTAAAGAAGCAGACAGCTAGGCAGTGAGATTCAGCAATTACTATAATCTGCATTTTTCAGATGAAGAAACTTGGACTTAGCTTAAGTAACTCATCCCAGGCCATACATCTTTTTGTGAGTTAGATGGAACAGATATTGTATTGTACAAGAGCATACAATCTTATGATAGAGAAAAGACTGGCTGAAAAAAACCCAGTGAGAAAGTTACTGATGAAGTGTTAATATGAGCAACATAGGAAATAGTGCCCTAAAAGTTCAAGAAAAAGGTAGAAACTTATAGACATAAGCTGACACCGGTGAGAAAGTTCTTTCAGAAGAATCAGACCTCAATTCGGGCTGTAAAGCGGTGGTTCTAACTTGAGCATGCCTCTGGCAGGCTTGTCAGATTGCAGTGCTGGACCTTACCCCCAGAGTTCTGAATTCACATCTAGGATGGGTGCTGGTATATAGCATTTATAACAAGTTCTTCTTCCCACCTTCACCTGCTAGGCTGATGCCGCCAGTCCAGGACCACACCAAGAATCTGCTCTAAATCAGTGGTTTTTGAACAGGGGTGTGGGAAGTAATGTTGCCCCCAGGGGACATTTGGCAGTGTCTGCAGATATTTTTGGTTGTTATACCTGGGTGCTACCACTGACATCTAGTCAGCAGAGGCCAGAGATGAAGCAAAACATCCCACAATGTACCGGACGGCCCCCACAACAAAGAATTATCTGGCCCAAATGTCAATAAGTGTTGAGGCTGAGAAATCTTGCTCTAGAGCTCAACCTTGGCAGCCTATTAGGAACCCCTGGGTAGTGGGGGGTGGGGGGTGGGATAGCGGGTCCTGGGTGGCTCAGTCGGTTAAGCATCCACCTCTTGATGTTGCCTTAGGTCATGATCTCACTTAAGGTCATGATCTCCCCATTCATGAGTTTGAGCCCCACATCGGACTCCACGCTGATAGTGCAGAGCCTGCTTGGGATTCTCTCTGCCTCTCCCCTTCTCCCTATCTCTCTGTCTCTCTCAAAATAAATAAACATTAAAAAAATATTTCATTTTTAAGTAATCTCTACACCAAACAAGGGGCTTGAACTCACAACCCCAAGATCAAGAGTCACACACTCCACCAACTGAGCCAGTCAGACGCCTTTATGTTAACGGTTTTTTCATTCTCTTTGTTCTATAGTAATCCATTGTAAAAGTATTTCACAGTGTCTTTATTCATTCTAGTATTTGTGGGCATTTGGGCTTTCAGGTTTTCATTATTATGAAGAATGCTGCTATGAAAATTCTTACCATGTCTTTTGACACACATGTGTGCATTCCTTGGGAATATACATTTAGGAGTGCTGTATTAATTTAGTAGACATGGCCAAAAAAGATTCCAAAGTGGTTGCCATCACCGCTACCACTGGTGGATGGACATTCCTGTTGTTTTACATTTTCAACAACACTTGTTGTCATCTTTTTTCATTTTAATCATTCTGGTGGGTTCACAGTGATTTCTCATTGTGACTTTAATTTGCAATAATTCCCCTGATGATTAATGTGGTCAAGCACCTTATCATATATTAAGTATCCATTTGGGTATCTTCTTTGTGCAATGCCTGTTGAAATTAATGCCCATTTTTCTATTAGATGGTAACTTTTTTTTTTGATTCATAGTTCTTTGTGTGAGTCCTTTGTTGTTTATATATATATGCAAATATCATGTCCCACACATGGCCTGTCTTGATCCTTTCTTGGTGGTTTTTAACAAAGAGAATTCTTAATTTTAATGTATTAATGTATTAATTAAATGTATAAATTAAATCAAAATTTAGGACCTTTTTCCTTTATGGTTAGTACTTTTTTGTGTCCTGTTTCAGAAATCTATGTCCCAAATCCATGAAGATATGTTCTATTCTCCTACATTGCCTTCTAGGAGATTTATTGCTTTACCTTTCACATTTATATGAACAATCAAAACAATTTTGTGATTGGTGAGAGGTAGATGTCAGGGTTCATTGTTTTCCACATAAACAAATGAGCTTTGATCATTCATTAAAAAGGTCATACATCCTTGGGGCTCCTGGGTAGCTCGGTTGCTTAAGCAGCTGACTCTAGATTTCAGCTCAGGTCTTGATCCCAGGGTTGTGGGATCGAGCCCCACACTGGGCTCCATGCTGAGTGTGGAGCCTGCTTAAGATTCTCTGTTTCTGGCCCTCTCCCCCACTCATGCTCTTTCTCTAAAATAAAATTTAAAAACTTTTAAAAGACAATTGTTTTCTTATTGTTATAAATCAAGTATCCAAATATGATTGGTTTTAGTATTGTGGTAATTCTGAGATCATAGATGAGTTATATAGAATTAGTATTAGTTATTTCTTAAATGTTTGGTAGAATTCACCAGTGAAGCCATCTTGACCTGAAGTTTATTTCCCCCCTCTTAGGAAGATTTTTAATTATATTTGATTTCTTTAATAGATATAGGATAGTTTAGATTATTGCTTTCTTCTTCAGTGAGCTCTGGTAGTTTGTGTCTTTCAAGGAATTTGTCCATTTTACATAACCTGTATTTATTGGAAACTCTTAGTTTTGTTAATCTTTTCTATTGTTTTATTGTCTATTTCATTTATTTGTGTTCTAATTGTTTCCTTTCTTCTACTAAATTTGGCCTTAGTTTGTTCTTTTTCTAGTTCCTTGAGGTGTAAAGTTAGGTTGTTTATTTCAGGTCTTTAGTTTTTCTTGATGTATGCATTTATAGTTACAAACTCTCTTAGAACTATTTTTGCTGCATCCTGCAAGTTTTGGAATGTGTTTTCATGTTTGTTTGTCTCAGATATTTTTTAATTCCTTTTTGATCTATTCTTTGATATTGGTTGTTCAGGATATGTTGTTTATTTTTTATGTTTCTGTGAATTTCCCAGCTTTCTTTCCATTGTTTCCATTTTCGTAGCATTGTGTTTAAAGAAAAACTTGATATAATTTCTATCTTCTTGAATTTGTTAAGACTAGTTCTAGGGGCGCCTGGGTGGCTCAGTCAGTTAAGCGTCCGACTTCGGCTCAGGTCATGATCTCACAGTTCGTGAGTTCAAGCCCTGCGTCGGGCTCTGTGCTGACAGCTCAGAGCCTGGAGCCTGTTTCAGATTCTGTGCCTCCCTCTCTCTCTCTGACCCTCCCCCGTTCATGCTCTGTCTCTCTCTGTCTCAAAAATAAATAAACGTTTAAAAAAAAAGATTAAGACTAGTTCTGTAGCCTAATATATGATCTATCCTGGAAATTATGCTATGTACACTTGAGAAAAATGTGTATTCAGCTGCTGTTGGAGGAATTTGTTCGATATATGTCTATGAAGTATGTTTGTGTACAGTATTGTTCAAATGTGCGGTTTCCTTCTAGATTCTCTGAACGATCTATCCATTATTGAGAATGGGATATTAAAGGCCCCAACTATTATTATATTGCTGTCTATTTCTCCTTTTAGTTGTTAATATTTGCTTTATGCAAGTAAGTGCTCTGTTGTTGGATGCATAATTATTTACAGTTGTTATATCTTCTTGATGAATTGACCTCTTTCTCATTATATGATAACCTTCTTTGCCTCTTTGACCATTTTTAGCTTTAAGTCTCATTTGTCTAAGATAAATATAGTTACTCTGCTTTCTTTTTGGTCACATTTTGCTTAAAATATTTTTTTCATCCCTTCATTCTCAAGTCTATCTGTCCTTAAAGCTAAAGTGAGTGTCTTGTAGGCAGTATTTTGTTAGGTCTTGTTTTTTTATCCATTCAGCCATTCTATGCCTCTTGATTGGAGAATTGACTCCATTTATATTTAAAGTAATTGTTAGGTAAGGACTTACTGTTGCCATTTTGTTCATTGTTTTCTGTTTTCTAGATCCTGTGTCCCTTGCTACCTCTCTTTGTGATTTGACGACTTTTTGTGGCCACATGCTATGACTCCTTTATCATAATCACTTGTATATTTACTACAGGTATTTTCCTTTGTGGTTACCAGAAGGTTTACATTAAAATTTTTATAATATCCTATGCTATGCTGATAATAACTAGCTCCTGGTAATCATAATTCTACTTTCTGTCTCTATGAATTTGGCAACTCTTAGTACTTCATTTAAGTGGAATCATGCAATATTTGTCCTTTTGTGTCTGATTTATTCACCTAGCATAAAATATTCAAGGTTAATCCATGTTGAGGGTGGGGGATGGGTATTGAGGAGGGCACCCTTTGGGATGAGCACTGGGTGTTGTATGGAAACCAATTTGACAATAAATTTCATATATTGGGAAAAAAAATCCATGTTGTTACATGTATAAGAATTCCATTGCTTTTAAAGGTTGAATAATATTCCATTACAAGTATATACTGTATTTTGTTTAACCACCCATCTTTCTGTAGATATTTGGGTTGTCTCTACCTTTTATGTATTGTGAATAATGTTACTACATACAATGGTGTAAAAATATCTGTTCAAGTCCCTGCTTTCAATTCTTTTGTGTGTATACCTAGAAGTGGAAATGTTGAATCATATGGTAATTCTATGTTTAATTTTTTGAGGAATCAACATACTGTTTTCCACCAAAGATGCACCATTTAATTCCCACAGCCAATGCACAGTGTTCTCATTTCTCCACATCCTAGCCAACACTTGTAGGTTTTTGGTTGGCTGGTTTGTTTATTTATTTATTTAAATGTTTTTATTTCTTTTTGAGAGAGAGAGAAAGAGAGAGAGAGAGAGAGAGCAGGGGAGAGGCAGAGAGAGAGGGAGACACAGAATGTGAAGCAGACTCCAGACTCTGAGCTGTCAGCACAGAGCCTGATGTGGGGCTTGAACTTGTGAACAGTGAGAACATGACCTGAGCCGAAGTTGGATGATTAACCAACTGAGCCACCCAGGTGGCCCTGTTGGTTGGTTGATTATAACAACCATTCTAATGCATGTGAAGTATATCTCACTTTGGTTTTGATTTGTATTTCTCTAATGATTACTGATGCTAAGCATCTTTTCATGTGTTAATTGGCCATTTATGTTTCTTCTTTGAAGAAATACTTATTAAAGTCCTTTGCCTATTTTTGAACTGAGTTGTTTGTTTTTGTTGCTGTTGTTAAAGAGAAACATTTTAAATAAGATAAACTGCTATAATATTGTCAGGATATACAGGGGCACCTGGGTGGCTCAGTTGGTTAAGTGTCCAACTCCTGATTTTGGCTCAGGTCATGATCTCACAGTTTCTGAGACTGAACCCTGCCTCAGGCTCTGTGCTGACAGCATGGCCTGTTTGGGATTCTCTCCCCTCTCTCCCTCTGTCTGCCCCTCCCTTACTAGAGTTCTCTCTCTCTCCCAAAACAAATAAATAAACTTTTTTTAAAAAGCAGTATTTCCTAATACAATGTTGCCAAAAAAGTTTTTGAAATAATTAGCAGTGCATATGTCTCAAAAAGGACTTTTATCCAGGATATATAAAGAACTCCTACAACTCAAAAAGATAAACAACCCAATTTGAAAAGGACAAAAGATTTAAACAGTTCACAAAAGAACATATACAGATGGTCAATAAACACATGAAGAGTTGCTCAACATCACTAGTCATGAGGGAAATGGAAATTAAAATCACAATGAGATACCATTACACGCCCACAAGAATGACTAATATTAAAAATAAAAATACTACTAAAAAAAAAAGGTCTCATCACCAAAAAAAGCAGTTATAAGTATGGGGATAGATGTTAACAAGACTTGTTGTGGTGACCATTTCACAATATATATGAATATAGAATCATTAAGTTGTACACCTGAAACTACTATAATGTTACATGTCAATTATACCTCAACAACAAAACAAAAAAGAAAAAAAATAGTACTAAATGTTAGTGAGGATGTGGTAGAACTTATACACAGTTTTTAAATGGTGCAACCAGTTTGGAAAAACATTTTGGCAGTTTCTTAAAAAGTAAAACACATTTATCATACAACCCATCAATTTACTCCTAGGTGGTTACCCAAGAGAAATGAAACCTGTCCATAAATAAAAACCTGTAAATAAATGTTCAGAGTGGCCAAAAGGTGGACACAACTTAAATGCATACGGATGAACAAACTGTGATAGTCATAAGATGGAATATTGCTCGACAATAAAAAGGAACAAACTACTGATACCTGCAACATGGATGAATTTCAAAAATATGATGCTGTGTGAAAGAAATTGAGCCACTAAAAAATACATACTATATAATTAAATTTATATCAAATTCTAAAATAAGGAAAACCAACCTACTATAGTATACAGTAAATCAGACCTTGCCAAGGGCCTTCAAGGGAGGAGATGTACTGCAAAGGGAAACCAAGGAACTTCTGGGGATGGTACAAATATTCTATATCTTGATTGTGGTGATGGTAGTTCCATAGATGCACACATTTCTCAAATTTCATCTAAATGCATACTTAAGGGGCGTCTGGGTGGCTCCATCGGTGAAGTGCCTGCCTTCGGCTCAGGTCATGATCTCACAGTTTGTGGGTTTGAGCCCCGCGTCAGGCTCTGTGCTGACAGCTGGAAGCCTGGAGCCTGCTTCAGATTCTGTATCTCCCTCTCTCTCTCTGCCCCTCCCTCACTTGCGCTGTCTGTCTGTCTGTCTCTCTCTCTCTCTCAAATATAAATAAACATTTAAAAAAATAAAATAAATGCACACTTAAAGTGGGTGAATTTCATTGTATGTAAAGTGATACCTCAATAAACTTAATTTTTTAAAAAGTAATTTCTTTTAGTAACCAAGAAACTTTGATGATAATCTAAGTTTCCTGACTATAAGGATATATGTGGGTCTGACCTAAGTATGACAAATCAACACCTTACAACGGAGAAAGGCATGTAAGTACCTGGCTTTCTTTATTCATCAAGTGAAATAATTGCCCATGATACCATTAGCAAAATAATTACATGTATTCTTTCTTTTTCAGGTTTTCTGAATAGGCCACTACATTTCAAACAAATGAACTGAAGAATAGAATAATATATATTTAAAAATGTTTGAGTTACCAGAGAGCAAAAAAACCATTATTTACCACATTCCCCAAGTAAATGGAATAAGGCATTTCAAAATGATTTCTTTTGTATTTCAAATATATTCTGTTATGTTGAATAGCCCTTTAAACATAAACCAAGCACATGGGAAGTTCCAAGGGTGTCAGCCAGGTCTTCAGTTCTGTTATTGAGTTCTTACACAAAATTGTACAAATTCTGTTTGCCATTTTGTGTGGATAAAATAGATAAGCCTAATGAAGAAAGTTTATCTTTAAATCATAAGGAATTAATTGAAAAGTAACTCTTAAAAATAACATATAACATTTTGATACTAGGAATAAAAAGGATAACCCAGCCATAAAAACATACTCTTGTATTCTAAGATTAGTCTCAAAGGATAAGATATTGTTACTATCTTCTGAAAATAAATCTAATTGTTGCCTTGAACATATCCTGGATAGAATGTTGTATCTGATGGTGTCATCTCCTAGGGTCTGAGGTTTTAACACTAAGAAAATGTTCTTGTTTTCTTATATTTTCATGACAAAATAGCATTCTTGTGAAAAGTACTAGATTACAAAAAAGGGAGAGAGAAGCAGGGAGAGGGGAGAAGACTCTCACCCAGAATGTCAGGTTTCAGGAAGATATCCTAATGGCCTGAATCTGTACATTTCTCTGTGGAGGTGTGGCTTCCACAGTGTGTCTGTCTACAGTGAGCTGTGGAATAATTATACAAATTGCACTGACTCATTTTACTCAGGTAAACTCAACCCTTAAAACTAGGAAGTGCTGCCAATTTGACCACAAATCTATTCTTTAAAGATCTTTGAGAAAATCTTTTTTTTTTTTTTTCTTCTTCAAGTTGTAGCATGGGATCCATTAGACAGCGAAGCTCTTCTGTCGATCCAGAAGAATGTCATGTCTGAGTCTTTTGATTTTCTGGTTTTGAATTATACATAGTCATGAAACTCAAGGCTTGTCTTCCCTCAAAGCTCTTCTACTGTAATATTATGATTTACTAGAAAGTTACTTACCATATAACACAGCTTCAAAGACCAGGTCCCCTGTATTTGCTCCTTGGAGTGTTTCATTATAGCAATATGGATTAATGCCAGTTGTTACACCAGGAGAGATCAAACCGAAACTTCCACAGAAGTCTAAGTAACGGGAATCTCACAGGGAGTGATAGATACTACGATTTGCTCTTCAGTGACTGATGGACCATGTTTTATGTTTAAAAAAAAAAAAAGGTAACAAAATTGAGCAAGCCCCCCAGGCATAAAACAAACTGCAAAAATAAATACAAGGAGAGTAATTTACAAATTTAAAAATATATAATCAATAAGGATGGGTGAATATGGCAGCATTTTGAGATAGAACTGCATTTTCAACTATTTTTAAAATGTTTCCCATTTGGCAGAACCCCAAATGGGCTTTGCCAAGCACTTTTTCTTCTTAATTTTTAAGTGCGTATGTATTTCAAGGAAAATTTAATCCATATGTTCCTCTCTCATTTACACAATTTATCAAAATGTTGCTTTGAATGAGCCATTTAATGTCTAAGAAAACTGAAATACTTCTCTCCCCCCCCCACCACCACCAATAGTAGTTTTTAGCTTTTTTTTTCTTCCTCAATTAAATATTGTTTGGTACTATACATGAAGCTAATTGAAAAATATTCAATTCTGTTTTAATATTCAGAATCAAACAAAGTCTGATAAAATTAAAAATAACAGAAGATACACTCCCCCCACAGTACTATATTTTCAAGTTTGTAAAAGCCTTCTCTCATTCACATGGTTCCTATAAATCAAAGAATGCGAGAATGAAAAGTTCCCTCAGAAATGTTTTTTCCCCTCACTTTAAAAACCAGGAAACTGAGTCCCAGAGAAGTTTAAGAATCTGCCAAAATCACAAAGCTAATTAGTGGCGGAGCCAAGACATGTATCTTCCCGTTCCAGTGACTTCTTTGGTTTTTCCGATTTTAATTAGGATTTTATCTATATCTAAACACACAGAAGTATCAGTATGATACTAGGTCATTAAACAACAACAGCAACGAAAACAGTGTAGCTCACTTCTGCATGAAATGTATCTGCCTGCTTCCAAAAGATCAACACCTGGACAACTGACAGGCTGGAAATGAAAAGTTCAACATCTGGTGTTGCCATTGAAAATTTCAATGGCTCCATGCTCCGTGTGATCCTGACTGCATCTATCCTTTACTATCTCCACAAGGGGAGGTGATAGATCCATTTAAAAGAAAAATTAAGTCCCAGTACACTCTCAACCCTTACCAGTAAGATGTTACAGAAAAACAAGCTGATTAGGCTTTAATGATAAGGATATTTCTTCCTCCCCTCTTTCTTCTCCTCTTCTTTCTTCTTCTTCCACTAAAGGGGATCATTCTGGGCTACACAAAAATCTGGTGATGGGCATTCCAGGACAGAACAGAGATATGCCTTCAGGCAAGATAAAAAGGCACAGATTAGTAAATAACTGCTATCCCCAGGGAAAGAAAAGAAGAAGAGAGGAGAGGAGAGGAGAGGAGAGGAGAGGAGAGGAGAGGAGAGGAGAGGAGAGGAGAGGAAACCATTGGAGCTTCCACTTGCTATCTTAGGAGGCAGTCATGAAGTACACACCACAAATCACAATTAAAAGAACTATAACCTTGTAACTACTCACCAGTGTTGATACTGTGTTACTCTGTTTTATTACAGCAATTATTTTTTTTTAATATGATGGAAGGGGGCATATAATATGTATATGCATTTGGGGACAAAGAAGAGAATTGGAGGACCTTTTTCTAGAGGGAGAAACCAAAATCATACGGTGCAGAGCATCTCAAACACCAATTGTTTAACCTCGGGTATGTTACTTAACTTCTCTTCATCTGTTTCCTCATCTATACAACAGAAATAATATCAGTACCTACTTCATAAGGATTCATGAAATAATACATGTAAAGCACTTAGGACAGTGTTTGCATACAATAAGACCTCAATAAAAATAACTGGTTGCACTGTTATTTTTTTCTTTACACTGAAATGGGAAAACAGGCTGAAATCCTAGGACTTGTGGCAAACAGAAAAAGAAAATACAGAAATATTATTTAGGACTAAAAAAGAGCTTGGAGTCTTGGCTCTGAGTCCAAGCTATTATAAATTTACTGAATTGGGATTCTAAACACAACTATATACTCCAACACAAAACAAGGACTCAATCGATGCTACTATAACAAGTGCTCATATCATGAATACCTGTAGCATTTGGAGCACTGTAGCCCTACCTTCTTCTATCTTGACCTCCAGCTGTTAAAAATAACAGTATATCCAAAGACTGGACAACCAATGGAACCCAATGCAGAACATTCAGGAGCCTTCACAGAATTTCTGGTTCTAGAAATGGTTACTTTGTCAATGACCTTAGACGCGATAGCTTAGGGGTGGGAGTGAGATAATTTCTGAGTCTTTCTTGGTGAAATTTTTCTCTTTTGATTGTAATTTGGTTGGTTTTACCAGATGAATAAATGGATTGAGAAGCACCCTGGCTTAAGAAGAGGGGGACTGTGACGGAAGCCTTGGTCTTGGTTTTGCCTTAGGTGCCACTCTGAAGACAACATTCTATTTCTAGGGGGTTCTCGGTTATGTAAAAATGCGGTTATGTTTGGTGATCATAAATGTCCCTACCTCTCTAACATGTCGTGGACCTATAATGGTATAAAATGCTATAATGTAGCATAAAGTGGTATAAAGTGCTATGAAATGGTATAAGATAGTGAGATTGGTTTTCCTGGTCATCATGACTTTATTGACAGAGCACCTTTCTTTGAAAGTTCCATGCATTCTATACAGAACAATTGATAAAATAGAGAGGAGTGTGGTGAATACAATATGCTTTTGCACTGGATCTGTGTTCAAATTCAAACTCTCCCACTTTATAAATAGCTCAATATTGAGCAAATTACTTTACTTCTCTAAGTCTAAATTTGTTCAAACATGAAATATGTTTCACTTTACCTATTTCATTGGGTTGTTCAAAAATTAAATGAGAGAACATGAGTCATGAGCTTACCTCCTAATAGGAGCTCAAATAGAAGAGAGCCAATATTACTGTTGCAGGAAAAGAAATGACGGATTCAAGCCAAAAAGGTCTTTCATCTAAGGGAGTGTCAGATTGCACTATACACATGAATAATGCTCCCCTAATCCAAGAGAGTGTTGTCATTTTTTGTCACATGCTAACATATAATCAGCAGAGACCCCAGAGGAAGCAATGTGGCAGTGTTGGTTGAATGAATTAATAAAGTTGCTCTCTTCAGCCAGGACTCTTGGGCATTGCTGAATACTTTCACAATGTGTAGAGTCAAATTATATCATAAAACTGACCACTGTAGTCTTTCATAGTACCAGACATTTTGGGACTAACGGACATAAACATACATTGATGAGTAAGTGAATGTTTCATATTCAAATGGTTAAACAATTTTAAGTTTCCTCCTGATAGGTCTAAATGAAACGGCTAAAAAAAATTAATTTTTCATAAGTGGGAAGGGGTACATGAGAATATGCCCAAAGAGGCTACTTCTAAGCTGTGCATAGCAATAATAAACAAATACCCTCTAATCAAAACTTCACAGATGGCCAGTTCCCCCTTGATGTAAGGAGACATTGATAATGTAGCCTGGGTGTTATCTTCAGGCTTGACCAAGGGCCATCTTGAAAGGAAGGACTTTGACTTCAGAAGAGGAGCTCTGGTTGCTGAGATCAGGCGGGACCACTGCATCTGAGCTTTCAATTGACAGAAGAAGTCAGGAACCAAGAGACCCAGGATTACTCTGTCAGCTCTGCAACTGCCCCTTGGTTATTATTTTGGTTGCCTCGGACAGTTTCCTATGATTATTGCCAATAAAAGCTCTAAAGTAATTTTAAAAAGCAATGTACATTCTGGAATGGTGGTGGGGAACTGTTTCACATGCTGCAACCAGACTTGAATGTGGGCAGGAAAATCACAAAGGATGGAGGAAAGCAACTGTGGAAGAATAGAGGAAGTAGGGCTGACTCCAGAGGCCTCCGCTAGGAGGAAAGGAGACCATTCCGGCCAGCGAAGGGATTCTGAGAATCCCAGATACTGCGTAGGATCAAGCAAGGGAACTGCTGTCTCTCAGGTTCTAGCAATACAAGTTTTTTGGATTATTTTCTTCAGGCTTACAATCTATTTAAAAATCTGTACTCTACTACAAAATAATTCTTTCTTACAACTTTTCACAGGGCTTTCTGAAAGAGTTTATTTTCTGGGTTTGGGAAATGCTGAGAAGTCCAGCTCACTAGGAAATAAATTCAACCTGATTACTTAACCAAACTTCCTGAATGGCCAATATATGAATTTATCTCCAACTCAAAAATGAACAGAGCATTGTCTTACCAAATGTCATTTCCTGCTTTTGAGAAGAGACCAGAAAGACTTGTGCTGAACCATTTCAGAGCATTTTAGATATGTCTTCAGCTGAAACCTGGAAATCAAAGCAAAATAGAAGAAAAATAAATATGTAAAAACAAAATTTGTGAGCTTTGGGAAACAAGTGGTTTGGGGGAAAGCTAATTTTCAAAGGTCTCCATCTACCCTATGGCCACTCCCTTCTCTTCTAGGACCTTTCCGCCTCTCTTCATTTCAGTTTTGAGTTAGAAATACTGGAACTGATCACTTTTCAGCCTCAATAAGTCCTTGCTAATTATTTTAACATTTCAGGTTCAGGAAACCCAAACCCAATGTTTGTTAAGTGTTCTTTCCCTTGATTTGTATTCCCTCTTATATTTCAAGGGAAGCAGGGTCCATGTGTTTCTGATTCATTTTTACTTAACTCATCAAGACATTGTTTCATGAAGGCCATTTGATGTCCAAAGATTCTGCTGAACCTTTTGTTCATTAAACCATATAGCCAGTGAAGCAACACGCAGTTTATAACAAAAGAACAGAATTAGGAGACCCAGGAACAAACTATCCTACCTCTGTCTCTCATGTGCTTTCATACAATGATAAATCACTTTCCTCGATATCTGTGTTATCTGGAGGAAAGATAACAATGTTTTATGCTAGGTTTAGAGAATTTTGTAATAAAATATAATTTTGGAGAGTCTTTGTAAAGAGTAAGGCATGTTATAAACCAATACCAAAATAGCTCTCGAGTTGAAAGAATGAGTTTTTGCCGGATGTTGAGGCTGTTATACTAGTTTTCCTGGCCAAGTACCACAACTCAACATTAAAATTTCAAATGGTGATTAGACAAAACATAACGTTTCCACCTGAAAGCATTAATTCTTATACGGATTTATACACTGGGAGAGTTCTAGATTTCCTACTGGTTTCCTTTTTGAGCTAACAATCACATTGCCAATTTGTTTAAGGATTTGCAGAAAGTTGAGAGGTAGATATTTGACATAGAGAGATGTTCCTGTTTTTTACTCAAAGACAAATTATCCTAATGTTTTATTTTAGAGCATGGAATACTGAAGTCAAACTTACTCTAAATGGAGTGGCAACAAATTTAGCAGGTATCAACAACAAAATAATTTGTTTTAATTCATTCATTCATTCATTCATTCATTCATTCATTCCAGTTTTCCACTAGGTTCATTATCCTGCAGTTAATTTGCTGCTCTCTGGGTATGCAGGTGGCACCATGATAGTTTACCAAGCCTGCAGAGGACAAAAGAGAATTCAAGGATCAGTTTTGACTGGGGTCAAGAGCAGAAATCAAGGGAGTTCTCAATCAAAATGACAAGGAAGTTGCAGGAAACATGTTCAGGCAAACTAAGAGGATTTGCCTTTCTGGCTTTTTGTTTCAGGAATCTAGAAAAGAAGAGAGTGATCATAGGATTGATGAAGACCTTTGAAAATTAGCTTTTTACCCAAAGCACTTGTTTCCCAAGCTCCTAAACTATGTATGTACGTATGTATGTATGTATGCATGTATGTGTGTATTTTCTTTTGATCACTTGATCTCCAAGCCATGGCCTAGTATCGGGCAAAGGGCCCAGTCAAACATGGCACAATCAGCACCCAGAAGAGACTGAGACACATATGCAGAGGGTCAGTAGACATGTATGCAGTCCGCTTTTCTCAAGCTTCCCAGGAAGAGGGGTGGTTGGACTGGGCATGGCCAGATATACCATGGGTGCACTGCAGGAGAGGCACCTAGCCCTGCTCCCGGTCTTTTTATAGAGTTCTCACGAAAGCAGCCTTGTGGTAAGGGGGGAGAAACAACAGCTACTAGCTGCTCAGGGGAGGTACATACCAACTGTCCAGTACCAATATTCCCTGGAGATCTCACGGCAAGTTGAGACCAGCCACTTACCCTCCTGATAAAGTAAGAGGTATTAAATAATACCAGCCAGCTCCTGCCAGGGAACCTAGAGAGATTCACTGGACAAGCCTTCTGGTCTCTCCACAATTGGTTAGCTATTGAAGCCTATTAGGAGAATACCCACTACTTGCCCAGGGACTGGGATGAGGAAATCAAGAAAGACATAACATCTGTATTTGATCCATAGCAGGGGAGGTGGGACAACTGAAGGCTTGCCTTCCAGGAGTTCACAGTCTAATGAGTGGTGTCAGAACAAATAATGACCTCACAACATGGGAAATGAGTTTATAGAGGTATGAGCACCATCAGTGATAACAGCAAATGACGTGGTGATCAACTCTCATGGCGGGAGGGAGGGTTTTTGGAAGCCTTCCAAAGACATATATGCTTATGGGAAGGCAGGCTATGGGTGCAGGCTGAAGGAAGCGCATTCCAGGCGGAGGGAACTACATGTAGGCAGGAACCCTAATTATAGCCAAGCCGAAGAAAGTTTGAAAGAAATAACCTCCTCCCACAGTTTTACATATTCCAGGGGAGTCGAATCCTAAGAAGCTAAAGTCCAACAGTGTACCACAGTTTTCAAAAATTCCACAAATAATTAAGCTATCTTCAAAAGTGAAGATTCTTTTAGAACCCTCTGTATTCATGAACTGCCCCTCAAACGTCATGTGTCCCTTTCTCCTACCTGAGTGGCCTGGTTGATAAGGTTATCAATTGGTCACTGAGCTTGGGCGGTATTAGCTAAACTGCCCTTGCTAGTTGGCTTTCTTATCTTTTGGCTTGGGTGTTCTTTCCAGAAATAACCCAAGTACCTTATATACCCTAAAAGAAGCATAGAAATTCCTTCTGGTCAGGCCAAAGAATATAGCTCCTAGAACAGAACTCAAAGTTCTGAAAATAAGAGAATCCTTCCTTTTAAGGTTGACTGTATTCACAATCATTCCTGCTTTAGAATGTGAAAGGTTTAATCCCAGTTGGGTCACAGTGTCGTGTCCCATGATCTGCGTCACAGGAAAGTTGACACACTATCTCCTTTAAAGGCTTACACGTCTTTTCTCTAAAAAAAAAAATTATTCTGTTTGTGTCAGGGATGCCAGTGCACTCCGATCACCTGCTAATCGACTTTCATTGTAGCTTGTGTGCCCGGGTCCTCCTCCATCTCTCTTCCTCCTCAGCCTTGAAGTGAATGAAGTGACATTCTTGGTAGCTCTGGAAAGGCTTCAGGGAGTTGTGAATTTTCATATTCATACCTCTCAAGCTGGTGTGAGAGGGGCTTTGCTTTTGCTATTTAACAGGAGAAATGGAAATAAAATTTAGAAGTCCATCAATAGATTTATTACTTGTAAACCGTAACATGTTTTGAAAAGCATGATGCACTTAAATGGGTGAATCTGGCTGATGTTAACTTAGCGAGAGTATTTGTTACCTTGCGGTATAGCAAATCACCCCAAAACTCCGTAGTGTCTAATAATAATAAGCACTTCTCTTTCCTACTTCTGTGAGTCAAGAATTGGGGAATGGCTCAGCTAGGTGGCTTGGGGTCTCATGGGGTTATAAGCAAATGGCATCTGGGCCTGGGGTGGTTTTGAAGGTGTTTTCACGTACAAGCCTGGTGCCCTAGCTAGGATGACTCAAACAGCCGCTGGCTCGAGCAAGTGGGGCTCCTCTGGATGGTCTCTCTCCATGTTTTCTGTATCATGGCAGCGTTAGGGTATCTGAACTTCTCACATGGCAGCTCAGGCATATTTCCTAAGATACAGAGTGAGGGGGAACCTGTGTCACTGATGCCAATCTAGCTGCAGAAGTGTGTCAGGAGACTGCTTCCTCTCATTCTATTTGGTAGCACTGACTCACTGAGTTTGGTGCATGTTTAAGGGAAGGGTAATTAGACTCCACTTTTGTATTGCAGAAGGGTCAGAGAATTTGCGGTTTTGTTTCAAAACAATCACAAAGGAAGTCGGGAAGAGGGGAGTGCCAACTGAAAATGACAGATAAATAGAAAAATATAAAAGCTAATCATCAGAATTTCCAGACACTTCTTTGAAATTTGTCATGAGTCCAATTCAGACTTTTAAAAATTTCTCAGTATCATTTTTGCCTTTTACCTAGTTTCTAATTTCCTGTGACATATATCTATTTTTTCTCAATGACATCAATTTTCTTTTTAATTTAATTGATTAAATCTTGTTTTGCACCTACTAGATGGTAGGCATGTGCTAATTGGGATTCAGATGCAAATTTATACAATCCATGCTTTCGAGGAGTTCACAGCCACAACTGCAATTCCTTGTGACAACTGCAACATTAGAAGCATAAACAAGGCATAGAGATGAAATAGACATGGGAAAGGAAAGAAAAAACTGGATAAATCCTACCATATATTTTCATTCTACTTCACAGACTTGCAAAATGAGACTTTCAGTTGCATCTGTTTTACATGTGCCATGAACCACATTGTTAATATTAATTTATAAAGTATTCCCCAAGGTAGTTCTTCAGTGCGCAAGCCAGACAAAGATTTTGTGAAGTTAAAACACAGAGATCTAAGCATAGGATTCTCATCTAGGTATAAATGATTGAGATGTCATTTGGTTCAGCCCCACGCATACAAGCAGATCTCAGCCTAGCCCAAATCCATGGAAATCTATTGTACTGTTTTCAGGATGGTACTAATAGGAATAGCTCTTGCATTTGATATGGTGAAAGATATTTCCTACACTGCAGGAGGCCCTGTTGTACCATCAGGTATGAACACCCTATGAGGAAGTATGTGCAGAAAGAGGAGGGCACAGGACAGCACCTCAGGGTGTACTCAGAGGCTAGAAGAGGAGGAAAGTCACTGAGGAGATAAGACTGGCGGTCAGAGTTAGGAAGGTAAAGAGGAAAAGAACTAAGACAGCACAATGTCATGACAGCCTAAGAGGGGAAACTTTTCATAAGGAGAGGAGCAAGAACCCTGGCAATGAACTATGTGGGTCAAGAAGAATGAAGGCTAAGATTGGGGGCTTCTCAAATCACAAAGGAGTTCAAGGAGGTCATTGATGAACTTCACATCATATCTTCAGTCAAGTGAGGAAAAAGCTGCCGAGATGGCCCCAGATGACTCGGCACAGTGTTTTACCAGACAAGGGGCCCTCTGGTTCTACCGGGATTGCAGCACACTCCTCAACGCGATTCAACAGCTATGCGTTTGAGCACCTACTGTGCTTCTAGCCACTTTTTAAGTGACTGCACACTCCCCACCAAAGAGACTAAATTCCTTAGCCTAGTATTCACTGCTTTCCAATATCATTAAGCCTGGTTTATCAACTACTATTTCTTCACATACACACTTTATTTTGTCCTAATATGATTATGCTAAAAAAAAAAATGTCATGCTTGAGTTTTTATTTCTCTCTTGCTGCCAGGGAAGAAGTCCAAAGAAGCTAATTCAGAGATTCACCATGGTAGGAATGTGTTAGAGGAAAAGAGACTGTTTAGATAAAAATTTTAGGCAGAATTCAGGAAAAAAACTAATCTGGTTAAAGCACATCAGCTGAAAGGGCAGGAGCTGATTTCCCAGAAGAGCTCTTAATTGCATTAGAGTGTATCAGAAAATTGCTTAAGCATTTATCAGGAATACTAATTTCTTCCCAGAAGAAAGTTGGTTGTGAACTCTCTCACACAAGAAGTATTTTATCCCAGACCAAGTATAGGGCAATTTTCTTTGCCATCTATTTACCCTTCCCCATGAACACTTAATCCTTTCTCAACATCAGAACATATTTTGCACCTGCATGGCCACCCCTGAGTCCCAATCCCTGTCACTTCTTTTTGCTCCAGGCCAAGATCAAATGTTCTCTCCTCCTTATCAAGTTTTTTTTTTTTCTGTTCTAAACCACAGTTCTTTTATTGCTACCCTTACTTTTTATTGTTGTTGACTATATTCATATTTCTTATTTGAACTATAAGAAATTTTATCTTTACCTCTGGATGTACTCATTAATATTAAACAAAGGTGGAATAATAAGTGTACAATCCATAGTATGCAAGATGTTTTACAATGCAATCTTCAATATATTGTACTTCATGGAAATATTTCATGATCTAATTTATCACTAGTCAGATTAGATCCAGTGGTGAATCTTCAGTATGAGTCATGCTATAAGATGGATGCTTCATGTTTAGCCATTGCACTCTTACACCTGCCAGCAGGAAGGGGGAGGGGAGAATGACACACCCCTTCTTTGTAAGGACACTGTTCAGAAGTTGCACAAAATTGTCAGAATTGTTAATGCACCGAAAAGCCAAAGCACATTTGATTACATCCCATTAGTTACCACTCAGTCACTTTACACCACCAGTAGTGAGGGAAACTGAGGAATGAGCACTATTTAAAAATCATGGGTTCCACTACTAAGGAGGAAAAAAGAACAAATATTAAGGGAGAGCTAAAAGTTTTTTCTTATACAGCAGGCTAATTCTAATATTTCCCAAAAGTCACTCATCAGGAAATTCCTGTTTTAATTTAACTTGTTTTTCCACGCTCCAGCATATTCATTCCTCTTGGCTTCTCAGTAAATACTAAAGAGACCCTGTTTTTTTAATGTAGCAAAATATCAGTTCCAAGCTCTAGGACTATATATATATATATATTGCAAAAAATGGACCACTTTTATGTAAAACATCATGGCTCCCAACAGTTTTTGATCATGTGCCACATTCAATAAATATTAACCCCCATGGTATACTTACATTCATCTATTAATATATTTATAAATGTACTATTACATTGTATTGTATAAATTATAAACATCCACAAAAATTAAAATTGAAAAGATAAGGAATGAATACAAATAAAAGTTCTAATATTTTCTTCACTCACACCAATGGACTTTCTTAGGCAACACCAAACTAACAGATTTTAAATATCTTGACTTAACGCTCTTCAGCTATCACACACATCATCATCATTTCAATTGAGAATTCGACCAAAACCTAACAGAGAAGGCTAGGACAACATGCTAACTATATGTTGTTATATTGTTATGTCCCACATGGAAAAGAAATAACAATTGTTGAAACTCCCACATTTGGGGTCTGACAAACAAATTAAGCGTCTCGACAAAATGTCTGCATTGAAAAACCCATTTGGGCTTTTTCACAACATAGTTGACTTTGTTAAAGAGTTCAATGTCTTCTTGTTTATGAAGTTTTAATTCTACTACTATTGGGTTACTCAGATGGAATAAACAAGGAACACTGCTGTTCTGCTCATTGTGGTCATGAATTACAGGGCCCTGGAGAAGCATGTTGAGGTACTTTGGAGTCTCGATTTCAATGTGCTGTGTGTATACTCTATGCTTCTATACAACATGAATGTAGACTTTCAAGTTTTTCAAACGAAGCTATAGTTGAAGTTGCCGGACCAGTCACGTTGCATTTCCCTGAGGGCAAACCCCAAGATTGACAGCTCTCCCTTTGTGTTACAGAATGAAACTGAGCAATCAGGACCAAGCAGACCCCTGCCACATAGCTACTCACTGATATCAATTACTTGGCCTAATTATCTTGACAAAGTATACTATTCATTAAAATTTTTCATTTTCTGAAAACACAAAAACAATAGAGACTGCAGGAAAAAATGATCACGCCATCTTGGAATTGCTAATACCTAATATGTAGACTTTTGATCAAAGAACCAGCATGAACATAACTCCTTAAGAATGAAAAAAGTTAAAAAGCAATTTAGAGAAAATTCAAATATGGCTTTGTGAAGAGAGGCTTCAAAGGAGAGCGTGGCTTAAGAAAGATGGGGGGCTCTAAAAATGGAATTCCGACACATTATGATAAATCAATGTAGAGATAAAGACAGCAGTAAGACTGCTCAGAAACTCTGATGAGTTTAGATTTTGAAAGAATATATATAAAAAATCCAAGGAAGGTCATATAACCAAGGACACAAACTGTGCAATGTATAAGAAAATTGTCAGAATCGTTAATGTGCTGATAAGCCAAAGCTTACAAAAGTGACAGAGGCAATAAAACCTATCATTTCAACTCTATTTAGATCACAGATGTGAACAAGAAGTAAAATGTACGATACTGGAAATGACAGTATAATGCTGGTAGATGAAAGGAGCCTTTCAATCAAGGAAAATTATCTTCAAAACTTAAGAAGTCCAACATGGGTTAAAAGGATACACGGATTGTGAGAAAGAACGGGCTGCTTAAATGAATCCTATATTCTGTCTCCCAGGCATCCCAGGGTGCATCTCCCAGACATGCACCCCAGGATTCTAAGGGAACTTCTAGGCATGATTGTGAGGTGACTTAGGGCAATCACTGAATCACGAAGACACTGAGATATGTCAGGAGACTGAACAGAACAGACTCCCTTTGGATTTTCAGAAGGTGGTCAATATAGGGTTTGGGAGCAGATTCTAGAAACTGTAAGTAAGTAGACATGATATTGTTATCTTGAAGAATCCTGGAAAGGACAATTAAAACAGGTGGGCTGTTGACCCTAACAAAACAAAATGCTGATCAGTAGGATCTGGTGTGTGTTCATAATGAAAATCCACTCCAAATGTGCTTCATTCTCTGTATAGTAAATAGAGTAAATAGATGAGCAGGTAATAAACATGCACCATAAACCTGGCACAGAGGAACTCTTATCAGGTAGTCTCTGTAAACACCAATGTGAGAAGCAACTTTTCAGCAACCTTTATGCCACAAGGGATTTTTTTTCCTTTTTAAAAAATAATTTATTTTCTAAATATATAAGCAATATTTTTTAAAGCATGTGGACATACAGTTCTTTTCCGACTCCAAGATGCAATTCATTTTGAGATAATGCAGCAATATAAAAACAGCTTTTGGGGTTGAGAAAGGAAATACGTTAAATATATAATACATCTTAATTTATGAAGCACTAAAATATGAAAAATGTACCTTAGAATTGAGGAAACGCACACACACACACATTTATAGGACTAAAATCATACATTTCATTCACTTGACATCTGATTATAATCTTTGACTCCATGTCATTTAAAACTCTATAAACATAGGGGCGCCTGGGTGGCTCAGTCGGTTGGGCGTCTGACTTCGGCTCAGGTCATGATCTCACAGTTTGTGGGTTTGAGCCCCGCATCAGGCTCTGTGCTGACAGCTCGGAGCCTGGAGCCTGGAGCCTGGAGCCTGGAGCCTGGAGCCTGGAGACTGGAGCCTGCTTTGGATTCTGTGTCTCCCTCTCTCTGCCCCTCCCCCACTCATGCTATGCTCTGTCTCTTTGTCTCTCAAGAATGAATAAACATTAAAAAAAATTTTTTTAAACTCTATAAACATAATTTCTAATGGATCCATAACACATTATAATTTATTCAGTCATTACTCTATTATTCTGAAAATTTTTTGTTTTTATGTAAATAATTTTGCAATTTATTATTCAGAAATAATTACCTGCATTTCTGATTATTTCCTTAGGACACATTTCTAGAAGTGAAATTATGGAGCAAAAAGATGTCTTAAAGATTCCTGATACACAGTACTGAACTAATTCTTTGAAAGCTTGCACCAATTTACATCACTACCGGAACTGGTTTGAGAAAAAACCCATTTTACTATGATTCAAAATAATCTTTCCTTTTCAAATTCTTTGTTGATTTGGTAGGCAAACAGAGCAAACAATCTCAAATTTTCTTTTAATTTGGTTTGGATTTTATTGACTAGAGCAACACTGAGTATTTGTTCATACAAATATTACCATTTGTGTTTCTTCTGTAAATTGTTATTCTTTTATTCATTTTTCTAATGGAAATTTTTTTTTATTTTGTCAATTAGTATGGGGTCTTTATATATCAATGATATTAATCACTTTTTGTTCAATTAGTTGTAATTTTTTATGTTTTTATAGTAAACATTTGTGTCATTTGGTTTAAATCTGCCTATTCTTTATCTTTTCTTAAGCTCATCCTAAAGAATATATGCTTTTAGAAAGCTTGCAACACTTACTTCAATTGTTATACCTGATATTTAACTTTACCTCTAGTATTTTGTTTATTCCTTCTGTTTCTGGGTAATGTCTTGCTGTTTATTTTGTGTGTGCCTGTGTTTTGCTCTATGATTGGTGTTTTGATTGCTTTTATCTTCCACAGTGATTTGGAACATAGACATCTTATCTTTTTTTATTTTACTTGTGATTGCTGCTAAGTTTTTCAAATCATATGGGAACTTGTATTTCACAAGATATCAAATTCATGAATGAAACAAAACCTTTGATTCTCTTTGTGTGATATTAGGAATTTGGTATATTTATATTCTCCCTATCTCATTCACTTTACTTCATGCACTTTCTGGCCTTTATTGATATAATCTGGGATTTAGAGCTGGATCATTACTCCTCAATTATTAATTTTCCATTTATAACTTTTAAGATATTTTTATATTTCCTTTCAGAGGAATTATTTTATGTTTGCATTCAATTTTGTTCTCATGTAATACTGATCATTTTTATTTAAATGTATGTTTATTTGGTTTCATTGCTCACACGCAGCAACAGTTCTTTTACATTAGAACCTTAATGTTTCTGGGTCCTGGATATTTTATGTAATTATCAGACAGCTAGATTTTGAAAGGCCAGAACAATAGATTGACCAGATAAAATTTAACAACGAAGATGGAGAAGTAAGGATGGAGAGGTTCTTGACTGGCAATGATTGTAATGAAAAAGACCAGGAGATTTGAGTTGTTATAATCTCAACATGAGGGGCATCTGGATGGCTCGGTAGGTTAAGCATCTGACTCTTGATTTTTGCTCAGGTCATGATCTTATGGTTCGTGAGATGGAGCCCTGTGTTGGGCTCTGTGCTATAAGCTTAGGATTTTCTCTCTCTCCCTCTCTCTCTCTCTCTCTCTCTTTTTCCCTGAAACTCCCTCTCCCCCCGCTTTCTCTCTAAAAATGAATAAACATTAAAAAAATAATCTCAATATGAGCAAACCATGAAAATGATGGTTAATAAACCAAATGTAACTACAATTGTCATGCTAATAAGAGTAAGTCATAGGAAAATACAGTAGTAATTCCACTTTACTAGTGCACTTTGGCTGGTGTACTTAGGTCAGTTCTGAGGCATAACATTTAAATCTAGCAAACATCCAGAAGCACAATTAAGAGAGAGAAGAGTCTAAAAATCATGTCATATAAAGATTGATTGAGGGAACTTGGGGCTTTAAACTGGGAAAAATGAGATTTAGGAGCATGTAGTAGTCATGTATTTAAAGGGCCATGATAGGTAATAAAGACTCATTGTTCCTGGAGGCAGACGTAGGAGAATGAATCAATTTGCAGAGGAGAAGACTTTGACACAAAGGAGAAAATTTCCAACAGTTAGAGCTGTCCAAAATTGATATGTGCTGTCTCACACACTACCATACTTCCCATCCCCTTACAGAGTGGAGGGCATCAGTTGAAGAGGGCATATGACTTACATGATTTAGGCAAAGAAATGATTCATTAGAAATGTCCTTGGGACAAATATATTATTATGTGTGATCTCCCAGCTTTCTCCTCTTTGCTACACAACCTTCCCTCACCCCCACTCCCAATACTTCTAAGGTTCTCTTCTGCTAAAGAGAACCTTGCTTTCACCTGCTCATTCTTCTCCTCATTCATCTTTAAAGAGAGTTCTGCTTTTGCAGGGTAAGGCCCTGGGCTTGTTGTACAGAGATATCAGGTCTGGAGAAGGGGAAGGAAATTGGGAAACACTCTTGCTTGCTGGCTTAGTTTCTAGAATCACTTGGTTACTGAGAATCCAGGAAAAGTATGATTAATATTTTTAAAAGAATTGCCTGATTCTTGAAAAAAGTTAAATGGATAGAATGCTGTGAGAAAAGAGAGAATGGCCAAGCTTTGTCTCTGAATGTTTGCAGGTTTTAGAGTATGAGAAGCTCTGAATGTCTGTGAGATATTGCAGGGCAGGAGAGAAGAGAAAAGTAGATATGATCAAGTTCAGAAGACTGCCACCCTGAAATAAATAATATTCCCTGCCTAGACTGGCTTGAGACAAGAGTCTTATGGAACAAACAAAAGATGAGAAGAATCTAGAAGAGTTTCTGGATCTTATTTACATAGGCAAGTCACAAGACTCTCAGTGGGAAGGAAGTAGAATTTTAAACAAAATCCCTTCCCCCACTTTAAATATTATGCAAATGGATATATGTACTGGCTAGTGTTAATTATCTGGCAAAATGTATAGTGTTGTCATTTCATAATGTGAATCCATTCATTCTCTATTAACTATTCCCTGCTTTCACAAAATCTAACTATGAACTCCTGTGTGTGTGTATTTGTATTGCTTCCTATCACAATCAAAATTGTGCTGCCCAAATTGGGAAAAAAGAGAAAAGCAACACTCTCCTTCAAATGCAGCTATTGGCTATCATAATGGTTAACTTTATGTGTCAGCTTGGCTGGGACATGGTTCCCAGATATGAGGCCAAACATAGTATTCTGAGTTTTTCTGTAAGGGTGTTCTTGGATGAGATGAACATTTAAATCAGTGGACTTTGAGTAAAGCAGATTGCTCTCCATAACGTGGGTGGGCCTCATCTAATCAGTTGAGGGCCTGAATGGAACAATAGGTGGACCTCCCATAAGTAGGAAAGAATTCTGCCAGCAGGCAGCCTTCAAACTTGAACTGCAACATCAGCTCTTCCCTGGTCTCCAGGCTACCAGCTCATCTTGCAGATTTTGGACTTGCCAGCCTCCATAATTATGTGAGCCAATTCTTTAAATATTCTTTTTATATATACACACATCCTGTTGGTTCTGTCTCTGTGGAGAACCTTGGCTAATACAGGTTTTCCATACACTGGAGCTATAAAAAGTCACTCCATCTTTTCTTTGAAAGTCTCCATCTTTTATTTGAAAGACCAGACCACATGAACCTACAACTCTGGGCCTACTCTGAGATTTTATATTCTAACAGGCTCCAGATTCCATATAAAATTACAGCACATTGTTTAACAGACACAGTGTTTATATGGACAGGGTTGCAACTCACCAAAACTTTGAAAATGTCTTAATCTACCTACAAATAGATTAGGCAAAAATATTCAGGAAGGTACTGTTTGGGTTGAGTGATGATAATCAAGGCATATGTATATTATGTATATTATCAAAAAATGTGAGTAAATTCTTGAGTTAAAACAGAACTGGTGGCAAGTAATAGATTTCTTCTCCTGCTCAGACCCTTTCACTTAGAGAACACCTATCTAAAATGGATTACTTACCATCAGATGCTACAGTGAGAATTCTTCTATAGGAAGCATTTTATAGGTTCTCTTCAGAACACAGAGAAGATAATCTGTCCTCCAGGAATTCATATTCAAGACAGATTATTCAATGACATCATTTGGGTGTCCTATTCTGCAACTGTAAGGAAGGGACACATTGTTTTCAAAGACCAAAGTCCCTTTCATCTCTCCCCCCACTATACAACTCCATTTAGGTCTGAAGTTTTGCATCCATCCAAAACTATGAGCTTTTAAGACTTAGATCTGATTCATCACAATCCTTTCCAAGAAAAATTATCTTGCAGTTTCTTCCAAATTAAAACAGCAATAGAATGCTATTCCATTAAAAGCACAATGACATTATGTGAATTGTGAATAATATATTAAAATAGAGTTTGTATTTGGATGAAGTTGCTAAAATAAAGAGCAGAGAAGAACAAATGATCATGATGAGTCACAATGCATATGATAGGGCCTGCCTTACTGCTTACATATGCTAGAAAAACAATAAGTCATAGGGTCCTTTTTTGCCACTCAAATATTCATATTTCCAATTAAATACAAGTTCAAATCCAGTGTATCACTCAGGGGAATATTAAAATTTAAATTTCCTCTTTAGCTCAAGCTCATTGCAAAGCCTGCAAAAATAAGCCCGCGAAATAGAGACAGGAAGAATAATCAGGAAGTGAAGTGTCCTAGGTTTTGGGACTCCGTTGTGTGTCGGGGGGGAGGGGGGGCGGGGGGGGCGGGGTTCTTACATATTTCCAATAGGTTGTAAACCTATTGTTAATTAGACAGCAAAGCTTTTATTTGGTATTTCTGAAAATGATTCATCTCCTTTACTTCTCACAATAGGCAGGGAAGGGGACATGTGGGATGTGCTCTTCTAGGCACTCCAGTGCTATCAGGGCTTTTCTGTTCTGGTGTTTGGAATGTTCTGGTCATTGCAAAATGTCTTCATCAGTGTCTCAAGGAAAGGCATTAAGAAATAAACACAATGCTTGGGTGGCCTGGGTGGTTCAGTCGGTTGGGCATCTGATTTCGGCTCAGGTCATGATCTCGCAGTTCGTGAGTTCAAGCCCTGCATCAGGCTCTGTGCTGACATCTCAGAGCCTGGAACCTGCTTTGGATTCTGTGTCTCCGTCTCTCTCTTCCCCTCCCCTGCTTGTGCCCTCTCTCTCAAAAAGAAATAAACATTAAACAAATTTTTTTTTACATAATAAAAATTAAAAAAAAAAAGCACAATGGGGTTAAGCTAGAGCATGAGTCAAAAAAAAAAAAAAAAATTTAAATTTCCTACAGCTTTAATAGGCTTGTTTTGAACACTGCCAGTGACAATCTCATGTGACTGACATTTCCATATAAGTGGGAAGTTGGCTAAGTGGCCTTCAAGATCCTACCCAAATCAGATACTCCGGAGCTTTCTTCTGGGAGAATGCAATTGGCTGGTGGAAGGATGAAGTGGCCCATTCACATTCTTGACAGAATTTTCCTTTGATCCTGAATGTATTTTTGTATTCACGCACTCTTAGGGTAATACCTGACTGAGGCATTAAGACTTTCAATTCCCTGTGGAAATCATAATTCTCCATCTTTTGTCTTAGAGCTTACATTTTCTACGGCAGTTTGCCCAGGGATATACGGCAGCCAGCAAAGTCATGTTGTTTGAAAAAACAAGAGGATTGAGAAGTATTCAGTTTGCACACATGATGATCTGCTGCTATCTGTTCTCTCTGGTAGGTGCCTAGAAGTCAAGGTCTATGCCCACTTTAATTGTTAGTATAATCCACCGTGTGTGGCCAGTGGCCTATGGGTGCTTAATAAACACTATCAGGTAAAGTGATGATGGGTAACTGTTGCTGATGTTGTTATCACTTGCCCAAGAATTAGACTACATTATACTTTCAGTAATTACCTCTTATGCCAAATTGTTTCCATATGGACCCAAACATTGCCACATTAGGCTGGATTCACATGATAGCAGTGATTACTTAATTATTCTACTGCGAACAGAGGCCGGTATGCAAAAGAAACAACTTTCACAACTCACTAAACAAACCTTTGGTTTGCAGAGGGTATGATCATGGCCCAGTTGAGAATGAGATGGGAGTGGGATGCAGCAACTTTTACTGAAGACAGATGGCGCTGTAACTGCCCTGCTTTCCAGAGCCATGGCGCCTAAAGTCCCACATCTTTTCAATAAAGCAGTTACATTGCTAACCATCTCAAGTATGAAACCTTAAATGAGGTATACACAAACATGCATTATATCAATAGCATTTTTGTACTGAATCATGTGCAACTTCGATGAAAGAATCTGAAGGTATGGATTGGGATAAGGCATATGCTGCCACAGACTCAGGCATGCTCAGCAGACCACAGCCCTACCCTCCTCTTTTCAGTTAATACTCTCAGTTTCCAAATTCTCTGGATTAAATACCCACAATGTTGAATAAGAACATTTTTACTGAATCTCAGATTAGGTGTCAATTTAGTTGACAGGGGAGAGAGGAGTTGGGGGCAGGGCAGATTTTAGAGAGTATCAAAGTCACTTATAATCTTTTTTTTTAAGTTTGTTTATTTTGAAAGCACACAAGCAGGACAGGTGAAGAGAGAGAGAGAGAGAGAGAGAGAGAGAGAGAGAGAGAGAGAATGAATCCTGGGGGAGAGAGAGAATCTGCACTGTCAGTGCAGAGCCCCATGTGGGGCTCCAACCCATGAGCCACAAGATCATGACCTGAGCCAGAGCTGGAAGCATAACCAACTGAGCCACTCAGGTACCTCTAAAGTCACTTACAGTCTTTAAGGAACATTTCACTTCTAAGCATGAGGTACATATAATTTCTTTCTAAAAATTATTAATTTGGTAAATAATAACTTTTGAGAAAATACATATGCTTTTTTAAAATGTGGCAATAATACAGGTGACATATCTAGGAATAGATTTAAACTACAAAGGATGGTTGTACTTAAGCTTCTCCACAAACAGACAAAGGTTTCTGTGGTTTTCTTTTTTCCATTGAGTCTGTAATCTTTTATGATGATCACTTCATTAAAATTTACCACATGCTGACTTGTATTTCCTCTGTGGAGTTGTGCTTCTTCCGTGATGATGTTGCTTTCCCTTTCTCTGGACTGATCTTGACTTGACTGAAATAATGCGCAGTCAAAATAATAACTTAAAGATGTAAAACCTTTTATTCCAGATCATGATATAATCAGCTTCAGTAATCTATAATGGAAACACTAATACAAAGAGAAACACCAACCCAGAGGCATATAAGGAGAAGAAATATTCAGCCAATATTGACCACCATTTAGTGCCTTCGGCAAGAATATGACTCAAGTGACAGGATTTTGAAATAGAGCCTTAGATTGGATAAAAGTGCCTTTATCCAGATACTGTACTACCTCAAGAACCTCCTAAGATACCCTCGTCCCCAATACACACATACATCATCTTTCTCTCTATACTTCAGGCCACCCATCCATTCCATATTATATTCATTTGACTGTACAGATTTTTCTCAGCCAAATGTCTCCCAGAATTTACAGGTAGCTCCATTCTTACTGTGTGGCTGATCAGCATTACAGTCTTGTTATAATTCTAATGTGCTTATGCATGCATATATAAGGGGAAAAATTAAAGCAAATCTTTTAAGTAATCCAGTTAAGTTGCAACCAATTTATATAATTCAGTCAATAAGTGTTTTGAAAATACTATACTCCTAATCCAATGTTGCAGGAATATAGAACCCAATTTCTGCACCCAAGAGCTTGTAATATTAACCAGATACAGAATGCAACCTCACAAACAAAAGTGACAATACAGCAACTGATATTAAAATATAGGCTAGTAGAAGTTTAGAGAAAGAGCCAGTGTGTGAAAGATAAACCAATTGGAGCAATCAAAGGCTCCCCTTGACCTCACATGTTCCTGGAAAGCTCTAGGCTCTTCTTCACTTCATATGTGAGAAAGATCTGACTGAAGTCTTAATCTGTAGCACGAATAGCTATGGAACATAAATCCTACATTTTACTTAGTAGACCACTGGGAAAATTTCAGTTAATAACTGAAAACTAATGTGGGTTATGGCAGGACAGCTGGGGAAGTATCCCAAACTCACTGCACACCCCAGAAGGAAGCCAGTGGGCTATCTCCACCGTTCATCATGAGTGTGAACAGAGATAGGATCATGTTGGTAAAAAAAAAAAAAAAATCAATTGGTTTTCTAAAAGGAAACCTTGGGTAGTCAGATTTATTTTTCTTTGTCATACGCTATGAATAAAATGATACTCATATCACTGCATGGTTCAAATTATTTCCTGGAGTGCCGTTGAGCTTTGGAAGTCAGTGATTTTAAAGTAATTTTAAAGTAATTCTCGGGGGTGAGGGGCAAAAGGAGTTGGCATTGCACAGTGAAGCATTTCATCACCTAAGCTCCCTCACCCCCTACCCCCTAAAAAAGAGAGAGAGAGAAAAAGAAAAAACTCTTTATATTTTAGGTACAAAAATTCTATTACTTTAGCCTGAGATTGAGTTTCATCATTCCATAGGTTCAGTTAACACACTCCAAATGAAAGAATACAAACAGACATTTGATAAGCTATCTACCATGTATTGAGTCCATGCCAGGTGATTAGACGAATATATTCTGAAATGACTAGCACTTCTTTGACAATACTAATTTATTACCTGTCAAGCTGCAAGGTACGCTTTTGATATGCAGAAGTGAAATAATATTGAAATAAAACTAACACAAAGTTAAAGCAGGAGTCATGCTATTCCAAATAGATCCCAGATGACTACGAAAAACTTATTTGTCTGGAGAATAATAATTAGATAAGTGACACATGGTTATTACATAGATGACAAACTTCAATGCAGTATACTGTGTAAGTGCTTCTACCCTATTAAAATACAAGACAACACTGAACCCAGGAACACAAATGGAATATAAATTTGGAATTAGGAATTTGAAGAGTGATATACGGCAAAAGTTTGGTAAGTAGCATCAAGGATATGAGTTATTTCCTTCAAGTCAGTTAAGAAAACATCAGGAAAAGTCAGTTTACCTCTGAGTTTCAGACCCATACTTTAGAGAAAATGTGTTATAATTGGTTCACTTTGGGTGAAATGACTGATATTTTCAACATACGAAACCTGTTATTTTGTAGCTGAGGTTTATCCTGCTTTCCTATAGCTTCACAAACTTTCCATTTTAAATTACAGAACTTCCATGCTAATTATAAACTTTTATCTTTAAAAGTGCTGCTGCCTTTAATCATTTGCTGTAGTTGAACCTTACAGAAACAGTACTGTTCTTAATTTTGACCAAGAAAGATTTTATTCGTTTCGCAGAAGCTCAAGGTCTTATTGATATTCTAGGAAGTCTTGGTAAAAGGCAGAATTTGATGCAAAGCAAGATGTTTAAACACAAGAATTTATCCTTAGAACATACAAATGTTTATCTAGGTTAGCAAAGGAAAGAAAAGTTCTCATCGTTTTCTACCTGTGGAATATATTGAGTACTATTTCTCCCTTTCTCAAAATTAGCCATGGCTGGGTTGGCTCAGGTAATGAGGAAAGCTGTAGTCAGCTCATGAGGGGCCAGTTAGCATTATTCTCTTCTCTATCATCTCTAGCTGTGCCCTAAGCTTGAAAATCTGTGCCTCCGTGCCTCTGGAGGTGAAAGTCGAGGGGTAAGTGTAGATCCATCTCCAAAGAAGCCTAAACTGCTAAATATATGTGGCCCAGGGATAGTGGTTCAGTAGCCTTAACCTCAAGTGACAAAGAAACACAGGAATGGATGGGCTGTGGAAGACTACATTAATGCTAGTCATTAAGTACCAGCCAGTGTAAACAGCAACAATAATAACTGTGATTTAATTTAGTGCTCCTTAAGACCAGGCATTGTGCTATGTATGTCCTCCCTCTGTGTAATGTGTTTTTGTCTACATTTTACGGAGGCTCAAAGTCTATATAATTTATGCAGTGATGGACCCATGATTTGAAGCAGGCATGCCTCATCCCAAAGCCCATGCTTATAATCCAGAGGCTTTCAAACCTGGTTCTATAGACCAAGAAGATCAGAGTCACCTAAGAAGTTTCTTGTAAGCATATTTCCTGGCCCCAGGAGCCAAAGAATTTGTTTCTGTGAATCTAGGGGCAGCCTGGAAGTTTGGTGTCTCCTTTTTTTTTTTTTTTTTTTAAACTGTTCTCTAGGGGATCCTGACCCTGATCTAGACTTGGAACCCATTGCTTTAACCAGTGTCTCCCAATCTTGTTCACATCAAGCCACATTAATAATGACACTATCTGTATGGTTTACAGGGAAAGATGGACAAAACTACTCCCAAACAGAAGTGATGGGTCTGGATCTAGCCAACACTGATCCTACCCAGGCTCAAGGGGTCAAAATTCCAGCACACAGGTAAGCCAGTCCAAGAATACTAGTGGGATTCGTGTTGCCTCAGTTAGGACTCCCCAATCTAACACCCTAAGCCAGGCGGTGAGAGCCCTACACTGCTTCGTGTTTTGATACCATCATATAGAGAAACACTTGTATCAGAAACCAAAAGAACCAAACTTATGAAATGGCTTCAAAGTTTCCAAGCCTGTAACCCACTCCCCAGGAAAGGCTGCTGTCCTGAGAGCTATATTACTCATTGGTCTCAATCTTGGCTGAGAAGTGAATTACCTTTCAGACAAAATGTAAGGAGCTTAGAAGTGGAAGGTTGGAGAAGAGAAGGGAGAGAATTTTTCGTCACTTGTTTCATGAAGGTGATTTTTCTAATCTTGATAATACAGAATTAGCCCATAAGCTAGCAAATACTCAACAGATGGATAGGTTTCTTTGAACTTCTCTGTAATGTATAGGCAGGATGGGGCAAGGGTCTACCTAAATGCACTCTCATGCAGCTTTGCTCGTAGGTTTTTGTTTTTTTTTTATTAAAAAAAATTTTTAATGATTATTTTTGAGAAAGAGAGACAGAGAGACAGAGCATGGGTGGGGGAGGGGCAGAGAGAGGGAGACACAGAATCTGAAGCAGGCTCCAGGCTGTAAGCATATAACCTGATGTGGGCTTGAACTCAAGAACCATGACATCATGACTCGAGCCAAAGTTGGACACATAACCGACTGAGCCACCTGGATGTTCCTGCTCATAGATTTTTAAATCTGGGTTTGCATTCGGACTCTGTCACTCACCAGCTTTATGATCTCCTTAACCTAATCACGTGAACCTCCTATGAAGACTACATGAGACAGTATGTTGCACAGCAAGCATCCTTTAAATGCTGGCCTTATTGTCCAACCACATTCATTGTGAATGAATGGTAGCCTGCATGGTGAGAAAGGTGAAGGATTCCCCCCTGCCCAACCTTTCTGTATTGTTAGGGTCATGCTGTGAGCAATTAAATGTGGCAGGTCCCTTATGTTCTGAATAATGAAGGGCCACCCTGGCACCAGCGCACACCCTAACCATACCACCATCCATGAAATGCCCAAGCTGGAAATCTGGGAGTCACCATGATTCCTCCTGCCTAGACACGCTGGAAGTCTTTCAGTTCCACTACTGCAGCATTATTTACAATAGCCAAGATATGCCCACTGATAGATGAAAGGAGAAAGAAGAAATGATAAACGTACACAATGGATAACAGGTAAAATAGATGAAGGGGGTTAACTTACAGTTAAAAAATAAATAAGTCATACAGATTTAAAAAAAATACAGCATACAGAACATAGTCAATGATGTTGTAGTAACATCATATAGTGACTACACTTAACCTGGTGAGCATTTCCTAGTGTATGTAACTGTTGAATCACTAAGCGGTACACCTGAAACTAATATAACATTTTTTTAAGTTTATTTATTTATTTTGAGAGACAAAGAGCATGCAAACAGGGAAGGAGCAGAGAAAGAGGGAGAAAGAGAATCCCAAGCCATTCCGTATTGTCAGCAGGATTGAACTCACGAACCATAAGATCATGATCTGAGCCGAAATCAAGTCAGATGCTTAACTGACTGAGGTACCCAGGTGCCCCAATATTTTATGTCAACTGTACTTCAATAAAAACAAACCAAAAACCCCACCAATGCCTCTTTGTTCTCTCTCTGTGTGTCCCCTCAGCCTAGAACACTCTATTTTTCATCTTCTTCTCTTCTGGTTAACTTTCTCCCAAAGATGCCAATTCCTTTGTAAAGACCCCCTCTGATGCTAGAGTCTGGCTCAGGTGTCCTCCTGCAGCTTTCCCAACACCCTGTATGTCCAGTATCTTAACACCCACTGACCTGCATCGTAATCGCTTGCTTCCTTGTCTAGATGAACCTTCTGCTACTAAAAATGTTGTAAAGCGACAATCTTGTCTTTATGTTTATCTCCCCAACACAGAACATAGCTGCTGGCATGTAGCAGCGACTGATAATTATGTGTTGAATAAGAGATTTAACTCTGCCAACCTTTCCTATTTGAAACAAGAAATGTCCTAGGTAATTAAAACTCCATTCTTATTTAACCAAGACCTAGGCAGTGCTCTCAAGTCAACCCTCTGTGTTCACTTTAAGAAAGAGGTGTTGTCTTTAAATTGTTGGCTCCTGGCTCAGGACTGCACAGGATGGGAGAGGGGAAGGATATAAGGTGGAGAACCACAATGGGGTGCCTGGGTGGCTCAGTCAGTTAAGCTTCCGACTTTGGCGCAGGTCACGATCTCGTGGTTTGTGAGTTTGAACCCCTTGTCAGGCTCTGTGGTGACAGCTCAGAGCCTGGAGTCTGCTTCGGATTCTGTGTCTCCCCTTCTCTCTGCCCCTCCCATGCTCATGCTCTGTCTCTCTCTGTCTCTCAATAATAAATAAACGTTTAAAAAAAAAACAAGGTGGAGAACCACAGGACCTGAGTTCTATTCCCCTGTAGCACTCTGAAAACATCATTTCATGCATTCAGGCTCAGTTTTTCATCTATAAAAGGAGGAAGGTTAGACAAAAAGACACTTTTTAGTTCTAAAATTCTGTGTCAGAAAAAGCACATGCCTGGCTTGGAAGCAACATCAGTGCCGTTCTGTCTTTGGTTGATACTGAATTCCTTCATTCAGGGCCATGATGATAAAATACCTGCCCCAAGCCTTTCCAAGTACACATCCTCGAGTTTTTTTGTTGCCCCCTTTTCCTGCCCTCTCTATAACCACCATGTAAAGAGCTGCGCATAAAGAAACTACTCAGGTAATGTTCATTTGAATTAAGTGGGGTCATTTTATTTACCTTAATAGAGAATAAAATAAAAGAATTTTTAATAAAAGAAAATTAATAAAAGAGACTTTTTCTAATGATTTAAGTCTCAGCATTTAGATCAAAAGAAGTTAGGGGTGCCTAGGTGGCTCAGTTGGTTGGGTGTCCAGACTTTGGCTCATGAGTTAGGGCCCTGCGTTGGTCTCTGTGCTGACAGCTCAGAGCCTGGAGCCTGTTGGGATTCTGCGTCTCCCTCTCTCTTTGCCCCTCCCCCACTCATGCTCTGTCTCTCTCTCTCTTTCAAAAATAAACATTTAAAAAATTAAAATAAAAAAAGAAGTTAAAAAGTTGGTGATGTAAGGAATAGGGAGTAAGGCAGAATACTCGTTCCTAAGAAAACTTAGGGTACATAATACAGGACTCCTGTACTATCTTTGTCATTTAGGTATATCCATGTTTCCCACCATCCAAGATAGGAAGCTGGAGGTCATCCCAGTTGTCTTCTTCTTTTTTTTTTTTAAATCATTCATATATCAAATATTTATTTAGCACATATTATGTACCAGGTAGTGTGTTTGGGCTATAGGCAAAAAAAAAAAAAAAAAAAAAAAAAAAAGAACAAAGATCTAGCTTCTGACTTCAAGGTTGTCTCAGACAGTTTGGGTTAACAAAAAAGACATAATAATTACAAGATCTATTGCAGATGCCTTCCTTTTTTGATCTATCACATTCAAAAGGTCACACTGATAATTCTCATTTGATCAACAGAAACAGTCTTCTAATATATCTCTTGGCCTATAACCCTACCCTTCTCCAGGACAATTTTCATGTTTCTCTGGAGGGCGATCTGGCAATATGTATCAAAGTCATTGTAATTGTTCCTAATCTGTCAGCTGGCAATTAAACTTTTAGGAATATATCTTAAGAACCTAATCACATATGGGCACAAAGATGTATATACACAACGATGTTTCATGGGCTGTTGTTTATGACAGCAAAAACATATGAAAATAATACATATATCCAATAATTTTTTCTCAATTGGAATTCTTCTCCATGATGGAATATTATGCAATTGCTAAAAGTCATTTTGTAGGGGCGCCTGGGTGGCTCAATCAGTTAAGCATCTGACTTTGGCTCAGGTCATGAACTCAGTTTCTGGGTTTGAGCCCTGCGTAGGGCTTTGTGCTGACAGCTCAGAGCCTGGAGCCTGCTTCAGATTCTGTGACTCCTCCTCTCTCTGCCCCTCCCCTGCTCACACTCTGTCTGTCTGTCTCCCTCAAAAATCAACATTAAAAAAAAATAAAAAAATAAAAATAAAAATCATTTTGTAGAAAAAAATTGATATGGTAAAATGTTCAAAATACACTCACTGTAAAGTGAAAAAACAGGTTATCAAACAGCTAGTATGAAGCCATTTAAAATATGTGTGTGTGTGTGTGTCTGTGTGTGTATATATACACACACACACACAGATAGATACATACTACAATATATACATATATAGAAGAGTGATCAGAAAAATCTATACCAAAATGTTAACAATAGTCATCTCTAAGTTGCTGGAGTATTAGCATGTTGAGGTTTCCATTATATGTGTTTAATGTGTTGCATTTTATAATAGAAAATATATTATTAAGATGCAACCACAGAAATCCAATTATGTCGACTCTTTGAGTGATTAATTACCTCAAAAAGCAAAATCCTAACATGGCACCTAAGAGCCCTCCCAACCCAACTCCTGCTTAACTCCTGCCTAACCTCGGTCCTCACGCTCCCTTCCATTCACTTCACTCTCCAACGCTATCAGACCTGCTTCCTCTTTCACCCACTGTGACTTTGCACACACTGGGCTCTCTCCCTGGAATCCCCTCTGCCTTTCGTGACTGGCAAATTGTAACTGACCCTGCAGAGACCACCGCAGAGAGGCTCTCCTCAGAGACAGAGACGCTTTCCCTTCCTCTTCTGCCGCAGGCCTGTGAGGTGGTCACAGCTTCCTTTGCGCTATGTCCAAGGACACCCCCTTCCACTAAGGTTCTACGTTAACTTTTCTGTTTTCCCTACAACACTGTGAGCTCTGAGAAAGCAGGGACCAGGTCTGGGTCTCACCAGAATTAAGCACTGAGGTGGAACATTTTTCAGGGATTCAAAAATTACATGTTAGATTGAAACAAGTGACAGAAATTGAAGGAGGAATTTCTGCTTCCTCTGCATTTTTGGTAGTTAGGCTTCAAGTTCACAGCTGGCTTCCTCTACATTAATTTACTCCAGGTTCTGAACTTTTGGACCCAATGAAATTTGCATGCCCAAACTATACAAGCTTAAGCTCTTTCAAAGTAGCTAATTTCCATCAGATAAGCTCATTAAAATAGTGAAATGACCCACATATACAAATACAGCTAAAGTCGATAAATAAAAAATGAAGAACAGTTTCACTCCTGAGTAAAATGGTTTCGAGATCCAAGAAGAAAAGTGTAGTACTTGTTAAGTTGCATTGCTTTTGGTTAAATGTTTTGGTGAGAATAAATATGGCCAATTTTTATCAACACTAAATAATTGTTGACATAAGAGCCACATTTTGTAGAATTATATTTTTCTATGTAAATATTTTCCTCCAAGAAAACCCCAAACTACTTCAGTCATGCCAATGTTACAAATGGTAAAGTGTAAGTCCAATAAGATCATAAAACTGGAAATAAAAATTATTTTTAGTTTGGTCGTTTTACCAGAATTTCTCAACTTTGGAGGTAAAATATCATTAGCATTTTAAAAAAATTTTTTAACATTTATTCATTTTTGAGAGACAGAGAGAGATGGAGTGTGAGTGAGGGAGGGGCAGAGAGAGGGAGACACAGAATCCAAAGTGGGCTCCAGGCTCCAAGCTGTCAGCACAGAGCCCCACGCGGGGCTTGAACTCACGGAGTGTGAGATCATGACCTGAGCAGAAGTTGGATGCCCAACTGACTGAGCCACCCAGGTGCCCCTCATTAGCATTTTTAAAACTGTTCTATACTGTTCTTTTGCCACATCATCATACCATGGGTGATTCTGCCTTAAATGCAAATCCAGCTGAACATCATTCATTATTCATTTTAGCAAATATTATAGCTTTGACATTCTCAAGTTTCTCTTCCTCTATCCCGCGCATGTACCTAACTTTATGAGATTGGTATTTAATGTGCAATTGTCTTCCAACTTTAAAAAAACAAATTATTGACCAATAACAGCAGGGCAAGAGACACAAAAGGTTTTATTGATAGAACTCATAGAAATAACATACTGAGATGACTCTCAGAAATTTCTCCACTCATGCATCTATATTCTTGAAATAGCTTCTATTAAAATATAACAACACTCATAAGGTATATTCTATGCTATTAAGTCAAAATTTAGAGCAAACAAGTAAGGGCAGCAGAAGAAAATGTGTAAGAAGAATGGCAAAAAACGACATTATCCAGATCTTTTTTTTTTTTTTTTTTTGATGTAACATAGATCAGACTAGCTTCATTCTTCCAAGGCCTCAATAATACTCTACCAGGCATTAATTTTAAAGCCTCAAGCCACCTTGAGTCACTCAATAGAAACAAAAATCTAAGCAGGGGGCAGAGAAGACTAGCAATTTTTTTTTAAAGAAATGCAACTAGAGAAAATGAGATGTGTTTTGTTCCACTAGAAATATGACTCTTCACTTTCCCAATCTAACCAGAGCTTATTCTTGTAATATGAATAATATAGCTGTAACTCATCAGAATTGTCTACATTCTAATTTGAAAAATAGTTCCTATGTTAATCTTTAATAGCCTGTCTTCTGGACCAACAGAAAGAGTTACAAAAGAAGTCATTTACAGTGGCTTAATTAAGGCCTATGAGAAGCATATTTAGTAATGCGGTGCTGTTCTCCTTTTCATCCAATGGCCTTGCTGGTATATAGATCCACCATTTGATCAGTGCATCTGGCCCCAGGGGCTTCATGGTCTGCAAGCCACAACCTACTAATAAGCACCCTCCAGCTTGTTTGCTAAACAGATCAGTCCTGGCAGGCACCCAAAAACTCCAGTCCTTGAAACTTGGAGCTCTTTAACTTGCAGGGTCTATTGTGTGGCAAGCAAGAGAATAAACTATGTACCTCATAAATGCAGAGCAATTATGGATCAGTTAGTAATACAGCTGTGGCTCAAAAGATTGCTTACCTAAACCAAATCGAGGCCTAATTTATTTTTGTATTGTCTTTGTTAAAAACCAAACAAACAGCTCTACAGAGCTTAGATACACAGTTAAGAAAATGGCTCCATTTTCCTTATAAACAAGATGGCAACTACTGGCTAAAAGAAATCATACTCACTAGCTGAAGGTTTTCATTCTGAACCGAGCCATTGCTTGCTGTAGATTTATTAGGTTGTTTAAGGAGACATGTGGAATGTTTTATCTGATAGAAGTTCAATGTGCTGGAGGCTGGGGGACTATATGGTGCTATTTCCAGTTATAGACACCAGGTAAGGTACCATCAACTTCAGGCAAAAGGATTTAAAAACAAAATAGCCTTCATTTAAAAAGAAACAGTAATGGAAATCCTCAGCATACTCAATAAATATTTTCCCAAATGCTTATTTCAATTTTTGGTAAATGAATATTAGCAAATAACCCCTGGCATGAATTCTGAAATGTTCCCAAATCAGTCCTAATTTCATAGGACTCTTTTTCTAATGGCCCCTCGGAGGTCAACTGAACCATGCCTCTAGCAGAATATAGCTCTGACTAGAAAGGACCTCATATATACAGTGTTACCCAAATGCTAAAAGGTGAGAAACTGAAGAAATTTATAACCAAGGTAAGAGTTCCTAAATCAATTCATATCTCTCAACATATTCTTAAAGAAAGAAAGAAAGAAAGAAAGAAAGAAAGAAAGAAAGAAAGAAAGCAGCAACAAAGAAGACTACATAAAAACATGCCCTCAATGTGAATAAAACTCTGAATATCCAAACTTCAAACTATTTCAGGTAAAAAAGTATACATCAAATCCCAGAAAGCCACCTTCATGCTCCTATTGCCCTAAGCCTCCAAGAGGAGAAGGGCAGTCTGGGGAAGACTTCAATGGAAGAGAGAGAGGGCAAAAGCCATAGACTGAACTAAATTAACAGAAAGAGAAAGTCCATCCTGCATGTGAAAATGTTGGAAAGGAATCACGGTCAATCAGAGCAGAACTAGGGAAGAGATTTAGTGTCTGCAGGATTAGAGGTAGCATCTTAGAAAAGCAACTTTTCCAGAAAAGGGGGAAGGGGAAGCAGTTAAATGGGAAGGGAGAGGTAAGTGCTTTACAAAACTGCATAGTGATGGGGGAGAAAGCAAGAGTGGAGAAGTTGGGATCCTTGAAGACAAAAGATTACTAAAAAACATCAAAGAATGCATAACTCTTCCTCCCATCAGTACCCTCAACACACACAAACACACACACACACACACACACACACACACACACACACACACACAAACATACACAGAGGCAACCAGTAAAAAACCACCGACCAACCAACCAAAAAATCTCACCCATACTTTGCCACACCAACAGCAGAGGGAACTCTTGAACTAGGAATTGTGCAAACCATCCCAAATCACCACCCCATATGTAGAAATGCAGAGATGTTAAGAAATTTTTATTTAAGGGGTACCTGGATGGCTCAGTCAATTGAGCTTTTCTTGATTTCAGCTCAGGTCATGATCTCATAGGTTTGTGAAATCAAGCCCCATATGGTGCTCTGCACTGGGAATCTTTCCCTCTCTCTCTGCCCCTTCCCCACTCTCACTCACTACTCTCTCTCGCTCTCTCCCTCTCAAAATAAATGAATAAATGTAAACAAAGAAAAATTTTTATTTAAAAAATATCATAAAATAAAGATTAAAACAATTCTGCTGATGTAATTTACTGCCTCCCCCCCCCCCCCCACACACACACACATACACACACACACACACACACACACACACACTCCCCAGTAAGTCAGGTTCCTTGGAAGCCTCCACTCAGGAGTCAGGACTGTTCTGCTAAGATACATGCTCAGATAAATGTTTGCTTGTGAGGTCATGGCCCCTGAAACAGCAAATGAAAGCACAGAGGCCAGTTAAGAGATCATGAAAGGGAGACAATGTTGGAATGCTCTAGGAGAGGTGGTGAAAAGTAGTAGGATTCAAGATGTATTTTAAAAGTGGCACCAGAATTGTTGATGGACTGCATATGAGATGAGGAGGGGGGAAAGTAAATATATCCTATGGTTTTTGTCTGGATAGCCGGCAGAATGTAGGTACTATGGGCTGAGACAGTACTGAGGGAAGTGAGTGAGAATCAAGAATTTGGTCTTGTTAACTTTCAAATGGCTTCTAATACATATTTACAAATTTCATGGGTTTTATGCCATTATAAATTGTATTATTCTTTTAATTTTAATTTCTAATTGTTTAGTTCCAGAATATAAAATCATACTTCATTTTTATACATTAATCATGTGTCCTGCTACCTTGCTAAACTCACTTATTAGTTCTAGTAAGTTTTTTTATAGATAACTTAGGATTTTCAATGTATATAATCATGTCATCTGTAAGTAAAAGCAGTTTTATTTTGTCTAGTCTAGTACATACACTTTTTATTTATTTTTCTTGCCTTGTTGCTCTGGCTAGGACCTCTAATACAATGTTGAATTGGAGTACTCTGAGTATATGTATTTGCCCTATTCTCTGTCTTAAGGGGAAAATACTCAGTGTGATGTTGTAGATTCTATGTAGATGCCCTTTATCGTGTTGGTCAATTTCCCTTCTGTGTCATTTGGTTCCCCAAGGAAGTAGATGTCAAGACTTGATGAGATGTGCAAGAGATTCACTGGGGGGAAGGATAAACGCGGGGCGGAAGCGAAGTATTCAGGAGAGACTTCATATCTGCTGCAGGTCCAACACCTGTGAAAGGAGAGTAGGAAATACTGGTAGCTAACTCAGTGATATGAACCAAACCTTCACACTTCATGGGTCTGAACTCTTGGTAATAATACCTTTTTCAGGCAGAGATTGCCGCACATGTCCATTCACAGTTACAATAGGGTAAAAGAGTACCAGGCGGTGCCCAGGAGGATCACCTGGGTTCCACATGTTGAGCCTTTGAATATTTGAGTCTGACTCTGGAGCTCAGAGAAGAAGTCTAGTCTGAAGCTATAAATCTGAGAGTCGTGTGGCATAAGTGTTTCTCCAGAATTGATTACACTGTATGGAGATAGCACTCCTCTCAACCCTCAAGGCAGCTGGCTGAGAACTGTCGCCTGGACCCGGCCAATAGCTCCAATAGAAAAAAATGTTAAATATATATTATTTTTACCTATGGTACTAGAAGAGTTATATGAAGAAGAAGAATATAGAGCAAAGGGTTAAGCCCTGGGCATTCTAATATTTAGAGATTTGGGCAAAAAGGGAAAATCTATCAAGGGAAGTAAGAAGAAGCACTCGTGTAGTAGGAGAAAACCAGGACAGCATGGTTTACTGAAGGCCAAGTGACTAAGATGTTTTAAGAAGGCTACAGTGATAAAATGGTGTTAGAGGTTAAGTAAGATGAAGAATTGAACACTAGATTAGGCAAAATGGAGAATTAATAATCCAGCAAGAGTATTTTCAGTGAAATGGTGAGAGAAGTGAGGGAAGGAAGCAGACAAGTTGTCCTGAAGAGGAGCAGAGAAGGCACCTAGAAAAGAGGGGAGGTGTGTGGGGGGATGGGTGAAATAGGTGATGGGGATTAAGAAGTACACCTGTTGCCATGAGTGCTGGGTGATGTATGAAAGCGTTGAATCTCTATATTGTACACCTGAAACATATAACACTATATGTTAACTAACTGGAATTAAAATTAAAACTTTCAAAAAAGGATGAAGAAAGTAGGATGGATTAGTTTTCAAAGACAAGTGTTCTTTACAGAGAAGTCCTATTTATTTCTATAATAAAAGGTCCCAGTGTTGCCACAGAACCTCTTTTGTACCCCTAGCTTGCCCCATTCACAGATTTTTTTAAATCACCTTTTCCATATACAATTGATCCTCATTATTTGTGGATTTCATATTTTCAAATGCCAAAATCAGGATTCATAGCATTTTTGTGGTCATTCGCAGATGTGCAGAATGGTGAAAATCTGGAGTGGCCCAAGGTGTGCATTGCTAGCTGACGTGAACAAGGCAACACACTGTCTCGACCTGTTTCAGCTCTCAGGCTGTAAATACGTGTCCCTTCACAACCTATGCAGTGCCACATTTATCACATTTTTGTGCTTTTTGTTGGTGAGTTCACTGTTCAAAATGTCCCTCAAGTGTAGTGCTGAAGTGATATCTAGTGTTCCTAAGAGAAAGAAGGCTGTTTATACCTTATGGAGAAAGTGTATGTGTTATATAAGCTTCCTTCAGGCCTGAGTTATAGTTCTGTTGGCCATGAATTCAAAGTTCATGAACCAATAATGTATTTCACATAAAATGTCAAACACACCATACACTGACCAGCTGACAACAGTGTTGTGACCAGAGACTCACAGGATCCTAACCCTGTTTTCCCCCTAAGAGCAGTGATTCAGTGGTTGCCAATTAGCAGCAACTTTATAGAACTTACCTGTTGCAAATTAATGAGAATTGACTGTATATGTTTTTCTTTATTTTTTTAAATTTCTTTTAACGTTTATTCATTTTTGAGAGACAGAGAGCGTGAGCAGGGGAGGGACAGAGAGAGAGGAAGACAGAATCTAAGGCAGGCTCCAGGCTCTGAGATTTCAGCACAGAGCCCAACGCTGGGCTCGAACTCATGAACCACGAGATCATGACCTGAGCTGAAGTTGGATGCTCAGAAAGACACTCAAAAAGAAAGTATGGTATAGTACAAAAAGCACTAGACCAAGAATTTCAGACTTTGGTTCTAGTTCTGATTCTTCCAATAACTAGTTGTATATCCTTCAGTGAATACTCTGGCTTCACTTGTTTTCTTCATCTATGAATGGAACTCTTTGAATTAGATTATTGCTAAGGCTCCTGAAAGCCCTAGCATTCTATGACCTTGACTTATCAGGCAGGGAAATTCCCAATGATAGTCACTTCCCAAGAAAGTCTCTCCTGCTTTAGATCTAACCACCTCACTCCGTAAGAGGAGTGCAAGAGGGAATAAGGATCTTTTTTATTTTTAATTTTTTTAATGTTTATTTATTCTTGAGAGAGACAGAGCATGAGCATGAGCATGAGCAGAGAAGGGACAGAGAGAGAGGGAGACACAGAATCCGAAGCAGGCTCCAGGCTCTGAGCTGTCAGCACAGAGCCCGACATGGGGCTCTAATTCATAAACCGCGATATCATGACCTATGCTGAAGTCGGACGCTCAACTGACTGAGCCACCCAGGTACCCCTAAATAACAATCTTATAATAAGACAAATGAGCACCATATTCTAGAGAGTGCCACAGAGATAAAATAAAATACACTGATTTTAAAAAAAACTGGGAAGTTTTCCCAGGAAAAGAGTTGCTTATGTCTTTGGAAGTCATATCAAAATAACCCCCACATGTTAACAGTACATGTCACATTAAGAAATAGATATTAATGAGGGATTTTAAAAGAAAACAGCCACAGTAGGTTTAAATAGGGTGCAGCCTTCTGATGACAGCTTTGAACACAGAGTGCCAAAATGCAGCCAGACTGAGTGAGGTCTGGGCACATTGCTAAAATTATAAGGAATACAAAGAGTACGCTAAGGTGGCAACCTGAATTCACACTCAGGGTTTTTAATATCAGAAGCAAGAAAGCCATTTGCAACTCTTTGCTAAAGGATGAGGCTCTAAGTGTTAAGAATACAGGCCCATATGTGTAATGACAGAAGGTGAATATCTTACGGGGGATGCAAGGGGGCAGGGAGGGGATTGAAAAGTGAAAAGAATTCACTGCATAATTTGGCTTTTTTTTTCTTTATTAGAAAAACATTTATAACAGTAACTTGAAAAAAGTCAGGAATAGATTTTTTTTTTTAAGTTTTTCCCTGAGTAGCCTTTGGTGCTTTGTGTGGACCTCGATACAGGGTTGTTGGGGACCTACACCCCATCATGGGTTCTTGTTTGTATGGGATCATGCTGTTTTACAACACTGGAAGTGAGGTTTGCCAGCTGGTCTGTGTGGGTCAGAAATGCTATCAGGAAATTGATGGCAAAAATCAAACTGGGGTAGTTTCAAGAGAGTTTTTAAAGGGACCATTAAAAAAAAAATCATGTGGAGGGTTGCCTGGGTGGCTCAGTGGGCTGGGCATCCGACTTAGGCTCAGGTCATGATCTCACAGTTCATGAGTTCGGGCCCTGAGTGGGGCTCTGTGTTGACAGCTCAGAGCCTGGAGCCTGCTTTGGACTCTGTGTCTCCCTCTCTCTGTCCCTCCCCCACTTACACTGTCTCTGTCAAAAAATGAATAAATTTTTTAAAAATGTTGAAAAAAGGGTGTGGGGAAACCACAAAGAATAGGGCAGTCCCCTAGGACTGGTAACAGTGAAAATGTTGCCACCCTTCTCTAGAGCAGATGAAGGGAAAGATGGGTTTCCAGATCCTGCGTTTGCAGACACTGGAATGAATCATGAGGAGAAGGTCATGAGAGTCATGAGGAGTCATGAGGAGTCATGAGGAGTCATGAGGAGAAGGTCACCTTGGGAGGAGCAGTGAGAACTGGTCAGTCATCAGCCAGCCCAAGACAAGTCTACAGGAAGGGAACTATAGAACATATATTGCAATTGTACCCACGTCTCACCTCCTGATGGCTTGCCTCTGTTGCTCACTGCACAACCAGAAACCAGAGAGTAAAAGGCCTGATGATGTGGCCCAGCCAGGAGAAGCCAAAACAATTCCAGGCAGAAGTTGCTGATTACTTTCAAGGTAAAGGTAGTCTGAATAAATACACACTTTGGTCAAAAAAGGAAAAAAAAAAAAAAAAGACCAAGAATGAAAATCTATATCCAGCCAAAGCTAAAAATCGCCATCATTGAATGAACCTAAGAGATGCAAGAATAAATTTGAATTTTGTTTCAGAATTTTTTATTTTTCAAAAAAAATTTAGTTAAATTTTAATAGGGCAAGAGAAACAATTGTTCAGAACTGCTCCTAACCTGCTCCTGCAGTCACTGCAGCATTTGGGATATTAAGTTGGCCTTCACTTCAACTGGCACTTTTAGTAATGTCACTAATCTTTTATATGCAAAAATATATAGTTCAGAATATTTTGAGTAGTGTGCTTTCTAGAAGAAACCCTATACCTATAATGCACTGTTATCCCTTATCTTCAAGAACTTAAAAATGGTTAGCAAACGATAGGAATCATTTAGTAACTTTTTAAAAAATGTAGTCTCCATTTCAGGGCTGCCAGAGCAAAGTACTGTAGACGAGGTGGCTCAAAACAACACTGATTTATAGTCTCACGGTTCTGGGGGCTAACCCTCAGAAATCAAGGTGTTGGCAGGGCCACCCTGAGTCTCTGGGCAGATTCCTTCCTTGCCTCTTCCCCTCTTCTGGTGGTGGTGGGCAACCCTCAGTGTTCCTTGTCTTATAGCTGCATCCCTTTACTCTCTGCCTTTGTGGTAACTGGCCTTCTTCCCTCCTGTGACTCCATGTTCATATGATCTTAGAAAGACACCAGTCAGGGAATGCAAATTGATGCAGCCACTCTGGAAAACAGTATGGAGGTTCCTCAAAAAGTTAAAAATACCCTAAAACCCAGCAATTGCACCACTAGGTATTTATCCAAAGGATACAAGGTTGCTGGTTTGAAGGAACACATGTACCCCAATGTTTAAAGCAGCACTATTGACAATAGCCAAAGTATGGAAAGAGCCCAAATGTCCATTGACTGATGAATGGAGAAAGACGATGTGGTATATATATTATACAATGGAATATTACTTGGCAATCAAAAAGAATGAAATCTTGCCATTTGCAACAGCATGGATGGAACCAGAGTGTATTATGCTAAGTGAAACAAGTCAGAGAAAGACAAATATCATATGACTTCACTCATAAATGGAATTTAAGATACAAAACAGATGAACACAAGGGAAGGGAAGCAAAAAATAATATATAAAAACAGAGAGGGAGATAAACCATAAGAGACTCTTAAATACAGAGAACAAACTGAGGGTTGATGGAGGGGTGTTGGGTGGGGGTGATGGGCTAATGGACAAGGGGCATTAAGGAGGACACTTGTTGGGATGAGCACTAGATGTCATATGTAAGTGGTGAATCACTAAATTCTATTCCTGAAATCATTATTACACTATATGTTAACTAACTTGGATTTAAATTTAAAAAAAAAGAAAAAGAAATGTTTGAAGCTGCATTGTAGTGGTGGCTACAAAAATGTATACATTTACTAAAAGCCATTGAATGGTACCCTTACATGGGTAAATTGTATGCTACCTAAATTACAGCTCAATAAAGCTCAATAAAATTTTTCAAAACCCCCCTCCCAAAAAAAAGACCTCAGTCATCCTGGATTAAGGGCTCACCCCACTGCAGTATGACAGTGTCTTAACTAGTTACATCTGCAACAATGCGATTGCCAAATAAGGTCACGTTCTGAGGCACTGGGGTTAGAATTTCAAAATATCTTAAAAAAAAAAAAAAAACTAGAAGTTTTCACCTCTGTTTTTCTTTTTATTTCAAGTTCTTATTTAAATTCTAGTTAGTTAACATATATGATAAAAATGGTTTCAAGTATAGAATTTAGTGATTCATCACTTACATGTAATACCCAGTGCCCAACACATGGAAGTTTGCACCTCTTAATCCCTTTCACCTATTTCACCCATCCCTCCACCTCCTCCCCTCTGGCAACCACCAATTTGTCCTCTGTATGTATAAATGTGTTTCTGATTTTTTTTAGTGTCTTTATTTTTGAGAGAGAAGGAGAGTGCATGCAGGGACGTGGCAGAGACAGAGGGAGACACAGAATCCGAAGCAGGCTCCAGGTGCTGAGCTGTCAGCACAGAGCCCAACGTGGAGCTTGAACCAGTGAACTGGGAGATCATGACCTGAGCTGAAGTCAGACGCTTAACCAACTGAGCCACCCAGGTGCCCCAGTATGTCTGTTTTTGTTTGTTTGACTTGTTTTTTAGAGTCCACATATATATGAAATCATACAGTATTTATCTTTTTCTGTCCGACTTATTTCACTTAATATAATACCTCTAGGTCCACCCATGTTGCAAATGGCAATATTTCTTTCTCAAAATGTCTTTTTGGGAGACACAATTCAAACCATAATAGTGCCATCAACTCAAAATAACAGGCAATTGCTTCTTAAATTTTTTTTAAAAAGTTCTTTAAGTTTATTTATTTTTGAGAAAAAGAGAAAGCACAAGTAGAGGAGGGGCATATAGAGAAGGTGAGAGAGGATCCCAAGCAGGTTCTTTGCTGTGAGCACAGAGCCTGACATGGGGTTTGATCTCACAAACCATGAGATCATGACCTGAGTGAAAATCAAGAGTCAGAGGCTTAACTGGCTGAGTCACCCAGGCACCCCTTAAAGCATTCTTTAGTGAAGTTTTGTAGAATAAAACAAATGTGTTCAGAGTTCCCCATTTTTCACTAATTTTTCTTCATCTGGTGCATTTTTAAAATTCTTTATTATGTCTGGATCTTTAATTTAAACCATCGTGAGCAGTATTCTACTTGGTTTAGATTTCCTTCACGTAAAAATTTAAGTTTACGGTACTTTCACCTCTAGTTAAGATGGAATATAGGAGCCATATTTATCCTTCTGCTTAAAACACCTGAAACACCAGACAAGACATATAAAATGTTCTTTGGGACACTGGGCATCAGGCAACAAAGGAGAATGATTCTTAATACATGGAAACAAACTAAGTAAGCCCTACAATTGATTCAGTTTATAGCCTGGAGAGAGTTTCCAAAACACAGCACAGGGAAAGAGAAGCCCGGCAGTGCCCAGAGATCTGCCAGAGGAGGAGAAACAGGGCTGGGAGTTACCTATCACATACTGTCTCCTAATGGTACTATTAACTCTCAATCTCTTTGCCTCCTTGTTTAAATATTTGAAAGTTCTTGGTAATCATTTTTAACATTGTAATATTTATTCTTAATATCACTACTAATTATTAGTGTGACATTTTAGTCTTATCATAACTATGACACATTTATACTTTGATTGATAGAACTTTAAAATACAAGAAAATGTTTTTCTTACTAAAAGACCTAAAAGGCCTACCTATATTTAAAAGGACTAAGATATTAGCAATATCTGAATGTTAGCAATCTGAATGACATGTCTTACTTGTAATATTATTATTAGACCGATTAAATAAACTTATCTAAGCACATGATTATTGATCATACGTAAGTTCAGGGACACCAGAAATGACATTGAAATCTCATCTATTTTGACTTGCAGTGGCTGAAACCAAAACCTCACAGTGGAATTGGGCCAAATACCAAGACTAAATCAAAATATGGCATATCCTAACAAGGGAATGAGAGTCATATTGACTTTGGACATCAAAATAATTGAATTCCAGAAGTCAATGGAACCATATTTCAAGAAGTCTGAAGGAAAACTTGAATTTAGAATTCTACAAAACCAGGACTAATAATTTTAAGAACACAAAGTGAAGACATGTTCATATATGCAATGATTCAAAAGGTTCACCTCTCATGTCCACTTCCTGAAAACATTAAGGATATGCTCCAGCAATGCAAAGAAGAAATCCAAAGAAAAGGTAAAGTCCTAAGAGTTAAGAAACAGTAAAACAACTAAAGGGTTCAAAGGAAAAATAATCAGTCCTAAAATGAACTGTGTATCTGGCTCAAAAGACAGTATGTCCAGGGGCACTTGAGTGGTGCACTTGTCTGGATCAGTCAGTGGTTCAGTCAGTTAAGCATCGGACTTCAGTTCAGGTCACGATCTCACAGTTCATGGGTTTGAGCCCCACATCGGGCTCTGTGCTGACAGCTCAGAGCCTGGAGCCTGCTTCAGATTCTGTGACTCCCTCACTCTCTGCCCCTCCCCCACTTGCGCTCTGTCTCCCTCTCTGTCTCAAAAAATGAACATTAAAAAAAATGGTTAAAAAAAAACCAATATGTCCAAAATTAACCATCAATAGTATTTGTCTCCTATTAACATCAGACATGAATACAACATTAAACATGACTATAGTAACAGAATAACATGTGAACGTTACAATTTATGGCAGGGCAAAAATAACGATACGGGAAGAGCAGGGAGACGAGAGAGGAAGGGAAGTGTGGGAGGTTAATTTCTAAGAAAATGATAACAGATTGAAATGTGATAGATCAAGAAAGAGGCTTAAGTATTTTATTTAAAATGGTAAGCTAAATAATAGAAGAACCAAAAGATAAAGTTTAAACTAACAAATTGAAAGGCAATGGGAAGAGATGGACTAAGTAAGTGGGAAATACATCTCTACTTTGAGTCGGTGTTATTTTGTGTTGTTGATACAACTAATCCTATCTGTTACATAGGAAATCATCTCATTTAATCATCCCAGCAACCCTAGGAGGTACGTAGTATCATTACCTTTACTTTACAGATGAGCAAACTGAGGCACAGAGAGGTTAGGTTTCTTGTCTAATGTGACATCAATGGTAAAAGGTATTGCCAACAGGGCAAGGAGAACGACAGAGAGTAGAAAAGCGTTGACAAGAGTAGCAATCAGAGTAAGGGCACAGGAATGGGTCCCTAAACCAGCAGATTAATCCACATCCAAAACGCATCCTTTCACATTTTGTCTATAGGAATATCAGTCCTGAATTGTCTGAAGTCTTTAGAAATTGACTACCACAGGTAAAATGGGATCCTCAACTATACAGCCTATACAAAAGAAAAAAGCAAGAGGCACACATAACAGATTTTAGAGCAGAGAAGTAGCAGCCTCAGGACACCCTGGTAATTGACGGTTCCCTTTTAATTCAAGATTGGGCACAAACACTATTTTCACTCTCCTTTCAAAACTTTATCAATTGGTTTTCCTGCTTTACTAAGTGTAACGAGGATACTGTTAGTTTTATTTGACAAATGATGATCTAGAAATTGCTCCAAACCATTACGCCGGATAAAACAGTCACCTTGGCAATTCAGAGGCCATGGTGGCCACCGATGAGCTCCCGATTTCAGACCTTGCAATTGACATCCTGGGTCTCTGTTTCCTCATTTATTAATAAAGATGGTTGCACTACTTCATATTTTCTAAGGCCTTTCCAAAAGTCCTAATTGTCAATGATTCTGAATATAATTATATCCCGTATAAATGAAGAAAAAGTAGAAGGCGTTTCCCGAAGGTTTTTTTTTCTTCGTAATTCCCTGTGAGGAAGTTGTTTAACTAACCCTGTTACCTAGCCTCCCTGCACCCTGAAACAGCAGCATGCAGTAAAAACATGAGATTGATGGAGGTTCCTGATTATTTAGGAGCTGCTTAAATAGGACTTTATTATAATACTATTTACCATGAGGCCCGAGAAAATTGGTGGGATTAGAGTTACAGCCCTAATAATTTGCCTTTATAGATTTAACCTGAAATAACAGGCTGAAAGGACAAATAAAATTAGCAGTTTCCTGAATAATTCCTGGATAAATGTAAGTATAAAATCCTGTTGAAAAAAAAAAGCAACAAGTTGGTAGCTATGGTTCAAAAGAGGCAGAAAGGGAAATAGGTAGGGTTACTCAGACCCCAATTAAGGTCTTGGCAAAGTTCTGGCTCCTGTAGAGTGCCTCACCTTGGAGCCGTTCTGTTCCTTTTCTTGCAGTGTTAGGTGTCAGAATGACAAATGTCTTTCTTTGTGGGCAAAACCTCCCTCATGTGGCACTTTGCCAGGTATCCAGTAATAAGCAAGATGGGGGGAGGGGGAAGCCCTCTAAGGAATCCAACAGGGACTATGAATTTAGTTTGTGTCCTTAATATAATCTCATTCATTCATTCATTTATTCATCCACTCATTCATTCATTCATTCATTCAAGTACCTTCCTTTTGTTGGCACTTGTCTAGGGGCTGTGGGACACTAAAAGATCTAGAAACTATAGAAGATATAGCTATCTCAGTCATCATGGAAATGACTGTATCCCTGATACTTCAGCTTCCACCAACAGAAGGGTGTTTTTAAAAATTTTGTTTTACTGGGTGTTGTATGGAAACCAATTTGACAATAAATTTCATATATTGAAAAAAAAAATAAAAAATAAAAATAAATAAATAAATAAAAAAAGAAAAAAAAAGAAAATATATTATCAAAAAGAAAAATTTTGTTTTTACCTTTGCATATTGATTTAGTACTGACTTTGGCAATTTTAATGTTCATCCTTACCTTTACCTTTGCCTCCCAAACCTCCATCTTTGTGTCTCCTTTCTAAAAAATTTTTCAACGTTCTCCAATATTTCTTTAGAATTGCTCAGAAGAGAGAGAATCTCACGGCGGCAAATGGCCACATGACAAGGAGACATTTTCTGCTTCGTCAGGCATAGCAAAGCCTGTTTTCACTGTCATTTCATAGAAAAATATTACAACCAACAAGGACTGTTTCCAGGTCTTTATAAAAGCACCTTTCTACTAAGAGGAAACAAATTTCAGTGGTGATGCAGACACAATGGATTAGCACTAGCTCACTCCTATGTGATCATGAAGGTAAGCAGGGCAGGATTTCAGAGCTCTTCAAGGGGCAAAGCTTCACTCCCAGGGCGGGACAAATTAAACCCACTTCATCACTTCCAGCACTGTCAGCAGTGCCTGAGCATCCTGGCCCAGTCATTTTCAAAGAACAAGATCCTGATTACAGATGCAGCCAGGAGATCTACAACTGACTAACTTGCTACTCTACCAACCATGGGAAATAGGCCAGGGGCAAAGGCTGTAGCAACACAATCATCCCTGGATTCACTGCTCAAAACGTTCTCTTAATTCTCCTGCAAAAAAAATTCTCCTGCAAAAAATGGCCTAACTAATGTTTCCAAAGAACTTTTGAATTGTATGATGCCAATGAAGCTGTCCTTGGGAGTTCTTAACTTCCTGTAATAAAAATTGGGCAAGACTGATGAAGAGAAGAACTTTATAGCATAATATGAAATTGGATTTGGCTGGTGAGTTACTATGCACATTAGTTTCCTAGAGCTGCCCTCACAAATTACCACAAACTGGCAATAAACAGCTTAAAACAGCAGAAATTCATTGTTCTGGAGGGCAGAAATCCAAAGTCAAGGTGCTGGCAGGGCTGAGATCCCTTCCAAGTCTCTCGGGGAGAATCCTCCCTTGCCTCTTCCACGTCTCGTGGCTCCAGATGTCCGTTGACTTGTGGTGGTACAACTCTAATCTCTTTTTGTGTCTTCACATGGTCTTCTTCTCTGAACCCTTTTCCATTCTTCTCATCTAAGGACATTTGCCATTGGATTTAAAATCCGACCTCAACTAAGATGATTTCATCCTGAGATCCTTAACTTAAATTTTATCTCTGTAAATATCCTTGTCCCAAATAAGTTGATATTCATAGGTTCCAGGTAGACAGGTCTTTTGGAGGCCATTCAACACACTATACTATGTAATTCTTTTAATTAGACCTTATCCACTTCAGAAAGTTTTGTACTGGACGCTAGTTGAGATCTTCCTGCTCTTTAAGATACAGATGTAATTTGCTAGAATCCCTATTCCATGCCCTGGGAAAATCTGCAGATTCCCGGAATTGGGTGAGAGAGATAGGCAATAACCTCCACAAATTAATTCAGTTCATAAATTGTCTCAATGTCTATTATTTCTTTCCTTCACTTTGTAGACCCAGAAACACAATTTGATCTAGTTCTTCAATTAAAAACAGCCATTCTCACAAGGCTCTTACAGAAATAACAGATTTTAGTGGATTATAGATAATAGGGGGTTGAACACAGGAAGGCAAATCCCTTTAAACTGAATATAAGAAATTCCTGTTCTTAAATTCTTCAGCCACATTCCCTGCGACTTGGCCATCATCCCTCTTCTCTTTCTTTACTACCTTCTCATTCCTATTTATTTCTTAGTAGGACAGCTTCATTACCTACCTTCTTTCCTCTGTCAGCAAGGCTTGCCCTTAGGGGCTTACCTTTTACCCTGACATCTTATTAAACTAGTTTCCTTTTAGGGACAGTCTCAACCTGAGAAGAATTCTGGTATAAGCTATCAAGATTCTAATCCCCTCTTCCCTGCCTACTGCAAATCATTTAAGATCTATTAGAAAAGATCTTCAAGATCAAAACCTCTGTGCTAACACTGTTTCCACAGGAATATTACAAATTAACCTTACTACTTTTTACAAAATTTATTCCAGTGCTGCTATTTAGACAATAAAAAAGAAGAGAGGGAAAGTGCAAAAAAGAAGAGTCTGTATTAATGACTAGAGGAGTTGCTGCTACGATCATATCGAATCTGATCTGTAATTTAATCACACTGAGGCTGTACTGATTCCCTCATTTAACAATATGAAGTCACAGGTCACTTTCTTCCTTTCTTCGGAGAAATGTGAGCCTCTACCAAAGCTTGTGAGCTGCAATATTCAGAGTGACACTAAATGAGCAGCAGGACATGATTGATTAATATGTGCTGATTTTCCAGGTTTCCAACAGCCCTAGACTACCAAGTGCTAAAAGTGCAACCCCCAGCATGGATTTGTCCTTCCAGATACCCGGGAGGGGGGAGGGCAGGGAGCGGGGGGGGGGGGGGGGGGGGGGCGCTAAGAAGAGAAAGGTGTGAGGAAGCAGCTGTTGCCAAAAATGTGGATAGACCTACAACACTGAGGTCTAAGGCAAACAGTCAAGGCCATTGAGAAAAGAACCTTCACTTCCTCAGTCAACTACCTTGGGATGAAATGAGAGAATAGACAGTGTTCGGAAAATAAAAACTGGAATGTATAGAGACGATGACTTAAATAATCCTTTTAAAGGCACAGGTCTGACACACGAATGTCTATTTCTGGGATTAGGCCTGATTTCAAAGTCCATCCACTACCAGGTCATGGCTCATTGATGCTGATGGAATTGTAGCCTAAATGGAGATGAAGGAATGAAATGGCAGACTTCAACAGCCAATCTACCTGAAAGAATTTATGTCCAGAGAACCGTATTTAAAAGATGAAGAAAGGGGCACCTAGATAGCTCAGTCAGTTAAGTGTCCATCATGATCTCTCTTGGGATTCCCTCTGTCTCCCTCCCTCTTTGTCCCTTTTCTGGTGGTGCTCTCTCTCTCTCTCTCTCTCAAAATAAATAAATAAACTTTAAAAATACATATATATAAAATTAAAAAAAACTTTTTAAAAAGATGAAGAAAAAGAAGTTAAGAACAATACAATTAAATAGATGATCTGGACTCTCACATTTTACCCCTTCGTTAACATAAAAATAGTGCCCCCTAGGAATTTGAGTTTGCTGAATCAGTTACAATAGCACAAGCTAAGGGCTTACAGATAATTGCGAGCTAATAAATTCTCCACCAGGAAACATCCCTGAGAAGTCATCTATGTCAGC